>NC_084822.1:9337132-10537132 GCF_958449725.1 Rosa rugosa
ACACATATTGGCTTTGGCATGACCGACTAGGACATCCTGGTCGTGATATGATGCTCCGTATACTAAAGACTTCACACGGACATCCATTCTTCAGAGTGAGAAGAAGCAAGAATCGAAAATTGATTCCAGGACTTAGCAAGACCGCAACAATTGCAGCATCTGGAGCTGCAGCCGTCTTGGGGCGCCATAGGACCGCCCAAGTCCCATGTGATGACGCCATGGTTGTTCCTCCTAGTGGCCATGACGCCACACACACCAATTTCCATGGCTCTAACGCCATAATGGGAGATGTAGTCACACACTTTGCTTCTAATAGCGCTACAGACGCTCAGACCCAACCAAAATCTTCATTGGTTGCTTCTAAGGCCCCTCGCTCTTTCTGCAAAGCCTGTTCCTTCGGGAAATTAGGACCGAGACCGTCCTACGCAAAGGATCTCAAAATACTCATTCCGTTCTTACAGAGAATCCAAGGGGATATCTGTGGACCCATTCAACCACCATGCGGACCTTTTAAATACTTTATGGTTTTGGTTGATGCGACGACACGCTGGTCACATGTCGCGCTACTATCCACTCGAAATGCTGCTTATGCTAAACTCCTCGCCCAGATTATCCGTCTACGGGCTCACTACTCTGACCATTCTATTAAGTCAATTCGACTTGATAATGCTGGGGAGTTTACATCGAAAACATTCGATGACTATTGCATGTCACTGGGGATTGATGTAGAGCATCCAGTTCCCCATGTTCATACCCAAAATGGTCTCGCAGAAGCCGCTATCAAACGACTACAGATGATAGCACGGACATTGGTTATGCGCACTGTTGTGAAATTTTAATTAAAACTCGCAAGCGCACGAATCGTCGTTAGTATAGTGTGCAAGTACGAGGTCGTTCCAACTGAGGATTGATAATCAATTTAAATCCTAACCTAATTAATCCAAACACAAAAACACATAAACAATCAAACTAAAGAAGATATGGTTTTAAGGTTTTCAACTAAACAAATAATGTGAAAATTAAATAAAGAAAGAAAGAAAGAAACAAATAATGATAAAACCTAGGGTTTCGGAATCAACCACTAACAATCCTATTTATGTTTCGATGCAATTAACAAATTCTTTTATTTCTTTTGATGACAATTCCCGTATCTAAGTCCAGGTACGGCACTTAGACCATAGTTTTCCTTAAGTGTATGATTCTCTCCAGGTACGGCAGAGGTCGTATATCCTAACATGCAGTTTATCCAGGTACGGCATAAATTTAACACATAGGACTCATTACTTTCTAGAAAACAAGAGAATCATGCAAACCATTACTTCAGGTACGACAATAATGTAATTCACAACTCTTAATCACAAGAAGCTAATTTGAATTATATTGCAGGTACGCCTCAAATTCATCTTCTAATTACTAGATGCAAAGCCCTAAGGTGATCAATCAAAGAACTTAAACATAAAAGCATCAATTCAAATAGTGATTAAGCATTCATCATAAAGAAACTATAAATCCATCAATATAATATCAAAGTACATAAACAATCATGATAGGGCATCATCCTAACCCTAGAAAAGGTTTAGCAAAAGATAACTAAATAAAACATAGGAAAAACATAAATAGAATGGAAGGGGAAAAGAAAGGGAAGATGGATGAGTCGTCTCCGCTCCTTAGGCATCTTCAATGTGCTCCGAGACTCCTCTCTCATGTAAATTCGTGCTCCCTTATATAGGGAAGATTTCTGCTCATCTTTGGCTTCATGTTTCCTTGTAAAACTTGGATTTAGATTCCTTTCTTCATTTGGAATGGGAAAACCTTGAAATATCTCTTGTAGAAGTAGGAATAAGTTCCTCATTGAATCCTCATCTGAATTAACTTCCTTGAAACATTAGGATTGATGATCTTGTGCCACGGAACTTGAGTTCTCCACGAATGGTTGTAAAATCCCGAGCAGATTTCCTGTCCGACCTATCTTGACTAAAATAATCATAACTTTCTTCAAAAGTATCGAAATCAAGATCCGTAAAATTCTACAGAAAGTTGACATCCGTAGCTTTCCAATGATATAAGGTTCATTGTCTGATTCGATCTGAGTAACTCCCAGTAATTCGAGGAAGTTGGATGTTCTGCACAGGCAGATTCTGGGACCTGGGCGTCTTTCAATCCTAGTTAGCTCATTTTAGCTTATTTTCTTCTCTTTATGAGACAAACCTACAAAAACACTATAACAACATAAATGACTCGAAAGAAGGAGGACTAAGCATAAATACTAAGATTAAGAGGCAAAAAAATATAGAAAAATATGAGCACATCAAATACCCCCACACTTAGACTTTGCTTGTCCTCGAGCAAAACAACGTACAAAAACTAAGAACACACAAACACAAAACAAAACAAACAAAAACACACTAAGCCTTTCAACGTTAGTCTTAGAAATCTCAAACTTTCATGGCATCAAGATTATCACAACAAGCAAGAATCAATCCAACATTTATTCGAGAGTTAACAAAAACATATAACTTAACATATAAACATGTAGGACATGGGGGCAACATTGGTGATATTAATCTCAGCATGCTTCAAACAAGTTATGACTCAAATCCTCACCGGTTTACCCTCTTTCTTCTCTCAGATTCATTGGCTCATGCAAAAGCATATATTCACTCAAGTTATATGTGAGAGAGATAATATATAAGACTGTCACGCCCCGAATTTTGAATAATAAATTCAAATCCGAAACCTGAATAATTACAATTACAAAAACCCAAATCTCGAAACTTCGAGTTCATTATTACAATTCACTCTCACAATATATTATAAAGCTCAAATGAGCATAACACACCTCACAACTTACAATTGTTGTAAAACTCTAACAATTGCTCTAACCGCACGATCACCGTCCTGGTTCTCCTGTCCTGTAGGATTACCCGCTACACAATTTGAATAGTGTACCGGGAGTTGCAACAACACAAAACCCGGTAAGCTTTTTACAGCCAGTATGAGTAAACAAGAAAGAACTGTTGATTTATTAGATTTCAAGACTACCACAAACCCACGTTACTTTCTCACTCTCATATATATATATAGACACTTATGAGTTACTCTCAATTTAGCTCATAAGATCACTCACTCTCATATATATATGTAGACACTTATGAGTTACTCTCAATTTAGCTCATAAGATCCCTCACTCTCATATATATTTATAGACACTTATGAGTTACTCTCAAATTCGCTCATAAGATTTCCCAACATTTGGTAGACAGACTCATATATATATATAGACCCTTATGAGTTACTCTCAATTTCCCTCATAAGGTTACCATATATATATTGACACTTATGAGTTACTCTCAATTTCACTCATAAGGTCACTCCACATTTGGCAGACAGACTAGAGCTCTAACTGAACGTAACCACTCGTCCGGCCACAGACGTGATTACGATTTAATACTATTAATAACCACCAGCCCGGTACGAGAGCGTGATTCACTAATAGATGCCATGGTCACCTCGTGACCTAGTGATCTCCACAGATCACAACAATTTATTGTTCCTCAACAATAAAACTCAACACCTCTCACAATATATTGTTTCTCAACAATAACTCAACACAACTCCAACAATACATATTATTTCACGTAATAATATATATACAGACATTCACACATGAATGTCTAATACACCAACAATAGTTCATATGATTGCAAAATAAAGCAATTAAATATATTGGGTTCGTAATATGAACCACGTGAGGTTTACTCACCTCGATAATCCCGCTGCGTCTTCAATTCAGCTCAAAATACGATCCACAATCGTCCACCAACTCAAACCGTCAATCACCTAGTCCAATAATGATCTTGACTTAGCCAACAACTCAAATATGTAATTAAACGACGATCCAACGCTCAGATTCAAATTAAACGATGATCCAACGGTCGGATCTGAATTTAATGATGATCCAACGGTCGGATCCTCACGGATCGCCTTTAGGATCATCCTCCAAAATTATCACGAAGATCCAACGGTCAGATCTTCCTGAATCGCCTTTACTAACATCTCCACAAAATTATATGAAAATCCGACGGTCAGATTCTCACGAATCGCCTTCCGAATCACTATTTCTCAATTATACGAAGATCCAACGGTCGGATCTTCGCCCGTGACCTCACAAGGTCACCGGGACAGTCATACGATCAACATATCCAAAATTGAAGCAAAACCGATGGTCAGATCTTCACAGATCGTAAACCGAAGATAAACGTAAAAACGTTAAATAGTAACGTCAAAACGTAAATCCACTATTTATCAACTTTTTCTAACATGACCATGTTATATATCAAAACGCTCGTATGGATGCATAGATCATCGCCTAGATAATGAAAACTCGAAATATGGTCTGATGCGCCGCCACAAGCGGTGGTCAGTGGGCGGTCAACGCGGCGGTCAACGCCGGTCAACCACCTCAGATGGCAAAGTGACCAACTACAAACTGGTTCAAAATGAAAGGGTGATCGACTTCCATACCTGGAGCTAAGTCTGGTTTGGCCTAGATCGTCCTAGATCAAGCGTTGAAGTTGGATTAATCCGGAGCGTCTGATCAGATTCCAGATTAAATCAGGGACGTCGAAAAAGTCAAACCATGATCTAGCGTTCTATACAAAAAATCGTGATGAAAGGCTTACATGGGGATGATCAGCATGAGGAGGAGATCACGAAAATGGGGACGATCGGCCCATGCAACGCCGGAAAAATGGTTTTCCGGTCGGGTCGGGTTCACCTAGCTGGGGTGTCTTCGATCTCCATCTGGGGGCAGCGGCGGGGCAAGGCGGTGGCAGGGAGCGGCTGGGCGGCTCGAGGCGACCTCGGGGAGGGCCGGGTCGTGGCCGGAGGAAGAGCGACGGCGCCGCTGGCGTCGGGTCGGGTCGGCGGGTCGGCAAGGGTGGGGAGGGTTTTGCGCGAGAGAGAGAGAGAGAGAGGGGGGACTATTCCGCAAAAAAACAAATTTTTTGTCCTTAATGAAAAAAATCAGATATTTTTCCTATTTATAGAAAATTCCCAATTTTCAAATATTCATAACTTAATCATACGAACTCCGAATATTGCGTTCCATATGTCCACGAACTCGTATCGACGAGCTCTACAACTTTCATGAAGGAAGTTTTCCCAAATTTTGAACGTATAAAAAGTCAACTTTGTTGACCCCCTAAAAACGTTCGTTTTCGAAAATAAAATCGTTCGAACTAATTCCACAACTTTTCCAAGCTTCGTACTCGCTCCTACTATCGTGAAATCATTTCTAAAAAAAACCACGGAATTTAATTTGGATTTTCCGGGGTATTACAGTCTACCCTCCTTAAAGAAATTTCGTCCCGAAATTTGAGCGTAAGTCAATTCCTCTTGATTAAGGTTGACCTAACCATCGAATCTCCATCTTTCCCAAAGCTGTAGTAATCTACAAAGCCTCAACCTTTGTATAAAAATACATTCCTATGGCCACTAAATCCTTTCATCACAAACGTAAACGCACAACACAACTGTTCAACATCAATCCACATCAATTACACAAAATCATCACATGGATCATCTCATAGATCCTCACATAGATCTTCACATAGATCATCACATAGATCTTCACATAGATCATCACTCTGTACTGGCATACAAGCACAGTAAACACTCTCACAAAGTGTTTCGCTACTCAATTAGCATCACGGTAAATCTCCATAGTAAAACTTAAGATGCATCACTCAAAACAAATCATCCCCAAAAGCACGCCAATAAATTATGTCATCCAATGATGATGACTTGGGCTTGCTCAATCCTTGGGTTAAGCACTAGGGCTGGCCAATTGGGCCTGAAGAAATCGGACCATCCACATTTCGAACCGGCCCAAACCACTTTGGGTTTAACATTTGGGCCTACTATTCGGGCTTACTATTTGGGCTTACTATTTGGGCCTACCAATCGGCCCACCAACTTCCAGCTCGGCTACGGTATGAAATTGTACATACCGTATATACGTATACATACCGTACAGATCGTGTATACGTATGCATACCGTACAACTGTATATACGTATGCATACTGTACAGACCGTATATACGTATGTATACCGTACATACCGTATATACGTCCGTATATCAAGCATATACGAGACCCAAAAATATTTGTAAGAGGTAGGGTTCGAACTCCCGACCTCAAACACGAAGGTTTTGCTCCCAACCACTGAAGCAAGAGCTGTCTTCATTAATATATGCTCACGTGTTATATTTATTATGTCATAAGTGACATAAATGAAATAACGGGGAAGGCAAGGTTCGAAACCTCAACCTGCCGCACGAAACCTTTGTCCCCCAACCACTGGAGCACAAGCTGTGCTTAATATAATGTGTACAAATTTTATACTTATTATGTCATAAACGAACATAATAAAAATAAACGAGAGGCGAGGTTCGAACCTCAGACCTCTTGTACACGAACTGTACACTCAACCACTCGAGCACGGCTGCTCACGTTATTATCCATACCAATCCTTTTATTTAAACCAACTGTTTCAACTGTTTCAACAATTCGGCCCAAAACATCCAAGACTGTTGCAGAAACCCAGCCCAACGTATCCAAAACTGTTTCAGAAACTCGGCCCATCATATCCAAAACTGTTTCTGAAACTCGGCCCATCAGGCCTCCACCCACAGCTACAGTGATGCCTTGATCCGAGACAGGCCCAAGTACGGCCCACTTGTGTCACGGCTTATCCCTTCCGTGATTTACGGCAGTCAAATCTGCTTTCGGCTAAAGCTGTCTGCCACAGCATCTCGAGGTTCGGCCTGTCCCCTTACACGCTCTCCACGCGCCAACAACTTTTCCGGGTTTTCGGATGACTTTAATCCAACGCGTGGATTCAAATTCTGAGATCGTTCATCCAACGGTGGAGATCTGCTCACCTTGTTCTATAAATAGGTGCATTCTGGGGAAAAACTGTTCACTCCAAAAGAAAAGAAATTTTCTTCCGAGCTCAAGCCTTTCTCTCTCAACTCTTCAGCCTTTCTCTTCTCAAATCCTTTCTTCATCAATTTCAATCCTTCTCTTCTGATCTTCTCTCCCATCTAGTTGATTCAATCCCATCTTTCCTCTGAACTTTCAGATCTTCAATCTTTTCCTCCAAATCTTCAATCCTTCTTTCTCAGATCTTTTCTTCCATTTGAAGATTCGATCTCATTTTTCCTCTGAGAATCTCAGATCTCCAATCACCAGTTCAACAACTCCAATCCTTCTAACAAAATCTCCCTCAAACACTAAACCATGTATTCCTCGATTTCCACATCCTCTCACCCCATGACCCAAGAGCCACGAACTCTGCAACTAATGGAGCTCCAAACCCCGCAACAAATGGAACCACAACAACAGCAACCAACAGAGGAGGGAGGAAACACCCAAGCAGCTGGAAGTAGTGCCAACATGGATTTCTGGCGAAGCCGTACCAGGTGGATTCCTACTCCAGAACAAATAAGAATCCTCAAGGATCTTTACTACGTCAAGGGATTTAAGTGCCCAACTACAGAGCAGATTCACGAGATCTGTCTCCAGCTGAACCAGTATGGGTATGTTGAGGGTAAGAACATTTACTTTTGGTTCCAGAACGTCAGGGCTCGAGAGAAGCAGATGAATAGGTGTAATCAGGCTGCTCCAGTGCCCATGAGAACTAGTTCTCTTGGTACTGGTAGATCCATTGATCTCAATTTTGGGTCCACTGGTTCTACTGGTGCTGGTGGATCCATCGACATCAATTTTGGGCCAGCTGGTGGATCCATTGACATCAATTTTGGGTCCACTAGTTCTACTGATGATGGTAGATCCATTGATCTCAACTTTGGTTCCACCTATTCTACTGGTAATGAAGGATTTCTTGATTTAAATTCTGTTTCATATTCTTCCTCACACTTCAACACTAATACTAGTACAACTCTTTTGGCACAACAGGAGGACAAACATCCCTGCAACAACGAGGAGGAGATCACCAGGAGGTTCAAACTCTTCCTCTGTTCCCCGTGCACGGCGAGGACGTCTTTGGTAACCTGAAGGCTACTTCCGAGGAAGGTAGCGCTTTTGGTTACTATTCTGGTGGCTCAGGCGGTTACCACAGTGGCTCAAACGTTTCTCTTGAGCTCAGCCTCAACCCATCCGGAGCTGCTGACTAGGCTTAGTATAGGATAGTCCTCGCTTTTTTTTTTTTTTTTTTTTTTTTTTTTGTAATATAAACTCAATAAGATGGTGTGCATGTTTTCTTTCCTGTTTGTTTAACCAACAACAACACCAAGGATCGAACCTTGGTCACCCAATACTGTTTTCAAAACCATAAACAACTCTACTGCACACATCTTTCATAATGATGCAATAAAAACAATCACTCAAAAAGAATCCAACAATCAATTAAGTCGCATCGAGGTCTAGCTAGTATCCTCTGAGTCAAACCAAACACAACAATTTCATCGATAGGATTAGGGATTTATAAAGCTAAACACATCCTGAGTTAGCTAGGAAAAACCCACGTTTTTAGAGTTACTCTTACAACTCTTATAGAATCTCGATAATTCCATCTATCAATTGTTTCAACAAAAACTCACCACAATTCAATCCCTAACATTTAGCGATTCAGAAATCAAATCAAACTCCATATCACATAGTAATTCACTTGAACCACTATGGATACCTAACAAAATCACTAAAATCAATATCCGAAATTGCGTTTAACTATAACACCTAAAATCAATCACCAAAGGCACACACTCTCATCCAACATCATTCACAAGAACTGATTCTAACTCTCCCAATTAATTACACCAAAATCAACTCCATTGCAAAACTTTAAGTGTCCCGCCTACTTAAACTTAAAACACACAACAACTTCAAATTCACTGCAGCCCATCTCCATACTACGATCCAAAACTTAAGAAAACTAGTTCACCACACAAAGGCCACAAAATTCAATTTCATTCACTTGAACAAAACTATATTCACAAGTCACGGTCAGGTCATCAACCCATGGTGTTCAAATGAATAAATTTCAAATCCAGTTTTCCTTGTGAATCGTAACGTATCGTTCCAAAATGATGCAAGTAACATCAACCACGTATATAAGACACATCTCGCGAACTCAATTCAAATTCAGAATCACCAAAACTACTACTAATTCCAATTCTACCAACAATCCTGATTCTGAAGGAATTATAGTACTCAACGACAACCCAAAACAATGGTCTCTCCTCTCTAA
The DNA here is from genome assembly GCF_958449725.1 of Rosa rugosa. Taxonomy (NCBI): domain Eukaryota; kingdom Viridiplantae; phylum Streptophyta; class Magnoliopsida; order Rosales; family Rosaceae; genus Rosa; species Rosa rugosa. The sequence goes on from NC_084822.1 coordinate 9,346,404, forward strand.
CCATCGAGCACAAAATAAAATTCTTGTCTCGCACCTTAAACCCTGCTTAACAACTTACAAGCACAAGGAAGAAGTAACCGCAATAATTCCTTCCCTAACCGCAACACTACTCACAACTCCACATGAGTCAAGAATCTATTCAAGAACATTAGTATATCCAACTTAAAAAGGCAAAATTACCATCGATTAATACTCGTATCCACATTACAGACGAGCATAGGTCCAGACCATGCCTTCAACCAAACACTTCAACAATCAAAAGAACCTCATTTCCATAAAACAATCCTCGTTGACTTAACAGAGTTGAATCAAGAGGTTCCTATTCCTCAAGGATTGTAACTCGCGGCCACTGAACTTATTCTCATACGAACCTACAAGACAACTGTAAGGTTCTAAGTACAACCCCTTCGAATATCCATCACCTAAGGAGTATAGTATGCTTGGCTAATACTTGTATAACACTTAAAACACAGTATAAGTCAAATACAAATTCATATTAACCAAGTCAATACTATAGGGAATGTATTCACGTTCCCTAAACGACCTAGCGGCCTAAACAACTCCCAACACTCACGCATACCCAATGACTTAGCCAATACCAAAGAGCACACGATGGGGATCCGCTGCAGACGGGCCATCACTCGGAAGGTATTGACACATCACCAAATATGCACCTTACGCTCTGATACCAAACTGTCACGCCCCGAATTTTGAATAATAAATTCAAATCCGAAACCTGAATAATTACAATTACAAAAAAACAAATCTCGAAACTTCGAGTTCATTATTACAATTCACTCTCACAATATATTATAAAGCTCAAATGAGCATAACACACCTCACAACTTACAATTGTTGTAAAACTCTAACAATTGCTCTAACCGCACGATCACCGTCCTGGTTCTCCTGTCCTGTAGGATTACCCGCTACACAATTTGAATAGTGTACCGGGAGTTGCAACAACACAAAACCCGGTAAGCTTTTTACAGCCAGTATGAGTAAACAAGAAAGAACTGTTGATTTATTAGATTTCAAGACTACCACAAACCCACGTTACTTTCTCACTCTCATATATATATATAGACACTTATGAGTTACTCTCAATTTAGCTCATAAGATCACTCACTCTCATATATATATGTAGACACTTATGAGTTACTCTCAATTTAGCTCATAAGATCCCTCACTCTCATATATATATATAGACACTTATGAGTTACTCTCAAATTCGCTCATAAGATTTCCCAACATTTGGTAGACAGACTCATATATATATATAGACCCTTATGAGTTACTCTCAATTTCCCTCATAAGGTTACCATATATATATTGACACTTATGAGTTACTCTCAATTTCACTCATAAGGTCACTCCACATTTGGCAGACAGACTAGAGCTCTAACTGAACGTAACCACTCGTCCGGCCACAGACGTGATTACGATTTAATACTATTAATAACCACCAGCCCGGTACGAGAGCGTGATTCACTAATAGATGCCATGGTCACCTCGTGACCTAGTGATCTCCACAGATCACAACAATTTATTGTTCCTCAACAATAAAACTCAACACCTCTCACAATATATTGTTTCTCAACAATAACTCAACACAACTCCAACAATACATATTATTTCACGTAATAATATATATACAGACATTCACACAGGAATGTCTAATACACCAACAATAGTTCATATGATTGCAAAATAAAGCAATTAAATATATTGGGTTCGTAATATGAACCACGTGAGGTTTACTCACCTCGATAATCCCGCTGCGTCTTCAATTCAGCTCAAAATACGATCCACAATCGTCCACCAACTCAAACCGTCAATCACCTAGTCCAATAATGATCTTGACTTAGCCAACAACTCAAATATGTAATTAAACGACGATCCAACGCTCAGATTCAAATTAAACGATGATCCAACGGTCGGATCTGAATTTAATGATGATCCAACGGTCGGATCCTCACGGATCGCCTTTAGGATCATCCTCCAAAATTATCACGAAGATCCAACGGTCAGATCTTCCTGAATCGCCTTTACTAACATCTCCACAAAATTATATGAAAATCCGACGGTCAGATTCTCACGAATCGCCTTCCGAATCACTATTTCTCAATTATACGAAGATCCAACGGTCGGATCTTCGCCCGTGACCTCACAAGGTCACCGGGACAGTCATACGATCAACATATCCAAAATTGAAGCAAAACCGATGGTCAGATCTTCACAGATCGTAAACCGAAGATAAACGTAAAAACGTTAAATAGTAACGTCAAAACGTAAATCCACTATTTATCAACTTTTTCTAACATGACCATGTTATATATCAAAACGCTCGTATGGATGCATAGATCATCGCCTAGATAATGAAAACTCGAAATATGGTCTGATGCGCCGCCACAAGCGGTGGTCAGTGGGCGGTCAACGCGGCGGTCAACGCCGGTCAACCACCTCAGATGGCAAAGTGACCAACTACAAACTGGTTCAAAATGAAAGGGTGATCGACTTCCATACCTGGAGCTAAGTCTGGTTTGGCCTAGATCGTCCTAGATCAAGCGTTGAAGTTGGATTAATCCGGAGCGTCTGATCAGATTCCAGATTAAATCAGGGACGTCGAAAAAGTCAAACCATGATCTAGCGTTCTATACAAAAAATCGTGATGAAAGGCTTACATGGGGATGATCAGCATGAGGAGGAGATCACGAAAATGGGGACGATCGGCCCATGCAACGCCGGAAAAATGGTTTTCCGGTCGGGTCGGGTTCACCTAGCTGGGGTGTCTTCGATCTCCATCTGGGGGCAGCGGCGGGGCAAGGCGGTGGCAGGGAGCGGCTGGGCGGCTCGAGGCGACCTCGGGGAGGGCCGGGTCGTGGCCGGAGGAAGAGCGACGGCGCCGCTGGCGTCGGGTCGGGTCGGCGGGTCGGCAAGGGTGGGGAGGGTTTTGCGCGAGAGAGAGAGAGAGAGAGAGAGGGGGGACTATTCCGCAAAAAAACAAATTTTTTGTCCTTAATGAAAAAAATCAGATATTTTTCCTATTTATAGAAAATTCCCAATTTTCAAATATTCATAACTTAATCATACGAACTCCGAATATTGCGTTCCATATGTGCACGAACTCGTATCGACGAGCTCTACAACTTTCATGAAGGAAGTTTTCCCAAATTTTGAACGTATAAAAAGTCAACTTTGTTGACCCCCTAAAAACGTTCGTTTTCGAAAATAAAATCGTTCGAACTAATTCCACAACTTTTCCAAGCTTCGTACTCGCTCCTACTATCGTGAAATCATTTCTAAAAAAAACCACGGAATTTAATTTGGATTTTCCGGGGTATTACACAATTAAAAGCAACAGATGCGTTTCATACTTTCAAACTTTTGCAATCATGTTCAATTTATACTTAAAACTTTAAAAGCAACATACAATTAAAAGCAACAGCTTCATACTTTGCAATCATGTTCAGTTTATACTTAAAAGCAACATACAATTAAAAGGAACAGCTAGCTTCATACTTTGCAATCATGTTGAGTTTATATATACTTAAAAGCAACATACAATTAAAAGCAACAGCTTCATACTTTGCAATCATGTTCAGTTTATAGTTTATACTTAACTACAAGTCCTTTTCAGTACAAGCAGAATAGATACTTCAAGCATAAACTTATACACACAGAAAGTCACAAAATAATTAATTAGAGAACAAGCAGAAACTTATTCACATGCATAGAAACTCTCAAAGTCACATACTAATTAATAAGAGTACAAGCAGAATAGATACTAATTAATAAGAGTACAAGCAGAATAGATACTTCAAGTTCAAAGAATTTTAGCATCCATAAAACATAATTATACACAAGAATGGTAAAGTCATAATCATAAACACCCATATGCATGGAAAACAGTTGTCAAATGAAAAGAGCCGATCGAATACAAATTGTACCCGAAATATATGGTCTGATTTGTACCCTGAAAATACTTCATCAGCACGAAAAAAGTAACTAAGTAACATAACTTTGTGAACGAAAGAAAATAGTCTTAATCTCGTGGCACTAAATTAAGATACCTGTATTGAAATACTTTGACGTCGTTTCCGATCTACAACTTTATCAATGAAAACAGCCCCTTATCTGTCATCAACTCTGATCTTCTATAAATTCAGCAAACTAGGATGTTTTCAATAGAAATTATTAGTAGCAAAAGCAGAAGAACTTAGACGACTGTTCATATATGTAATTGTGTTCAATACTTACTAACAAGAATGATGTGGTCTAAAAACTGGAACATTGCCCTGCAGAATTTATCATTTCTACTACTCTTCTTTCATAGTGACACTTGGGCAGATTATAATTGGGTCGTATGTACTTGCTCAGTTCCTCGATTTGTAATCCTAACTGTGTTTTCTTTGTCAATTACTTAGTGACTTAGCTATTGTGCAGGTGAAAGAAGCTACATATACAAGGCTGTGCAGCACTAAAAAGATATTGACTGTTAATGGAAAATTTCCTGGACCAGTTTTACGAGCTTATAGAGGAGATACAATCTATGTCAATGTTCATAACGGTGGCAGATACAATATCACTATTCACTGGTAAGTTTCTAATATTATATATAATACTGTCATTTATCTAACTTACTTCAGTTTATTTTAAAGAAGTAGTGCTTTTTCTTACTTAATTGGTTGAGTACAATAGGCATGGAGTAAAGCAACCAAGGAATCCATGGCCTGATGGTCCGGAATACATCACACAATGTCCTATTCAACCTGGGGGAAGTTTCAAACAAAAGATCATATTTTCTACAGAAGAAGGTACCATTTGGTGGCACGCTCACAGTGATTGGTCACGTGCGACAGTTCATGGAGCAATCTATGTCTATCCAAAGACAGGAACTAGCTACCCTTTTCCCAAGCCCCATGATGAAGTTCCCATAATATTAGGTATCAATTAGTTTTAAATCTCTGTGCCAGGCGTTACATTAAAGATTGAAACTAAATAAAAGGAAAAAATCAAAAACCAAAAATTGCTATTTTGAACCTAGTCTAAGTTTATCTCTCGCAGTTTGGATTTATGGAGATGACCGGACCCTGGAGATTTCCTCAAAATTGAAAACTAACAGGTAATGAACTGTTGATGAAAATGCAGGTGAGTGGTGGAAGCAAGATGTAATGGAGGTACTTAACGAATTTGTTAGAACCGGAGGAGCTCCAAATGCCTCTGACGCATACACAATAAATGGTCAACCTGGAGACCTCTATCCTTGCTCAAAATCAGGTACGAACTCTCATAGTAATTAGTTAAATTTCCTAGAGCCAAATTTCACTCTTCTTATATTTGCTTTATTTGATTATCAATTACGGTGTGCTTTAGTTTTCTCGAAAAAAAAAATGCAGATACATTCAAACTCTCTGTGGACCAAAACAAGACCTACCTGCTCCGAATAATCCACGCAGGAATCAACGAGATCCACTTCATGGCGGTGGCAAACCATAAACTCACGGTGGTCGCGACAGACGCAAGCTACACGAAGCCAATCGAAACAGACTACATCGCAATATCTCCCGGCCAATCCATGGATGCCTTGTTGGTCACGAACCAACAACCTGGTCGCTATTACATGGCTGCTAGGGCTTACCACAGTAACCCTGCGATTGCTTTCGACAACACCACCACCACAGCAATAGTTGAGTACAATAATGGAAATGAGAATGAGAATGATACTCCATTATTTCCTTACCTACCTCCCTTTAATGACACAGAAAGAGCCTTAGGCTTTTTCACTAAGCTTAAGAGCCTACCCGTTGAGTTCAAAGAGCATGTCCCGAAAACTATCACAACTCGAATAATTTCAACAGTTTCAGTCAACACATTCCCTTGCCAGGGAAATCAAACATGTCAAGGACCCAACGGGACCCGATTAGCTGCCAGTATGAACAACATAAGCTTTGTGGAGCCAGATACAGTAGACATACTAGAAGCTTACTACTACTATATCAATGGAGTTTTCAAAAAGGGTTTTCCAGATTCTCCGCCGTACATGTTTAATTTCACTGCTCAGGACCTGCCTCTTATTTTGCAAATACCAAAGAGGGGGACGAAGGTAAAGTTTCTGGAATATGGGACGGATGTGGAAGTTGTGTATCAAAATACAAACTTAGTCGGTGGGATAGATCACCCTATGCATCTTCATGGGTATGACTTCCACATAGTTGGAACTGGCTTTGGAAATTTTGATGAAGAAAAGGACCCATTGAGCTACAATCTTGTTGATCCTCCTCTTAGGAACACTGTGACTGTCCCCGTAAGTGGTTGGGCCGCAATGAGATTCAAGGCCACAAATCCTGGTAATCATGCTATACTCAGAATGTAAATTATTATTTAGTTGAATATATCTTACAAATATTTTGCTATTTTAGGAGTATGGTTTTTGCACTGCCATTTGGAGCGTCACCTAACATGGGGAATGAACACGGTTTTTATTGTGAAGAATGGAAAATACAAGAAGGAAAGGTTGCTGCCTCCTCCACCGGATATGCCACCGTGTTAAGAATATTGCTGAAATTAATGTCACATTGTCACTATTGCCGTATCTATGCATATTTACATATATCTAGAAAGTCATGGTATCTAATGTATATGGAAAAAAAAAAAACGATAAAGATCATGGTGTTACACATGTGTGGTATATTGAATTACATTTTTTTTAAGAAAGAATATTGAAAACAAAAATTCAATGTTTTAAAAGGCTGAGGCGTAGCCGAGGCGTTTTCGGGAGAGCCTCAGCAAGGCGTTCGCCTTGAGGCGTAAGGCGTAAGCCTTACGTATAAATTAGTTGTATTTATGTATATAACTAGTCTTATGTATAGAACATGTAATCTAACCAAACACTAAAATTTGACAACCAATTCTCCCTCCCAATTACACAATGAAACTCAGAAACCAATCACACAGACTGAAAAAAACAGAAGTTGGGAATTGTTTACATACAATTCTTATGGTAATGGCTCAAAGCTTAAAAGCTGATTATCAGCATCATTGTTACTGGCTTCACTGAGATCCCTCAAACTTCTCCTTGAAGGAGTCTTGTCTATGCAGCCACATCATGTGCCCCTGAAACTCACAAAACAAACATAACCGTCACGTCACAACACAAACATAACCATCAGTTTCTCTATAAGATAATAACAGAAGCTATACCAGAAGCTATACCAGAAGCTAATTATCAGTGATTAGTACTGTAGCCAGCCTCGCTATACTTGAAGGTGTTTGATCTGCCATACAAGGAACATTACTGCAACAAGTAGAAACTTAATTGAGAAAGCAATTCTTCTAGAGGTAAAGCCAGCAACTTTGGCCATAATGAAACACCACTCCTTTGTTTTGATTACAAAATGATTACCAGAAACACATGATAATCCCAGATTGCTATTATATATGAGTAATATGACCAAAGCACATGATAATCCCCAACACTATGGTCTGCATATTCTGCAAACCTTGCCAATACCCATGTTCTTTCCCTCATTTAGTATCAATTGCTACCACTGCACCGATTGCTATCATACATGATTTTCATTCATTTATGCTATTATCATAATCTCACATTCCCAGTTGCACCAAAGTGATTAATTGAACAAGAAAACAGAACATTTGCTGCAAATCGGATTCATCAGCAAGATCGAGGAAATCAAATTCATACCTTAAATCCTTTGCTGCAAATCCGATTCCAACTCTCCAAGTGAGAAAATCTCTTGCTCCAAGTGCCAAAAAAGCCTCATTTAGAGCCAAATCCTTGAGAAAACTCATGGGCTCTTGATGATTTTATCAAATTTGTTGCCTGGGAATTGGGATTTGGAAGTGAAAGAGTCGGAGTTTTGATGGAGGAGGCTGAAGGAATCGAAAATGACTTCAGCTCGAGACCTGAAGGAGTTTTAACTCTCAAACCACCAAAACGACGTCGTTTTAGTGAAAAAAAAATATGAAAAAAAAATCTCAGGCGTTCGCTTTAGACGCCTTAAGGCGCGCTTTGGCCGCCTTTTCCGCCTGCATCGCCGCCTTGTCCGCCTCTGCGCCTCACCTGCAAAACACACTCATTTTCTACAGCGCCTCGCGCTTTCTAAGCCTTAAGGCGCGCCTTAATACATTGCAAAAATTACAAATAAAACCTTCTAAGGTAATTCAACCCAAAAGAGTCGAAATTGAAGGCCCTTATCACACTAAGGGGGCAACAATCGTCCAAAACATACTCATCACTAATTGAGTCGCCAAGATTTGCCAAGACATCCACCACATAATACTTCTCTTAGAACATGTCTGAAGTTGATTGAAGAAATAGCAGCCAACTTGTTAAAAATAACAATTAAGGAAGTAAATATTTTTGCTAGAAATAGCAGCCAACTTGTTAAAGTCAACGTAGTTGAAATTAATCGAAACCGAACCAAAGCAGTGCAATTTTGTTTTTGAAAAATGGCAAACTGAAATTAGTACCCAAAATCGGAATTGAACAAACCAAGTCCACCTTTAGCCACGCCAAAAAGGATCAAATAAAAAAGCTTAGGTCATCTCCAGTAAGAGTGGGCTATATTGGGGCCAGGGCTAAATTATAATTTAGCCCTAGAAATATTATTCTTTATTTATGAAATAGTGAACTATCTCCAGTAAGACATGGCTAAATTTTAGCTCTTTCAAGTATTTTATGGTTTTAAATTATGTTTTTCAAATATATCATTTTATTTTATTATAATAATATTTTAATTTAGACCAAAATTAATTTTTGAGACAATAAATAATTTTTTTAAGGTGTACGTTGCTAACCGCCATATAATCCTAACCATTGATTGTAATTATGTTGAGCAATGTATAATTGATAACCATTGATAGCATTTGACCATTGGGAAGAAATTGATTCTCAATTCAACAAATGGCAAGCTACTACTTGCCCATTATTTGGTCTTCTTCTATCAGTCCAAATGCTCCGCGTTTAGATTGTTCATCTGCCATGTTGGGGCCACAAGTTTGGACTAGGCTAGCCAAATGGCTAAGTTTGGCCCTCTTAACAGCCCTATAGCCCTTTTATGGCCCTTTGGCCCTCTTCTAATTTGTTGTTAGAGATCAAAAAAAGGCTAAATTATAGACATTGGCCCTTTGAACACATTATTGGAGATGGCCTTCCAATCCAATACCATAGGTCCATCATTACTTTATATGTTTGTGTCTTTGTAATGGAGTTTCTCATTCCAATCCTACCAACTACAACTATGGACATCAACTAGAATGAGCTCATGACAAACGCTATTAAATCGGATGTTCAATACCCTTGTTATCTCCGCTCATTCCTCCACAATGTCTTTTTTTTACGCCAAAAAAACAGAGAGTAACTATTCATCAACGACCTCTGATACTCCATAGAACGTCATACAAGTTTTTAGTATCACCTTTATGAATTTTGATAACAGAGAAAAATTGTGGAGTAAAAGGTCATCTTTGCCCTTTCAGTTAGCCCAAGGGGTAGCGGGATTAGGAATTGGATTAGGCCAATCCTACGCCAAGACTAGGGGCCGTGACCACTTACCCAATTTCATCTTAAAAATTGCTCACTTACTCCACTAAGAGTTTTTTAACCCCATTTACCCAATCTAACATCTACTGACAGTTTTGCCCCTATTAATTAACTCTCTCCTCTCAGACTCTCTCTCTCTCTCTCTCACAGATCTGGATCGGAAAATTCTGGTAGCTCTCTCTCTCTCTCTGCCATGGCAACTGCGGAACCAGAGTACGAAGCCCACCTCTCCTTCCTGCCAGATCTCCCCCTCCTTTCTCTCTTTCTATCCCTCTGAAACTGTTAATGACAAAGTGAGAAAGAATTCGACGATGGCCGAGTCGACTCAGCTCCAGCTTCAACTTGAGCAAGTTGCGACGATTCTTGGCCCCGACCCCGTCGCCTCTTTCAAAACCCTAATCTCCTACCTCCTCTGCCCCTCCTATTTTGAAAGCCTAATCTCCTCCCTCTTCTCCTCCAATTCCGAGCAGCGATCTCGGGCCGAGCTCGTCTATAACATCTTCAAAAAATACTATCCCGACTCGCTCTCCCTCACACTCGCTCACCTCCTCCAATTCTCGCCGGCGTCGGACTCTTGATTTATCTTTGCAGTCCTCCTCCGCAATCAAATCCGCCTCTGGCCAAGCCTCTTGGAGAGCACACAATCCACGATCAAATCTGCTCTATTGTTCTCCATTCATTGACAGGTTTTGCTTTTTTTTTTTTTTCGGCGAACCGAGTGTTAAAGTTGTGCTTGGTTTTGAATTTGCAGAGTTCGGGCAAGTCGTCGTCTTCGTGAGGTCTAGTGATTTTGAATTCTTCCGAGAGGATCAATGCGATTTTGAATTCTTCCAAGAGGATCAATGCGATTTTGCGCTGTTGAGAAAGGAAGTGGAATAGTATTGGGGAAGGAAAAAAAAATGAACATGTAGAATTGAACATATAAATTGATCAATTGTGCCTGTAGTGTATTCATTTTGGTTTTGGGAGTTTATGCAATTCACTGGAGGGCAATAATATGATTATTGGGAGGCAATAATAAGAGTATTGGGGGGCAATAATATGGTTACTGGGTATTATTAGGGGCAATAAATTCAGACGCCAGAATCCGGTCACCAATCCGGTAGCCGGAGTCCAGTCACCGGTCGCCGGAGTCGGGTCACCAGTCGCCGGAGTCTGCCACCGGAGTCAAGCAAGGTCTCCAATGACTTCTTTCTCTAAGTGACAAAGAAGGAGGGGGCAAAATTGTCCCAAAAATAAATAAAAATGAATAAAAAAATACTTAATTGGGTATTAGGGAAATAATCTCTTAGAGTGTTTGGGTAAGTGGCCAATCTCTTAGAATGTTTGGGTAAGTGGGCAATTTTTAAGCTAAAATTGGGTAAATGATCATTTCCCCTAAAATGTAGGGTGTAATGAGCAAGTAGAGTGAACAAAGAAAATGGTTGGGTGGCAATAGCCGCGCCCGTAAAGTTTTATTCGATCATGTTTCATATTTCAGGATGACAAACCACATAAACCTGTGCCTGATCATTCCTATAACTTGCCTGATCATTCATGTAACTTATCAGATGAATATTTTTCATCAGTAATACAACAACATTGTAATCCAAGGGAACCATAAGGTTTGCATAGAGAAGGGACTGGTCCACAAGGGCTTTCACAGTCTGCCTTGATTTTGCATGGACGATTGATAAAGGTGCAATCACTTGACTGATCGATTCCTACATCAAACATCAAGCAACATTAAGAAGAGAGGAAAAAAAAATACCAAACTTGAAAGAGAAATTGAGCATTCAGCAAAGCCAAATCGAAAGAGGTAGAGATCTTAGTAGAGCAATGAGAAAATATAACAAGATAAATGAGAAGAAGGGTGACAATTTTGAAACTTGGGTGATGTCATTATTCCGTCAAGGATTTACATATACTATACACTCTTGTGAGAATTGTAGAATTGAAGCCATGGCTTTTGGGCTTATATAGTGATTTAATAGTGGAAAATTAGAATTTTTGCTATAAAGTGACTAGCCTTTGACCTGTGTTTTTGTTCGGATAAAAAAAAGGTACGGCTATTGCCACCCTACCATTTTCTTTGTTCACCCTACTTGCTCATTACACCCTACATTTTAATTTCAATTATTAAATATACTTATCTAACCCATTTCTCCTTCCAAAATTATCCTTATATGACATATCCAATTGAAAAAGAATTTTTTTAACGAAAATCTCTCATTTAATTTATACCAATAAAAGAACAAAAATATATTAAAGTTTCATAATAAAATCATAATCTGATTTACTTCCATTTTTTTAAAATTTTCCATTTAGTTTCAATGTTCATCTATTTCAATCCATGTCAAAATATTAGTAAGTTAACAACTATGAGCAACGAAGAAGAGATTGATTTTTTTTTTTTTGTGTTTTATACTTTTACATCAGTGTTCACAAAGGGTGTTGCAAAGATTTTGATGAAGTTAACACTAATGGTTTGTGAATTGAATAACGAATTAACGATGAGGAGTCAATAATAAAAAGACCAAAAAATAGTAAAAATTTCAAATTTGGGTGGAGAAGATGAATATCAATGTTATCCAATGAGAAATTAAGTAGTCTTTGTATTTAATTAATTGGTTATGTATTTAGTTGTCCTTTTTTTTTTTTAGAAGAAATAAATTCATTAATAACTGATAAGATTACAAAGCATTAGAATGACCGGTTGTGGTCACAACACCACTACACACATTCCTATCAAGAACCGTACTTATGGGTCTGCCACAATCAGTGACATCCATGAGCCAAAAGAGCCCAGCCCCTAACCAAATTTCATGCCCCAAATCATGGGCTACAAAGAAAGAGAACTCCCGAGTGTCTCGATACAACCTTGCTACCAACATTAAGACGAATGATTTCACCCTCTCCAGCACCGTGTCCAAATACTACCAGACCACATGCAAGGTCAATTCACCATCACATTGACAACCAGAAGGCACCGATTTGGATTTTAGTAAGCATACTGTATTTAGTTGTCCTTACATATTTGGATTTTAGAAAATTAGTGTACTTATTAGTCATTTTGCACTTGGGTAATATATTCTTTCAATAATTCAAATGTTTGTAGGGTGAACTAAGAAAATGGTAGGGTGGCAATAGCCGCACCCATAAATAAATTAAGACTGCCCACATCAATTTTTGGATTGAAATTGTATTTCTCATCAACTCTTTTTTTTCTCTAATTTCTTTTCATTTGATTTTTGTAGTTTACCATAATAACATTTTTAGATGTTTTTTATGCTAATTCAATTTATTTTATTCACAGGGTACTTGTGGTATATAATTCAAATTTGGTGAGGTCTTTGACACCAAACTTTGGCTTCCATTTGTAGTAATAAAGATGAAATATTGAGTTATCTTTTCGTTATGTCAAAGCAAATAGAGTAGCTAGTATATCATTTTTTGCTAGTTGATGCCTGGTTGAATACATTTATTTCGTAAAGACTCTTGATATCATTTGAAGACATTTTCTATGTGTTTATTGCAATCAGGGGTTTAGGGTCAATGTCCCCCCTTTGTATTCGATAGTTTCATTAATAAAGGATTGATGGCCGCCGAACCAGCCCTTTATCCCCAAAAAAAAAAAATGAAAGTTTTTTCTTTATTGATTTTAGTCATGCGATCAAAGTTAATTTAATTCATTATTTTTCTATATTAATCTTTTTTTCAACAATATTTTCCTTTATTATTGACACATGTGGATGAGATGTCAGTTTAAAAAAAGTAAAAAAAGACCACAATATTTTCCAAAAATGAAAGCAATTTCTTATTAAAATAACAAATTAATTACATTTATGATTTCAAAAATATATTTGCTTTCGTTTATATATGGGTTCACCCACATGTGTCAATAGTTTTTCTAGAGTTGCAAGAAATAATCCGGCTTCCCGATGCAAAATTTTACTATTAATATAATAAATGGAACCGGGCGTGGGGCTGAGCCTCCCAGCTAGGCTGGGTTCCAAACCCCTTACAAAAAAAAAATAATAATAATAATCCGGCTTCACGAAATTTCGACATACTTGGAAAATTTATCTATACATCCTTAGATACTAAATGCACACCCTTACCTTAATACACCACTCATTTTTTGGAAAGATCCTAATAATGCAAAGAAATTGCTTTTGAAAATCTCAAATAAGCTTGCAGGATGGAAAAAAGGTATCCTCTCAAAGGTAGGAAGGATAACTCTCATCAAATCCTACCTTTCTGGTATGCCTAACCATGTTATATCTTGCTTCAAATGCCTACAAAAGGTAACACACAGTATTGATAATCAAGCTAGATCTTTTTTTTGGGGCTCAGATACAAAATGTCCTCCTGTAGCTTGGAAACAGGTATGTAATCCTAAGAAATTAGGAGGACTTGGAATTAGGCCTACTGCTTTCTTTACTAATGCAGCCATTGCTAAATTAACTTGGAAAGTCTTTAATGATATAGACAATTGGTGGTCTTAAATTATAAGAAAGAAATATCTAAGGAAAATTCCTTTCTTTTTCAGGCCAAAAAGAGGCAGTCAAGCTCATTAGCTTGGAAGAGAATTTTAGATGTAAGACAACTCATTCTCAAAGGTATGAGATGGATTATAGGCAATGGTAAGAGTATCAACTTCTGAACTTTCAATTGAGCTTTTGATTTTCCTTTACATGAACTAGTTGCTGAAGATAGAAAAAAAAATGAAACTGTAGCTGATTACTTGAAAATACCTGGAACAAAAATAAAATTTTTCTCTACTTTAATCAAAATATTTGGGGAATTCCCATTCCTGTTTCAGAATAGGAAAATGAGTATGTTTAGGGACCTTCCTCAAATGCAAAATTCTCCATTAAATCTGCAACCTGGTTATAGTATAACAATCTAGAAAAACATCGTAAAATTGACCTCATTAATAAATTGTGGAAACTTGATATTCCACTAAAAGTTAAGCTTTTTGGATGGCTTTTACTTAGGGGAAGGCTAAAAATAAGAGATAGACTATCCAGATTCAGGATGATAGATGACAACTCCTATATGCTATGTGTAATACCCAGAAATTCGTTATTATTTTCTGAGGATTTTCTGAAATTAATTCAGTGGTTGTTGGTACGAGTACGTAGTACGAGGATGAGGTGGAAGTATTTCGAACGAATAATTACTCGAAACATTGTATTTTCGAGGAGTCAAAGGGTTGATTTTTTATTCGTTCAGTTTCTCTGAAAATTTCCTTCACCAAAGTTGTAGAGCGCGTCGATACGAGTCGTAGATATGTGGAACGCAGAAATCAGAGTTCTTATATGAAAGTTATGGTCAACGGAAGTTTCTACTAATTTTGGAAATTACTATAAATAGAGGCTTTCCATTTCCGTATTTCCATTTCCGTCGTTTTTCCAGAAATTTCCATAACCATTCTTTCCCAAACTTCAGGCCGACTTGACCCGAACCCGAAAAACAGACCCGACCGGCGTTTCGTTCTCCAGTGATCTCCGATGACAGTGTTAACCCAGATCGATTCACCTCCTCATCCCAGTCCTCCCTGCTGTGGTCTCCATGGCATGGGGTTCTCACCCACGGCGATGCATCGAGGCTGCAAAGTCGAGCGGCGTCGGACCCGACTGGTTCTCTACACTCCGGTGACGGCAAGGCTCGAAACCAGTCTTGTTCTTCTCGTGGGAGCTTCCTCTTTCGATCCATGGTGGTGGTTTTGGAAGATTTGCACTGGAGCATAGTCAACTCGAGG
The DNA here is from genome assembly GCF_958449725.1 of Rosa rugosa. NCBI lineage: Eukaryota > Viridiplantae > Streptophyta > Magnoliopsida > Rosales > Rosaceae > Rosa > Rosa rugosa. The sequence goes on from NC_084822.1 coordinate 9,361,712, forward strand.
TAAACAGTGGATTCCGGCTTAGGAGCTTGATTCCAGCCGATCTAGGCCGAGTTGGTTCAAACTCCAGGTATTAAAGTTGCTCCAGTTGGTATTACCTCCATTTTTTACGGTTGAATTGTTGTGGTTTTGAGTTTGGCCGGCGGCGGTGTGCCACAGCCTGTGGTGGCGCTTGGTGGCATTTCTGGCCATGTCAGGGGCAATTTCTGGTTTTATATATCATCTACTCGTCGATATGAGCGTTTTGATATATAATACGTAATTTTTGGAGATCGTATGAGCATGTTAGGGTTTTTAGCGATTCTGATTCGCTCGGTTTTCGTTTCGTGAGGATCCGACTGTTCGATCGACTTGTAGCTTTGATATATCGATCGTAGAAGTATTCCGAAGACTTTGGGTGGTCTCGGATGAAGTTCCGCCTCGATTGGCATTACTTGGCATTACTTTCAAGGTTTTAGTTCAAACGGGGGTTCGAACCTTAATCGCTTTGTGTTTCGTGTACTGAGATGAGACCGTATGTGATTAGGTACTTGACAAAGTATTCTTGGACGGATATTTTGCGAGTGTGATATCTCGGTTCTGTATAGAAGACGCAGCGAGATTCAGAGATGAGTAATCTCACAATGTTCATTTACGAACAAAGTTACCTTATCATTTTGGGAGTTATTTATTTAACTGCAAACTATAGTTGGTATTAGTGGCATTCCTGAGTGAATGACTAGGTATATATATTTACGTGAAATATATATATCTTTATGGATTGAAAGATGATTTATGCAATGTGGATTGATGGTTTCCATTCTATTATTTTGAGGCGTGACTTTTCGGGAGACAATGTTTTAGGAATTGAGAATTTCCATTGTTTGAAAAGTACCAAGATTTTGTGTGAGTTGCTTTAACGAGATTTGAAATGTTTTGATCTAACGACCGGGGATTTGAAGACCTAAGAGTCACAGGTTATGATATCTCCTTTTGTTTTGCTTTAACATTTTGGGTCCAGAGTGACTTTCTTAATGTTTTAAATCTGACAACCGGGGGTCCGAGGATTTGGAGGTCACAAGGTGACATCTCCTTTTGATTTGGTTTAACAATTTGGGTCTAGAGTGACTTGCTTAATGTTTTAATCTGACGACCAGGGGTTTGAGGATTGAGAGTCACAGGTTGTGATTTCTCCTTTGAGAGTTTAGTAACATTTTGGTCCTGAGTGACCACTTTTACATGTTTTGATATGAAGGTCGGGGACCTGAAGATCCGGGGTCACTAGGAGTGACCTCAGGCATATATATCGGGACTTCACACCTTTGGCCGGCTTAGTGGATACAATGCTCATGAGTATGCGTTTTAAAAGGGAGTAGCTGGGATTCTTTCTTTAATGTCCAGGGTGGACTTTTTGCTGGGAGTCATAGGGAGTAGCTGGGAGTTACTTGATGCTCATGAGTATGCATTTTAAAAGGGAGTTTCGGGGATTCTTTCTTTTAATGTCCAGGATGGACTTGTTTTTCATATTTATTTGTTGGGGCAACAATTTATATGATTTGGTCACTGAGTTGACTTTTATTGTCCAGGTTGGACCGAAGTATCACATTCGATTTGTTAGGATAACAATAGATATGATTTGTTGTGTTGTTGATTTTCATTATCCAGGTTGGATTGATTTATCATATTTTAATTGTTGGAGTCTCAATTAATATGATTTTTTCACGGGGTGACTTTTGTTGTTTCTTTTGGGAAAAAAATATTATTTTGGGAATCATGGTATGTGTTCCTTTTCTCGAGTTGAAAGGTTTTCCTCGTTTTAGTGTTTGAGTTTACTCATACAAGTTTTCATAAGCTTACCGGGTTTGTTGTGTGGCAACCCGGTGTACTATTTGATGGTGTAGGGGTTAATCCTGCATGTTAGGGTAATCGTGGCTGAAACTGGTTCTGATAGTTGCAGCTTTACTGTAGGAAGCCAATTTTGTGACTTTACCGTTGTTAAGACTTCCACTGTGTAGTAAGCTTTGAGGAGCATTTACTTTTATTTTGTTGTGGCAATTTAATTCGTAAACTTATGTAATATTTGACTCTGTGGAGGGAGTCTGTATTGACATAGTGGGTTCAGGGCATCAATATGTACTTGGTTTAAAGGGAAAAAAATTTCTAGGTATTTTGTATTGATGACTGAACCATCACGCATATATAATTATGGGATTATATTGAATTTTAATTGTGTTTAATATTCAAGGCGTGACACTATGTGATAGTCATAATGAAACTGCTAACCAATTAGTTGGTTATTGTGCCTTTACCAAAGAGGTCTGGAGAATAGAAGGAGTAGCTGCCCCAATTGACTGGAAGAAAGGCTATTTAAAAGTCTTCAAAGAAACCTTCATTCTACAGCCTTATGATAGTAAAGCTTTCACCAAATTATCAACTCTGTGTTGGCAGATTTGGAAAGCTAGGAATGACGTTGTGTTCAGAAGGACTTATGCTAATCCCACTTCTATGGTGGCAATCTCGGCTACAGTTTTGAACAATTCCATTAATGAAAATTCTCCAATTACTAGAGGAGATACTACCCAAAACCATCCGACCACTATCATGTGGCAGTCTTTTCCTAGTAATTGTGTCAAAATAAACTTTGACGAATATGTAAACAGGGTCTCTTCTGCTGGGGGATTTATCATTCGAGACTCCGATGATAATCCTCTCCTTGCAGCTAGCAAAAAATTAGGGAATGCAACTGTACCAGTGGCAGAAGTAAAATCTCTTTGTGATAGCCTTATAAATGCTCAGCAAAAATGTTATCTCATTGTCCAAGTAGAAGGAGACTCAAACCTTGTCATAGACTCGGTAAATGGTGCCATATCTCCACCTTGGAGGCTTATCAAAGTTGTTCAAGACATCTAAAATCTTCCTGCAATGTTTATTTGTATCACTTTTAAACATGTTCTTAGAGAAGCAAACTTTGTAGCAGATGTTATTGCAAATTTATGTCATAAGTCTTGTAATGGTCACAGCTGGACCAACATGGTCCCAAGTGCAGGTACTAGAGTTCTTTTATTTGATGTTGTAAATTATAGTTCCAATTTTATCGGATGTCCCCGAAGGGACTGTAAATTATAGTTGCCCAAGAGGGTTCCATTTATTTTCATTTAACATTGACGAAAACACCCCTCTAATCAACAATATGCTTCCTCAGATCCGTCATTTGCTCAGATTTGATCTGTCTTCTACTTTACTCAAATATTTATCATCTATTTCACTTACACAGAGAGAGAGAGAGAGAGAGAGAGATCTGACGAAAATCAAGAGAGATGGAGTGAATGATCATTCAGGTAAGTTCTAATTCAATTGAACAATTCCATTTCTATTCGATAAGAATCGATTTCGGATTGAAAGAGAGAGAGAAGAGATCCCCTGTTTGCTGACGAATTTGAAAGCCCATTCTTTCCAGTTGCACCTCTTACTGGGCTGTAGCATTCTTGAATACTGTTGTGATGTACGATCACAATTCACAGTAGCCCTGGTCATCAACTCATGAAGCAATACAACCTTGCATTTGTGTTTTTCATGGTATTTATGTTTTAGTTTAGTTAATTGTGTTAGATAGGTATTGACAGCAAACTCATTTTAAATCCATACGTGCATGATGAAATTAATTTTTTATGGAGTTTGATTTCGCCAACCGTTTGTTACTGAAGATCAGTAGCAATAGTGAATCTACCTTATTAATTTGCTATTGAGGGTCAGTAGTTCTATTCTATTTTCTACTAAGGCTACTGAGGTTCAATATGCATGTCATGTGTGTTATTGAGGGTCAATAGCCAATATGCATGTCATGTGTGCTTTTAAGGGTCAATAGCCATACGTTTTCTTTTTTGTGAGCTAGTAAGCCATGTCATATTTGCTATTGATGGTCAGTAGCCCTGTTATATATGTTTGCTAAAAAATGGTCAATAAGCATATCATATTCTTTTTGTGAGCCAGTAAGTCATACCTGATCTTCTATTTATGGTTTTTGTAGTCATATTTTATTTGCTACTGAGGTTCAGTATGCATGTCTTATTTGCTACTGAGGTCCATAGTCATATCTTACTGCTACTGAGATTTTAACATAGTGAGAACTGAGAACTGAGAAGTTAGAGTTCACTCATTTTCTGGAAAAAAATAATAATAATACCTATTGGCAATTTGGTTTAAGATTGACTTACGAAAGGTATATAGTTGAAGACCCATTAATATAAACGGTGGCAATTTCGTAATAAATAACAATTATACTGTTTGTTTTGGTAATGACCCCTGCTCCGTGTTTTTCTACTATCTGCTTGGTCCATATAAAGTGGACCGCAATTTGAACTAAAAAATATAATAATATTTTCATATGTTCATCTAATTAATGCAACCCTAGAGGACGCCGTGGTCTGTGCTACAACCTGTCCGGCTCCGCCTTAGCACCGGTGATGGCCTTTGGCCTAGCCGGCGCATGTAGGGTGAGGCCGGACGGGTGATTTGTTTCAGGTATGTCTCCAAAGCTCGAGGGTTTGGATCGGTCTGTGTTCTGGCACTTTCTGGGTCGAAACGAATGGCTGCGTCGGGGAAGCGGGCTGGGGTTGGAAATGGTTTTCGCTGGATCGGAGCGGTGTCTGTTGGCGCTCGATGGTCGGCCGGCCGGTTGGTGCAGATCGAAGGTTGGCTGAGATCGATGGCGTGATAAGGCGATCGATCCTGATTCATTTGCAGGGGGTCCAGATGCCGGCTGGTGCTGGGTGGTCTACGATGCTTGGAGTTGTCCGGCGTTGGTTGGACGGCGACGAGGGCGTGAGGGTGGCCCAACGCCAGTGGTGGGATGGTGGTTTTGGTGGCGGGGCAACCGGCTGTTGCTTTGGGCTGGGAAGGCTGGATACGTTGCTGATGTGGCCTTTTGGGCTTGGAGGTTGCTAAAGGGCCTGTTCTGGGCTAGAGATGGGCGTTGGGTTCACTACGTGGGCCTAGCCCAAATTTACTTAGTATTATTTTCAATAATTCCTTTTTTCTAAGGACAGTTAGGCACTTTTTGTGCACCTAGAGGCTTGCTATTTTTTAGTGAGCATTAGTCTACGTAGCTATGGTTTCTTTTTACACCAAGTTAATGAATCTCCTGGAGTACCACAATTGAGTGCATTGACGAAAGGAGATTCAAGATAGTTTTCTTTGTGTACGCTGAGATTTGTAGTTGTGTAGGCTCGTAAAATTCAAATGAGCATCATTGTACTAGTGGATGGTACCCGTATTCCCTTACCTGCTTGACCACTGATTTAGGGTACAAGCATATAGGGTTTAGGGTTTATTTGTATGTGTCGTTCTGGCTTTGGGATTAAATGAAATCTCTCTTACTTTGTAAAAAAATAATAATAATAAAGTGGACTGCTCCGCATGGAGCTTTGACCAGCTAATATAACCTTTTTGGTAAATAGCTCATTTCATAATACTAATCAGGGGACAAATCCGTTGCCACCTATTTTATAGTTAAAATTATACTCTATATCTATTTTTTTTTATCATATCAACAACTAGCATTTTATGAGTCGGACTCACGACCTCCCTTACGAAGGGGAGACTTATGTTATTAGACCAAAGGGTAGTTGCCTATACTCTATATCTATTCGTGGCTGAATTAAAGACAATATATTATATGTTTTTAAATAAATGCAATATATAATATCAAATTAGATAATCATGCGTTAATATGTATTTTTTTCTCTCTCTTAATCTTTAAATATTTTCAATTTAAAACAGATCTGTAATGAGTTTGCATTTGCTTGACTTATAATGAGTTTACATTGCTTAGATAGGGGATTGGTTGTTAGTTTGTTACCCCGCCATTTTTTCTGTCTTTTAAGTGTATGTTAGACTCTGGCCTGTTGGCTGGTTATCTAATAAGGTTCTTTAAAAAAAAAAAAAAAAGATAGAGTTCGAGATTTTATCCGTTTTCTATTCAAGTACATGGTAGACTCTAACCCTGCTAATGATTATTGAATCTAATGAAATCAATATCCTTTAAAAAAAAATGTTTTCAAATTAAAAATCCATGATAACTTTCTCGTTTTAGAATATCAAATCATCTCCTTTATTGTCTTTTTTTTATTTATTCATAATTACATGTACCGATGAACGTTTACCCTGATGAACGGAAATTTAAATAAAAAAATGTCTGATCTAATTATCTTGAAGAGTAAGCATACTCTTGTATAATTACCAAAACTAAGAATTTCATGGTTTTTACCAACATATGTCTACACGGATAGCCATCGAGATATTTTGAGGCGCACACAATTTGTTCCTGCATATGCAATTATGCCATGTACAACGGTATCATACCAAACCCAGGTGGTTCACCAAGTTTCCAACTCGATGAGAAAAAGAGAATTAAAAGTCAAATATATGAACAACAAACAATGGCTATAAAACAAATCAATCTGGTGGGGTGGGTGAGGCGGTAGGTGGCGTGGAGTGGAGGTCATGATCGATCACCATATATGATAAAAGGTCATCTTCACTTCTTCAGGAACCTTCTGATCCATGTCCATAGTTTTATAAAATTTGTTGCTTTTAGAAAATAATGTGTGAAATTCTTTTGTCATTTGATATTGACTGAGTGACAATTTTTTTTTTTTTTTGGCGGAAAGATTACAATAACAAAAAGCAAAGAAAAAAAAAAAGGAGAGGCAGGCAGGACAAAACCTGCACACCGAAAGACTAAGGAGGGCAAGGAAGCCCATCATACAACAGAACACTAAGTAAAGAGGAAGGAGGATTAATCATCTAGTCTGAAGGGCACATTCCTCTTAGAGCTAAAGCAGCAATGTGATCCGCTGCTTGGTTAGCTTTCCTGCTGGACCAGATCCAGCTGATTTGCCGGTTTAGGGATAGGTACCGGGCTTTTGAAAACAGATTTGTGACTTGAGGAGCCATTCCAGATTTGAGGGCATGAATCAGGATGAGAGAGTCCGAAGCGATGATGACAGGACCGGGAGGTAGTGTTTCCACAATAGACAAAGCTTCACAAATGGCAAGGAGTTCGGCCGCAAGCGGCGAAAGAGCAGGAAGAACTCCAGCAAAACCATCCATTAATTTACCCAAATCGTTACGAACAACAACTGCAATACCACAAGTGGAAGAGGATGCAGAAAAGGAAGCATCAGTATTTAACTTGAGGCAGTGAACAGGGGGAGGAGTCCATGTATGAGCTGCAGTGGTCAGAGGAACCAATATGATGGGGGGTTTAAGAACTTCCTTTGGAGGAACAAGATCCAAGAACTCCAAAGCATCAGAGTGAGCTTTCATAGCAACCTTGATAGGATTTGGGGTCTGGTGGTTAAATACACACCAACATCTGTGCTTCCAAATATTCCACATTAAGAAAGAAATATGAGTGAAAAAATCTTTAGGAGCAGAAAATTGGCGAATCATATCAAACCAATTGACCATTGAAGTGATGGATTGCACGGAGACTTTGTACCCTAGAGGATGAGCGAACCAAGTAGCTACAACCCACGGGCAAGAAAATAGAACATGTTCCACCGTCTCAGGAAACAGATTGCAAAGAGTACAAGTGGGATGCTGAGCAATGTGTCTATGAAAAAGGGCTGCTTTAGTGGCCAATATGTTGTGAGCAATTCTCCAAAAGAAGAGTTTGACTTTGGGGAGAGTATGAATATTGTGAATCCACTTCCAGATGAAGGAGGAGGTGAAACGAGAGTGATGAGGATGAGTGGAAGTAGTGGTGCAGTTACGAGAAGCTAGGAAGTGATAACCTGATTTGACACTATAACTCCCATTCTTGGAGAAAGGCCAAACGAGCTTATCATGACAATCTCGGGCCACCAGATGGATAGACAAAATCTTGCTGCACTGGATGGGAGAGAGTTCCGACTGAATGGAGCTGAGATCCCAACTTTGTTGATTCCAATCAATCAAGGAAGAAACTGCAATGTTTCGATTAGCTTTGGCCAAACAGAGAGGAGAGGGAGGGACTGTCGGAATCCACTTATCTGACCACAGATTAACTGAAGTGCCATTGCCAATGTTCCACAAGGAACCAGCTTGGATTACCTTTCTGCCAACTAGAAGGCTAGACCATAGCCAAGAAGGTGCAGCCCCTCGTTTAGCTTCAAGAATGTTGGTGAAAGGGTGGTAAATCTGCTTGATGACTTGAGCACATAAGGAATTTGGGGATTGAATCAACCTCCAGACTTGCTTTGCAAGGAGGGCATCGTTAAAATCCTGAAAGTTGCGGAAACCCATCCCACCTTCCGATTTTGGGAGACCAAGAAAATCCCAGGCTTTCCAGTGAATACCAGAAGAGGTTGAACTTCCCCACCAAAAATCACTAAGGATCGAATTGAGTTCTTTACAAGTAGAAGCGGGAAATTTGAAGCAAGCCATAGTGTATGCCGGAATAGCACTGGCTTCTCCCTTAATCATAGTGTATGCCGGAATGGCATGACTGAGTGACAATTTGAATTCCAAACAACTGTGTGGAGTGGAGCTAATCATTCTTAACCACTACAATTACCAATTCAGAGTGTATCTAGAAACTAAAAGTACTCTAAAGTAATTTTTGTTTATAAAATTATATGGAGTGAGTGATACTTCAAAATAAATGTATGTCTAATCCTTCAAACGACAAGCTCCTTGTTCAATTTCAACTTGATTAAACATTCAATATAAAAAGTCACCAATAATTTATTGTACATTTCGATATGGGGAATGTACAAATTAACGGAATGAAATCAAGAGGGAAACTATAAAATAAACCCAGAAATAAAAAGATATAAAAATGAAACCATTTGGTATTATAATTATGGCAGAAAATTAATTCAGCACAATTCAATATGGTATGCCATTTAATCCTCCAAACATGAGCATTTTTGGCCCCCAAATTACAACTTTTACACATGAAAATAAGGAAAAGAAAAGGAAAGACCATTTTGCCTCTTTATCATATATTGACCAGGAACCAACGACCACGATCGCTCAATGGAGATGATCATTTAATCCGACGGCAGAGAGTGATGCCATCCCCAACTGGAAGCATGCAAATCTCAATTCTGGGGTCTGCTGCGAGAGCCTTGTTGAGCTCGATCACAAAGTCCCTGTAGTACCTGACGTACTTGCGGAGAGGAGCATCAGGTGGTGCCACCACAGAGCCGTTCCATAGGGTGTTGTCGTAGCCGATCAGGCCTCCGACCTTGACCAGGTCGATCAGCCTCTTGTGGTAGTTGATATAGTTGTCCTTGTCTGCGTCAACGAAGATGAAGTCGAAAGATCCATGATTCTTCTCCTGTTCCATCAATAAAATGTCACTTTCAATACCAAGAAAGAGCAGTGAGATAGGGTTTTATAAGAACACATCGTTTATATTAAACATACGAGTTACCAATGATTAAAACACTATTTAAAATATGTTTGATCATGGATTATAATGTACGAATTGTACATGTCGGAACTTGATCTTAAAGAAATGACAAATTCAACTCTTTTCTGATAATATATTCTCTATGAATCTAAATTCTGACAACATAACATGTTAGACCGGTTCAACTTATCACTTGTTGAGTGCTTGAATTCTTACATCTTCGATCATATGGTCGAGGACGGGGAGGGCAGGGCCTTCCCTGAAGTCAATCTTGTGGGCAACACCAGCTTTTTCGATGACTGGGAGACCCAATTCATAGTTTTCTTTGTTGATGTCCATGGCCAAGATCTGTGACAAACCAATATATATTAAGTCATCATTTCTAAAGAAAAATATATTGTTCGTATATATGATCGATTTTGAGGGATGAATTATCGACCTTTCCATCTTCAGGGAGAGCAAGGGCTGTGGCCAAGAGGGAGTAGCCAGTGTAGACACCAATCTCCATGGTGTTCTTGGCATTGATGAGCTTGAGAAGCATGTTCAAGAATTGACCTTCATCAGCTGAAGTGGTCATGATGTTCCTGTTTTGAATTGAATTTCCCAATCATCAATCTCAAACAAGAAATCAAAGAAATGGGTATCTCTGTATTATTGAATGAATCAAATTGGTTGATGAAATCAAATCAAGGATCAAAGAAACAAACCATGGGTGCTTTGCTGTCAACTCTCTGAGCTCCTTCATGGATTCAGGCTCTCTTGGGTACACACTAGTCTCCAAAATATACTACAAAAACAAAATCAAAACCGAAAACCCAAATCAAACAAAGCTTTCAAAATTATATTCCTATAAATTCTGAAGATTTTGATTCAATTCATAGCTATAATCCAATTGTAGTGGAAGTAGTACCTGGTAAAGAGCATCACTTTGAAGAAGGCTTTTGTGGCCAACTTCCTGGTGCCTGCTTTTCTGCTCCTCTCCATTTGCTGCCATTGCTGTGTTAATCTTCCTTGCTTTGTGAATATGATTAATAAAAAGGTGAGAGACTTAAAAGTAGATCAAAGCCTGGATTGCAGAAGAGGAAAGACCCAGGTATATAAGGAAGGAAATTATGCGGTTTGAACCGGATAGTTGGTTGGACCGGCCACCAAACCGGTCCGGGGTTGGTGAGGTCCCTGGCTTTGTGTGAGTTTTGGAACTCCAAAGTCCAAACAATCAAACCCATCATACTCTCTTCGGGGCCCACTGATCTGGTAGTCCTCATGGGGGAGACTTTGTGAGTGTTGTCGTTGGGACTTGCTGACACTAAACTGAGTTCTTATTACGTCATTATTATTTTTTTTACGAGTCGTAGATATTGGTTTTTATTTTTATTCTGACTCCATCCATCTCCATATAACCACAATTATAAATAGGATGAAGAAGATGGTTAGAGAAATCTGGCTTGTGAGAACAAAAGAGGGCCTGTCTTAAAGCCGTAGACATCTTTCCATGTGCAGGTATTGGCGGTCGTCTACAAACTCTAAAATACAACCTTTATACCTCGAGAAATTCTTAAATATGGCAGACATGCCACGTGGCTGGTACACTCAGTCAATCATGTTTCTTAGGTGAACCGTCATGTAACACGCCTGCCCTACCTAAGAATCTCTCTTATAGGATGTCTAATCCGCTTCACACGTACACGGTAGACGAGATGCCAAATGTTTATCAATTGCACGAAATAGAGTATAGGAATTGTAATAGAAAGAAACTTAGATGTCAATAGAAGAAAATGAAGAAAAGGAGAAAGAAGTGAGTGATTAAGCGTTAAACTTTATCTAAAGAGTTCAATTTTTAATAGGACTCCTCACTGCTTATAAAGATTCTCAAGTTCATACATTTTTGAATATGATTCTTAAAAAAATAGTAATAGTATAATAGAAAACCAACAGCATGCTTCAGCCCTAAATGAGATTTTGAATCAATCAAATTCACGTTGTTGATTTTACTAACAATTACGGACGGTTATACATATTAATGATATTATTCTTAATTTGGTGCTGGATAACTTCTTTCATGTGTCTTTGATATTCTTATATATATGTCTGTTGCTGGGTTGACGCTGTGACACAGTTTTATATTAATAATAATAACAATTATACTCAAATTTGTAATAAATTTCACGAAAGGCGTAGCTATCTAACTATAAAAAATAAAATTATATGCAGATTTGTCATAATCGACATTCCATTTAAAAAGCAGAAAAGAAAAGGAGTTGGCTGCCTACAATGGTGGATTCTTTTGGAAATAGGGTTGGTGAGAATGCTCGAGAACTCGGCTGTTTACGTATAGAAACAGGTGACCTCTTTCCTCTCCTTTTCCACTTAATCATTTTACTGCTGCTGTTACACGTAAACAGCTATAGTCATGTTTGGCTACTCAATTGAGTCGGAACCAATTAACTATCAGAACAGAACTCTTAACTATCTGGCCTGAATCTCTTAAAATTGTGTTGCCATCTTCAGCAATTACTGGTTATCATGAATAAGTTGCCCCAAAAAATGGATTTTTACCATTTTAGGAAACGAAAATGAAAGCTGATTTGGGTATTGAGATGAATGAATATGATCTGAATGAGGATACTTGTTAGGTGAGGACCTGAGGTAAGTCGTTTCTTGGACATATATACACAGTCCGGCTACGGTGTGAACGTCTGTACCGTGCGGACTGTACCGATTTCCCGTTTTCCCTCACTTTTCGATCACATTTTCACATCTTAACCGTTCAGTTTTTAGGTCCTAATGTATAGATCACCTCTGTAAAATTTCAGCCAATTTGGTGATCGTTAAGGCATCCAAAACTACAATTTACCATTATAAATACGAACGGTTCCGGTTAGACAGATTCGGTCCATTCGTGTAAATTGCAGTTTTGGATGCCTTAACGATCACCAAATTGGCTGAAATTTTGCAAAGGTGATCTATACATTAGGACCTAAAAACTGAACGGTTAAGATGTAAAAATGTGGCCGGAAAATGGTCAAAAACAGGAAATCCGTACCGAAATTTCGGTACGGAAGTCCACACGTGAGAAAAATCCTCTATATATATATATCCTTGCTGGCGTGACAGCGTTAGGGAATGGTTCTTGTGTCCCTATCGTGTGAATTTAGTCCTCTTCAGATTCTTTAAAGGCTCACCAACCCCATTGTCTGGCCTAACTGATATCTCTCTATTCTTGTTTTACTTAAAGTATACTCTTGTTCAGTTGAAACCTTTGATATTGACAAATTAATTATACAGGCCTAACTGATCTCTCTGATAAGGACAGCTTCAAGTCGAATTTAGAAGCTCAATGGCTGAATGCCTTTCAACTACTGAAAAAGGCCATGAACACCGCACCAGATTTCACCGAAGCTCGTTGAATTGGAGTTTGGGAGGCTTACAAGAAAGGGGCACGCCTTTCAACTTTTTAGAGGCATGCGAGTTGTTGCCTTGTGCCCAAGGAAAATACGGAGCTGTCTACCTATGAAATTGGGCTCTTCGGCACTCTCATGGAAACCAATACATCCTTGGAAGTTTGGAACTGATCATCAAAGTCTTAAACATTGGAGTGAAGGGTTAGCACCTTGTAGAGCAGGCAGAGCAGCAGAAATGGCTAACCAGGTGAATAGATTATTAAGTACAATATAAAAAGGGAGCTGAGAATACGGGTGTTGATATATTTTCTAGAATGACTGAAGAGTAGGGTAAATGCCATGCCATTTTTAAAATAGAGCAAGTCCATAGCTGTTTTGGAAGTAGGTATTCACATGAAGAATAGTATGGTACAACAAGAATCTCAAGTCACTATAGTCCTCAAGCCCCATCAATAGAGAAATAAGAAGGGCAAACAGAAGTTGCAGCAGTAAGATTTTGCATCAAGCCCAGAACAGAATGAGAGAAGTAACCGTAATAGATTGGTCTTGCACTACGAAGCACAGACAAGCATCATCTGAAGGGTGAGAAAAATTGGCATACCCCAGTTACCACTAAACAATTGGCTTAGAGGAATAGTTAGTGCAAAGAGTTAGAGGTTAAGCTGCTGCTATGTTATTGAGATGTGCAACACTAGTGGCTGTTGAGTTGTGCAAATGCTAAGCTATACAAGGAAGAGGTTGAGGAGGATTTTGAACATTAAACTGAAGAACCCTAAGTTTAAGATTATTAAACTAATTTGCTGTTATGAACAGTCAACTATAATGCAGAATAGTTTATCGAATTGTCTTACTTCAGAAGCTATGATACCAAGCTTTTGTTAATAGTGTTTCCGGGTTTTAGTGTGCAACCCAGCTAGCCGTCTCCATCCGATTGACTTGAGGATTTCCATTAATAATTTTATTGTTTCTGCAATCTGCAAAACTCAAGGTCGACAAATAACAATTGCCAGTTTTCCATTCTTAGGAAATCAATTGTTGTTCCTATAGTCCACAGACCAATGCATTCTTCAGAAATCTTGTTTGTTCCTCCTGTTATGGGATTGTTATATTTTTGCTTAATTTGATGAAGCCATTACAGAAACATTAAGCCTTTACTTCATCACTCAACAGTTAATAAAGCATTCACATTCTCAAGGGGCAAAAATCTCATCTTTATACTTTTGAATATGATAGAACATGCTAAACTGGTATATCTTCACAAATCAAACCTACAATAGTTGAATTCAAATAGCAATTCTTTCCCGAAATAAATCAAAAGAATGTAAAAGAAACAAAGGGCCTGTGATCTAAGGAAACACAACAATGATCATGAAAGAAAAAGTAATCTAAAAGTACCTGACAAACAAAATTGTTCTATATCAGCTCCCTCTATTGAACCAATTCCCTAGGGTGATTGCAATGACACCAACGAGCTAGAATGTGTCGAAAATATTGATTCTTGAAACTCTTTTGCTTTTGTAGCCAATGCATTTCTTATAACAGAAGCCTTCCTCTCAATTGAACTCTCCTCCAAACTCGAATTGTCCCTATGATACTGAGAGCTCTGATCATAGACAGAGTAATCATCCAACCCAGCAGACATTGCCGAATAGTCCTCCCTCATCAACAAACCATTATGTAGTATAGAACATGCACCAATATAAGCAACAGCCATCTTCATCTCCTCGCGAATCGGTCTGCTCAAAACCCCCCAATTCTTCAAACTATCAATAGCTCTAAGCCCCGAAAGCCGCATTCTACTGTGTGCTGCATTGAATTGCTCCTCATCCGACCCCGGCATTGCATCAACAAAGGGCACCATAAGCCAAGGAAGCAAAGGGTACCCTTCATCTCCAACCAAGTACTGATTCACCGGCACCCCATTCACACTAACCGGATCCGAATTCAGTAACTTCCCACCCTCAATATCTGCATACAGAGTCGAACCCTTCAAAACCCTAGCATCACTTTTATTCCCCCTGAACCCAGCCACAATGCTGAGAATTCTGGAATTAGCATCCACCATGATTTGGGCTGCAACTTCTTCTCGATCAACCCCATTACTTCTCACAAACTTGAACCGGGTACAGTCAATCACACCGCAGCAATTGGGCAACCCGGTGTGGGTTTCGAAACCCGAAGACACCGATTCAAGCTCAGTCTTATTCGGAAACTCAATCCAGAACCGGTAGTTAGTGCAGAGAACACGACACAATTGCTTGGAGCAAAATCTCGACACAGACTCCGAAACCCGGAATTGCCTCGATATCTCCGGGTAATTGGCTCCGGTGGCCAGGCGGAACAGGCCGATTCCGAGGCGGAGGTCGGCGGAGAGATTGAGCGGGGAGCCAATCGGGTCCCTGCACTCGAGTAAGGGCTCGAGTAAAGAGCAGAGCCACTCGAAGGTTGAGGAGGTCATTCGGAAAGAGGTCTTGAAGGAGTCGGGGGTGCGAGGGAGAGGGAGAGGGAGGCCGAGTTGGGCCGGGGGAGTGGGCTCGGAGGAGTCCAGACGGGCCCGCTTGCGTTTGCGGGAGAGGGAGAGGAGGGAGAGGGTGGCGGCGATTTCTTGGGAGGAGAGGAAGTGGTGGACGGCGGGGAAGGCATGGTTGGGGGAGGAGGAGGAATCGGTGGAGGGATTGGGGGAGAGGACGAGGAGGACGAGGAGTTGGGAGATGGAGGAGAGTAAAGCTACGAGGGTTGAAGATTCCATTTTTTTTTGTGTTTTGTTGGGGGTTTTGATTTTGGAATTTTTTTTTTTCGCTTCTTGGGAATCGTGGGGGGTTAAATCTGGGAGACGAAATACAGAGGCAACACCTGGCTGTTGGTAATTGTACATTTGGTTTTTGTTTTTACTATTTTTAGAAACTTTTCTTTAGTTGTTTTGGGGGAACTTAAGAGGATTCTTTTTTTGGGAAATCTGAGGTTTCAAGAGTCTCCCTGTTTGAATTATATGCTCTCTTTTTTCGTTAATGAATTATATGCTCTTTTGAAGAGTTACCATCTATAGTGTCAATAATACTTATTTTCTATATAAATTGTTTCTATTTTCCTCTCTCTTTTTTATTGGAAAGGATTTAAAGTTTAATGTTTGATTATTCTAAAAAAAAAAAAAGAATTTAATTTCTAACCTAAAGTTAAGTACTAAATTCTCTGTCAATAAGCCGTGGCCAATTGTTTAGCTAGCCTAACTAACATCCTGGCGGTCATGAGTTTAAATCTCACTGATATCAAGAGTGAGGTGGGGAGTTACACTATCGTCTAGAATTACAAAAAAAAAAAAAAAAAAGTATTAAATTCTCTGGTTCAACCTTATAGAAAAGCTTGAATATTGCATAAGAATCAAGCGTTAGGCATGTCCAATCTAGAATGCAAAATAATAAAAAATTCTCATTTCATGTCTTACGTACTAATCAATAGTTAAAAACTAATTGATATGGGGTATTGATTTGAATCTTAGAGATATTCTCATCAAGACATTTCTTCGTAGTCTTTTGCTTTGTCCTTGTCCTTTCATTAGTCCCAAACAGGAAGGGGAATTGCTAGGCAAGTGGTAATGCTCACATTGTTTTGTACACCACTTGTACATATATATGGACCTGTGAAGAAGATGAATGTGACTCGTAAAAATAAAAGAAGGAAGCATATGATAGATAATATGTTCTATTGTAATGAATGAATATTTGGGGTTTTTTTTTTATAGATATGGTCGTAAATAGACCTTTTGGTACGTTTGTCATATCATAGAGCATATTCCAGCTTGGATGTGAAGTTCAAGGTTAGAAACAATTATTATAGATTTTCCGTTCAAACAAAAACAAACAAGGAAACTTATCATAAGTTGATAACCATATCTATCCATGATATCTCGAGCGGTTAATATCGATCTCATTAATAAGTCAATCTTTGTATATTGTAATCTGCTATATATAAACTTTTGCTTATAAAAAATAGAGAGCAGGAAACTCCAACTTTCGTTTGCTTTGAAAATGTCTTGATTGGAGTTAAGGAGGATGCATTGTATAGACATATTAAGATACTCTTGTATTTTCTAACTAATCAGTCAGACGAGATTCATACATTATCTGGAAATGTGGATGAAATAGTCTACCAGTTACTAGTAATTTTGACGAAGCAATTACTAGTAATTTTATAGGGAGTCACAAAGATGAGAAATTGAGGAGTTACACATTATTAGCCATCTTTTTTCTTTCTTTTTTTTTCCTTTCTTTTTTTTTTCTTCAAAATATTGCCAACCTTTTACGACTTAGTGCACTGAATATTGGCTTGAGAACTTTTTTTAATTTTTCTTTTAAATGGTTGGCTTGAGAATTTTGTCCGTCCAAGTTTCAACCAATTAAGTTAGAATCTGATATGCCTTAAGACCTTACACCGCTTGTGGGATACATTTAATCCCTAAATTCCAAGCTTAATGCCATCGAATGCATGCGTTATGGACCCTAGATCCTAGATCGGCCAATTTGTGTATTGGATAAGGGTGCTATTGCCCTATTCCAGATTTCTAATGCCCTATTCCAAAATAATTAGCTAGAGAAAGTCCAGACGTGACCGGTCGATGCTAGTAAATCTAATACTCCTTCAGAAGCCATGCTCCTGATGACAGAAATCATGAAAGAATAAGGAGGTCATGAGTAAAGGCGCAAATTGACCAAAACTAATGAGAACTCAATTAAGGCTATTCAGGAATTCGAAAGTAGGAGGAAGATCATAACAAAGACGTACTTGTGTGCCTTGGGAGGTTAAACGGGGACTCCTAATGAGTGCCACTTTTGCATGTTTCAACGCTCTGAAACCCTACCCTGAGCAGCTAGGGGTTATGAACTTTCACGACTTGTTTGTATGACAAAGTGTTTGGTTGGAAAGCTAGGAAGAAGACTCGCTCCAAACTGCTACATTTTTTGCGTGGATGTGCATTGGATTGAGATTGGACCAGATCAATGCGTCAAGAAAACACAGATTAGTGAATATATAACTAATTATCCTCATTCTGAAAATTTTCTATTTCTTTGGATTATGTGCATCGAAGATGGAAATGTTCATTATGACATGACGGTACTGTCTCTCATTCTCACCTTCATCATCTTTTGCTTTGCCTTCATTAACTTTTTTATGCAATTGCAGCTTCCATAGAGAAGCTACTCTTCCATATTCTTTTTTTTTTAGCAACAGTACTAGTCTCTTCTCTTTTTTTCTTTACTTTTTTTGTCTCGACTACCATACTAAGCTTAGCCTGAGGAGACATGTCCCATTTTTGATAACAAACTAGCATGTCAGGTACGTTACCTTGTATCATTTTCTAATGTATCAATTGGTTAATGGGTTAGCTCAAAGCTATCGCTTTTGAGTAGGCTTGTCAACCCGGTCACACTTTTTTCAATGTTCCGTTCTCTTGAGTCTATGATGACTGATAAATTAAGCAGGTTAATCTTGGTGTTGAACATGTTGTTTTTTCCCAACCTTGAACCCTAGCGCCATCCTCACGGGACTCAGACCGGTAGGCAGCGCTGCCGGCATGGCCTATCTTCCTTCCCTCCCCCTAGAACCGTCACGAAAATTTGACGGAGGTATGTCATTGATAGCAATTTAAGACTCCAGGTATCATATTGATAGATTTGTGAGTCTGGGTATCAGACTGATAGTGAATTTAACTCTTAGGCCATGTTTGTTTCCCAGAAAGTGGGTGTTGGGAAAGGAAATACTTTTCTTTCCTGCGTTTGGGGACAGCCAAGGAAGGGAAACACTTTCCCAAAGCAAAGGAAAAAGTGGAGGAATTTGGTTCCCTCCCCCCCCCCCCCCCCTCCGGAAACACTTTCCCAAAGGAAAGGAAAGTGATTCCTTTCCTTTCCAGTCAACCAAACATGGCCTTAATGGAATGGAAGGAGAGGAGATGACTTCGGCGAGTACATAATTGCCCATTCAAATTTAGCGAGTATACTCGCAGCACACTGTTCCTCGGTTTCAATTCGATCGTTAACTGAAGCAACGGAAGCTAAATTCAACACCCAACCTTAACAAATTAACTAATCCCACTCACGCATGTTGCTCACGCGCGGAATTTGACTATGGTGCATTTGGACCGCGGTCCATAGCAGAATTCTGTGGATATGTTCGGCAATTTTGTAGTAAATCCAATTCAATATACTTTAACTGTGTACTCAGGAATATCTTTAGCTTAATGGGCGTTTAAAAAATGACCTTACGTACCTTTTGGATTCTAGCCGGCTAGAATTGCTATGCTATTGAGAATGCAGTGAAGTAGGATTAGGGCTTTCATTTGCTTGTGTTTTACACGTCACATTCTGTTATGAGATATAGAGGGGAACAGGTACTATGAAGAAAGTTGTTGATCAGGGCTTTTCTCACAAATTCATTGACACAAACCAAGAGCAAAAAGAAATCCTTGATCTAACATGTGGACAATCCATGATGTAGAACCAGATACTTGTGATCTCATTGTTGTCCATAAAATCGATGAGTACTAGAAATTGTGCATCACATTGTCCTGCTATAGATCATGGAAGCAAATGTATATGCATGATGATGGTGCTAGTTATTAATCACCATCAAATGGTATAAGGAGTAGTCTAATTTCCATAGGCATTCCATCTTCCATTGCCTTATCCAATAGTTAATGATGAATATTGGAAATAGGTTTAAATCGGTGTTAACCGGCTATCTCTCTAGCTTTGTGGCACGGCCACAAGTTGAATGAATTTGAAATTTAAAGCAGTTATGATGGTGATGGTGTTTGTTGGTGGTTCTGCTTTCAAACCACAAATTAAAATTTTCATATTGTAATTCATTATACGTGGTTTTGCCTTAGTACGTGGTATGGCATACATAAAATTTAAAGTATAAAGTGAGGAATGTAAAAATTGTGTGCTCATTATGTGATTTAACATCTTACGAATTTAATTTATTTAAAAATAAATGTTGATGGAATAATTTTATGGTTGAAAAAATGACTTTTAAGTTTTAACTCTAAAATTATTTCATCAACATTTAAAATAATAAAAGTCATTAAAAAAACCTTCTTGACATGTTATATTACGTAATAAGCACACAACTTTTATCCTAAATGAGAGAATCTTATCTTCTTCAACTCATTAAGAATCTCCTAGCTTAGTAATCAATTATACATAAAGTCAAAAGAGCTGAGGTACTACAGCATGGAGATTTTTAATTAATAAACATGTAGTCTAAATATGAATTACTTTGTGTTTCAAACTGGAAAGATGCACACTTTTCCCAATTAGGTTGCAGTAATGTGGAAAACAAAAAGAGTGGCTTTAATCTTTGGCTTTGGAATAACTTAACACAGGCAAACTCATAATTAATTGAAAATAGGAGATATGAAAATATCTAGCGAGTTTGCTCTGCTAGGGTTGGGAGAGCGTCGTCTCCGGCCTCTTTGTACCTTTCTCCATCATCGATGGAGTATTGTTCCGATACAGCCCTCAGTGTCGGTTCTCTCGCGCACGGCTCTTGTCATTCCCTATATCGGGTCGTGATTCGCATCTCGGCATGTGGCAATCTCTCCTTTTCAGATCCATTATGACCGTATCTATGTTCACTGGGAAGAAGCCACGGCTGCGTTGCCTTCCCAAATCGGGTCTGCATCGAGAGTTGGGCTTCTTCGGCCAAGTCAGGCACGACTTAAGTCGCCGGCGTGTGGCTTTGGTTTGGAGGCGGTGTGGCTGAGTGAGGGGCTCGAGAAGGGCTGGAGTTCGGCTCAATTTCCTGGTGCGTTGGAGTGGCGGTTGTCCGGCAGTGTTCCAGATCGAGTGGGTGATCCGGTAGTAGAGCGAAATTGGTGCATGGGGTTTGGGCGGGATATGCTTTCCCGTAGGTGACAATGGTGGCAGTGGGGGGGCGTCTTGTTGGTGGGGCTGGGATGACCTTTCTCCGACCAAGGGTGGTGGAGCAGCGACTGGGGTCAAAGTTAGGGACGGTCTAGGTGCCCAGAGAACTTCTTGGTGCCCAGAGGAGAAGTTTGTGGGCCTTTTTTGGTTAGGCCTTCCCTTTTAGGCCTTTGCAACTGGTGTATGAGCCCAATGCTGTTAGGGTTCGTATCTGGGATCCATGAGATTTCTTATGAGCCCAAAATTTCTCAGCATTTTGGAATAAGTTTTTTAGTTACTTAGGTAGAAAATTGCTCTCTATTCGACGTATTTTTCTGCATGGAGTAGGTAAGATCGGTCACACTACCGCCGGTTAGTCTGCACCATGTATGCATATTGGGCATCAGGGTGAACGCTACGTACGTCCGCAAGCTCACACAAGGGTTTCAAGTTCATACCGACGTAGCGTTCACCCTGATGCCCAATATGGGGTATTTTGAGTTTATACAGTTGGGAGGAGGAGAGAATGGGAAAAGATTCAACGTTACTCTTTCTCTCTTCCTCTCTCAATTCTGATTCTCCTCTCATCTCCCTCTGATTTCAATTCCCTCTCTCTCCTCCATTCTCATCAATCTCTCTAATATGTTTCCTCAGTGGCTTTGTCGTTTTACAGTCATCTCTTCCAGACCGAAATTAATATAAAACTGAGCTAACTGAATGTATTTTGAGTTTTGCAAGAGTCTTGTTCTTGCGGTGCTCGATCTTTATCTTCTTGTTCGTCATGATGAGGGCTTCCAGTGGCTTTTGTGTTTGTTTAACTTTGCACTAAGTGGGATGTAGAACTAGTTTGATTTTGTTAGTTATATTCAGGGTTAAATTTATGCTTGGTAGAGTTGAAAAACTCTTTATTAGAAATTATGAGTTATATTCGATACTAATGTATGATTAGCGTCAATTAACATGCGGTTTAATAAACTGTGCACGTAATCGTTGTCGGCGAAGAAGAGGGTGTGGGCACTTCCGCCGGATTTATTCCCCGAGAAGCCGATTTCAGAGTTGGATTTGAATCTCGAGTACAAGCCGGATCTCGGGGAAGAGTTAGAGGCTGGTAGAGAAACTTGAAGAATGCACGAAAGGTATTTGTGAAAATGCCTCAGAAAAATGCCCTGAAGGTGTTTGTAGATTATTTGGTACTCTATTTGTATCTTTCTTATTTTCTTTTCTTTTTTTCTTTTTTAAATGCTAGACACTATGTGTATCTAAATCAAAATTTTGCTGCAGGCTGAAGTAATTATCATCCATGGGTCGGTTAGTTGTCTGTGCTGGAGATGGTGCAACTCAGAGTTCAACAAATGGAACCCCATCTCATTTTTTGATATATCATTCCATTTATCCTAATTGATATTAGTTGTGTAGTTCTGACTTGTTTCAGTACATATGTAGGGCTCTTTTAAGACATGGGATCATGATATATATTGACGTACCTTTAGACATTGTGAACATGGGTCTGGTCGAAGATCAAACTCAGCTCTCTGCATACAATCTATCTACTTCCGTATCATATACAGAGGTCATCTCTTTCTCCTTGAACTTGTAATTATATATTCCCTTGAATTTGTCTTGTTAGCAATTATGTAATAGATTATATATCCTCGTTGGTTCTAACATATCTTCTTGTCCTAGCAGAAGTAGCGGTAAGTTAGGTTATGATGAAAACGATGATGTAACCACCGAAGACATGGCTTTGGAGGTAAGAAGTGCTAGATTGCAGACATGTTTGGAAATCAAATGAATGGTTTATTTAAGTACTGAGTATTACCGTCCCTTAGCTTGAATAATAGTTTATTCATTTACTTTGTTTGTTTAGATTTTTAGCTAATATATTAAGCACTTTTGGTTTTGATTTACATTTGGTATTGATACTAATTGGAAACCTTGCATTTTCTATGAAACCAAACAGATTTCCAGTTTTTACTTTGTTAATGGTGTTGTTGACGAAAAACAATGGAAAACTTAGTGCATTAAAAGTACTAAACAGATTTTCTAATTTTTGTTGTTATTTAGGTTCATGTCTGAATGTTCATTGGTGAATGGTTACTGGTTTCTGGTTGGGTTAACATATAATTTGAAATAGTAGCCTGATCTTTTGGTGGGTGACTTTTGACAAGTAAATGACTTCTTGTTTTATCTATATGGGATAATATCATCCTTATATGCAACAAACACAGGTTACAATTTGAAACAGTTGAGATATAAATATTTAGAGTGGGAGTCAGAATATTGGAACTTGTTATCATTTTTCAGATGGCAGGTTATCTAAGCTAGTAGCTTTTTATGTAGCAAGGATGGTATCTTGTTAGAATGTTTTTGCTGTGTCATGAACACTTCTATGTTCATATATGACCACATTGATTGTTGATTTTGTGTTGCAGGTAATCACAGAAAGTTGTAAAGTAACTCAAATAAGTAGCTCAGACACAAGAAGGTAGTTCAAATAAGCCTATCTTTTAACTGGTGTAGTAGATGCTTTTGAGTGGATAAGAGAAATGTATGTAAAATAGTGTAGGAAATGGATAAGCAGTTGTGTAGGTTTGTTTTTGCTTGCTATGGATTTTTCTTTGCTTGTGTGCAAATTATATATGATGTACAATAAATATATAAATGAAGTTTTTTTTTTAATAATATAAAAATGAAGTTTATTTACTAATAAAAATCAATGTTCTAAAATTCGGCCGCCCAGGCCGCCTAGGCGCTGGGCGGCAGCAGACCGAGGTGAGTAACGGCAAATCGGAAGCCTTATGCGGATAGAATTTGGGCGGCCGCCTAGGCGTTCTGGGCGGCTAGGCGGTTTCCTCCCTTTTATTTTTTTTTTCCCCCCAAAACCTAAACTCAACATCAGAAAACATAAAACTCATTCGACCCCAAAACCCGAAAAATAGACCGCAGCTTTTATTCGCTCTCCCCACCAAGTCACCACGCCTCTGCTCCACACCTCCACCGGAGCTCCCCAGAGCCACAGTAGCTCCCTCCCCCCCTCCCAGCCACCACAGCTCCACGCCTCCTCCGTGCCTTTATTCTTGGTAATGATTAATGCATTCTGCCGCTATGAAATGCATTCTGTTACTGAAAAATTGAAGAAGAGAGAAGGTGGAGATGGTGGGTACTGGTTTTGCAAAGGAGAGAGAAAGAGAAGGGAGTGGAAGTGAGAGAGAGAGAAGGGAGTGAAGTGAGTGGGTGGTTAACTGTGTCAGTGAGAATATAATTGTGGCTGTTTTTAGTCGGTAGAGAGAAGAAGGATAGGATGGGCACGTGCAGGGCAACAAGAAGCATAACTTTGTTGGACAATTCAACTTCAGTTCTACCTCTCTCTCTTAAATAAATAGTTAATGAAATAAATATTTAGTTTATTTTTCTTTGGAGGAAGATAAATATTTAGTTTATTACTCTTTAAGTCTAAATAAAAGTTATAAAAATAAAATAAAAATTTTAAAAATACAAAACCGCCTGGGCGCCTGGGCGCTCCTCCTTAACCCACCGCCCGACTAGCGCCTAGCGATTTTTCGAACCTTGATAAAAATATAGAAATATGAAATAATATACAAATTGTGAATTGGATTGTTTTTTATTTTATTTTGTCAAACATCATTTATGGCGTGCATAGTATGTGTGCCGTAAATATACCCCTTTTTACGGCACACATTTGACTCATTAACGACGCACGTTATAACTCATTTAGTACGTATATGGTACGTGTGCCGTAAATGTACCTCTCTTTTATAGCACACTTTTGACTCATTTACGATGCACGTTTGGACTCATTTACGGTGCACAAAATGAGTGCCGTAAATAATAGTTGTCTTTTATGGCATGTCCATTTACGGCTGGCATTTGTGGGCTGTAAAAGGTCATTTACGGCGCATATTGTGGGCCGTAAAAGACCTATTTTCTGGTAATGGTGGTTCCAGTGTTCACCACATAGTTTCTTTCTAGATGGAATTGCAACTTATGGATTGAGCTTTATGTTGTGTTCTAACTTCCCAACATTATAAATAAGCTGCAGATATGGGAGATCAAGGAGAAACTTACACCTAATGAAAAAATGGTTCACAAGGCCTGTGCTATTTGCCTAACAAAAAAAAATTGATAGTTAAGAATAATATCAAACAATTAAGGCAAAAAATTCTTTCATGTCTAAATTGGTCATTCTACAAACTCAAAACACTTTTAGTTTCGAGTTTACCAAACTTTGCCACTGATTTTAACACTCACAGCCCTTATAAAAGTTCAGTTTACCAAACACTTAGCTGCTTTACTTTTCGGCCACTTATTCTCATAAATAAGCAAAAGCCAACTTTTCTTAACCAAACAGACCCTAGGTTACCTATGTTCTCTTAAATATGGTACTACCTTTGCAATTGACGAAGGAGATGAACAACTATTGCTCTAATAAGAATTGATAGAGATAAAAAAAAATAAAGATTAGAAAGAAAAGAAAAAAAAAAGAATAACAAATTGTTGAAGATACAGATTTAATTGTTCAAGGGTGTTTTGGTAAAATTAAGAAGGTGTGCTTAGCTTTTCACGTATTCAAAAAAGTGAATCGGAAGTTTATTAAATAGGAGAGGTCCAAATATCAAATTTGGAGCTCCAACTAGAACCACTCGTTGTCTTTTCATATGAGTTAACATAGTTCAATAACAATTGAAAAAAGATGGAGTTCCATATATTAAAGTTGGAGATCCAACCAAAACTACCCAAAAAAAAAAAAATATTCATGTTCAAGTAAATCCAGAATATGTGTCTGGCTCAAACTCTAGATTACTTGCTATAGTTGTAATAGAGTTTGTATTAGAGATAATCTCGGAGAATCTTAGTAGATATCCAATCAATGCACGATTATGTTTCTGTGTACAACTCTATCTCTATGCTTGTAATCATGTATATAAAGAGGCCCCTATTATCAATGAAAGCACATAAAATTCTCTCTCAAATTTCGATTCCCTAAAATACGTTATCAGCACGAAGCCCTAACCCTGAAATTTCAAAACCAAAACCCGGAAAGACCTCAACCTTGCTACCACAACTCCTAGCCCGTGCTAGCCTCACCACCGCAGCAGCCCGCATGCAAGCACACAAGCCAGCCCTTCAGCGCCTGCGCACACTTGCTGCCCCCGCGCGCCTCCTGCACGCCTCCTCAGCTCGTCTACCCAGCACACTAGCAGCACCTGCACGCAACGCTAGAGTGCCAGCAGCACCAGCAAACAACACTAGCGCGCACACCAGCGCACAACAACGCCGCAAGCGCTGCCCTTGCGCAGCAACCTGCAACCACTTCCAGCGATCCTTCGGCCAACAACAATCAGCGCCTGCCATAGTCTTCCTGCAAAATCTGATTAAGTTTTCCGGCAACCCTAATTCAAGGTATGTTTTAAAAGTTCCCATTTTTAAAGTTTTATTTCTTTTCTCTTCTTTTTCTTGGGGACTTGCAAGCTCCCTTCTTCTACCCTCCTTTCTTCTTCATAGGGGAGACCAAAATTTGAACTATGGGGATACGTGCTCACTCCAAGCTTGGATCTTATAGAGTCCTCCAAACTTAGACTTTGTTGAGAAGTTATGATCGACCACAAACACATCATTGTTTCGATCTAATCGAATACCTCTTGGAATCAGATTTCTTGGAAGCGACTACGCTCAGAAATCCCTAATTTTTTAGGAGCGACTACGCTCAGAAATTTTATATGGTTTCGTGGTAGCCTTTTTCGCTCTGAAACTAACCCTAATTTCTTGTTGTTTTTCAGGATGAGTAACCTGAACTAGTTTAACTTTGCTCCACTGGAGACAAGAGGCGCATGATACCACAAATGGGTCCATGATGTGCGTCAGCATCTTAAGGTTGAAGGGATCCTGGATACAATCTAAGAGCCAAGTCAGAACGTGCTTATTCCTGCACAAGCTGCCACTTTCGAAGCGAATAGAGCTACTATGGAGGCAAACCAAACTAAAGCCATCATTCTCATGACAAGGCACATGAATGACGCGCTCCAGAATGAGTACCTCATTGAAGAGGACCCTAGAAAGCTATGGGTAGAACTCGAGCAACGGTTTGGCAACGATCGTGACTCCCTGCTTCCTGATTTAGAAGTGAGATGGCATAACCTCCGCTTTTGTGATTTCAAGTCGGTACTTGACTACAATTCAGAAGCACTTCATATCAAGTCTTTGATGGAGTTCTATGGAAAGAACATCACTGATATGATGTTGATCGAGAAGACTCTCTTTACCTTCCCTGTCTCTACACTGATGATTTCTAAGAATTATCGGATTGATGTAAATGCAGGACGCATCACAAGGTTTCATGAGCTTATTGGTGCCATGAACGTAGCTGAAAAGCACGACAATATCCTTGTGAAGAACTATAACTCTAGACCCGTGGGAACCAAGTCTATTCCGGAGTCTAACTATAATCGCGCCCCTAAAGGAGGACGCAAGAAGCGAAACCCTAAGCCTAAGGATAATTCCGGACGTTCTGATCCATATTCTCACCCCAAAGAGGAAGGAAACCGCTAAGATAGACGTACACGAAACCGTGGAGGTCAACGTGTGAAGAGAGAGAGAGAGAGGGCAAGCCTCTGGCTATGGTGGTGATGCCACCAAGGAAAGAAGCCATCCCCAACGCGCCCCTAAAGCGCCTCGATCAAGGGAGCCTGACCATAATGATGCTTGTCTTCGGTGTGGAGCGTCCGAACATTGGGCCAAAGTATGCAAAGCATCCCAGAATGTTACAAACGCGTACAAGATGTATCGTGAAGCAAAGGAAGAAAATTACATGGAGCAAGAAGATCAAGATGACGATCTCGCTCTTAGGGTGGAAGACTTCAAGGGCCAAGAGACTGGGGATTTTGATTAAGTCTTTTTATTTTCCAAGAGATGTAGGCAATTGCCATATTTTTGTAATAAATGCCAATGGTTTAGTCTTTCTTCAAACTAAGCTCATCCAAAGTAAGTGTGATATCTAGGAAGGTTTTAAGATTAGTGGTACTTAAGCGAGCCTAGCTCCGCTGACATCTCTCTATTCACTTGGTCACATTTGCTTTGGAGTTACCGAAGAAGTTAGACGACTACCATTGTTTTGCATTAGCTCGTTCATTGGATTAGAATTTCTTTGGTTAAAAGAGACAGTGATGTAATTCCGTTTGGCTTATTAATAAAAGTTGAGTTCTTTTCATTATGACTCCTTTTTAATATGAGCTTTTTCTTTTATGAATGGATTCTGGAGAAATGCAATGTCTTGTGGATAGTGCGACTATGCACACCATTCTATGCCATAGGCAATTATTCTTAGAGATGTTGCCTACATATTCCTCTATGATTACGATGGCTAGGCTATCAGGTTTAGTTCAAAGACATGGAATGACCCAATTCCTTTTGCCAAATGGCACCTTGATTAATGTCGCAGAAGCTCTCTACACTCCTAAGCCAAATCGAACCTTATTGAGCTTTAAAGATATTAGAGCCAACGGATTCCATGCGGAAATGCATATTGAGAACGGAAAAGAGTTCCTTTGCATTACCTCTAATAATTGCGGATGAAAGCACATCTTAAAGAAGCTTATGTGTCAATCTAGTGGAATTTATGTCACTACAATTTGATATATTGAATCCAATAACGTGATAAGAGAAGATCCCTTGGATTCAGACACATATTGGCTTTGGTATGACCGACTAGGACATCCTAGTCGTGATATGATGATCCGTATATTAAAGACTTCACATGGACATTCATTATTTTGAGCAAAACGAAGCAAGAATCAAAGATTGATTCCCGGACTTAGTGTGACCGCCGCTGTAGCCGCCTCTGCGCCGCCCTATGGCCGCCTCTGTCCCCCTTGACAACTCCATAAATGGAGTCACACATGGCCATGACACCATGGATGTCAATTCCCATGGCCATGGCGCTATGGATGCCACTTCCCATGGTTCTAAAGCCATGATTGGTGATGTAGTCACCAATTTTGCTTTGAATAGTGCGTCAGATGCTCTGGCCCAACCAAAATCCTCATTGGTTGCTTCTAAGGCCCCTTGTTCATTTTGCAAAGCCTGTTCCTTATGGAAATTAGGACCAAGACCATCCTACGCCAAGGATCCAAAAATACTCATTCTGTTCTTACAGAGTATCGATCGAAGGGGATATCTGTAGACCAATTCAACCATCTTGCAGACCTTTAAAATAATTTATGGTATTGGTTGATGCGTCAACACGCTGGTCACATGTTGCGCTGTTGTCCACTCGAAATGCTGCTTATACTAAACTCCTAGCCCATATTATATGTTTACGGGCTCACTACCTGGACCATTCTATTAAGTCTATTCAACTTGATAATGTTGGGGAGTTTACATTGAAAACGTTTGATGACTATTGCATGTCACTGGGGATTGATGTAGAGCATCCAGTTCCCCATGTTCATACCCAAAATGGTCTCGCGGAAGTCGTTATGAAGCACCTACAAATGATAGCACAGATATTGGTTATGAGCACCAATCTCCATGTTTCCGCTTTGGGATATGCAATATTGCACGCAGCAACGTCTACGACCCACTGCCACCCAACCTTACTCTGTGTTACAGCTAGTGACTGGATACGAGCCTGATATCTTGCACTTAAACATTTTTGGGTGTGTCATTTATGTGTCTATTACATCGCCACAGCGTACTAAGATGGGTCTACAGATACGAATGAGCATATACGTTGGATATGAGGCTCCAACTATCGTCCACTACTTGGAACCCTTGATAGGTGATCTCTTTACCGCTAGATTTGCGGATTGTCACTTTGATGAGACAGTCTTCCCGTCGTTAGAGGGAGATAAGAACATAGATGTTCAGTAGGAACGACATGAATTGTCGTGGTCTGTCCCCACCATGTCTCATCTCAATCCCCGTATTGCACATTTCAAACTTGATGTGCGAAGAATAATCTAACTCCAGAACATAGTAGATACTCTACCTGATGCGTTTTCTGATGTTGCTAAAGTGATGAGATCATATATACCTGCTACAAATGTGCCTGTAAGGATTGACGTCTCAAATACTGGTCTAACGCCGCTCCTGAGTACCAGGAGATGGCGCCACTGCCCATATTGGCAGTGATGTGGCTTCTATGGCCGTAGGTCCTACGAGGAAGCGCGATAGACTAGTTGGTTCGAAGGATTCTCACCCTAGAAAGAGAGCGAATGAGGCACAAACAAATCATTTGATCATCGATACTCAAAATCCGTCCCATGAGAATGTTCCGGATTATGGTTATGTCCAAGAGACATCTTTGGGGGGCGCTTCAATGTCAGAACC
This sequence comes from Rosa rugosa, assembly GCF_958449725.1. Classification (NCBI taxonomy): domain Eukaryota; kingdom Viridiplantae; phylum Streptophyta; class Magnoliopsida; order Rosales; family Rosaceae; genus Rosa; species Rosa rugosa. Next base: position 9,391,732 of record NC_084822.1, read on the forward strand.
TATCTCTGAAAACGTAGAGATCTTTGTAAATTACACTAGTGTACATGGGAAGTGGGAAAGAATCTCCATCATCATTGATGATGTATTCGCGTATTTTGTAGCGCGTGAGATTATTGAGACAGATGACATCGAACTACACTCCGTTGATGAATGCCAACGTAGAGCTGATTGGGCAAAATGGAAAGATGCAATCTAGGCAAAACTTGATTCTCTAGCGAAGAGAAACGTATTTGGGCCAGTTGTGCCAATACCACCCAACACCAAACCAGTTGGTCATAAATGGGTATAATTCGTTAGAAAGCTTAATGAGAGAAACAAGATTGTAAGGTACAAAGCTCGCCTTGTGGAGCAAGGCTTCTCACAACGCCCTGGAATCGATTATGAGGAAACTTATTCTCCCGTAATAGACATTATTACGTTCCGCTACCTTGTCAGTTTGGTAGTTTCTGAAAAACTGAACATGCAGCTTATGGATGTGGTTACTGCGTATCTGTATAGGGATCTAGATACAGAGATTTATATGAAGGTTCCGGATGGACTTCAGTTACCCAAGTCAAGTGGCTCGAAACCACGGAGCGCGTTTGCAATAAGGTTGAAACGCTCACTATATGAATTGAAGCAATCTAGATGGATGTGGTATAACCATCTAAGTGACTACTTGATTGGTAAGGGATATGTGAACAATGAACTATGTTCATGTATGTTCATAAAAAGAACAAGTTCTGAATTTGCAATAGTAGCGGTTTATGTTGATGACATGAACATAATTTGCACCCTTAAAGAGTTAAGGGAAACTGTTGAACACTTGAAATCCGAGTTTGAGATGAAAGATCTTGGGAGAACACGTTTTTTCCTTGGTTTGGAACTTGAGCACCATGAAGATGGTATCCTGATTCATCAATCAGCTTATACCAAAAAAATGCTTTGGCATTTCAATACTGAAAAAGTTAAGCCTTCAAGCATCCCAATGGTCGTCCGTAGTCTTGATCCAAAGAAGGATCCATTACATCCAAAAGATGATGATGAAGATGTGCTAGAGACAGAAGTGTCATACCTAAGTGCAATAGGCGCATTATTGTAGTTAGCTCAATACATAAGACTAGATATCTCTTTTGCTGTCAACTTGTTAGCTAGATATAGCTTTGCGCCAACACGACGCCATTGAACTGGTACGGTGTTGAGGATATCTTTCAATACTTAAGTGGTACGATTGATATGGGCTTGTTCTATCCCTTCAGAGAGACGATGGATTCAGACCCATCATATGTCAAGAACGCCACCAACAGTGGTCTGCCTTCCCTCTCCCCATCCCAAAACAACATAAGTGTTTTGGAAGGTTTTGCTGATGCTAGGTACCTCACTAACCCACACAAAGGTCATTCCTAAACTAGTTATGTGTTCACCATGGGTAAGACAACGATATCTTGGAGGTCTAATAAACAGACCCTAGTCGCTACTTCTTTGAACCATGCAGAGATTATTGCTCTTCACGAAGCAGTTCGTGAATGTATATGGCTTAGATCTATAGTTACGCATGTTCGAAACAATTGTGGTTTGAAGTCTACCACAGATGAGCCTACTAGCCTTTGTGAGGATAATGCTGCTTGCTTTGAGCAAATGAAGCAAGGCTACATCAAAGACGACAACACCAAGCATATATCGCCTAAGTTCTTCTACAATCAGCAATAACAGAAGCTTCTCAAGATCAAAGTGAACCAGGTTCGATCTGAAAACAATGTGGCAGACTTGTTTATTAAGTCATTGGCCAAATCCACGTTCGAGAAACATGTTGCAAGCATTGGCTTGTGGAAGTTATCCGAACTCCCATGATCGTAGTCATCAGGGAGAGATGCAGACATCAGGGAGAGATGTCTACATGTTGATCTCGAAACGTGAATGGTGTGTTGTGCTCATTTTCCCCTTCGACCGAGGTTATTTTTGTCCCACTGAGTTTTTGTTACTCGGCAAGGTTTTTAATGAGGCAACGAGAGGAGCACCACATTTGGGCGACACAAGGGGGAGTGCTCAAGTAAATCCAAAATATGTATATGGCCCAAACTCTAGATTACTTGCTCTAGTTGTAATATGGTTTGTATTAGAGATAATCTCGGATAATCTTAGTAGATATCCAATTAATGTATGATTATGTTTCCATGTACAAATCTATCTCTATGCTTGTAATCATTTATAGGATTAAATTCAGTTTACCCCCCTGAGGTTTGGGGGTAATTTCATGTTAGTCCCTGTCTTCTCAATTTAATCAGTTTAGCCCCTGAGCTTGTCAATTTTTCTCAACCGTGTCCAATTTCTCAGATTTCGTCTAAATTGAACGTTAAATCTGACTATGGGGCCCACTTTCAGGGCTAAAATGGTCATTTCAGAACAAAAAAGGCAAAAAAAAAAAAAAATTAACATTCTTTCTTCTTCCTCCAATCCCCAAAGCTTTCTCAACAATCAACCTCACAAAACCCAATCCCAAAACCCCTTTACCGCTCAGCCAAAACCCACCTCATTCAAGTTTCAATTGGGAAAATTGAAGCCAACACTGGGCAATAGCTATAGCCTTTCATCCCCAACCTTTCCTTCATCCTAACGTCTCCATCTTGATCACATCCATCTTGAACCTATAACTAAATTTTTGACAGATTCAAGCACCCATCAGTGCCTTCTTCAACTCCTCCTCACTCACATCTCCCTCCTGCGACTTCTTCTCATTATTGCTGGAGCCCCAATTCCCACTACTCTCCATTCCACGGTACATCCCCGAATTCAAACTCCCTCCGGCGATTTCTTGCCGGAGATCCTCCACAACTTTTCTCAGCAACCCATTCTCACTCTGTAAAGCCTCCAACTTCAAATATAGAAAAGAATCAATCTAGAAACATGAAATCCAAGACATCAATTATACTAAAACCCAGCTCCGTAAAGCAACAATCTTTCTAACCCAGAACACATTCACCGAAGACATTTTCAAGCTCCATATCCCAAAACAACAAAAACCCACTTCCAACTCAGATATGCAACTCCAAAAATCAAAATTGAAACCCAATGAGATCGACTCCTCCGCCGCCACGCCTCTCCAGAAGTAACGATGGTCCTCTTCGCTGAGATCGGTGACCCGGACGAGCTTGTTCAACCGCTGTGGGTACTTCTTCCGCTACACGACCTTCGCCAGCTGCTGCTGCTGGCCGCTCTTCTCCACTGGAAAAATTGCGCCGGACTCTAGGTCTGAAACGACGCCGTTCTTGTCGCCTCATCCGCAGTCACAATTCTGAATCCCCTTCGCTAACGCGGTGTGGAAGAGCTCCGAAATGCAGTGGAACTCATAGTAGAAGTTGTCAGGCGCGGCGGCGAGATCGAGGTCTGGGGGAGAGGTATAGTTTGAGAGTTGGGGCTGTTGGGGAGTTGGGTCATCGCAAGGTTCGGCCTTGGGTTCCATTTGGGGACCTTGAGGGCTATTGTGGCAGTGGCTAGGGTTGAATTGGGGGCGAATTGAGGGGAGTCATTAAGGTTAAGAATTGGGAGGAGAGAGCCCATGGTCGAAGAAGCGTGTGAGCCTCGGAAAAATGTATTGAGCTTATTGAGGATCGTACGAGAAATTATGTAACGATCTCGACAATTGTCAAAGTGCTCAAGAATATTTTCAGAAATTTTCGTAAAGTGAAATCCTCAATTTAGGAGTTGGATAATAAAGTACACGTCACGACGAGTTCGTGGAAATTTTCGGAGAAGTTTTCGGATACTCGAGCTAATTATCGTGACTTTCCGAAGTTTTGGAATTAATTCAAGAAATAGGAAACAGATGGAGCAATCCTAGCCATCCACCGTGTCCACCGCTTGATCCTAGCCATCCATTATCAATTGGACGCATCTATATAAGTGGTGAATAGTAGGAAGACCAGGTCAGCTTGCACCAGAACACGCGTGAGAGCTTTGATGCTCTCTGACCCGACGCGACCCAGAAACCCGCAACAGGATCCGACCGGCGCTACTTCGTCCGGCCACCGATCGACGACGGACGACCACCATCTTCTTCGCCTCTTAGTCGCCTATATCCTCATGCTCTTGGATCGTCTATGCACTGAACGGAGAAGAAAACCCGACGACGAGAAGCCCGAGCCTTTACCGGCAACCTCTGCAATTTCCAGCACCTCTGGCCCCCGTTTGGGCCGCCTGTGGTATGAAAACTCAGCTCCTCATCATGCTCTTCAAGTATGTGCAGTTCGTTTTCAATTTGGATTAAGTTTTCATGGTTTACGTTTTTGGGTTAGCTCGAATTCGACGTTGTCGCTACGCGGGCAACTCTTCCGTCCCGTCTGGACTTAGTTTTTGGGTTGACAGCAGCTGTAGGCCGGGCATCAGGGATCACGTGGGGTTGTAGCACCAGAAACCCTCAGTTCTCCCTCAAGCCAGCTTCGGCAGGGTGTGGGAAACTAGGTTTGGATCATCGTCTTTGTTCTGAGAACTGAGATTGGCTTGATCAAAGTTGATTTTTGCATTTGAAGGTATAATCTCGAACTTGAATCCCGTTTTGTTCTTGTGTTAGTGATCAGAAGCTGTGGAATTGAGTTTGGTTGGTATGGTGGAATTAAAGACTTGTTATCGGATTATGGTGTTGTCTTGATCATAGTATTTTGAGTTGTTGCGAGTAAATTTGGGAATTGATATTTGAATTGAGATTGTGGACTGACATTGGTTGCTTGCATTGCATGTCTGTTGTTATGACAGGAAAACTTGGTTGTGAAATAATTGAAAAATGGACAAGTTATGGTTTTGGGTGTCCATAGTAAATTCCGTCGAATTACTATGCGACAAAAGGTGAATTGGAAGTAAAAGACCAAGTGTCAGATAAATTGAGATAAATCGTTGAAGAAATCGGAAACATGAGCTTTGCTTGTGCATATGTTAAATTGGTCGTGAGTAAAGAAAAGAAATTATATATATATATTGGGTGGCCTTAGTAAATCGGGTGCACTTAATATATATATTATAAATATATATATTTGGTCGATATCGTATTTTCAAGTGAATGTTCGATAATTTAGGTAATTATCGAACCTATCTCGATTGGTCAAATGTGGTCAAACTGGTCAATGTTGGTCAAACGTGGTCAAATTGGTTAACTCCTGGTCAACCCAGGAAAGGTTGGTTGGACGATTTAGTAATCGTCGATATTTCACATAAATTGTTCAAAAGATATTGACTATCGAAATGTCGGAATTTAGGCCACTAGTTACCCGAGGAACGGAAGATTCGCGACTTTCGGAGTACGTGAGAGAAAGCATCGAAATTCAGGTAGGGATTCGGAACTCTCCTCGATGCGTATTTTTACTTCCTTAGTTGTTTTCAATATGATGCACGTGACATAGTGTGGCTTGGTTAAGTTAAAATGCGATGCATACTGACCAAACCATATGAGAAATGTGATGGCTTGAGGGCGAAAGGGGCACTGACTTCCTTGGGTTCGATTCCCTAAACCTCCGGAGGGTTAGCTACACCGGTCGGACAGTGAGCGATCGCAAAGACGACCTGATTCCATGTGTGTAGCTAGGTAGCGGACGCTCTCGCTACGCTTACCTGGTTTACAAATTAGTTGAGGTAAGGTCATGTAGTGGGTCTATGGGACCGGCCATCAGGTAATACTTGGATTTGGCGCCGTATTTATTTAAGCATCATGCATCAGTTTTCAAATTGAAAAACATTAAAGTTTGTCGTTCCTTTAAATATTTGGTTTAAGCATGTTTTCATACTGGAGCTCCAAACATTTATCTATTGATTTTCAAACCTAGTCGAGTTAGAGTTCCTATTGAGCATTGAGGACGAAAGCTCACCCCTACAACAGTATGAATGCAGGTACTGTGCACTGGTGACGGGACTGTAGCGGGCTGAGCTGGGTGTGCGAAAGCTCGATAAATCATCGTTTGGATTTTATTTTAAATTCTCTTTCTCGAACTTTGCGTTTCAGAGCTTGTTGTTATCTAGCCTCGTGTTAAATTCAGTTGAATTCTCTTTCATTGAAAGTCGTACCTCGTGTGAGTCTTTATCCAAGTTCTGGACGAACGAAATAGATTTTAGCAATTCAAGTTTTCACCTCAAAAATATTTGTAGCTTCCACTGTGTTTTCCAAAAAATTTTTCAAACAAAATGCCTAGCGGTTCTCTAGGATGTAAATTGAGTGTTTGGTTTACATTTTAGAGACTCATGACACTGTGACGTGCTTAAGCTGGTGAGGTGCAGCTTGGGGCGTTACAAAGCGGATGGGGGAGTTGTAGAGGACAGAGCCGGCGGAGGATGTGGGGACGGGGAGGTCACTGGTGAGGCCAACGTCGCAGTTGCCGATGTGGGAGTTGCGCGAGGAAGGCGAGGTTGTGGAAGTTGAAGATGAGGTTCTCGGCGTGGCGGTGGAGAGAGAGAGAGAGAGAGTTTTGGGGTTGGGTTTTGTGAGGTTGACTGTTGAGAAAGCTTTGAGGATTGGAGGAAGAAGAAAGAATGTTTTTTTTTTTGGCCTTTTTTGTTCTGAAATGACCATTTTAGCCCTGAAAGTGGGCCCCATAGTCAGATTTAACGTTCGATTTAGACGGAATATGAGAAATTGGACACGGTTGAGGAAAATTGACAAGCTCAATGGGTAAACTGATTAAATTGAGAGGACATGGACTAACATGAAATTACCCCCAAACCTCAGGGGGGGTAAACTGAATTTAATCCTCCTTTATATAAAGAGGCCCCTATTATCAATTAGGACTAAATTCAGTTTAGTCCCTCGAACTTTAGGGCTACAATCACTTTGGTCCTTGACTTCTTTTTTAATCACGATGGTCCCTGCACTTCCAAATTACATCAATTTAGTCCAAAATTTGACTTTGACTCGAAACATGACGTCATACGCTGATGTGGAACCGACATGGGGTCCCACTTTGCAAATTTTAAACTCCCACGAAGGGTAAAATAGACATTTCCAATTTAATCTGATTTTTTTCTTTTTACCAAAATTTATTCTAATTTCTAATTTTCTTTCTTTTTCTCCCTTCTAACTTTACATCTCTCTCAGATCTCCCAAGCCTAAAAGCCAAATCGATCCAACACACACCCTCCTCCACCACCTCCTCCACCGCATCCGAACTCCAACGCCGATACCATCATCTTTCATGATCAAACCATGCACCTGCCTGCCAAATCAGAGATACAAAACACTAGCACAAGCAGAAAGAACCGAAACCAATGTCACTGAATTCGGATTTTCACCTCTACATGCTTTCATTTTCTTAAACACATCCAACACCACCCTTGGAACCCCATTCTGCAAAAGCCCTGTTATAAAAGCATTATAGCTCACCACATTCTTGACAGGCATATGTTCAAACAACTTTGCAGCAGAAACCAACTCCCCACAGCTCCAATACATACTCACAGCTAAGGTAGCAACATAAACATCATTCTCAACCCCGAGCTTCACCGCCACGCAATCCATTCCCATCCCCTGCTTCGCATTGTCACACGCCAAAAACACACTAGCTATAGTAACCGAATTCAACCCGAGCCCTCCGAAACCAACGCTCTTGCACACCTTTAAAGCCTTTCTGTGATGTCCATTATGCAACAACTCGGAAATCACAGTGTTTACGGGAGCCAAGTTTTAGTGAGGCATTTCGTCGAACACCTTGAGTGCATCGTCCATGAGGTTGAGCTTCATGGAAGCGTCTGTGAGAGCAGTGGCTGCATAGACGTTGGAGAAGAACCCGGTTTTGAGGAGATGGGTGTGGACCATTTGGACTTGAGGGACTGATCGGAGCTTGGCACAGGCTTTGAGAATAGGAGGAAATGTGAATTTGTTAGGGGGGAAAGAAGCGGAGTGGTCTTGGCATAGGGTCTCAGATGCTACAGCACCTCCTATGAATGCCCACCAAGAATCAAGCTTCACATCAAACGCTGTCTTCTATTTCAAGCAGTCCATTGCGAAGAAAGTCTCAGCTCTGACGCAAAAATCACAACCCAAACTAAGTACACATGAACTCAACTCATTCAGTTCAAAAGATCACACCTTTGATTGAGCTAGGGCCCGAAGTCAAAGCTGGGAACCGGGTTGCATGTAGGGCTGGTCAAAGTTCGACCCCGGCAGCTGTGGGCCATGTGCCTCCGGGTAAAACTGAGCCTCGGAGCTCGTGGGCAGCGAAGAAGGCAGCTCCTTTAAGTCCTGATTATTCAACACAACAAAAACGACGCCCTTCTCCTCCGCCTTCCCAATGCCGTATCGCTGCCCTTATCGGCGCCCTAGAGCCCGTCGATTCCCATCCCCGGCATCATCATTATCATTGTCGGCTTCATCCCCAATTCTACTCTCAAGACCTCCGTTAGGTCTGAGACCTCGAGCAGAGTAAGCCCCGATCTCGTCCGTGATCGCTGAGACCTTCTAGGTGGGGCTGGTCTTTTCTCCAGCGCGGCGGTGGTGTAACTGGCGGCGGAATGGGAGGAAACATAGGATCTTGATTGGAGATTAGTGTTCTGGAGGAGAAGTTTGAATTCTTCTTCTCAAATCGGAGTAGGAAGAGGGTTGGAAGAAAGGAAGAAGACGAAAGGGAATAGAATCGGGGAAAGGAAGAAAGAAAAAGAAAAAAAAAATCTGAAGAAGTAGGGGCAGTTTGGACTTTTCGTTCAAACTGAGGGTCAGAGTCTGAAAAGTGGGACCCCATGTCGGTTCCACATCAGCGTATGACGTCATGTTTCGAGTCAAAGTCAAATTTTGGACTAGGTTGATGTAATTTGGAAGTGCAAGGACCATCGTGATTAAAAAAAAAAGTCAGGGACCAAAGTAATTTTAGCCCTAAAGTTGGAGGGAGTAAACTGAATTTAGTCCTATCAATTAAAACACATAAAATTCTCTCTCAAATATCGATTCCCTAAAACAATTCAAAAATATATGGATCAATGGGATTAAAATATTCAACAATAGTCAATGGACGCACAATGATTTTATTAATCACATTCCACCACAAATAAAAAGAAAAAAAAAAAAAACACCACAACACATCTCATCACATCAACTTACACTCTCCCTAAAAATTGAGCTATGAAACTTTCATAACAATATGGCTCCAGTTTTGTTGCAGCTAGTCAACAGTCTCTTTTCTGCGCGGGCGTGCCAACACCATTCGGGTGCGGTCGTCGGGGGTGTCCCTTGACCTGACTTCTTTTGAGCAATTGTAGACGAGGAGAGCACCAACCTCGTCGTGGGGGTCTTCTATGCCTCGTGGTGAGGACTTTGTCTTGTGTCACCAAGTCGATACTCAACGTTGTAGGTTAAGCAGAGCGAAATCACCGGGAAGTAGAGAGAACTTGTCAAAGCGTGACTTTAGCTTAGCTGGTTTGCGAGGGCGTTACCCTTGCTAAGCTGGTTCAGTAACCGTTGTGGTCGTGGTACTACAGTCGGCTCCCGATGAGACTAGGACCGAAGCACATTGATAGAAGGTTTGGTGGCACTGACAGTCGGCTCTTGAGAAGACTAGGACTGGAGTGTGATCACTGGTAAGAGAAGGAGAGGAGTTGTTCTTAGAGAGGGGTTGCTCTAGAGAGGCTTGGATAATCTTAGAGATTGTTGTTGAATTATATTGTTTTTTGTTACTTGTTGTAGCCTCTATATATAGGCTACCAAGCTATAGTGGTTGGCCTTTAAACAAATCATGATGGAATGTTAGGTTTAAGCACTTAAAACACTAATGGAATGTTAGGTTTAAGCACTTACTGCTCCAATTTTTCTGCAGCTATATCTCCACCAAGAACTCAAAATGGGCATTCGACTTCTTCATATCAAATGATCCACAATGAGTGTAGATCATTGTGGCAAATCTTCAGAGCTTTCTTCCATGTGGTTGGGCCGGAAATACTGTTGGACTCCTTACAGGTCCAGTTTTCCAGTTTTGCTCCTGTAGAAAATTGGATTGATTGTTTGAAGGCTTTCCACTCATAACTAGCTCTGGAACTCTTCATAAGAAATGATCCTTGCGATGTCTAGAATTAATCTGGAAAGTTTTAGCTCATTTGGATTTCATTTGGTTAGTATGCCGCCCCTCCTTCCTTGTTTAGCTCGGTTTCTCCTAGCCGAAGTAGGAAAATGTGCTAAAGTTGACTTTTCATTTTCATGATTCCATCATTTTCTTTTCTTGCAGCTCGCATAATCTTCCATAGTAGGCTTTATTTAGCCTCTAAATAATATATTTCGAACTTGTCAACAATATATAGGTTGAGCCACTGACTTTGGCTCAATTTCTCCAAGACACGCCTTGTCAGGCCAAAATGCTCATTTTGGGTCCAAACATTGCCCCCCAGACCTCGAAGTCAAAGGTCTTCGTCTTGACTGAAGAGGTCTTGAATCAGCACTGCTCTTATAATGTCGTTGGTCCAAAGCCACTTTTATTGGCCTGACTGAAATTACTGCTGATACCATACTAGGCATATTAAATGCCTCTTGTATATGTGCCCAGGCCAAAACTAATGGCCTCTAAATATATCAAAAAGTTCAAGCCACTGTTTAGGCAAGAACACAATTTTTGCATCCTCCGCGACGCACAAATTTGAAACTCTTTGTATTTTTTTTTTTTAAATTTTTTTTTTTGACAAATGACGAAAAGAAAAGTAAAAACTGAAAATTGACAGGAAATTAAAATCAAAGAAAGGAGCTAGCAACGACACGTTTGGCTAACCTCTAAAAGGTCACGGGGGAGGCCACCTATGCTTCACTCCAAACTCCGATGTGTCAAAATTTATAGCATGAAAACCCCTCTTGTGAGAGCTTGTAGGAAAAGAACAAAGATACTTCGCGTCGATGAATTGAAAGCAATTTGGCTCACAGGAAGAGTAGTCTTGCCCCCCAAGTATCTTTGTTGGTTGGTGAATGATGATCTTCAATTGCAACTTTGGCGATGAAGATGTCCCAAGATCGGGTTTGTCGCCAACGACCATGTCATAGACCATGGTCTTTGTAGAATTAGCCACAGATTGGCCATTATAGACGACCACTTGCTGGTCTAAATTCTCCATATCAAGAGCTTCAAAGGACTTGTACTCCTGCATATGATTTTTGGAACTAATAATAAAATTATAATTATCATCATATTTATTATAGATTGGTTCCGCATCGAGATCAAATTTAGAATCACCAAAATTCGATGAATTGATCTCTTCTTCGAAAATAGGCATATCAAATATTTGTTTGCCTCTATATTCTTTCCAGGCATCATATTGAGACGCCTCTATGGACTGTTTAGTATTATAGACAAATTTCTTTTGCAAGAAATTTGGAGCTGGATAATTGTAAACAAGAGTTAACTTGTATTGATGATACTCAAATTTACAGTCGCAAAGGACAACTTGGCCACTAGAATAATTGTTCTGGCCATTCATGCAAAGTGGGTTGTAGATGTGCCCTTCACATATATCAAAGCCACCGCTTGGCCTTGAAGAATATATGAAGAACTTCAAGTTGAATTGATTAATAAAGCCACAGATTGGTTTCCGTAGACCACAACTTAATTGATAATTAAGTTGGTCATGGCTTAATTGATTAACTCCACCATGACGTCCAGCATGGCCAAGGCTAAATTGATGATAGTAAGGTGGGCACTGCCCTTGACCCTCTGTATGGTCATGATGACGTCCAGTAGCAGAGTCACAATTGAATTGATCATGAACTTCTAGAGGCTTTTCTTCCTGGTAAACGACGATTTGGTCGCCTATACCATATTTAATCACTGCTTGGCTATTAGAATCCTTAAGAACTTGCTTTTGGTGATCACCAGTATGAACGTGGGCTACGTCTTGCCCCCCAAGCATCTGATCAGTAGCCACATATTTGGCTTGATCATTGGAGAAGTCAAGTACATGTTCAGAGACAACTTTCTTGTCAGAAGAACAATCTTGTGGACCATCTTCTCCATAAACAGCCTCTATGTAAGGCTGTGATTCAACAATGGACATGCTACTTTCTTCTTCTGCGACGAGTTGGTCGAGAGGAAGGTTTTTGCCTTTAGATTGATCGCCTCTTATAGGCAATTCAATTTTGGTAACAGCATCTTCGCGCGCCACTTGTTGACTTTCCAAGAAGCTTTCTTATTTTGTGTTGATGGCGTCAAACTTGCCGTGCTGCAAATCCACTTGAGTAGGCACTCTGGACCATTCTTTGCTCAAATTTGCGAATTCCGCGAATGATCTGTTCATCTTTTTCGAGAATCTATCACTGTTAATCTTCATGATGGCCAACAGATCCTCTATGCTTGCACCTTCTGGGACGGGGTGAGGATCGAGCTCGTCGGACACCGCGGTGTCGCCAGGATAGGGCACATCGGTGGAAGCAGGCTTGACAATAGTGTCCTCTTCCTCAGAAAGACCACGACAAGCAGCATTCTCATGAGGCCTGTGACTGGAGGTCTTGCTCTTTGGGAAGTTTAGGAATTTGCACTTCTTCTTGAGAAAAACGGGCATGACTTCAGGAATTTCTTTTGGTAAAGATTTTCCCCTGGCATCCCAATGATGGTGAATACAAAAAGACTCTGGTGTAGTCCCACTGGGCGTGCCAAAATGTTTGTTTTGAAGCCCGATGGTTGAATGTGCTTCAAGAGAAAAACTTCTGATGTTGTCCCACTGGGCGTGCCAAAATGTTTGGCTCCAGTTTTGTTGCAGCTGGTCAACAGTCTCTTTTCTGCGCGGGCGTGCCAGCACCGTTTGGGTGCGGTCGTCGGGGGTGTCTCTTGACCTGACTTTTTTTGAGTCACTGTAGACGAGGAGAGCACCAACCTCGTCGTGGGGGTCTTCTGTGCCTCGTGGTGAGGACTTTATCTTGTGTCACCAAGTCGATACTCAACGTTGTAGGTTAAGCAGAGCGAAATCACCGGGAAGTAGAGAGAACTTGCCAAAGCGTGACTTTAGCTTAGCTGGTTTGCGAGGGCGTTACCCTTGCTTAGCTGGTTCCGTAACCGTTGTGGTCGTGGTACTACAGTCGGCTCCCGAGGAGACTAGGACCGAAGCACATTGACAGAGGGTTTGGTGGCACTGACAGTCGGCTCTTGAGAAGACTAGGACTGGAGTGTGATCACTGGTAAGAGAAGGAGAGGAGTTGCTCTTAGAGAGGGGTTGCTCTAGAGAGGCTTGGATAATCTTAGAGATTGTTGTTGAATTGTGTTGTTTTTTGGTACTTGTTGTAGCCTCTATATATAGGCTACCAAGCCATAGTGGTTGACCTTTAAACAAATCATGATGAAATGTTAGGTTTAAGCACTTAAAACACTAATGGAATATTAGGTTTAAGCACTTAAACACTAATGGAGTGTTAGGTTTAAGCACTTACTGCTCCAATTTTACTGTAGCTATATCTCCACCAAAAACTCAAAATGGGCCTTCGACTTCTTCATATCAAATGATCCACAATGAGTATAGATCATTGTGGCAAATTTTCAGAGCTTTCTTCCATGTGGTTGGGCCGGAAATACTGCTGGACTCCTTACAGGTCCAGTTTTCCAGTTTTGCTTCTGCAGAAAATTGGACTGATTGTTTGAAGGCTTTCCACTCATAACTAGCTCTGGAACTCTTCATAAGAAATGATCCTTGGGATGTCTTGAATTAATCTGGAAAGTTTTAGCTCATTTGGATTTCATTTAGTTAGTCTACCACCCCTCCTTCTTTGTTTAGCTCGGTTTCTCCTAGCCGAAGTAGGAAAATGTGCTAAAGTTGACTTTTCATTTCCATGCTTCCATCATTTCCTTTTCTTGCAGCTCGCATAATCTTCCATAGTAGGCTTTATAGCCTCTAAATAATATATTTTGAACTTGTCGACAATATATAGCTTGTCAGGCCAAAATGCTCATTTTTGGTCCAAACAGGAACATAAGGTAATAACAAAGTGATCATAACCACACATTAGATGTTGTTATTACAAAATACAAACTCTTGAAATTGTATAAGAAGAACAAGAATGAAACACAAAAAACCGTCGTACACTTCATCGAACGAAGCTCCATCGCATCCTCCTGGACCTCCTCTGGTACTACAAGCGTGTAATTGAAAAAAAAAAAAAAAAAACACTCCTTCAGTCTTCAACTTTTTTTTTTTTTTTGCGGTCTATATCTATACTATTATTAAGAGAACCCACTTTGTTAGCCAAAGTAGATGTGAAAAGACACGAAGACCCCCATATCATATATTACTAGTCTTTCTCTACACAATGCTCTGCATGTGCAAATTTCAGAAAATAAAATTAAAACATAAATATTACAAAAAGAAAATTAAAAAAAAAAAAAAACTGTTTTACATATGCTATGCATATGTGGCCAAAGACTTGTTAGAAGTCATTAAAACAAAAAGTGGGACACGTTTCACTCCGTATGGGGGGGGGGGGGGGGACAGCCTATCACCTTAAACCACCGTACGGTTGCGAGCAAGGACCACGTGCCACAGCACATAAAAAATATTAAACTGACTAATTAGCGAAGAGAGGAGGAAAAAACACATCACGGGACGTGGGTCCCACAAGCAGAGAGGGGGTGCATGCAAAGCTATGTGGGGACATTGAAATGGGGGCTCTCCCTCCTCTGGGAGAGCACTCAAGAGACCCCCCCCCCCCTAACAAACCCAAACCCCACCCCCTCTCTCTCTCTCAGCCAAATAAAATCTCCAACACATCAATTGGAAAATCCAAAGATTCAACATTACTCTTTCTTTCTTTCTTCCTCTCTTGATTCTGTTTCTTTTCATCTCTCTCTCTGATTCCAATTCCTCCTCTTCAATCTCTCTCTCTCTCTCTCTCTCTCTCATCCGTTTGCTCAGTCCGCTTTGTCGTTTTCGGTTATCTCTTCCGGACCAAAATTAATATTAAAAAATGAGGTAACTGAAACCGAGGCGAAACAAGGTCCGACCCGCAAAGCCAGAGACTAGGGAAGCGGTTTTTTTTCAACCAATTTGATCTCACTCTCCTTCGGTACTTCTCTCTCTTTTTCATCTCTCACTCTTATTTTCCAAATTCAGGTCATTTTCTATTTATTTTTGTTAATTTTATTTTCATTTCATGAGGATTGGAGAATTAGAGGGGATCGGAATCGACCCAATTGCCCGTTCCTTCGTTTTTTTTTCAATTGATTATGTGTGGATATTCGCCGGGATATGCCTATCAATTGGTTGTTGTTTGGGTCATTGTTGCTGTCCACATTCATAGAATCGATTGGGTATTCGTTTTTGGGTAAGAATTGTAAAGATCCTGACTTGGGTAATCAGTTCATAGGAATGGATGGGGCGATTTTTCCCAAACTTGGTCATTTTCTGTTTATATGACTGTGTTTTTATTAGCTTGGCAATCACTTTCATAGGGATAATAATGGGCTGTAGGTTTCTGCATTACTAATGCATATATGTAGTCTTGTTTGTTTGTTGCGCTGATTTATTGTACTCAGCAGTTTCTTTTGTTTTAATATCAATATTAGGATCAAGAATTTCGCTGACATTGTTTCGAGGTGACAATATATTGTTTGTGCCAAAGGTTGAATCTAGCAATTTGCTTCTCATATTGTTGATCAATGGTCTTTTGACAACATTATGTTGGTTACTGGAAAATCAATTGCTTGTTGTAGTGGCAACCATTGAAAATGTTTCCTGAAGTTAGCTTTCAAAAGTTCTTGTTGCAAACAGAGCAGCATACAAGGAATCAAATAGTAAGGATAGTTGAACAGAGATGCCATTTTGGATTAGGAGTGGAATTCAGCTATGTCATGTTAAGTTTCTGCATTTTGGCAGACATAATAAAGCGGTAACTATGTAGATAGACAGTTATCTAAGAAACCGAGTTGTTGCAATATAGGTCCAAGTCCAACAAGAACATATAGATAAATACTATCGCCCTCAAAGGTATGTGTGTGGCCTACGGAAAACATATCAGAGGGGTGCAGATTTGAGTGTGGAACTGGCTCCCTGTTCCGGAGCTCTCCTATGTATGATATGAAGTCTCTCCCTCCCTCTGTCTTTCTCTTCTTGCCCTTTCAGTATTGAGGAATGAAACAATGATGTCAATCTAACATTAACAAGTATATCTATACAATGCAAAGTAGGATAGAGTAACTAGACCATTTGTAGAGCTGTCTTTGGAGTCCTAAGTTGGTTTTCCTGGAAATAATTTAAAATCAATTGATGGTTTGTGCTACTAATTCGTCTTGAATAAAGGTTCTGACAAAGTGGTGTGTGCTTGATTCTTAGCTCTAAGCCAAGCTGTTCTCTTGGTTATAGTGCATGACATCCTTGACCAACCTATTACAAGAGCAGTTTTTTAACATTCCGAAATTAAAGCTGCTTATTACAAGTATCAAATAAACTTTTCTCATTAGTTTAAATGTTTTAGTGTTTAGAATATTTTAGGTTTTTTATTGTTATGGGATTGTCTTTTGGGTTTTAGGCTTCTTGTACATGATTGAAATATATTAAGATTATTGTGATATTGTCTATGCTAATTGTTCTTGTTCTAGTTTTCCGGCTTTCTCTGTTCTTTACTTTTCTTGCACCATTGTTCAGTATTATGATTTTTTTTTTGTTTTACTTTTGTGGTCTACTTGATCCCAATTCTGCCGAATTGCTATGCGAGAATGTGCATGTCTGTAGTTTTAGAATCGGAGTTCCATGCACTTTCTAATTCTTGTCTACACATGTTTTTGATATTAATTTTCAGGATTTTCAGTTGAAGACATGCACCTAATGCAATAAATTTATTTCATATCACCTGATCAGTATTAGTAAGTAAGGAGATACAGTCTCTTCTTCTTCTTCTTCTTCTTCTTCTTCTTCTTCTTCTCTTCCCCTCTCTCCCTCTCTCCCGATACACACACACACACACAGAGACACTACTTATATATATATGTTTATATATCTATTTATCTTGCATTAATATTTATATCTGAATTCCTGCAGATGTTTACTATTGCGTACTCTTTAGTTTGACCAGCATAGAGTTGAGATATATAGTTTATGCTGCTATCTGCAGATTCCAGATGTGTTGTTGAAGTGATTAATCTGAACCACCTGCGGATACAATATAGTGTCTTCTGCACTTTATCAGGTTATTAGGGGGAAGTTGCTGTCCCTAATGCAAGGTCAAGGGAGTGGAATTGATACTTTTTCAGAAATCACTGATGTTGGTCTTGGACCTGTTTCCAACAGCACTGGTATGAATCAGCAGACTTCTTTGAATAATATGCTAAACCCTGTACAAATCTATTTGTCAAGCTATATGGTATTTTATGGTGAAATAACATGTTTAAATGCCCTAGTCATGATACCCATAGCTTTACTGTTTCCAGGTGAACCTAGCTCTAGATTGAATTTGCAAAACACGGTCAATGATGGTGGGACCAGAATGGAACATGGTTGGTCTGCTCCATATAGTGCTTGTCCTGTGATTGCTCAAAGATCAGAAGATAGACGAATTGAGCCAAATATCCTTTTTCCTGGGAGATCTCTTATTGGCCTTGGTGGCAATCAGATACCAGGTGGGCCTTCTTTTTCAGAAGGTTCTAGCTCTAGTTATATCCCTCAGCATGTAAATTTAAATGCAGGATATGTTGAAAATAGTGGTAACTATGGGCATGGTATGGAAGCTGATGCAGACCCTAAATTCTACAAGTCAAGTGGATTAGAAGCAGAACAGACATCTCCAGGCAGTGCTTCACATGATATTGTTGGGACTTCATCTGGAAGCTCTGATTATATGGTTGGGGAAGACGATGGTAATCCAGGCTCTTCTTTTGGCAATTGGGGTTTATCCTGCAAGCGAAAGGCTCTTGAGGGTACGTCAGGGCAGTCTTATCCCGGTGGAAGTTCTAGCTCATTTCCTCAACCTGAAAATCGAGCATGGAATGCTGGTCCTGCATGTTATAATCCTTCTAGTAGTTTAAGTTTATCTACGCCCCGTAATTCTCCTAGTGGCATTCCTTCAGAGCAGCAGAACTCAAGAACCAGGATTGGTTTGAGAGTTGGAGCATCTGATACCTTTCCTTCATTAGGTGTTACAGGAAATGCAGAGAGCCCACTGAGACAATATGTTAGGGGTTTCTGTAGTACTGGGTCTCAGCAAGAATCTGCACCATCAAACTTATCATCAGCTGGAAGATCAACAACAGTAGCTGCAACAAATTCGGGTGGTCCTCAAAGCCAGTCTCCTGCTATGCATATCAACAGTTCGTCGGGAAACATGCTTCCTTTCCCTTGGAATGGTGCTTCCAGTTCACGAGTGGGCAGCTTATCAGGCTCTGTTATGTCCGGATATAGAGGTGCTGAGTTAAGAGAAGAAGCAAGCTCACGAAGCATTTCTAGAAACAATGTTGAGCACCCCATGTTTGTAGCTGTTACTGATATGAGAAATTCAGCACAGGATCCAACAGGTTGGAGTTTAACCCCGGGAAACTTAAGCACTTCTGTAGGTGGTCCTTCCTCTGCTAGAATTGGCTCCAGTTCCAGCGTTCATTCTTTGCCTAATCCCTCATGGATCCCTCTCAACAGCCCTTCAACGGAAAATCAAAGGATTACTGAATTTGCACCTTGGTCTTTGTTTCCATCTATAGATTCTCAACCCGGAGGTCATAATCATTATAATCCAATACCATCAGGACCTGCTTCCTCTCAGGATTCTGGAACTTCTTCTGGATCAAATAATCAGGGTCGTCAACAACCACATCCTAGGTCAGCATTCTTGTTGGACAGACAAGGTGATGATGTTCTTAATATGCCCCATTCACTACGGGCATTAGCAGCTGACATTGATGGGAGGCGCCGACTTATATCTGAGGTTTGTGGCATTTCTCTTTTTGCTACTTTTCAGTTTGACTCTTTGTATCCAGATGACAGAGTCTGGATATCACTTTTGAAATGTTTCGGTTTGGCGTTGACTTATATCGCTGCTTGTTCACTGAAAATCTATCGCAATTTAAATTTCTACATGCTCACTTGATTAAATATTCACTTCAAAATTGCTTTAATGTTGTTTCCTTCGTTCTCCTTGCTTTTTCATGAACAATGAATTGTTAAGTTTCACTTAATTTGTAACGATTTACTTTTGCTTGGAAAGTGATCTTTTTCATATTGCGTGGTTCTATTTCCATCTTCCATTCTACTCTTATCTACCTCTTGTTTAGTGGGTGTTATGTTACAAGTGTATCCTTGTACTGAATTACTTATTCTTAGTATTTACAAGTAGAGGGTTGCAGACGCTGGCCTCTTTTCTTTTCTTTCTTGCCTCTGACCAAAGAGACAAGTAATGCTTTCAAGTTTTGTTCTTAGATATTCACTAAATTTTGCATAAGACATATCTGCTCTGAAACTAACAATTAGAACTTCCTCCATGTACCAGATTCGTCAAGTTTTGAATGCTATGCGCAGGGGTGAGAACTTACGAGTCGAGGTTTGATATTCACCTCTACATTAATTTCTGTTTATTAAATTTTTTTGCCATCTTTATGAATGATTAAAATTTGATTTTTCATACCCCATGAGTTCATTTAGGCAGCCATAAAATATGACATTCATCATTGTTGGTGCCGATGGAATTTAGTTCTTCGAAATTGCAATAATTAGTAGCTCTGAGCCTTTACACTGTTCAGGTCTATTGCATCTGCTTCTATCTTTTTGTGGATAAAGGCGGTGTTACATTTGCCAGCTGAATAGTCTGATCCATTTCTGTATCATGATGATATCTAGGAAAGGTTTAAAAATCTCTTTTCAATTGCCACTGTATAGCGTCAATAATGGGTTTACTACATGAAAGCAGTATCAATTACTCAATTAGCACAACAAAGTGTGCCCAAAGTCCCCAACCACTATATGTTTTGCTAGGTAAAGATGCTAGGAATAATAAAACTATGGTTATTCCATTTTTTAATGGCAACGGCTGTCTTTTTTTTCCTTTTTTGGTGCATAGCATTTATAGGTCTTCTCTTGAATAAGATTACAATATATATGGATAATCAATCATCTTTAATTCTCGAACTATAGTTATAATTTGATGGGAGAAACATCCCTGTATTAGGAAAAAGAGTTGTATGGTTCATAGAAACTAATGATTAATCAGGGCAGCATAATTAAGCTGCAATGCGTGTGTTTATGAGCAGGTACACACTTGATGGTTCTTCTGTTTGCATCTATTGGGGTTTACTCTGAAAAAAAAAATGGTTTAGCTTTTTATATACAAGAGATTTTATCTCTTTGACAATTGATATTCATATGATTATTTTCAGGATTATATGCTCTTTGACCCATTCATATATCATGGCATGGCCGAGATGCATGATAGGCACAGAGACATGCGCCTTGATGTTGATAACATGTCTTACGAGGTAAAACTGAAGCAAGTATTTTCCCATAGGTTTTTGCTTTAAAGCTGTTCCAATAACTATGCTGTTGGATAATAGGAACTATTAGCATTGGAGGAACGTATAGGAGATGTTAGCACTGGATTGAGTGAGGAGACCATATTGAAATTGATGAAACAGAGAAAATGTCTATCTGTTACAACAGAATTCCCAGCAGATATGGAACCCTGCTGTATCTGTCAGGTATGAGTTATAGGAATCTGTTTTATTGTTTCAAGTGCTTCATGCATTTGATTTCTTCCAACTTTTCTGAACTGAATATATATGGCAGGAGCAATATGCTGATGGGGATGATATTGGCAGACTGGATTGTGGGCATGACTTCCACACCAACTGCATTAAACAGTGGCTAATGCAGAAGAATCTGTGCCCGATTTGTAAAACGCCAGCCTTGCTGACATGAAAGGGAAGACCAATATGTTCCATCCTGCAATTTGATTTTCTTGCTGCTGTATTGTTAAATCCAAAAGCTGGTTGGAGAATCTACTCCCTTTTGTCTGAAACCGGGTTATTTGTGCATGAAGTACTTGGTTTGATGAAAAGCGGAAAAGAGAAACAGTCCATAAAAAAATAAAAATAAAAAAGAAGAAACTCTGCTACATTGATCATAAAAGGATTTGTTTCTCGGTTAGAAAAGATACCTTTTAATCCTTTGACAATAATGAATATATTGGAATAACATTATATCTGACAGTATGAACCATTTGCTATGTTTATGGAATACGGACTGTTTTGCTTATTGCTGTACTATGCATGGATTTTATTGTAATTCAACTGCATTAGTGTTCTATTCCTTTCTCTTGATAAAGTTATGGGATTTCTTTTGTTGAACTCGCGTTTCAAAGATGAATTTTGCCATTTAGAAGATGATAATTAAAATGAGTGGGAAGCTTTCCATTTATTCATCATCTTGACAGTCTTTTAGAGTAAACAGAATACTGAGTTTTAACTTCTACTATACGCCTGTATTGGGCATACTCCATGTCTTGGGTTTTGAGTAACCGAGGTTGTGTTGCGTAAAGGTGTTTTGAGTTTATGGTCACGAGTATGAGTTTGGGTAAACTAGAAACTCTGGAAGATTGGAGGAGAATCACTCTTCGGCCTAACATAATCCCGCTACCCCTTGGGCTAACCGAAAGTGCACAGATGACCTTTTACTCCACAATTGATCTGAGTTATCAAAATTCAAAAAGATGATACTAAAAACTTGTATGACGTTCTATGGAGTATCACAGGTCGTTGATGAATAGTTAAATACGTATTTTTGGCGTAAAATAAAGACATTGTGGAGGAATGATCAGAGATAACAAGTAAACGAGGCCAAGGGTATTGAACATTCGATTTTATAGCGTTTGACGTCCATAGTTGTAGTTGGTAGGATAGGAATGAGAGACTCCATTACAGAGACACAAAAAAATAATGATGGACCTATGGGATTCGATTGTAAGCTTTTTTATTCTATCCTCTGTCGTGGCTAAAGGCGGACTTGGTTTGTTCTATTCCCATTTTGGGTACTAATTCCTAACTGAACTCATGATTTCGGTTCATTTTTCAAAAACGAAATTGCACTGCTTTGGTTCGGTTTTGATTTCAACTGCGTTGACTCTAACAAGTCTTTTTCTTCAATCAACTTCAAACATGGTTTAAGAGAAGTGTGCTATGTGGCAGATGTCTTAGCAAATCTTGGCGACTCAATTAGTGATGAGCAAGTTTTGGACGATTGTCTACCCCTTAGTGTGATAAAGGGCCTTCAATTTTGATTCTTTTGGGTCGAATTACCTTAGAAGGTTTTATTTGTAATTTTTTCTAATATTCTCTCTTGAAAAAAAAATGTAATTTAATATACCACACGTGCAACACCCTGATCTTTATCGTTTATTTTCCATATACATTAGACACTATGAGTTTTTAGATATATGTAAATATGCATAGATACGGCAATAGTGACACTAATTTCAGCCAGATTCTTAACACGGAGGCATATCCGGTGGAGGAAGCAGCAACCTTTCCTTCTTGTATTTCCCATTCTTCACAATAAAAACCGTTTCCATTCCCCATGTTAGGTGACGCTCCAAATGGCAGTGCAAAAACCATACTCCTAAAATAGCAAAATATTTGTAAGATATGTTCAACTAAATAATAATTTACATTCTGAGTATAGCATGATTACCAGGATTTGTGGCCTTGAATCTCATTGCAGCCCAACCACCTATGGGGACATTGACAGTGTTCCTAAGAGGGGGATCAACAAGATTGTAGTTCAATGGGTCCTTTTCTTCATCAAAATTTCCAAAGCCATTTCCAACTATGTGGAAGTCATACCCATGTAGATGCATAGGATGATCTAGCCCAGCCACTAGGTTTGTATTTTGATACACAACTTCCACATCCGTCCCATATTCCAAAATCTTCACCTTCGTCCCCCTCTTTGGTATTTGCAAAATCAGAGGCAGGTCCTGAGCAGTGAAATTAAACACGTACGGCGGAGAATCTGGAAAACCCTTGTTGAAGACTCCATTGATATAGTAGTAATAAGCTTCTAATATGTCAACTGTATCTGGCCCCACAAAGCTTATGTTGTTCATACTGGCAGCTAATCGGGTCCCGTTGGGTCCTTGACAGGTTTGATTTCCCTGGCAAGGGAATGTGTTGAGTGAAACTGTTGAAATTATTCGAGTTGTGATAGTTTTCGGGACATGCTGTTTGAACTCAACGGGTAGGCTCTTAAGGCTAGTGAAAAAGCCAAAGGCTCTTTCTGTGTCATTAAGGGGAGGAAGGTAAGGAAATAATGGAGTATCATTCTCATTATGATTTCCATTATTGTACTCAACTATTGCTGTGGTGGTGGTGTTGTCGAAAGGAATCATAGAGTTACTCTGGTATGCCCTAGCAGCCATGTAATAGCGACCAGGTTGTTGGTTCGTGACCAACAAGGCATCCATGGATTGGCCAGGAGCTATTGCGATGTAGTCCGTTTCGATTGGCTTCGTGTAGCTTGCGTCTGTCGCGACCACCGTGAGTTTATGGTTTGCCACCGCCATGAAGTGGATCTCGTTCATTCCTGCGTGGATTATTCGGAGCAAGTAGGTCTTGTTTTGGTCCACAGAGAGTTTGAATGTATCTGCATTTTTTTTTTTTTTTTTGAGAAAACTAAAGCACACCTTTATTGCTAATCAAATAAAGCAAATATAAGAAGAGTGAAATTTGGCTCTAGGAAATTTAACTAATTACTATGAGAGTTCGAACCTGATTTTGAGCAAGGATAGAGGTCTCCAGGTTGACCATTTATGGTGTATGCGTCAGAGGTAATTGGAGTGTCTCCGGTTCTAACAAATTCAGTAAGTACCTCCATTACATCTTGCTTCCACCACTCACCTGCATTTTCATCAACAGTTCATTACCTGTTAGTTTTCAATTTTGAGGAAATCTCCCGGGTCCGGTCATCTCCATAAATCCAGACTCCAAGAGTTAAACTTAGACTAGGTTCGAAATAGCAATTTTTGGTTTTTGACTTTTTTTTTCTTTTTTTAATTTCAATCTTTAATGTAACGCCTGGCACAGAGGTTTAAAACTAATTGATACCTAATATTATGGGAACTTCATCATGGGGCTTGGGAAAAGGGTAGCTAGTTCCTGGCTTTGGATAGACATAGATTGCTCCATGAACTGTCGCACGTGACCAATCACTGTGAGCGTGCCACCAAATGGTACCTTCTTCTGTAGAAAATATGATCTTTTGTTTGAAACTTCCCCCAGGTTGAATAGGACATTGTGTGATGTATTCCGGACCATCAGACCATGGATTCCTTGGTTGGCTTACTCCATGCCTGTTGTACTCAACCAATTAAGTGAGAAAAAACACTACTTACTTCTTCAAATACAGTGAAATAATCATTTGTCTTAGTAAGTTAGATAATTAAATTACAGTATTATTTATAATATTAGAAACGTACCAGTGAATGGTGATATTGTATCTGCCTCCGTTATGAACATTGACATAGATTGTATCTCCTCTAGAAGCTCGTAAAACTGGTCCGGGAAATTTTCCATTAACAGTCAATATCTTTTTAGTGCTGCACAGCCTTGTATATGTAGCTTCTTTCACCTGCATAATAGCAAAGTTACCAAGTAATTGACAAAGAAAACACACTTAAGATTACAAATCGAGGAACTGAGCAAGTACGTACGACCCAATTATAATCTGCCCAAGCGTCACGATGAAAGAAGAGTGGTAGAAATGATAAAATCAGCAGGGCAAAGTTCCAGTTTTTAGACGACATCGTTCTTGTTAATAAGAATCGAACACAATTGCATATATGCACGGCGTCTAATTTCTGCTTTTGTTACTAATAATTTCTATTGTAAACATCCCAGTTTGCTGAATTTATAGAAGATCAGAGTTGATGACAGATAAGATCATCTCCAACGGAGTGGTCATTTGCCAGGTGGACAATAGAACGGTAACAAATGACTGAAGACATCCTTTCCAACCCACAAGTCAAATCCACGTGGATAACAATTCTGAAATTTTCTGTCAAATTTGACAGACCAAACTTAACCTGTCTTTTTTTTTTTTTATCATTATTTCTCTTTCTTCCTTCTCTCTCTCTCTCTCTCTCTCTCTCTCTCTCTCCCCGCCCCCCGCCCCCCGCCCCCACAGAGTTTATCTCTTTCTTTTTCTGGTGCTGCATCTTCTCAGGCAATCGATGGTGATCGATCTCCATCAATTGAGCTAGAATATTAATGCCCTAGCAAATAGAATGATTTATCATATCCCATCTCCAAACCCAGAACTCAAATCTAGAAAAATTGAGCTAAAAACCTCCCACCCAATTGAGATCAAGCACAATGAACTAAACCCAAGTCTCAATTCCCACAAAACGAAATCCCTCATATATGTGGAATAGTCATAGCATGTGTTGATTTGGCTTTTGCCTTTAGATGAACAGAATAGATGACTATGAGTCTACGATGAGTGAAGAACTTGAAGATCTCCAATTCCAACTCCAGCCCCCAAATCTGAATTACTGAACAATAAATAAGCAGACAGTCCATAAAGTTTAAAGATTTCACAACAGATCCACAATTCCAACAACATCCTCTTCCTAATTTCTTGGTTTTCCAAGAACAACAAGAAAAACAAAGAAGAACAAGATCGAAGACAACTGAACCACGAACAAGAAGAGAAAAAAGAAGAGAAGAGTTGTTTTTTTTTAGTTATAAAATCTTCTGAAAAATATTAAAATAATGTTAATTTAACATATCCACTGGAGTGAAAATTTGTCAAAAATAACAATCGACACATCAGCCTTCAAATTTGAATTTGACACAAGCATTTTGAATACTCCATTGGAGATGCTCTAAGAGCATGTCAAATTCAGATTCTACTGTTGAAGGCTGATATGAAAATTTGACATTTACTGAAATTCAAATTCTACACCACCCTGTAGGTCAAAGAAATATTATTATTTTATTACTCTCTCTCTCTCTTTACTGTTCTTACTTCTTCCTTCTCATTCTCTATCTTCCTCTGTTCTTTCTAAAAAATCAGAACTAGGGATGAGGCAGATCAAGGACTTGAAAATCAGGTAAACTTGGGATAAGGTAGATCAAAGACGGTGGACGTTATGTTATTTCTCTTTGAAAATTAATTTTCTCTTTCTGTCTCTATCTTCCTCCCCTGTTTGGACTGTTTCTCTCCATGTTCTTCACTTCTTTTCAGGGGCAGAACCAGGATCGGATTTGATCTTTGGGGGGGGGTCCATACATAAAGTAACGATCATATAACCGAATTATTAAGTTCGAATAAAACAAAAAAACTAACAGTATGACAATAATTTAAAAATCTTATTCGATCAATAGAATTCATAAGCAATAAGCCAACAATCAAGAAAAAATAAAACAATAATTCTATCGACTCAAAACATAACTCGAATGGTACAAGAATCTAGTCGAGGGTTTGATACCTTTCACAAGCTCGGTGGCTTGGTGCAGATTAAGAGAGTTAAAAAAAAAATCAAGTTACCAGTATGGAATACAAAGCATGGATTGCAAAATATAGACATAAAAGCATAAAACTACCAAAATTCCTTGATCAAAGCAATTTCCGTTCAAATCCTAATGATCTAGGAAATAGGAATAGTTATTTATTATTACTTTGACTTCTATCTCTTATCTTATTACTTTTTAAATCTTTATAGAATAAATATTATTATTTTGTTATTTTTTTAAGTAGAGACTGACGGTTTGGTTTGGGTAGTTGGGGGGGGGTCCAGTAGGTTGCATTGATTACATCACACCTGTTTAACTAATAATATATATATATAATTATATGTGTCAGTCGAAAAGCTAGGGGGGTCCGGACCCTTTTGGGCCAAACAGTAGTTCCGCCCCTGCTTCTTTTCTCAATATTTACTAATGAGAGCTTCTATTCATACCTCCAAAATTAGTATTTGGACTTTTTTTTTTTTAAGTGATAGTTGACTTTGTCAACTTATGTCAAATTACCAATAAAGACACAAAAGAGAGAGAGAGAAAAAAAAAAAATCTCTTCTTATCTCTACAAATAGTACGTAGTCTTCAACTTGGAGAAACTTTCCCCTCTAACATAAACCCTAAAATATATATCAAAATCTATAGAAGAAAGTGACAATTAATAATTGAGCAAAGCATCCATGGAACCATGCGATGGCTTCAATTGAGGAGATCGCTAGCTTCAATTGAGGAGATCGCTAAGAATTGAATGTTGAATTTTGTTGATTTCATTTCTTTAGGTTCATGGAGATTGAAAATAGGGTCAGTCATTAAGATTAATTAGATGGGTTTTCTTTTTGGGGTTTCATGTGTGGTTTGAATTTCGTATACGTATAAGGATTTTAATTTGAGATTGGATTTTTTGAAATAGGGGTAGTAAGAATGTTACTGCAGGGTTTGATAGAAATAATTTTTTTTTTTCAATCGATAGTAAACAAGCATCTACAATCAAACATTAAGATTCAAATGGTAAATTTTTTGGGTTTTCATATGCAGTTCTCAAATGGTTTGTATAGAAGATTTTGATCTAAGACTAGATTTAGTGAAATGCAGGTTCTTTTTTTTTTTTTCGTCTTCTGGTAAATCTACTGAATTGTGATTGAGTTTTTCTATTGGAACCTCCAAATTTACTCACTTGACCTCTATGCTTTTTACACCTCTTATCAAATTTTCAAATACTAAATTTACTCACTAAACCTTACTAAACTTCTTCAAATAACCTCACTCATATAATTTGCAAACAAATTATTATCTTTAAAATAAAAAAATTTAGTCATTTCAATGATTTAATCACTCTATAAATCTTAACTAAATATATATATATATATATATATATATATATATTTTATGGAAAATAGGTCAGCCCATTCATTAATATTCAGCAAGCAGTACAAAAACGAAACACCCCTATGGGGTCGACAGAAAGAATCGTTCCTTAGAACCTCCTGAAATCCTATTCTAGAAGAACAACACCCCAAAAAATCCCGAGTACACCCACCTTTTAGGAAATCCACGCACTTTTATTCTAACAAAAACCAAGAACCTCGAAGCAGATATAAAAGGATTCAACTAAGACACTGGTTTTTGCGACCCAAACAGAAATTAAATTAAACTAGCCCTAGAAGGTGACACGTCACCTTCCATCTCGCCCTCTGGAGCAGGAAACTCCTTAACAGCCTCGTCCTCCCCCAGCTGCAGAGTACCTAGCTCCCCAACAGCCGCAGAAGCCGTTGCTTCAGTTATTGAGTCAAATATATATTTCTTAATCAAACTTGAGTTTCAAAAATTAAAGTCTAATCAATAAGAAAATGTCATGAACTATTCTATTTTAATTTTTTTTTCTATTTTAGCTGTGCAAAAAAAAAATGAAGAAATCATTTGTTTTTGTTCTAAAAAAAAATGTTTTTTAATGTTTTTTTTTTCTGTATTTTTTGTACCATATGATTAATTATTTAAATATTTTTAGTTTTTTTTTTAACTGCTATTTATTTATTTTTATTTAGGAGCTTCTATTCATACCTCCAATATTGGTAGTTGGATCTTTTTTTTTTTTTTCAAGCTACAGTTGACTTTAGCAACTCATGTCAAATTACCAATAAAGACATAAAAAGGAGAAAAAGAAAGAGTCTTTTTTTTTTTTTAAACCCCTTCCATGATGCCAGTGAGATTTGAACCTGTGATCTCCACGATGTCGGTTATTCTCATAGCTAACCAGCAAAAAAAAAAGGTCTCTTCTTACTTTTACAAATGCGGCAATTCGCAAAATTCTAAGTTGTGCATCACCTATGATGTTGTTCCTTGCGCTTTTTCTCAACTTTAAACAATTAGTAAATATGTGTCTCTCTCCAAGCTAAGGAGCAGTATGGGCACTTAATGTTTCTTTTGCCTGTATGTAAATGTTAATTAAGTCATGAAAAGTTTGTATTCAAAAACTTAATTTAATTAAAGATTTTGAGAATTGGAAGTAATATCTAAACATCTCAAATAGCAGTATACCAACCTGCTTCTATATTTAATTGATTTAATGAAAAACTATGATGAGAGAGAGGGGGAGGGGGAGGGGGAGGGGGAGAGAGAGATAGGACTGTTGAGAATCGGTCAATACGTGAAGTCGAAAATACAAATAAACACAGCACACCAAGAGAAACAACCACAAAGATACGAGCACAAGAACACAGATTTAAGGTGGTTCAGCAAAACTTTTGCCTACGTCCACTGGGCAGAAAAACGATCTTCCACTATATTTATAATGGGTACAACCAGAAAGAATAAGAAAACAAGGACTCTCTCTTCTCTTCCTATCTCTCCCTTCTTTGCCCTCTCTCACTCTCTAACTCCGAGAATGGAATACACTTTGCTCTCTGTCT
The DNA here is from genome assembly GCF_958449725.1 of Rosa rugosa. Taxonomy (NCBI): domain Eukaryota; kingdom Viridiplantae; phylum Streptophyta; class Magnoliopsida; order Rosales; family Rosaceae; genus Rosa; species Rosa rugosa. Next base: position 9,421,016 of record NC_084822.1, read on the forward strand.
TTGTGTTGAAAAACCTATAGCAGAACCCCTCCTTATATAGCCATAAGGATATCAGCTTTCTTCACCAATTAGGAAACCTATTCCTATTGGTGGTAGGCAATTATGCCTTCTCCTTCTCTGTAATCAACAAGGATTACAGGTAATCCTACATCAATAAGGATTTTCATTCCTCATTGGAACTCCATTCATCAGTAGGAATCCAAAACCTACTGGGTAAACAATTCTCATACTCTAAGACAATTGTCTTAGGAAAGACTGATGGGCTGGAAACCCAACAAGGACTACCAACTAGAGTTTTTTTTTTTTCCTTCTTCTTCTTCTTCCGTGCAGCTTAATCATATCAAGGGTAAAATAGAATTGTGAAATCTTCAGAAATTAAAGGAGGTTCAACTACCGATTTTGGAGGTATAAATAGAACATAACAAAAAAAAAGCTTTTATTGATTTTATTGACGATGGGCGTTGTGGGAAAATTAGGGAGGTCTAAATAGCAAATTGGTTATTTGTAAAAGTAATTTGGAGATTCATTAAGTTGAGAGGTCCAAATACCAATGTTGGAGGTATGAATAGAAGCTCCCTTTTTATTTTTGCAAATATAATGGATTGACTTAGATTTAGGTCATAAATCATAAGAGGATAACTCACCAATATGCGTTCAAAATATATATCATATATTTTTATGTCACATGATCTTAATCATATTTTTAATTCTTATTAAATATAGATGAATGCTTTAATGAGTATGTAGTGATTGGAAAATGAAAATAGATAAGGAAAATAATAAGAAATACAATCTAATATTATTGAATTGGAAAGTCTACATAAAATAAATGTAATATTTTTTGGTATAATTATTGTCCTTAATAGTCATTTTATAGTAGGTTATATATGTTATTTATAATTCATAATAGAGTGAGGTCAAGTGAGCAGATTTGGAGGTCCCAATAGAAACTCTCATTGTGATTTTAGGGATGGAGAAGGATGACATGTTTGACCAATAGATCATACAAAACAATGAAGAATTTGGAATGTTTCAATATCTTTCTTTTCTTTTTTTGTTCATCTTTTTGGTTTAAACTGGTAACTTAGCTGTGATCTTAATGGAGAATTTTGGTTAGTTTCTTCTATCACTTGGAAAAAGAGAGAGGTCTAAATTTCAATTTTGAAGGTATGAATAAAAGCTATCTTTTAACAAAAGACTTTTATTGGTTTTATTGAACGAGGGGCATTGTGGGAAAATTAGGAGGTGTAGATAGCAAATTGATTATTTGTAAAAATAAGTTAGAGATCTATTAAGTGGGGAGGTCCAAATGCCAATTTTAGATGTATGAATAGAAGCTCCCATTACTAATCAATCTTCCTAGTGACCCAGTCATAGACGTATTACTTATGACTAGGGTTGCCACTTGGTTTGGTAATTACCAAACCGACTGAATACCACCGATGTTTTGGGTTTTGTATACTGACTTTTTGGTAACCGAGACCAATAAAACCGAAATAAAAAATTACCGAAAAAGTTGGTTTGGTTTCAGTAAATACCGAATCTACCAATTATCTAAATATTAGCTTTATATACTATAGTTGTCAATACATAGGTGTCACGCCCCGAATTTTGAATAATAAATTCAAATCCGAAACATGAATAATTACAATTACAAAATCCAAATCTCGAAACTTCGAGTTCATTATTACAATTCACTCTCACAAGCAATATTGTAAAGCTCAAATGAGCATAACACACCTCACAACGTACAATTGCTGTAAAACTCTAACAATTGCTCTAACCGCACGATCACCGTCCTGGTTCTCCTGTCCTGTAGGATTACCCGCTACACAATTTGAATAGTGTACCGGGAGTTGCAACAACACAAAACCCGGTAAGTTTTTTACAGCCAGTATGAGTAAACAAGAAGAACTGTTGATTTAATAAAATACATTTCCTTTAACTCAAGTATAGAAATGTAGAAACATCACAATTACAATGATCACCACAAAACCACTTCACTTTCTCACTCTCATATATATATAAATATATATATATATAAATATTATACACTTATGAGTCACTCCCCGTTACCCTCATAAGGTCACTCAACATTTGGCAGACAGACTAGAGCTCTAACTGATCGTTTCCACCTACCCGGCGCGAGGGCGTGGTTCACGATTTAATGCTATTAGTTTCCACCTACCCGGTACAAGGGCGTGGTTCACTAATAGATGCCATGGTCACCCCCGTGACCTATTGATCTCCACAGATCAATATATCTCAACAAATCAACAATTTATTGTTTCTCAACAATAAATTTAATACCTCTCACAATATTGTTGCTTTTCAACAATAAACTCAACACAACCATAACAGTACATAATATCTCACAATTTCAACAATACATATTATTTCACATAAATAATATATATATAGATAGACATTCACACAGGAATGCCCATTAATACCAACTATAGTTCACACAATGACGACAAAAAATAAATTAATTAAAAGTACTCGGTTCGTAATATGAACCACGTGAGGTTTACTCACCTCGATAATCCCGCTGCGTCTTCAATTCCGCTCAAAATACGATCCACAATCGTCCACTAACTCAAACCGTCAATCACCTTGAACAGTATGAAGGTGGCCGGAATTTTCCAGAAACCGGCGAGAAACTGCAGAAAACGGCGAGCTCCAATTCGACGTAAAAACGTCAATTTAAGGCTTCGATTCCTTCGATCGAAAGCTTCTGTGGTCGGAAAAATTCCAAAATTTTGCAGAATCCGGCAAGGCTCGATTTCGACGTCAAAGCTTCAATTTCAGGCCTCGATGCCTTCTAGAGAGTTGTTAATAACATCAAGGGGAACCCACTGGAAAAAGAATCAATCAAAACGATGCACTACAGCTCGAGATATACCGATCGAAAGATTTTCGTTTCGGATTGAAAACTTACCGAGCTCCGACGAACGTGAAACCGGTCACTCTAGGTGCAATCCTCCTAGTATGATGATCAGCAGGTTGAGGGGAGTTCATGGAGCCAAGGATCGGAAGTTTTGGTGGCCGGAGCTAGGAGAAAACCGGCGTTGACCAAAATCGAGCTTAAATCGGACCGGGCTTGCCGCCGTCGCTACAGGCCGCGCCGCCGTGAAAGGCTGCCACAGACAGGTGCGCAAGGACCATACGAAGCCAATGGAAGAAGTTTGGTGAGGATCGGTGGCCGGAGGAGGAAGAAATCGTCGATCGAAGTTTTGGAGGCGATTTCCGGCGGGGAACTAAAATCGCAGCCGATTTTCCAATTTTGGAAAAATCTGTTTTTATTTTTGGAAATTTCCAAAATGGAAGCTTTATACTAAATTGGAAACTTTTTCAAAAAATCATAACTAATTCATACGAACTCCGATTTTTGCGTTCCATATATGCACGCGATCGTGTCGACGAGCTCTACAACTTTCATGAAGGAAGTTTTCCCAAATTTCATACGTATAAAAAGTCGATTTTCGCGTGCCCCTAAATAACGTACGTTTTCGAAAATTAATCGTTCGAACTAATTCCACAACTTCTCAGAGCCTCGTACTCGCTCCCACTATTGTGAAATCATTTCTAAAAATCCACGGAAATTAATTTGGATTTTTCGGGGTATTACAATCTACCCTCCTTAAAGAAATTTCGTCCCGAAATTTAAGCGTAAGTCAATTCCTCTCAATTAAGGTTGACCTAATCATAAAATCTCCATCTTTTCCAAATCTGTAGTAATCTACAAAGCCACAATCCTTTGTATAAAAATACATTCCTATGGCCACTAAATCCTTTCATCACAAACGTAAACGCACAACACAACTGCTCAACATCACTCCACATCAATTACACAAAATCATCACATAGATCATCACTCTGTACTGGCATACAAGCACAGTAAACACTCCCACAAAGCGTTTCGCTACTCCATTAGCATCACGGTAAATCTCTATAGTAAAACTTAAGCATGCACTATTCTACACAACCATAGAGATGCATCACTCAAAACAAATCATCCCCAAAAGCACGCCAATAAATTATGTCACCCAATGATGATGACTTGGGCTTGCTCAATCCCTGGGCTAAGCACTAGGGCTGGCCAATTGGGCCTGAAGAAATCGGACCATCCACATTTCGAACCGGCCCAAACCAATTTGGGTTTAACATTTGGGCCTACTAATCGGGCCGAACAATTGGGCTTACCATTTGGGCCTACCATTTGGGCCTACAAATCGGGCCTAACATTTGGGCTTACTATTTGGCCCACAACTTTTTAGCTCGGCTACGGTATGAAATTGTACATACCGTAGGTATACCGTATATACGTATGCATACCATACAGACCGTATATACGTATGTATACCGTACATACCGTATATACGTCCGTATATCAAGCATATACGAGATCCAAAAATATTTGTAAGAGGTAAGGTTCGAACTCCCGACCTCGAACACGAAGGTTTTGCTCCCAACCACTGAAGCAAGAGCTGCCTTCATTAATATATGCCCACGTGTTATATTTATTATGTCATAAGCGACATAAATAAAATAACGGGGAAGGCAAGGTTCGAAACCTCAACCTGCTGCACAAAACTTTTGTCCCCAGCCACTGGAGCACAAGCTGTGCTTAATATAATGTGTACAAATGTTATACTTATTATGTCATAAGCGAACATAATAAAAATAAACGAGAGGCAAGGTTCGAACCTCTGACCTCTTGTACAAGAGCCTTGCTCTTCAGCCACTAGAGCACCAGCTGCTCTCGTTACTATCCATGCAACTTCTTTTATTTATTCTATCATAAGCGATAGAATAACAACAAACTGTCGGTACACTCCACGTGCCACGACACGTCTCTTCCGTGATTTACGGAAAGCAAATCACTTTCGGCTAAAGCTGTCTGCCACAGCGTCTCGAGGTTCGGCCTGTCCCCTTACACGCTCAACACGCGCCAACAGCTTTTCCGGGTTTCGGGGCGACTTTAATCCAACGCGTGGATTCAAATTCTGAGATCGTTCATCCAACGGTGGAGATCTGCTTACCTTGTTCTATAAATAGGTGCATTCTGGAGAAAAACTGTTCACTCCAAAAGAAAAGAAATTTTCTTCCGAGCTCAAGTCTTTCTCTCTCAACTCTTCAGCCTTTCTCTTCTCAAATCCTTTCTTCATCAATTTCGATCCTTCTCTTCCGATCTTCTCTCCCATCTAGTTGATTCAATCCCATCTTTCCTCTGAACTTTCAGATCTTCAATCTTTTCCTCCAAATCTTCAATCCTTCTTTCTCAGATCTTTTCTTCCATTTGAAGATTCGATCTCATCTTTCCTCTGAGAATCTCAGATCTCCAATCACCAGTTCAACAACTCCAATCCTTCTAACAAAATCTCCCTCAAACACTAAACCATGTATTCCTCGATTTTCACATCCTCTCACTCCATGACCCAAGAGCCACGAACTCTGCAACTAATGGAGCTCCAAACCCCGCAACAAATGGAACCACAACAACAGCAACCAACAGAGGAGGGAGGAAACACCCAAGCAGCTGGAAGTAGTGCCAACATGGATTTCTGGCGAAGCCGTACCAGGTGGATTCCTACTCCAGAACAAATAAGAATCCTCAAGGATCTTTACTACGTCAAGGGATTTAAGTGCCCAACTACAGAGCACATTCACGAGATCTGCCTCCAGCTGAACCAGTATGGACATGTTGAGGGTAAGAACATTTACTTTTGGTTCCAGAACGTCAGGGCTCGAGAGAAGCAGATGAATAGGTGTAATCAGGCTGCTCCAGTGCCCATGGAAACTAGTTCTCTTGGTACTGGTGGATCCATTGATCTCAATTTTGGGTCCACTGGTTCTACTGGTGCTGGTGGATCCATCGACATCAATTTTGGGCCAGCTGGTGGATCCATTGACATCAATTTTGGGTCCACTAGTTCTACTGATGATGGTAGATCCATTGATCTCAACTTTGGTTCCACCTATTCTACTGGTAATGAAGGATTTCTTGATTTAAATTTTGTTTCATATTCTTCCTCACACTTCAACACTAATACCAGTACAACTCTTTTGGCACAACAGGAGGACAAACATCCCTGCAACAACGAGGAGGAGATCACCAGGAGGTTCAAACTCTTCCTCTGTTCCCCGTGCACGGCGAGGACGTCTTTGGTAACCTGAAGGCTACTTCCGAGGAAGGTAGCGCTTTTGGTTACTATTCTGGTGACTCAGGCGGTTACCACAGTGGCTCAAACGTTTCTCTTGAGCTCAGCCTCAATCCATCCGGAGCTGCTGACTAGGCTTAGTATAGCATGGTCCTCGTTTTCCTTTTTTTTTTTTTTTTTTTTTTTTTTTTTTTTGTAATGTAAAATCAATAAGATGGTGTGCATGTTTTCTTTTCTTTTTATTTAACCAACAACAACACCAAGGATCGAACCTTGGTCACCCAATACTATTTTCAAAACCATAAACAACTCTACTGCACACATCTTTCATAATGATGCAATAAAAACAATCACTCAAAAAGAATCCAACAATCAATTAAGTCGCATCGAGGTCTAGCTAGTATCCTCTGAGTCAAACCAAACACAACAATTTCATCGATAGGATTAGGGATTTATAAAGCTAAACACATCCTGAGTTAGCTAGGAAAAACCCACGTCTTTAGAGTTACTCTTACAACTCTTATAAAATCTCAACCATTTCCTCTATTAATTGCTCCATTAAACTTACCACAATTCATACCCTATGAATTTACGATTTAGAAACCGAATCAAACTCCATATCGCATAGTAATTCACTTGAACCACTATGGATACCCAACAATGTCACTACAATCAATACCCAAAATTGCACTTAACCATTTCTCCTAAAATCCATCACCACAGAAACACACCCTCATCTAATAACATTTACAGAGAGTTGACTCTAAATCTCCCCATTATTTACCGACCAAGATCAAACTCCATTTCAAAACTTTAAGTGTCCCGCCTACTTAAACTTAAAACACAAACAACCTCAAATTCACTTCAGTCCAACTCCATACTACGATCCAAAACTTAAGAAAACTAGTTCACAAAATCAATTTCCTTCACTTAAATAAAACTATGTCCACAAGTCATAGTCAGGTCAACAGACCAAGGTGTCCAAATGGAGAATTTCCAATCCAGTTGTCTTTGTGAAACGCAAAATATCAATCAAAATGATGCTCGCAACATCAACCACGTATACAAAACATGTTCCTCGGATCTCGATTTAAATTTAGAAATACTAAAACTACCACTAGTCCCACTTCAAATAGCCCTTAAGATTTTAGGTACTCGGAGAGAACTCAAATATATAGTCGTTCGTCTCAATCACTCAAACACGAGATCAAACTCCGTTCTCGCACCTCAAACTCTGCTCAACAACTTACAAGCACATGGAAGAATTAACCACAATAATTTCTTCCCTAACCGCAACACTACTCACAACTCCACATGAGTCTAGAATCTATTCAAATGCATCTGTATGTCCAACTTAAGAAGGCAAAATTACTATCAATTAATACTCGTATCCACATCAGATACAAGCATAGGTTCACACCATGCCTTCAACCAAACACTTCTACATACAAACGGAAACTCATTTCCATAAACAATCCTCACTGACTCATCAGAGTTAAATCCGGAGGTTTCCATTCCTCGAAGATCACAACTCGCGGAAACTAAACTTATTCTAATACGAACTTAGAAGGCAACTCTACCGTCCTACGGACATACACGCTGTCTAGACCCCATACTAAGACATACCCAATGATTATACCAATACCGAATAGTATATGATGGGGATCCGCTGCAGACGGGCCATCACTCGGGAAGTATTGATTATCACCAAATATGTACCTTACGCTCTGATACCAAACTGTCACGCCCCGAATTTTGAATAATAAATTCAAATCCGAAACATGAATAATTACAATTACAAAATCCAAATCTCGAAACTTCGAGTTCATTATTACAATTCACTCTCACAAGCAATATTGTAAAGCTCAAATGAGCATAACACACCTCACAACGTACAATTGCTGTAAAACTCTAACAATTGCTCTAACCGCACGATCACCGTCCTGGTTCTCCTGTCCTGTAGGATTACCCGCTACACAATTTGAATAGTGTACCGGGAGTTGCAACAACACAAAACCCGGTAAGCTTTTTACAGCCAGTATGAGTAAACAAGAAGAACTGTTGATTTAATAAAATACATTTCCTTTAACTCAAGTATAGAAATGTAGAAACATCACAATTACAATGATCACCACAAAACCACTTCACTTTCTCACTCTCATATATATATAAATATATATATATATAAATATTATACACTTATGAGTCACTCCCCGTTACCCTCATAAGGTCACTCAACATTTGGCAGACAGACTAGAGCTCTAACTGATCGTTTCCACCTACCCGGCGCGAGGGCGTGGTTCACGATTTAATGCTATTAGTTTCCACCTACCCGGTACAAGGGCGTGGTTCACTAATAGATGCCATGGTCACCCCCGTGACCTATTGATCTCCACAGATCAATATATCTCAACAAATCAACAATTTATTGTTTCTCAACAATAAATTTAATACCTCTCACAATATTGTTGCTTTTCAACAATAAACTCAACACAACCATAACAGTACATAATATCTCACAATTTCAACAATACATATTATTTCACATAAATAATATATATATAGATAGACATTCACACAGGAATGCCCATTAATACCAACTATAGTTCACACAATGACGACAAAAAATAAATTAATTAAAAGTACTCGGTTCGTAATATGAACCACGTGAGGTTTACTCACCTCGATAATCCCGCTGCGTCTTCAATTCCGCTCAAAATACGATCCACAATCGTCCACTAACTCAAACCGTCAATCACCTTGAACAGTATGAAGGTGGCCGGAATTTTCCAGAAACCGGCGAGAAACTGCAGAAAACGGCGAGCTCCAATTCGACGTAAAAACGTCAATTTAAGGCTTCGATTCCTTCGATCGAAAGCTTCTGTGGTCGGAAAAATTCCAAAATTTTGCAGAATCCGGCAAGGCTCGATTTCGACGTCAAAGCTTCAATTTCAGGCCTCGATGCCTTCTAGAGAGTTGTTAATAACATCAAGGGGAACCCACTGGAAAAAGAATCAATCAAAACGATGCACTACAGCTCGAGATATACCGATCGAAAGATTTTCGTTTCGGATTGAAAACTTACCGAGCTCCGACGAACGTGAAACCGGTCACTCTAGGTGCAATCCTCCTAGTATGATGATCAGCAGGTTGAGGGGAGTTCATGGAGCCAAGGATCGGAAGTTTTGGTGGCCGGAGCTAGGAGAAAACCGGCGTTGACCAAAATCGAGCTTAAATCGGACCGGGCTTGCCGCCGTCGCTACAGGCCGCGCCGCCGTGAAAGGCTGCCACAGACAGGTGCGCAAGGACCATACGAAGCCAATGGAAGAAGTTTGGTGAGGATCGGTGGCCGGAGGAGGAAGAAATCGTCGATCGAAGTTTTGGAGGCGATTTCCGGCGGGGAACTAAAATCGCAGCCGATTTTCCAATTTTGGAAAAATCTGTTTTTATTTTTGGAAATTTCCAAAATGGAAGCTTTATACTAAATTGGAAACTTTTTCAAAAAATCATAACTAATTCATACGAACTCCGATTTTTGCGTTCCATATATGCACGCGATCGTGTCGACGAGCTCTACAACTTTCATGAAGGAAGTTTTCCCAAATTCCATACGTATAAAAAGTCGATTTTCGCGTGCCCCTAAATAACGTACGTTTTCGAAAATTAATCGTTCGAACTAATTCCACAACTTCTCAGAGCCTCGTACTCGCTCCCACTATTGTGAAATCATTTCTAAAAATCCACGGAAATTAATTTGGATTTTTCGGGGTATTACAATAGGGATGACAAAAATCCCAAGTGGGGCGAAGCTCCATTGGATACCCGCCCCTAATGGGGGGAGAATTCGCGGACAAATGGGGATCCCCAATCCCCGCTATCTAAGATTGGGGATGGAGCGGGGATGGTATTGTGATCCCCATCCCCAAACCCGCCCCAATAATATATACATATATTTAACTTATATATATTTTAATTTATTTTTTATAATATAAATCACAAATATATACATTTACTACTTTACTTTAATGACTACACTTTTACTTTAAAGGTGTTTTGATTTTTGCACTCACTGAATTATGATTTATGAATTTAATCATGTTTTAAATTTATTTGTTGTAGATTTTGATTTTAAAAAAGGCAACATGAGAAAAAATTATTTTATTTATTAAATTCTTATTGGGGATTTGGGGCGGGTTTGGAGGCTTAGTCCCCAGTGGGGATGAGGACGGGGAATCCCCAATATATTTTTATTGGGGATTGGGGCTGGGATGGGGGTAGAGAATGACCCCGGGGATGGGGATGGTATTGTAATCTCCATCCCCAACCCGCCCCATTGCCATCCCTATCAATACACATACATGTATATTAAGAAATAAACGTAAAAATTTTCATAATCATATGAACATTACTACATATACTATATTAATAGTACATGTATTTTAAGTAACCTAGTCAAAGATGGTTAAATAACCTAGTTTTATTGAAAATGGCTAAAACTTGATGTCATATGTACAAAAGAAAGCTATAATAAGTTGATGAGTACAAAGTTTATGAATATAAAATTGAAAAACCTAGTATTATTCATTCTAATTTATATTACAAAGAAATAGTTGTTCTAAAGTTAGTAATACCAAAAGCTTTGGTTTTAAAGTTGGTAATACCGATAACCGATTCGAACCGATCGAGTGACAGCCCTACTTAAATCAAATTTAAATCAAGGCAAAGGCTTAGAAGGCCAGAATTATAAAAAGGAAATAACATCATATCTGGAAATAAAATAAAAATGAGGGAGAGATGGGAACGCAAAAGGGAAGAGAGTGAGAAAGAAACAATAAACAAATAAAACAGAGGGAGCTATAGCTGTCAAATTTGACAGTGGAGGGCCCTATGTCAAATCCAGGAGTGTTTCATCAGTCATTTATTACTTTTGAACACTTCACGTGGACTTGACCGCTCCGCTGGAGATGGTTAAGGGGTTGTTTTCATCACTAAATATGTAGATCGGAAACGACAAAGTATTTCAAATATTTAGTACTACGAGATTAAGACTATTTTCCTTCATGACAAAGTTATGTTACTTGGTTCCTGTTTTCATGTTGACTTCGGGTGCCATTTCTTTTGATTTGACTACCGTTTTCATGCATGTGTTCACTAATTGGGCTTTTGATATGACAACTGTTTTCCATGCATTAATTGTAGAAGCAATAGGGATTGAATTATAGGTCGTTTTGTTTGTTATAGTCAATGGTAGGAGTAGAATTTTACACCATGCATCTAGGAAAGGATCTGACTACCAGATAATATTTGAAGGCCAGATACGTAGTCATAGTGATAACAGATTCTCCCCATATACACTGTGGGAACAGACATTAAAGTCACTAAGTAATTGACAAAGAAAACACATTTAGGATTACAAATCGAGGAACTGCGCAAGAAACCCAATTATAATCTTCCCAAGCGTCACTATGAAAGAAGAGTAGTAGAAATGATAAAATCTGCAGGGCAAAGTTCCAGTTTTTCGACCCCATCATTCTTGTTAATAAGATTTGAACACAATTACATATATATATATATATATATATATATATATATATATTCACAGTCGTCTAATAATTTCTTCTGCTTTTGCTACTAATAATTTCTATTGAAAACATCCTAGTTTGCTGAACTAATAGAAGATCAGAGTTGATGACAGATGAGGGGCTGTTTTCATTGATAAAGTTGTAGATCGGAAACGACAAAGTATTTCAAATAGAGGTTATCTTAATTTAATGCCACGAGATTAAGACTATTTTCTTTCGTTCACAAAGTTATGTTACTCAGTTCATTTTTTCGTGCTGATGAAGTATTCTCAGGGTACAAATCAAACCATGTATTCTCAGGGCTCTTTTCATTTGACAACTGTTTTCCATGCATGTATTCACTATTGTAAAGCAATAGGGATTGAATTATAGGTCGTTTTGTTTAGCTAGCTAGCTAGTCAATGGTAGGAGTAGAACTTTACACCATCCAGGAAAGGATCTGACTAGCTACCAGATAATAATTTAAGGTCAGATACGCAGTCATAGTGATAACAGATATGCACTGTGGGAACAGACATTATTTTCAGTAGTAATGTTTCCCATTGAATCACGAAAGACACAATTTTTGGAGAATGCTCAATTACAAGATCAGCTTCCGTTTTTCAGTTGGATATGATTGGCAACAAAGGACGCACCAGCAAATATTTTGACTCTTGGCAGCTCCCCTTCTTTCTTTGGTAATCAAGTTCTAACTTAATTTGTCCTTTCTCATCCCCAACAAATAACGATTCTGAACACTACCAGCATTTCTTTTCTTTTAGTTGGAAATTTGTGTGTTTAGATTTTCATACTCAGTCTTGATGTATAATATGCCATGACGCAAATACTTACAAAATGAGTTGCACATATATATACAGTCAGGAACGAATTTTGTGACGATAAAAAATAGACTGGTCCAGACTTCCATGTAGTCAAACTTAGGTCGAGTCTGTTAGGAGTGTGTTAAGAGTATTTTGGTATGCTACGAGTATATGTAGTCTATGTAAAACTGTAATTGCAATCCAACTCAGTAACAATGTAGTCCTCAATCTCATTTTTCACGTTTCTCTCCCTTTTCTCTCCCTCTCTCAACTTCTTCTTCTTCTCTCATCTCTGGTTCAATAATTCTTCTTTCAATTTTTTCTACATTTGAAGATCAAACTTTGAACTTTCTCTAGAGTAAGAAACTAAGAATATATCACTACACCAATTTTGTTATCAGACAACACTTTTTGACGATGCTGTAGAGTGAGTTGGAAAATGTCAATATGATAGATATCAAGGAGCCGGAGAATGAGGAGGGGGCAGAATATGTGGATTTGACGATGCGTCAACCTACATTAAAGGTAATTTGGTTTTACTTAAAGCCAATAATGAACTGGAAAAAGATCAAAGTTCGATTACTGCATACATGTGTTTGACACCCAAGCTGAACCAGTGGGGCATTTCATGATTTTTGAAAAACCTTTACTTGTAGCTTTACTCTCAGTTTTTGACAGCTTAAAGGAGACTCTTCAATGATCATTTTGAACTTGGTTTCGTGAAAAACAAAGTTAAAATGAAATACTTATGCTATTTTGATCAAACTGCACTGTTTCAGGATTTTTGTTTTATTCAGCGTTTCTGTCACTTTAGATTCTTGTTTGACAATTCATTTGAACTGCGAATAGCATGAAACTCTGGAAAATAGTAGCTTTGCATGTCTACTTGAAATCTGGAAAGTTGTGCTTTTAATTATTGAAAGAGTAATTGTTGGTGAATTTTTCTTTCAAGTTACCAGTTTTCTGAAACTGTCTGAAGCTTGCAGCATGTTGTTACTCATAGAATGCTTATGAGTTGCTTATGAGTATGTTTGTGGACTACATTTAAATCTGTTACTATTTTGAATATATATAGGGAACAACTATAAATCTTGTTTTTTGGTTCATTTTTTAGTCAAACGTAGCTGAGGTTGATTGCAAGTTGGCAATAGGTTCTGTTGAACATATTGTTGCTTATGCCACTGTTATGGAGTGCGAGGATCCTTCCCAACTCGTTCATGGCACTCCACTAGGGGATGGTAATGTGCGTGTTTCCATCTATGCCGCGCTTGAGGAGAAAGCAAAAGTGCCATTTCCTGTGAAAGATGAAATTGAAACAGTGAAGCAGGCTATGGGGAGTTGGGTCGCATGGCCTAAACACCTAGTCATAAAATCTGCAGTCAAGTTATTGAATGTTTGCAAACTTTCATATCTACTGTGTCTGAACATATATAACAAATTAGTGTTCAAGATATATGACATTTTGTATGTATGTAGTGATCATTGGGTGTTGACACTTGTTGATCCGGAGAAAGGAACTGCCTATTTTATGGACCCACTGAAAAGACGCTTACCCACAGGAGATTGGATGTCTATCGTGGATACGTAAGTCCCTCGTTTACATATTGATTGAAATGCAACAATTTTATGAAATCTGTTTAATACACTTGTTTTCCTCCCTTGCATTATGGTACATCATTGATCATATTGTTGTTTTGGTGTAGTGCTATGCGTATGTATATTTCTGAAAAGAATAAGCAGAGTCGGAGTTCAGTCCATTGGAAAAATTTGGCTGTAAGTTTCACCACTTGTGGTTTTCAAAAAACAGTTTTCCATGCCAAGTTTTCACTTGTTAATTCATTTGCTTGTGTTTAGGGCATTCCTCCCCAACCTAACAACAAGGAGTGCGGGTACTTTATCATGCGATACATGAGAGATATCATTGAGGATAAAGACATGTCATTGTTTCCTTCCAAGGTATCAACATATATAGCTATAAATAGTCACTTGACTCAATTTGTATTAAGTGTGTTATTATATCTATGCCTTATTCACCAAAATGATTAACTGATCCTTTTGATATAATTAACTGATTTCAGTGGGAGAGGAGAGGCAGTAGCCAATACACCCAGGTAGATATTGATCAAGTGCGAAATGAGTGGGGGAAGTTTGTTGTCAACACATATGTGCACGAGTCATGAAGTAGCACACTTGTTGCTGGTACATTTTAGATAAGGAAAGCATCTTTTTTGTGCTTCTCTGCTGTTACATTGTCATGCACCATGTGTGGCATATTTTGGAACCATATATGTGTATCAGCTTTTTGATGTCCCGAGTAGATGGGCATGCACTAGAATGCTTTTCTTGTGTAAAATGTTGGTTTCAATAATTGGGAAATGCATCCCTTTTGCTTTTGAAGTTTAAAGTAATGGTTATATGAATCATTTGATGGTTTGCAATGTTTATATTTGATAGAGTACTGTTCATTTCGTAAATAGACCAAATGAATGCACAATCTAATTCAGGAATGGAATGTTCAAATGATCACACAACAGACCAAAGCTAATGATCACTGCCTGTTGTCTGAATGACCAAAAATGGGAGAAAAACACATTGTAATCAATATATCACACATCGGTTTTTAACGAATCAGTGTCTTCTGATTAATACTCAGACAACAGAATTAATTGAACTCTGTTGTCTTAATAGCTAATCACACAACAGAATTAATTGAACTCTGTTGTCCTACAAGTTAATCACACAACAGAAGCAATTGAACTCTGTTGTCCTAAATTTAATCACACAACAGATATAGTCTAAGAACTGAAGTTTGAAGAGCAATCAGACAACAGACAAAATAAAAAAATGTTGTCTGACATGATTAACATACAACGGTTGCAAACTGGCACTGTTGTCTGAAGACGCCCCTAAACTGCTGCGCAGCTGCGCGCTTGGCATCTGCCGAGCCATCTGTCGAGTTATCAAACAACAGTTATAACACATACCTGTTGTCTGTGTGTTTATCACACAACTGTGTTCCACCGTTGTCTGATTTTTCATCAGACAACGGCTCACTCTACAACGGTTATACATCAAATCACACAACGGTTTTTTGCCGTTGTCTGATAACAAAATTGGTGTAGTATATGAACATATTTGACAGTGTGTCGAACATACAGGTGAACCATATGAAGATCGAATAGTATAAAAGTACAGTTACTCAATGCATGGGAACGTACGTATGATTGAACAACAGAAACTGTGTTGCTGAACTTAATTTTTACTCGTAGATTTTGTCTGTTTAATTAGATTTACATCCAATATTGAGGATATATATATATTTATATTTTTTTTCTTTTTCAAATCAGTTGTATATTGTCAGGAACGAAGTCAGGATTCAAAAGTAGAATGCTTTACTACCTTGTGAGTTAAGAATAAATTTTTCATATTTGACAAATTTTAGTCGAGTCTCGTTGTTTCGTTGAAGTTTTTTTTTTTTTTTTCTAGTGTAAGAATCCTATTAATTAGAGATTATGTGTTAACTGATTTCACACAAAACTAACCATAAACAAATGAACTTTATTAATATTGATAAAAAGTAGGGCTGTCCATGGGTCGTGTCGGGTTGGGTTCGTGTCGGGTCAATGTATTTATCGTGTTGCAAGATACAAACTCAAACCCAACCCATTTAATAATCGTGTCAAAAATTTAAACTCAAACCCAACTTATTTATTAAATGGGTTACCCGTTTCCAACCCGCTTAACCCATTTAATAAATAGGTCGTGTCGTGTTAGACAAAATGACCAATTTAAGGGTTAACAATGCGACCCATTTAACTAAAAAAAATACAAAAATTTATTAAATTCACTAAAAACTCCACAAGACGAAGAATATAAATAATTATATGTACTTCATAACTAATTAAATTCAATAATTATAAAGCAAAATATTTCAAATTGTCTAATCCTATGATCAAATACTCCTAATGTCCAATATTTCAAGAAGAAATATAGTATAATTGGGTTATATGGGTTCACTTCGTGTTGGTGGGTTGACCCGTAGCCGACCCATTTATTAAATGGGTCATGGCGGGTTGACCCACGGCCGACCCGCTTTTTAATCGTGCGGGTTCAACTTGCTTTATTTCGTGCGGGTTTCGAGTCGTGTTATCGGGTCGTGTCGGAATTGACAGCCCTAATAAAAAGGTACACTTAAATGGAACGTATGAGTGACGAACAACAGAAATTGTTGCTGAACTTTTTTATTTTATTTTAATAAGACTTCAAGAAAATTTGATTGATAGGTTTAATGAACGTCAGTTACTCACTATTTGTTCAACTCCATACACTTCCGGCATCTTATGATGCTAATTTGATTCGCGAGAGTTTTTTATTCTGTTAATGTTGGCTATTGTTCTTGGGGATTTGTCTTGCAATTCTTTTCCCATAGCGATAACAAGAGGTTTTTACTAGAGCATATAATGTCATTTGAGCAAGAAGATTAGCCAAGCAGCTGACCAGTTATCATAAAATGGTACCATTGCACTGCAGTGACATTCATTTTGATTTTTCGAGCCTATAACATTAATCACTTTTTAGTTATCATTTTCTATATATTCCTTGAGCCAAGAAATTTCATCAGATTCAATACTCTTAATGTATGTTCTCTTATTCAGCCAAAAAAAAAGTATGTTCTCTTAACTTACTCTAAGCCCTAACCCCCCACGGGTATCTGAGTCCTCCTATATATATGTATTCCACTTTTCACATAGGAAACGACCGTTGTAAAATCCTTTGTTGTTGCATTCTTTTTCCTTGGGATCTATTTCTTGATATATAGAACATGTATAGAATCCTTTGTTTAATAAACGAATTACTAATAGTAAACTTGAGGGTGCTATGTATGAGTGTGTACCGAGCTTGAGTGCAGGTTTCCGGAAGCATTATTCTGTAATTGTAGTCTTGCAGTCAGAAAATGGCTTGCAAATATCCTCAGAGGAGAAATTAAGACTTGTAGGAACCAGTTATTTTGTCGTGTTAATTACATTCTCAGTTTTTAGGGGATCGATCACTGATCGAACAAGGAATGGGTCCAACTGCTTTAATGGATCGGAATTGGTAATTCAACAGTGGAAAAGTGTTGTGAGTTTGATAACTGATTGAGACCTTTCAAGAAGGATTGAGAGTAATCAAGCATCAATTAATTTGTACAAAATCGCACATTATTTGTCATTCCACTTGAATGTTATTGCCAAATGATTATTCATAAACATATAATAAAAGAATTATTCATGTTCAGTACACACGATAACTTTACCAATTACAAATACCTTGTAATACGTACTGTTTCACTTACGTTGTAATAAAGTAAGTGATAGACCCTCTATTTTTGACCAAGTTCTTTTAAAAACGTATACTGTTACGTTCATGTTGAAGTGCAGTCCCATAAAAGAAGAATTGATGGAACTGATAAAGAGGAGCCTATAAGGAAATAGGTGTACACTTTCCGGAAATGAATGCAGGAGGAAACTGAAAACGTTTGTTACGACTTTCTAGAAGTACTTAATTTGTTAATTAATTAAAGGGTTTTTGTCCATTTACCCAATTTTTAGATATTTTTTTCTCACTTATCCCATTAAGTTTTTTTAATTCTCTCTTACCCAATACACTCTAAGGGAGTCTTCCCTAATACCCCATTAAGATTTTTTTTTGTTTTCAATTTTTTTTAATACCATTTTACCCCTCACCCCTTTGTTACTTAGAGAGAGAGAGAAACCATATGAGACTTCGCCGGAGCCCATCACCGGCCGCCGGAATCAGGCCAATTTTCGCCGGAATCCGGTCACCGGTCGCCGGATTCCGGTCACAGGCCACCGCCCACCGGAATTTGCTGAAAATATCACCGGAAAGTTTTTTTTGCCCCCAATAGACAACTATCAGCCATGTATTGCCCCCAATAGATAACTATCAGCCATGTATTGCCCCCTAATAGACGTCTATTGCCCTCCAATAGGCGACTATCAGCCATGTATTGCCTCCCAATAGATGACTATCAGCCATGTATTGCCCCCCAATAGACGTCTATTGCCCTCCAATAGGACTTTCAATCGCCAGAATGACAATTAATCTCTCTAAATTTAGACAAATAAAACTTTGATTATAGAAAAAAAAAAAAGATTACATCAATTCAAAATGTCTATTGCCCCCCCCCCCCCCCCAATAGCCCTTTATTGCCCCAAATATTTTTTAGGATGAATGATCAAAACCCCAAAATAATGAAAATATAACTTGATGGTCAAATATAAATATCACCAAACTTGACTTTCTTGAACACATGATGTTTAACTAAAATATACATACATCTATTTAAGCCAAAGTAGATAGGACAACCAAGGCTCCTCTTCGTTTTATATTTCTATATTTTTGAATCAATATAAAGCAAAAGAAAGATAGAAAGAAGCACCCCCACACTGACAGATCTTTTGGCCTCTAGTGAATGATATGGGCACCATCAAAACACTAGGCTATGTATATATTATATATTATTAGAGATTGAAGAAGAAAAGCAAGACAACACACCAGCAAAAAGGTCATGACCTTGGAATCAACGTTAGGCCATTGCTGACAAACCAACAGAGAATTAAGAATTAAGAAGAAGAGCAACACGAATGTCCTGAGAATCTCTCCTCCGATGAGAACTTCTCCGATCCTTCGCTCTTGCAGTTCTTTCGTCCCCAAGGCCATGACAAATCTGGAAACTAAGCCTAGACGACGGAGTGGAGGAGGAGGGGAGAGAGAGAGAGAGACGACGTTCGGTCTCTTCGTCGACGATCTCAGAGACTTCGTCGAGGTAGCTTCGAGGCTAGGTGGCTATTTTGAGGCGATCTGATCCGGAGTCCGAGGCTAAGCGGCATTGTTTTGAGGTTCTGATCGAGAGTCCGAGGCTAGGCGGCGCTTTTTGAGGCTCTGATTGAGAGTTTGACTTCGGTATCTCTGACCGGAACTTCAGGCTTTAACGTCCGCAAGAGATTGGAGAGAGAGAGCAGACAGAGAGGGATGAGAGAAAGAGAGTTCAGATCGTGGAGAGAGGAGAGAGACATATAGTCATATGTAATTAATTAATTAAGTGAAGGGCAAAACTGTCATTTTGCTCGGAAAAAGGTAAGTGGGAACAAAAATTTGTTATTGGGGTAAGTGGGCTAATTTTTCCTTATTTTGGTGTCTTGGGTCAAGGACCCTTAATTAAAAAATGGGAGTGAATTCACACTCTCAATTTTATGCAGAGCATGCGTGGAGAAATACTAGTGTTAATTATGGAAAAGCTTTAATTGGTATTATTGTTGATGGGTCTCTCTCTCTCTTTTGCCATCACCCTTGTATACTGCACATCGAAGATCATGGCCGGCATCATGCCCAACTTCTTCTACACAGAGATATATTGTTTTCTGGATTTTTTTGATATTTGTTTCGCCACCATGACTATCGATTTGGGGTTCACGATCTTGGCCGAAGAGATCACACTGACCATTAAGTCTTCCTCTGCGCGGGCACCAAATCGGCCACAATCATCTCTGCCTTGCGTTCAAGACCAAATCTAGTGTGGATCAACCAGAGGAATTCACCCACGAACAAACTCGCTAAGAACGAACCAATACGTACAGGTTTCAACAGCCAAAGCCTAGGAAAAAACTGCTTCCCAAGAGAGAGAAACGGAGCAAGACGAAGACGATCAATATTCCCTTGAAGACTTGGATGGACATCTGAACGAAACAATCACTAAGAACGATCGACCGTATTGGTGTCATCGACATTCCTTTCACGAACGCATGCGCGATAGCGTGTACGACCAATGCAACGTAGCCGGAATCAAGCAGTACCCAGGCAAGGACTTGGCCAAGAAGTCGAACTTTCTGGTTCTGGCAGAGGTCGAAGAAGAAGTCGTTGGAAGCATTATCAGCGTTTTCAAATTTGGATGGACAATGATTCTCATACGACAATATGACTTGGATTCATGATCAATCATGCCTCTTCATGGCTTTTCCTCTCTGTTTTCTTTAAATTTTGCAAATTTTGATTTCATATTACTTTGATTGATAAGATTTTCTTTATCTTTGTGGCTCAGGAACTATGGTCGATCTCATTGTTTCTGTCAAGAAGCATATGCCGGAAACCAAAGGAAAAACTTCATCAAATTGATAAATCCAGAAGATGCATGGATCCATTCTTTAGTGCGTGCAAGAGCAGTAACATGTGTCAGTTGGACACATTCCACAAGTTCTCCCCCTTCCCCATGTTCTCTCCCAATTTATGGGAGATGGTGTCTAGGTCTTCCTAGACAGTGCAATTTCGGTGTTGTGAGTTTTGTACGTGTTCTTTACAGTACTACAGTGACGATATGGCTTCAGTTTGGTGTAATTTTGTTCTACGTGATTGTAATCAGGCGGAGCACCTTCTAGTCAGGAATGCGCTTATGGTTCCTATGTTTGGGTATATGATAGTCTCTTTGGCTATCTCGTTTGTACACTTATGTTTGTTCAATGGTAATTCCACATTCTCAAAAAAAAAAAAAAAAAAAAAAAATTACAATTCACACTCTATTTTCTTTTTAATTTTAATAAATTAAATTTTGTTTAAGGAAATCTCTTTTCTGTGTTTGGCCCAAACTCTAGGTTACTTGACCTAATGGTAATAAGGTTAAATTAGAAGGATCTAGATTCCTATTCAATGTACGATTACTTTCCTTGTATGATTGAGATTCTATGCATTGTAATCCTCTATATAAAGAGGCCCCTATTATCAATGAGAATACACAGCAAATTCCTCTCAATTTCAGTTTCTCTAAAACACGTTATCAGCACGAAGCCTTAACCCTGAAACAAATAGCCAAACCCTGATTCAAGAAGCTAAAAACCTTGAATTCGAATACAAAACCTTGAAGCCTTTTCTGCCTCCACCTCACACCTTGAAGCACTCGATCCCAGGAGTCGAGAACCGGCGGCGCCACCCCAAGAACCGGCCGGAAACCTACCGAACCGGCCACCGGAAGCTCGATACAACCCGCAACAAATATTCCACCGGTTCACCATCTTCTGGACATCCAATTTTAACCAAATTTCGTCAGCAGAACTCTATCAACCTGAAGATTCTGGAACCGGAAGAAAAAACACAAAAACCGGCCTAAAAGTGAGTGAACCGGCTAACTGAATCTTCTGCAGAAAACCGGCAGAAAAGAGAAAAAAAAGAGAGGAAGGAGGCAGCCCTAGCCAAGCCCAAGCCGAGCCCAAGCCGCGACCCATTGACCTAAGAGCAAGTTCACCCGTTGGGTCACCAGGTCACCAAGGCACCAGGGCAGGAAACTATTCACTGCCACTGGATCTTTGCTTCCACCCGTTGGGTCAGGGTCACCAGTCAGTTACTGTTCATCGAATATTTTATTAATTTTTTTAGTGTAAATGAGAAATGTATGATGTAAATAAATAGTATTGATAAACATTTTAGAAATACAACCAAATAAAATTTTATGAGTGGACAAATTATATGTCCACCCACACTTTTATCACATACAATTATTTAAAATACCTGTTACATTGTTATAGTATGATAATTTTTTTTTCCTTACCTGTTACATTGTTATAGTGTAATAATTTTTTTTTTCACTGCGCCAAATGGTGTATATGTCCTTAATTACAAACCATCAGATCCTTCATATAATTAGAACCAACGGTCCAGATATGTGGACCGTTGCATTTAAATTTTCAAAGCACCCAATGGCTCGTTGCCACGTCACATATCCACTGCCACTAGCCAACAGTTTATGGCCTTCCACGCGCGAGCTGCCGCATTTCCGCTACAGGACAAGAAACTGGGGCTCAACCCATCTGCAGGCGCGTCTGTCCCCCTCTCTTTTGTTTGTGCCACGTGGAGGCCTGGGTCATGGGCTCAGTCACCATGTTGCCCGAGCTCTTGTCCTGGGTCAATTACTATTGCCTTGCCCCAAGCCCGGTGGAAGCAACATTTTGGATTTTTTCCTGACCTGGGTCATGATATGACGTGGTGCCCGGGCAAAAGGAGGCCCGGTGAACTTGCCCTAAGCCTAGAGGCCTGCTGACGTCAGCATCCACGTCATCCCTGCATTGCCACGTCAGCTCCGTTCTGCCACGTCAGCGCCGCACTGCCACATCAGCTACCCGGTCAACGACCGCTGGCGACTTTTTCCGGCCAACTTCCGGCGACTTTTCGTGCCACTTTCCGGCGACTTTTCCGGCCATTTTCCGACCACTTTTTCCGGTCAAAATTTTCCGGCGACCTATTTCAAGGTATTTTTTACTAAACGTTCCCGTTTTTTTAATTCAATTTCTCTTCCTTTTCGGGGACTTGCAACCTCCCTTCTTCTACCCCATTTTCTTCATCATAGGGGAGACCAAATTAAGCTGAACTATGGGGGTTCGTGCTCACTCCAAGCTTAGAGCTTGTTGAGATCTCCAAACTTAGAGTTTGTAGAGAATTTATGATCGACCACTTACGTCATTGGTTCGATCTAATCCAATATCTCTTGGAATCGAATTTCTTGGAAGCGACTACGCTCGGAAATTCCTAATTTCTTGGAAGCGATTACGCTCAGAAATTTTATATGTTTTCATGGTAGCCTATTTCGCTCCGAAACTAACCCTAATTTCTTATTCTCTTTCAGGATGAGTAAGCTGAACAAATTGGACTTTGATCCATTGGGAACAACTGGCTCTGGATATCACAGGTGGGTTCGTGATGTCCGCCAGCATCTCAAGGCTGATGGAATCCTGGATATGATTCTCGAGCCTAGCCAGGATGTGCTAACTGTTGAGCAAGCTCAAGCTTTGGAAGCAAATAGAGCAGCCTTAGAGGCAAATAAGGCGAAAGCCATCATCCTAATGATTCGTCATATGGATGATTCGCTCTAGTACGAGTGTATGAATGAAGAAGACCCCAGAAGGCTGTGGGTCTCACTTGAAGAAAGATTTGGCAACGTCCGTGACTCCTTGCTTCCTGACCTAGAAGTGAGATGACATAGCCTTCGCTTCTGTGATTTCAAGTCAGTTCTTGACTATAACTCGGAAGCACTTCGCATTAAATTCTTAATGGAATTCTGTGGTAAAGAGATCACAGATGCGATGTTGATTGAGAAGACTCTCTTTACCTTCCCCGTCTCTGCATTGATGGTTGCTAAGAACTATTGAATCGAAGTTACTGTAGGACGGATCACAAGGTTTCATGAGCTCATTGGAGCTATGAATGTCGCTGAAAATCATGACAACATCCTTGTGAAGAACTATAATTCGAGATCCGTGGAAATAGAGCATATTCCGGAATCCAATTATAGTCGCGCCCCTAAGAGAAGGCGCCAAGAGCGAAACCCTAACCTTAGGGATACTTCTGGACATTCTGGTCCATATAATCGCTCTACTTGGGAAGGTAACCGCCAATATAGGCGGACACGAAACCGAAGAGGTCAACGTGGAAAGAGAGAGGGAGGCAACGCCTTTGGCCATGTTGGTGCCGCCACCAACACTAAGAGCCATCTAAATGACGCTTTCAAAGCGCCTCAATCAATGGAGTCTGAGCAAAGAGATGTATGTTCTCGATATGGAGTGTCTGATCATTGGGCACACATTTGTAGAGCTCGTGAAGAAATCGTCACCGCCTACAAAGAATATTGTGAAGCAAGAGAAGCTCACTATATGGAACAAGAAGATCAAGAAGATGATCTAGAGTGAAGGGTTGAAGACTACAAATCTGGCTGGGATCAATAGATCGCCAATTCTGTTTAAGTCTTTATTTTTCCAAGAGATGTAATAGGCAATTGCCATATACTTCGTAGTAAATGCCAATGGTTTAAGTCTTTCTTCAAAGTAGGCTCACCCAAAATAAGTGTGATGTCTAGGAAGGTTATGAGATTAGTGGTACTTAAGCGAGCCTTGCTCCACCGACATCTCTCTACTCACCTAGTCACATTTATTTTGGAATTACCGAAAGAAGTTAGAGGACTACCATTGTTTTGCATTAGCTTGCATTTTGGATTAGATTTTCTTTGGTCAAAGAGACAATGATGTAACTCCGTTGGCTTATGAATAAAATTTCGAGTTCTTCTCATGATGACTCAATTTTGATTCTGAGCATATTACTTTTGTGACTACGATGGCTGGGTCATCAATATTAAATCAAGGACATGGAATAGCCCAAGTTCCCCCTGCCAAATGACACCTTGATTACTGTCGCAAAAACTCTCTACGCTCCTAGAGCAAATCGCACATATGAATTGCCAACGGATTCCATGCGAAAACGCATGTAGAGAACGAAAATGTGTTCCTTTGCAATACCTCTAATGATTGCGAACAAAGGCGCATCTTAGAGAAGTTTATGTGTCTCTCTAGTGGACTTTATGTCACTATTCGAGCTATTAAATCCAATAAAGTTATGAGAGAATGTCTCTTGGATTTAGACACATATTGGCTTTGTCACGACATGATAGATCATCCTAGTCATGATATGATGATCCGTCTACAACAGACTTCACATGGACATCTTTTCTATCGAGCGAAATGAAGCATGAATCAAAAGTTGATTTCTGGATTAAGTGTGACCGACGCTGCTGCCTATGGCACCGCCTCCGTCCACCACCAGCCTAGGGCTGGCATAGTCCGTATCCATGACGCCATGGATGGCGTCCATCATGGTGATGGAGCCTCAAGTGATGATGCAATCACCAACTTTGCTTCAAATAGCGTTTCAGACGCTCAGGCCCAACCAAAATCTTCATTGGTTACTTCTAAAACCTCTCGCTCGTTTTACAAAGCCAGTTCCTTAGGGAAACTAGGACTGAGACCGTCCTATGCAAAGGATATGAAAATACTCATTATGTTCTTACATAGAATCCGTAGGGATTCTCTGGACTGATTCAACCAACTTGCGGACGTTTAAATATCTCATGATGTTGGTTGACATGCAAACACGCTGGTCACGTGTTGTGCCATTGTCCACTTGTAATGCTGCTTATGAAATACTCCTAGCACACATCATATGACAACGGGCTCACTCCCTGAATCATCCTATTAAGTCAATTGGATTTGACTATGCTAGTGAGTTTACATCGAAGACTTTCGATGGTTATTGCAATGGGACTAATGTTGGACATCATATTCCCATGAACACACCCAAATGGTCTCGCGGAAACGACTACGATGGTAGTCCGGACGTTGGTAATGCGCACCAACCTCCTTATATCCGCTTGGGGTGATGCAATATCACATGCAGCTATGCTAATTCATCTACGACCCACCGCCACTCAATCTACCTCTGCGTTACAGCTAGTGACTGGGTACAAGTATCGTACTTACGCATATTTGAGTGTGCTATTTATGTGCCAATTACGTCGCCACAGCGTACTATGATGGGTCCTTACTGACGAATGAGCAACTCAGTTGGATTTGAGACTCAAACAATCGTCCGCCACTTAATGCCCTTGCATGGCGATCTCCTTACCGCTAGATTTGCGGATGTCACTTTGATGAGACAATCTTCCCGTCGTTAGGGGGAGATAAGAACATAAATGTTCAGCAGGAACGACAGGAATTGTCGTGGCTTGTCCCCACTATATCTCATCTCGATCCCTACTAAAGTGACGAGATCACACATCTGCTGCAAATATGCCTGCAAGGAAGTACGTCCCTACGAGAGGACGTAGCGCCACCCTACACGGAGGTAGGCATGGCGCAAACGCCAAAGAGAGTGGTACTCTAGCGTTATAGGCCATGGCCCCAGCTAGGATGCTTGGGAGGCCCGTGGGTTCGAATGATACTTTGGCACATTCCAATCCTTTGATCATCGACACTCAAAATCCGTCTCATGAGTATCTTCCGGGTTATGGTTATCGTTGGGGAACGCCTCAACGTCAGAACCTATTCCTGAGAATATAGAGCTCTATGAAAATTACACTAGTGTACATGAGACGTGGGATAGAAACTCCATCATAATTGATGATGTAGTTGCGCATGAGTTTGTTGAGTCAGATGATATCGAACCACGCTCCGTTGATGAATGAATGCCAACGTAGAGAGATTTGGCCTAAATGGAAAGATGCGATCCAGGTTAAGTTGGATTCTCTAACGAAGAGGAAGATTTTTGAGCTAGTGATGCCAACACCTCCTAACATAAAACCTATTGATTAATGGATCTTCGTTAGAAAGCGTGATGAGAAAAAGATATGGTAATCTCGCCTTATGGCGCAAGGCTTCTCACAAAACGCTCTGGAATCGACTACGATAAGACATATTCTCTCGTAATGGATGTCATTGCACTCCATTACCTTGTCAGTTTGGTAGTTTCCGAATAACTGAACATGCAGCTTACAAATGTGGTCACTACGTATCTCTATGGGGATCTAGATACGGAATATACATGAAGGTTCATGGTGAACTTCATTTACCCAAATCAAGAGGCTCTAGACCACAGAGCGCGTTTACAATAAGATTGAAACGCTCACTAAAGTGACTACTTGATTGGGAAGGGATATGCCCACGCGTTTCTATAACAAGTTTCGGATTCTATCGCAGTTCATGTTGGACATGATCTTCATTGGAAGTCCTTAAAGAGTTAAGGGAAACCGCTGAACATTTGAAATCTGAGTTTGAGATGAAGGATTTTGGGAAAACACGATTATGTCTCGGTTTGGAACTTGAGCATCGTGTCGATAGATGCTTAGGCATTTTGATAAGGTCAAGCCTTCAAGCACCCCCATGATCGTCCGTAGTCTTGATCCTGAAAAGGATCCTCTTTGTCGAAAGGATGATGACGAAGATGTGCTAAAGGCAGAAATGCCTTACTTAGTACAATAGGCGCATTATTGTACTTATCCCAATGCACAAAACCGGACATCTCATATGTTGTGAACTTATTAGCTAAGGTATAGCTGTGCGCCAATGCGATGCCATTGGATTGGTTTAAAAGATATCTTTCGGACTTGAGAGGTACGATTGATATGGGCAAGCTTTATCCCTACAGAGAGATGATGGATTCGGACCCATCACACACCAGGAACGCCGCCAACACTGGCCTGCGTCCCCTCTCCCCATCCCAAAACGAAGTTAGCGTTTTGGAAGGTTTTGCTGATGCTGGGTATCTCTCTGACCCACACAAAGGTCATTCCTAAACTGGTTAAGTGTTCACCATGGGTAAAGACTGCGATATCTTGGAGGTCTACAGAATAGACCATAGTCGCTATATCTTCGGACCATGCAGAGAATATTGCTCTTCACGAAGAGATTCGTGAATGTATATGGATTGGATCCATAATTACGCATGTTCAAAAAGTTGTGGTTTGAAGTCTACCACAAATGAGCCTACACAAAAGAAGCAAGGCTACATCAAAAGCGACAACACCAAGGATAATCAATAACAACAGACTGTCCTCAAGATCAAAGTGAACTAGGTTCAATCTGAGGACAGTGTGGCAGGCTTGCTCACTAAGTCATTGCCTAAATTCCACTTTTGAGAAACATGCATCGTTTGCGGAAATTATCTGAACTCCCATGATCGTAGTCATCAGGGGGAGACGCAGACATCAGGGGGAGATGTCTACATGTTCATCTCGAAACGTGAAGGGTGTGTTGTGCTCTTTTTCCCCTTCGACCGAGGTTATTTTTGTCCCACTGAGTTTTTGCTACTTGGCAAGGTTTTTAACGAGGCAACGAAAGAAGCACCGCGTTTGGACAACACAAGGGGGAGTGTTTAAGGAAATCTCTTTTCTGTGTTTGACCCAAACTCTAGGTTACTTGACCTAGTGGTAATAAGGTTAAATTAGAAGGATCTAGATTCCTATTCAATGTACGATTACTTTCCTTGTATGATTGAGATTCTATGCATTGTAATCCTCTATATAAAGAGGCCCCTATTATCAATGAGAAAACACAGCAAATTCCTCTCAATTTCAGTTTCTCTAAAACAAATTTTATATTTACTAACTTAAATTTTGTCATTTTATAAAAATTTCAACAAAAAAAAAGAGAGAAGAAATGTAGAGTGTAAATTAAGAAGTGTGAATTTATTTTCCTAAAGAAAACTTTTATTAGGGTATAGCTATAGGTAGCAGTGTAGAACAGTGGACGGCAAGTGGGATATCACCCTCACACATCTACTAATCAACAATATAAACTAGGAAATAGTGCCGCGCTTTGCTGCGGAATTTATTGTTATTAATGAATAGTTCAATGAAATAATAATTTTTTTTTTTATTGAAAATCAACTGCACAATGCCACAGGTTTGTTCACATATTTACTGGAGTTTGTTCAAAAAGTTGGTAACTCCAGTCATACTTGTACAGAACATTTTAGCTGATTAGCTAGCTGCATTTGTCCAAAAACTTAAATTACAGTAGTTGCAGCTAGAGAAAATGCACCGAATGAGTTTCATTCAAATGCATTCAAAAAGTACAAAACGAAGTCAACGACACTGAGTCAAGACTTTTTTCTTTTTTTTTTGCGATATTGCTCTTTCCTTCCAGAGGATGATGTTGATGATGTTCTATGCTTGGTTTGTTCATCACTTTAAACCAAGAGAGCACATGTGATTAGAATCGTCAGTAGCGAAACTAAAGTGTACGTATACAATTTATTCTCAATAACAGATTATACTTTATGTGAGATAGTTTTGAAAGACAATTAATTAGTTCCTGCTCTGGGATTATCTAAGTCATTGTTTGGGAGTTTATCTTAAGGTATGAAAAGTTAGAAAAAATGCAGGATGCAAAAGCTAAGTAAATAAATTATATGTTGTTCTAGAGTGTGTGAAAATTAAAATAGAAGATGTGAGTGAAATAGAACATGAAACCGTAAGCTCAATAAATGGATTTATTCCTAAATTTAGATGCTCTCTTACAATCAATTTAGATGTGATATATTCAGTTTGCTTCTTGACATTTATAACCTATATGAAGAAAATGCCAGGAAAAGAAAGAAAGAAAGAATTCAGAATTGCACTCAAAAGCTCAACAGTTATAACAAAATTTGAAAACAGAACCAAGAATATGAGCAACACGAACTGAATGTATAGAATCGGAATCATTCACAATCAATCAAGATCCAAGATTACACATAAAGGATAATACCTTGAAAGCAAGCTGAATAGATGAGCAATGCAATTTTCCGTGACACTGATAAACCGTATTTGCTGATGAGCTGCCAAATAAAAAATAAAAAATTTGATTATAGTGAATCTCGTGAAACAGAGCTTGTATCATGTTCTAGATATTGCTCCAAATAGTGATAAGCATAGGTAGAAGTCTTATTCACTTTATTAATCATAAACACTTCTCTGCTCGATTTTGACTGGAATTGATAGCCAACAATTGAGAATAAAGAGAAATCATATAGCAATCGCCGTAGTTATTCATTGGACAGAACGATGATACGATAGATAGACGCTTACCGGCCTTTGATTCATAAAGGGTAAGAATCTGACCTTCTTAACAATATTAAGCACATATGGTTGAAGTTCTGGTGTCTGGTATATCTCAACTCCAAGGTTGAACTTCTTTTTATTTGTGTTAGCTTTGAGTGCTTCAGAAACTCCAATAATTAGACCAGGGGGAGTCATGGTTACACCATCGAATTAAGAAGTGTTCACAGGAGCAACCATAGATATCGAAACATTTATGTAAATAAATTATCTGCTTAGTATCAACAAGATAACTCAAGCTTGATTACATTGTTATATTGCAGAAACAAAAAAATTACATACCTCTGTTTTTAGAAATAGATTGCTTCTCTCGAAACTGCCAAGCTTGATCTTTCTCTATTCAAGTATAATAAACATGCATTGATTACTTTGATTTGGGAGAAACAGCACTGGTCCTTTTGGTGATTGATGCGGATTAAAGATCTGAAATAGTGGAGAAACTGCATTGGATTTATGTAGACGCTTCCCGAACAATCTAATAAGTTCATTGCAGATTTTATATACAAATTAGAATCAGTGGTAGAAGTGTAAATTGCTGGAAAGGTTGGATAAATCTAGAATTTGAGAAAGGAGACAAAACCGGATATTTTTCAATTCATCTGGAAGAGGGTGATCTGGAAAGCAAAATCACACCTATGTCAGAAAGTGAAATCCATTAAAAGCTGTATATGCTTTGAACCCAGATTTTTGGGGTTAATCCGAAGTGTGGAACAAATTGAGACACAAAGCTGTACAAGTTTTGAAGCAACTTCGCTCTCTCTCTCTCTCTCTCTGTTTTTTTTTTTTTTTTGTTAATGTTATATATATATATATATATATATATATATATATATATAGACATATTAGTGACACAATGTTACATATGGTTCTATTTATAAATTTTGTAACACATCTTTATATACTATGTTTTTGGTATATGTATTTGGCATATCATTATTATTATTTATCAAAATTTTTAACCCATTTCTTGAAGTAACTCTTGAAAGTGCTACATATAATTGTCCATGTGTAAAAACAGGTTCTGGTAAATATATACCAATTTGATTTAATGATTGACCTTGGCTTTTGTTAATAGTCATAGCATAACATGGTCTAATTGGAAATTGTCGTCTTTTAAAAATAAATGGCCATCTATTTTCAGATGTAGTAAGAACAATTCTTGGTATAAAACATTTTTGACCTATATTATTTCCTTTTAATATTTTTGCTTCTATTAATCGATCAAATAATTTTGTTATTATTAATCTTGTACCATTGCGTAAGCCAGACATTTGATTTAAATTTCTTAATAATATGATGGGCATTCCAATTTTTAAAATTAATTTATGTGATGGTAATCCATTAAATTCAAGTTTATTCAAAAATTCTATTGGATATAAGGCATTAATGTTTTCATTATCTCCAGAATTTGATAAAATACTATCAGCACTTAATAAGTTGTTTTATCGTCTGGCAATAGATTAATAATGTAATCATTTATTTCTTGAACTGTGGTATTTCGAGGTGTAACAATTGCACGTTCTTTTAAATAATTAAAATTATCGTAATTAGTTTTGAAATTTGAATAAATTGCAAGGAAAATAGCTTCTATTGGATTTGTGTAATTGTAAATAAGTAGATCGCTTGGGATTTCAACCCAAGATGTATCTATATCATTTTCATCATTAATTGAACATATACGACCTTCTCCAATTTCCAATAGCCAATCTGCGAAAGTTGAAATATTTATTCTCTGTTCATTAGTTAAATTTGTTCTTGATAATCTCATATTTTCTGTTAAATGAAATACTTTAAATGATGACCAAAGATATGAACTATTTAATGAAGCTTCAATTATTTGTTCTTTAGTTCCTCCTGCAATAACAGGTAGAATTTGTCTGAAATCTCCACCTAATAACATGAGTTTACCGGCAAATGGTTTATTAGTTTCCAATTTATTTGGATTAGATAATATATCACGGAAAGATTTATCTAATGCTTCAAAACAATATTTATTAGACATTGGAGCTTCGTCCCAAATAATTAAGGGAAAATTTCGCAAACAGTACACCAAGTAAAGACCACTAATAATTCTTATACATAAAGTTCCAAACCAAACATTTCGGTACACGAAATCTGAAACTCGACCCACTATCAGTACACGACGTCAATTTTTGACACCAAAATGTCCATTATGCCCTCAGTTCTTTTTTTTTTTTAATAATTTTTTTTTTTCTGTTATTTTTTTTTCCTTCGTTTTTTCTGTTATTTTTTTCTATTATTTTTTTTTCTTCGTTTTTTCTGTTATTTTTTTTTTCCTTCATTTTTTCTGTTATTTTTTTCTATTAATTTTTTTCCTTCTTTTTTTGTATTATTTTTTTTTTCTGTTATTTTTTTTCCTTCGTTTTATCTGTTATTTTTTTCTATTATTTTTTTTCCTTCATTTTTTCTGTTATTTTTTTCTATTATTTTTTTTTCCTAATTTTTTCTGTTATTTTTTTTTCTTCCTTCTTTTTTTTCCCTTCGTTTTTATCTCTTTTTTTCTTTTCACATGACTAAATATTTGCTGAGTTACAAATATAAGCTGTAGGACCATAAATCTCACCAATTGGAGGGCAAGGGCGGCATTGGAAGCGAGGGAGTGAGCGTGGAGGTGAGGAAGGCAGCGTTGGAAGCGAGGGAGTGAGCCCGGAAGAAGGAAGAAGAAAGAGATAAAAACGAAGGAAAAAAAATAATAGAAAAAAATAACAGAAAAAACGAAGGAAAAAAAAATAACATAAAAAAAGAAGGAAAAAAAATAATAGAAAAAAATAACAGAAAAAACGAAGGAAAAAAAATAACAGAAAAAAAGAAGGAAAAAAAATAATAGAAAAAAATAACAGAAAAAAAAAAACTGAGGGCATAATGGACATTTTGGTGTCAAAAATTGACGTCGTGTACTGATAGTGGGTCGAGTTTCAGATTTCGTGTACCAAAATGTTTGGTTTGGAACTTTATGTATAAGAATTATTAGTGGCCTTTACTTGGTGTACTGTTTGCAAAATTTTCCCAATAATTAATTCTGTTTTACTAACCAATTCTGCGAGATGGGTACCTGTTTTTATTAGACATATCGATGAATTATTGATTGTTAAAGGTATTTTAAATCGAGAATGAGCAGTTCTACCTTTTGCAAGTAATAATGAAGCAATTCCAGATGAAGCAACAGCTAAAACAATTTTTCCTTCAGATCTTAATTTACATATTATTGTATGCCATAAAAATGTTTTACCGGTTCCTCCATGACTATGAACAAAAAATGTGTTACATGTTTTTTCTTCAATCGCTTTAATTACTTCGTCATAAACAATTTTTTGACCTACATTTAGTTGACTAACTAAATTTGCATGTTCATGTTTTAATCGAATACAATCATAATCTAATTCTTCTTTTAACAATCTGTTATTTAAGTTTAATATTTTATCTACATTAGGCATTGGCAATCGATAATCTTTTAGTGAACTTGATGATTTATTAAACATTTGCTCTAATTCGTATAATAATTTATTTTTTAGTTCTGATTCTGACAAAATTAAGTTTGGGTTTCCAACTTCAATCCTAGTGTTATGCAAAATATCATCACACATATTTAACCAAAACAGATTTAACAACTTTTCAGGATTTGCAACGTCACAAAATAAAATTATCGTAACGAAGAGTTGTCGAATTTCAGAAGCCGTTGCAGTATGTAAAGAATCACTTAGTGCTTCAGTCCATTCTTTATCATCACCTAATAATCCCAAAGCTTGGCAAGCTTCTTGATATGAATTATATGTAATACCATTAATTGTTTTTATTGCATCATAATTTTGACAACCTTTTTTAATATTCAATAACATTCTCATAAAATATAATTCACTTAAAGTAGGTGGTACATGTACTATTCGACCAATAGTCTGACATTGTTTTCTTGGTGTCCAACATTTATTTCGATTGTCCCAAACAAATTTGCTTGGAAATTCTGTATAAGTTAATTTAGATGCGTCTGGGTAAATAGAATTCACTTTAAACCAACCAGTAAGCGTAGTATCTTCTGTCCTTTTTTCTTTGATTATTGACTGAACAGATTGAAATTCATTAAATACAATATTTTGCTCTAAAGGCATGTAAATATGCAAATGTTGTACAGCTGGATGTCTAGAATGAATTGAATATTCAAATAATCTCCATACAGATTCATGAGGAGTTAAGTAACGACAATTCAAATAACTTGTAATTTCATCATTTAAGTCATCATGCAGCAATAGTCGGGCTCGATCTGGACCTTTATTAATGTATTTAAATAAATATTTGATTAACATTGATTGAGAACATGATTCAACGTTAATATGAGCATTATATCTTCATAATAAATTCGAATTGTAAGGGACAACAAAATTATTTCCAATATGTACATTATTTTTTACTACAAATTTTGCATGATCTTGACGACGTCTATATATTGGAGGTGTATTTGTTTCAAATATAGTGTTTGTATTATATGGTTTTGGAAAAAATTTAGAGCATTTTCCATTTCGCATGCAAGGAGATTTTGGATTTATTTCTCCGCAAGGTCCATGGATCATAAATTCACTAACAATTTTAAAAAGCTCGGGATTAACGTTTTTATCTGGTAATTCTGCTGAAATAATAGAATCAATATCAGTCGCTGTATAACATTTGTAATCTTTTTTCAACCAGAATAACATGTGAGCGTGAGGTAATCCTCTTTTTTGAAACTCTATTGTATGAACATCTGCTTCAATTTCTCCAAAAGGTTTTCCAGATTTGATATATTTTATCATATCGTCTAATTTTATTTTAAACATTCTTGAAATTATATCAGGTCTGTCTTCAACTTTGTACTTAGGTATATTTTTCAAATATCTTTCTATTTCTGGCCATTTTACGTTACACGTAAAAGTTATGAATAAATCAGGATTACCGTATTGTGTACAAATTGCCATAGCATCTTGATAATTGTTAATCATATCTCTAGGACTTCCAGTATGAGAACTCGGTAAAATAATTTTTTGTCCTAGATCACGACCTTTACTAACTCCAGCTGAAGCAGCAACACAAATATGTTTAAAAGTTTCACTTCGGAAATTATTTTGATTCCTTCTAATCCAATCCAAGCGATCTTCTTCAACTGTTGCATAAGCATCAACTAAATATTGTTGAAATAATCGTCCACCTTTTAATAAAGTACTTATTTCATTATTTCTATCTTGAATATGATATGTGATGTAAGCTCGCATTGATATTTTTTGTCTTTTTTGTGTGGAACTTCCTCCAATTTGGTGCATTTGTAAATTTGTTTTATATCCATCTTCAACATATGGGAAAAGTATTGGATATTGTAGTGACATATATTTTGGATGTATTTTAGAAATACGTTGCAGCTTTCCACTATTTAATTCAATAATAATATCTCTATTTGAATTGTGTTCTCCAATATCACCGACTATTAAACCACCAATTTCTTCACTTGTTGGTTCTTCATATTGTTTACTATCGGTAAGTTGACGATTAAGTATAGTCATATTCAATGAAGGTAATGAAGGATTTTCAAATTTATCCCTTATTGTTCGAAATTCTTTCACTAATTCATTAATTTCATCAAACATTTTAATAAGCCCTTCAACAATTTCTAATTTGATATTTATATTATCATGTGTAGGATCAATAGCATTAGGGTGGTTCTAGTTGGACCTCCAAATTTGATATTTGGACCTCTAATTTTTTTCAATTATTAATAGATTTTGTCAAGTCATATGAAAAGACAAATAAAGACAAAGTTAGAAAAATGAAAAAAAAAAAAAAAAAAAAAAAAAAACTCTTCTTACCTTCCCCAAATATAACATTCAATTAAATTGTTTTTTTTTTTTCAGAAATTTCCTTACATTGTCATATAGTTTTATAATTTACCTAAAACAATTAAGTAAAAATAATAATTTTTATACATGGCCTACAATTAATACAAAAGTAAATTCAAAACAATCTGATTTGAAATTTCCTTAAATTATATTCATTGAATATTATGATATAGTTATTACTCGATCTTTCAACCCAAAACCCATGAAATCCTTCTATGAAATCCTTCTTTTAGCAAATTCAAAGGAATTCCAGAAACATATCAAGATCGAGAACCAACCCTCTGATTAATTTTGGTGGAGGAGAGATCTACTCATAAGAGAACAATATCATGTGATTTTGATTCATTCTTTTTCTCATGGTTGAATATAGAGATAAAAAGTAGAGTAAGAGATTATTGTATCTCATGTTCAAGGGTGTTTTGGTAAAAATAAGGAGGTCCACTTAGCTTTTCAAGTATCCTAAAAAGTAAATTAGAGGTCTACTAAGTATAGGAGGTCCAAATAGCAAATTTGGAGGTCCAACTAGAACCACCCATAGCATTAAGACGATTTGAAACCTCATTTTTTGTATCATATATATATATATATATATATATAATTGAGCATATTTAGGACATTCCCCATTAGAAGGTAATATAGAACCCATTAAATGATGAACTTGACCACTAATTTTAAAAACATAAGGTCCTGATCCAGTATTTATTTTATAATCAATTGCTGCTCCCATTGATGTGAAAGAAAACATTGAATTATAAACTATGATATTCTCTCTGAAAAGTCGGCTTTCTAAACCATTATTTGGATCCAATAATTTTTCAAGAAAAGCAGGTGTTGGTTTTGGCTTTTCAAGTCTGATTTGGCCTTTCTTGCAACAATTTGTATAAATAAGAGGTTCATTTGATGATGATCGTTTAAGCGCCTCTCCAGACCAAAAAGATGCGTTACAGTAGGAGCATGTATGAATATTATCGCCTGAATCTTCATACGTCATAGTTGATACTGTAATCAAAATTTGATATCTTGTCAGCAATTCATATTTTATTATCATTTCAAAATAGTAAGTGAAATCAAGTATGAATTACCTTGTCTACTTCTTTGATATACTGCTTGCCCAACTGTATACGTAGCTTGACCTGAACACCAAATTTGGGCAAAACGATTAACCCCAAAAATAAAGGCTACTTGTATTCTAAAAACATGAACTGATTATTAATTACAAAAAATAAATCTCTTATTTCAACTGCACGCACAAATTGAGAACAATCGTTTTCTAAACACCGTGATGCCTCTACACGTGAACATCAATACTATTTATTTCAGTGTGTTTTCTAATGTTCGTCATATTAAACCAATTGTACAGATTATGTATCATACCTGTGGCAAAAACGTTTGAGTTTGGATTGCTGAACACACACTCCTTTTCTATTGCAGTAACATTTCCTTCATCACTTCTTAATCGTTTCTTTTGATGCTGAAATACGTTGACATTGTTGCATTGAGAAGTTCTTGATTCAGATCCTGTAAACAAAATCTAAAAAATGTTAGTTAGCTTGATTTTGCAGCTAAAGCATTCATTCAATGGAACACTTAAGATTCAATAATTAATCTAGACTGGAAACAGCACCTTCAGCCTTAGTTACACTGGTATAAAGATTTTGACAATCATATATTTCTTGCATTCTTTCTCTATCATTATGATCTCCAGCCTGATGCTCTTGTAATAATCTCTTCATCTTGCTGTGCCTCATCTTTGGTGCCATAACTGCATTCAAAAGTACATAATAGTTACAAATGACAAATGATTACTCCTTATAATAGACACACTAATCATAATTGCTACAGAAATTAGTAATAGACTAAACATTATTCTGAATTCTTTTTAGGGTTAGTTACAACTTGTAATCCTATTAATAAAGTAAAGCTCATACTAAAATACTACAAAAACAAAATCAAAAATGATAAATAGTGAACATAAGATCATAATTTATTAAAATCAGATGAAATTGTTTAACTTTTGATCCTCCTCATCAAAGCTCAATTAAATTTGTTTCATCCTCGCGGGAAAGGAAAAACAGGAAAGGATAGCTCAACTATATTACTTTGAATTTTGTTGTAAATGAGATGAGGTAAGCTAGCTAGATACACATAAATATGCAACATCAAACACATAGATGCTTAACTTGCTTATCCATTGAAACACAAAAATAAAGAACTAAGGATATACTGTGGGCAAAGTCATAGTCAGCCTTATACATTTTGAAAGTTAGGCATTTAAACTTATAAATGAACAAATACAACTGCCAACATATTAGCTTTCACTACACCAAAAACTGCATCACACGACGGTGAAAAAACGTCGTCTGATTTGAAGACTCACCGTCGTCTATCTCGATGTTGTCTGATGAAAAATCAGACGACGGTGAATTCACCGTTGTATGATATAAAGTCAGTCGACGTATATTCCTTAACACCGTTGTCCCAGAACTCGACAGATGTCGGACGCATCCATGCGCAGCACTTGTGTGCAGCAGTTCACACAACAGAATTTGCTTTTATGCCGTTGTGGGTTAAGATTTTCATACAACGGTTTTGTAGTTTGTCTGTTGTGTGATTTAGAGTAAGACAACTGTGTTCTAGTATTTTCTGTTGTATGAGTTTAAAACTAGATGATGTTAGTTATTAAAATCCATTGTGTGATATGACTGATATCTATGAATGCGTTGTGTGGATACCCAAATTCTGAATGGATATAATAGTGATCAATTGGAAGACAAATTGAATGCAAACCATCAAATGATCAATATTTGTACCAAAAGGATTGTGATACATCAATTCATCAAATATTGAATTTAAGGAACATTGTTAAAGCATTCATACATATCATAGACTAAGAAGCTTTTAAGTTTCCTAGGTTTTGCATGATGAAGGAAAGTATAGCTTGGTAGTCCATGCTTGATCTCCCAATGACCCTTGCTTGATCTTACTATTCTTTTTTT
The DNA here is from genome assembly GCF_958449725.1 of Rosa rugosa. Classification (NCBI taxonomy): domain Eukaryota; kingdom Viridiplantae; phylum Streptophyta; class Magnoliopsida; order Rosales; family Rosaceae; genus Rosa; species Rosa rugosa. The sequence goes on from NC_084822.1 coordinate 9,459,898, forward strand.
TGGTAGCTCCGGCTCCTCGGGTCTTTCTAGCTCCGGCTCCTTGGGTCTCTCAGGAGCATTGAAAAGAGCAGCCAAAAGTGCTTTTTGTAGATCAAATCTCTCCTTTTCTTTTCTTTTCCAGTAGATTCTACTGCATTTGTATTTGAAACCCTCTCTCCATTACTGCAAGAAGACAAACATAGATAAGTAGACTTATGATTGTATAAGTCAAGTACTTTAAGTACTCACCATCTCCTCCCTTCCCCTCTTCGCATAGCAAAGACGGCGATAATAATTAGTAAGTATAACAAAAGTAAGGACAGAACAATTATCTCAAATAAGACAGAGAGGTACTAGGTACTAGAATAGCAATAACTAATTTGTGCTTGACAGATTTCTACCTCTACTCTTAGTTTGCATTTTAATAGTATGTATATTGTATGATGACATAAAAGTAAAGGCTACAGAAATGAGATCCTCTTAACAAGCAGTTTATTCAAATCTATGATGTCTTATATCTCCTTAAATCTGACGTTGAGAAACTGATCAGATTTTCCATGCTCAGTAGACAAAACAAAACAAAACAAAGAAAGAAAGCCACAAGAGGTGTCAAGAAACTGCCTTTGGGGTAAATTGCTGACCACCTAATCAACTATCCGCAACAAAAAGCACTAAACTCCAGAATTCTAAATGAACTAAAACATAGCTTCAGTATCGTTTCCTCTCAATTCCATTAATCATAACACAAACTCCAAAATGAAACACACATCAATTAAAACTTGACCAAAAAGGCATACAGCATTCCTTGCTGGGTGTGAGACAAGTAACCAAAAGGTCAAGTATATATGAAAACTAATATACTGCTTTTGAAGAAACAAAATGAGGCCTCAAGATGACAAGTATAGAAATTTCTGTCAATAAGAAGGGGAATGCTTCGAGTTCTAAAAATAGTTTATGTACATGAAAGGATCATATACCATTTGAGAACTCATAGCTATGCGATGAAGTCTCAGCCTCCCATGCCTTCCATCCTCGAATCTGTGGAAAGAAACATTCAGCAATTATTGAAGATATATTAGATGCAAAGTTTATTAATTTTTTGGATGGTAAGGATCCCTAAATATTGTTTAACATGGATCGAGGACCCAACCAGTTCATCAAGTTCGCATCATAAACTCATATTTCCATATAATCAATGATAGAGACTTACTTATCTATGCATATGGACCTTTGATTACTAAGAAGACACACAGAAAAACATGCAAAAGTAGACTTTTCATACCTTTAGCCTCCCAAGAAGCATTGTGATAGCACTGTATGCTACGTGAAAGACAGCCAAGAAGAATATGAGGATGTGCAATTGGTGCAATCCATTAATAGAGATCAGTGGCTCAAAACCCTGGTAACAAGAATCAGATAAGTTAACATCCGATAAGAGCATAGTTGCTTGTTGTTAGTTGTAATTTGGAAAATCTTCAACTTATATGGGATATAGTAGCATGCTTGATAAAACAAAGAACAAGCCACTGGACCCACCCTTGGGTTCAGATAAAATGAATTGTTCTATCCATATGTGACTCACAAATTCAATTGCTAAAGAAAGAAGATACATGCTTGGACATCTCATTTGCATAATCAACAGAATGATGCTCTCTACTGTCAATCAAATGGTCAAGTTTAGTGGTGAAGAATAGGGCACACTTACACTATTGCATGAAGTAGTAGTTGTAGCAGCTAAAAATCGACGGTCAGTCGATAAGAGTCTTCTGCGACTTGTTGATTCTTCATCTTCCGAAGCAGTTGAAGATTGACTACATGGCAGCATAGTGTTTGCAACCTTAAGCGGAATACAGATTTTGGCAATGTAACTTTGACCAAAGGTCAGGATTAGTGAAATAAAACCCAGAATCATGAGCTCTGCAACAATTTCATCACAAGTCAAATGTGTATCCATAGTTTGCTATTTCAGACAAAGATTCAATTCCAAAATAGTGAGAAAAGTTGGTTTAAGCTTTGAATCACTTTAAAGCATCCTTTGTGATGAACATGATTATGAGTAAATGTGAAGTGCATCTTACCCGCTTTAACCTTCTCCAGAGCTTCAAACAGACCTCTCTTGTGCCTCTCCGAAAGCCACTGCATTGAAATTGTTTCTTTTAATGAAAAGAACCCTCATAAAGTGACATTGCCCATATTAAGACAATGTTCATTACATTTACAGCACACCAATTTCCTCATATCAAGAAATGAATGGATTTGAAATCATCAATCTCATAACAAGAGACAGGGATGACAACGAACAAGAAACAGGGATGAAAAGAAAGAACTGTGTAAAATGAAGAAAATTCAACATTGATATTTGCTCGGTTATCATTTCATCTAGAATCCCAGCACTGAGGCACTTTCTTTTCATCCAAACAACTCAAGAAGTCATTACCAAGTCAAAATGATCATACAAAAGAAACAGAATTTCCCAAAATATTATTTTGCTGGAATTCACAGCCTCCATCGTATGAAAGAAACTATAGTCTATTGTAATTGCTTCTACATAGAAAGACAAAAAGACAGAATTCTTGACTAAATTGGGGACCAAAATGGTCACCCCCGCATGATCAGGAGAGCACACAAGAGTCAAACCACCAATTATAATAGGCTCAGAAAAACTTGAATTGCGATCCACATTCTGCATTAATCACTTACACTAAAAACTAAGAAACACAACACTAATGAGCAAAATGGTATTAAAAGAAACCGATTTGAAGTAGAAACTAAGAAACCGCAGAACGAATGAGTAAAAGGGTATTCAAGAAACCGATTTGTAGTTACAGAGAGAGAGATTAGTACCGTTCCAACTTTGTGCAGGACCTTCTCCAAAATCAAAGAGATGATGATGATAACAGCACAGACTCTGGCGACGGCCCAAGTAGGTGTCCGGTCCAGCTTACCCCTTGAAGATCTCTATGGTGTCTGCATCCAATTTAGGCAATAATCAATACATAATCCAGAACATCAATCACTTCCACCTTAGAATTAACACAATGTAATAGAGGGTTACTGCCAAAACAAGAACAAAGAAATCGAAACTATTACTTCTTAACGACAAAGAGAAAGCTTTCAACAGCCCCGGAACGAGCTGGAGAACGAGTCGAGGTCTTCGATGGTGACTATGCCAAAACCCAAAAATGTTGTTGCGGAATGAATCTGTTTCTGCATGTCGAGGTCTTCGAAGGCGATGACGAGAGGCTCGAGATCCTTCGGAATGAGCTGGAGAACAAGTCGAGTCACAGATGGCTAGACTCAACCCCCAATTCCATAGCAGAGAACACTACGCCGACGAAAACCCACTCAATCAAAACAACGAAGCATTAGGAAAAAGGGGAAAATCTAGGGTTTTGAGATGGAGAGAGAAGAGTACCTGACGGCGAGGGGGTTAACGGAGTGGAGACAACGTGCGGGGAGAGGGAGGAGAAGCGCTTGGCGAAGTGGGTGGAAGCGGCAGGGAGTAGTGATCGGATGGTCGGAGAATTGGACTGTGGTGATGGGTTCTGAGAGCAGAAGAAGAAAAGCGAGAGAATCGGAAGATGAAGAAGAGACGAGTGGTGGAGGAAAGAGAGGAGCGAAGGAGAGGGATTTAGAGGGTTGAAATTAAGTGTGGAATTGGAAACTGGGGAGAGAGGGCCGAGAGAGGTTTCACGAGACAGAGAGCTTTCGCGGAGGACTGAGAGATTCACAAGAGAGATCGAGGTTTCACGAGAGAGCTTCGGGGAGGCTATTCGAGAGAGAGGGTTGAGAGTCTTTGTATGTCGTGCTAGGTTTTGTTTTCCTTCTCTCTTTGTTTTCTTTGCACCATACGTGGCATGGCAATTAAACCTAGAAAAAAATTGTCAAAGTTACTCACACAACAGAAACCTCACCCAACTGTCGTCTGAGAGTCGCACTAAAAATCAAAATGTGAAATCATGGAGGGAAACATGGCGCCTACAACATTTTAGCTCAAAATGTTGCCGCCCAGTTCCAATTTCACACAACAGAAAATCTTAATTCTGTTGTATAATTTCCACAGCTTGCACTAGCTAGGCCTATCTTAGGGAAGACATTCAAGCAAGCTTCCTCAAACTTTGGTGCTCAGTTTTTCAATCATACAACGGAAATAGTGAAATCCGTTGTACTTAGTACCCCAAATTTCAATGTTTCAAGAGGCAACCAAGACTCCAAAGTGGAGGGAAATCTGCCGCTAAATTTTTTAAGACTCAGACGACGGACAATACTTAATTTTGTTGTGTAATGTAGTTCTGATAAAAAAGTTATCACTTTATTGACATTCACACAACAGAACATCACTAATACCGTTGTACAATCGAGTTTACTTAAACACACAACGGATGATTTCTGTTACGTTGTGTGATTAGTGTTGTGTGATGCAGTTTTTGGTGTAGTGTTTATACCCAAAATCCACGAAAAACACTAAAATCGACATGCCTAAAGACTCATACAACGTTAAAATAACGGCAAACAATCTAGAAAAGAACAGCGCTCAGAGAACCACGCATACACCTTTTTGCATAGAAATTATAAATCTGAAGAACTCAAAACAATCTATGAACTAAACTATACATTCATAGACACTAAGTTCCTAAAGTTTACATCAATCTGAAAAAAAAAATTGAAAAAAAAAAAAAAAAACATTGGAAGATAATTGAATTATTGAAATTAAGAGTACAAAGCAGATGGTATAGATCAGTAGTGAAAAGTTTGAAATTGTGACAGATCAAAAGCATACCTTGAAGTTGTTGTAATTAATCACCTAGATGTGAAATTGCAGAGCAAACAGAATCTGTAGAAGATAAAAACTGGTATCAGTTTAAAATTGATAACAATAGATAATCCAATAGAAGCCGTATTACATAAAAACTAATAAAATAATAAGCAAAACAGAGTTTTGATTTCTAATGAGTTTCTTCTATTTGTTTCTGCTGTAATCTATGAGTTCTTCGGTAATGTTCATACATCAGTTGGTAACTTTAGAGTATATATAGAATTTGTAATGAACCTCTCACGTCATCACAAACTCACAATCTTATCACTTACCAGTAGAAAAAAAAAATGAAAATAGGCATCATACAATTGAAGCCATCAAATCAAGTGAGCCACCATCTAGTGTTGCATAAAATTCACAAACAAATAACTCAATGAAAACCACAATCCGACATAATCGAAGAACACCCAATACCAAGAAAAGAACCCCAATTCTTATTTTGCCTTGGCTGAAAATGAAACCTCTTGTTCTTTTGCTGATTAGTCTGATCATGAAAAGAAGAAAGAATGAGGAGTATTTCTACATAGCCTACAATCAATTCCAAGGTTAGAAACTCAGAACAAAAGCAAAGGCAAGAAACCCATAACCCAAACTTCTATTTAGAATAGAAATCATTCAAATCAACACAGAAGAAGATCATTGAAATCAACACAGAAGAAGATCGAGACATGAACGTAAAAAAATTGGTAGAAGAGAAAAAGAGAGAAAACAGAATGCTACCTAAAAACCCTCTACCTCTCTTGGATGCTTCTCACGTTTCAGGGCTGTTTCACCTCTGCTGATTTCAATTTATAGTCTGGAAGAGTTGATGTCGGTGTAGAGATATCGGTGTAGAAGGATGCTTCCAGAAATTTCAATTTATAGTCTGGAAGAGTTGTGTCGGTGTAGAAGGATGCTTCTAGAAAGGGCAAATCGCAGAACTGAAAATTGGGGTAAAGTTCAGATCGATCTAGAACTTGATAAAGAAGACAAAAACCAGATATTTTTCAAAGAATCTGGAAACACGGTTTGGAAATTGACAAAAGGGTATGAAGATGTTCACCTTGATATGAATCCAAAAGCAAGGGCAAAAGCGACTTTTCAAGACCTGATGAACAGTAGTAACAGTACCCACCCAACCGGCCTTTCGTATATAGTATAATGTCAATCCTGTTAAGAAAGCTACAATGGGTTGACTTACTTGCCTCATTTGCGATGGAAAAGCATGGTGTATCTATATACTCTTTATTTCTCATCATAGTAGGTATTCTTAGGATATTAGATTTCATTTGGTTGTAATTTAGATTGGTACATATTGGATAATAAAAGTTATGTTAATTTGTTAGAAAGATTACCCAACACACACACACACACACACATATATATATGCTCTCTTTCCTTCAATCTTCAAAAGCATCTTGGCTGGAAGGAGTTATGATAGAATATGACTTGTTTATCCCGACATAATGGGCGCGCGCGCGCGCACACACACATAGATGTATATGCTCTCTTTCCTTCAATCTTCAAAAGCATCTTGGCCGGAACGAGTTATGATAGAATATGACTTATTTATCCCGACAAAATGGGCGGAATGGCTATCGTAATTCCTAAAATATTCACGACTTTAAGTATAGGCATACCCCATCTTTGTTAGTGTTGATGGGTAAATTAATAAAGGTGAAAGTATCAATCAAATTTTATTTAGTCTTATGTCGAATCAAAACTTACTTTGGCATCAGAGATGAGGGACCAGTAAAAGATACTAATAAGAATATCTCTATTTCATTAATTATTTAACATTTAATGGCTATATCTGTCAAGATTTATAATAGAAATTATGGAGCAAACATCTTCTTTCTAGTCTAAATATAAACATAAGTAGTATGAGCCCGACTTAACAGTTTTTTCTTTCCAGAAAAGCCTTTTGAGAACTAATTTTCGAGTCCATTTAGGGGTTTATTATTCCTTGGAAAAGTTAAGAATGGATTCTCTTAATTGCATACTAATTGTGAATATCTCTTGTCTAATCCAATGTAGAATTTTAGGAATCAATTTAGTATCTAGTGTCTTGGGCCCCAATTATCATAGTAGAAGCTCAATCAAACACAAGCAACAAAAGATTCAAAGAATTTTGGTGATACTTAAAAAATAAAATAAATAAATAAATAAATAAAAAAGATAAACCTTAGCCCACCCAATTTTACATATGTCAGTGAGAATCGAACTGATGACCTCTACAATATTGAAATTATAATTTACCAACATGTCACAGCTCACCAACAATTTTGGTGATACTATCTTTTCATGATGATAATTTGTTAGCAATCTATCGACCAAATAGTCACCCTCAAGTATAAGGGGTACAAGTAATAGTATAGGTATTTAAGAAAGATTGTCGAACTCACGAGAATTGGATTCCTTTCACTAGCTAGGGTGTGAGGCTAAGGAGAGCTAGAATATGCAAATGTACAATCACGAACCTAGAATCACAAAGAAATCTAGAATCATGGTGAGTATGTGCAAGATGGAGTCATGATTTGATTTTGGTTTTTATTATAGTTTTGAATTGAAAACAACTAGATGCTCAAATGTAAACTAAATTACTGTAAACTAAACTAGTGATTTAATAGACGAAAGTTAGGATTTAGATTGTCTACCACTAACTTCCCTTGCAAGTATTGATGCATTTCAATATGAATGATGCTAATTTAGTTAACCAATTTCTCTCCTTGCATCCCTCTTGGGTATGACAAGGGACATGCTCCTTTTGTGATATCAAGCAACCTCTCTCGATTGTAGTACTTAACTATTTAAGTCATGCATTTCAATCCGGTTAGGTATCTATTGCACTACCCTAAGTGCATAGAGTTTGGAGATGAAGAAATCATGCAAACCAACTATGCTTATCTCTAAGTGATTGCAGTGTTCTAAAAAACGCTCTAGGCGGCCGCCTAGGCGCTGGAAGGTAGATGACCGCCCAGATTAAGGCCTAGTCGCTCGAAAAATCGTATTTGACTTTAAGCGGACGCCTAGAAGAGCTTGACGGGCGCCTAGGCGTTCTGGGCGGGCTGGCAGCTAACCCCATGTCTCTCTCCTCAACTCTCGCCGCCTCTCTCTTTCAATAGGCCGCCAATCTGACTCTGAAAATCCTTCTCTCTCCTTGACAGTACCTCTCTCTTTGACAATACCTCTCTCTCTCCTCGAATAATCAATCTCTTTCTTTCTCTCTCCCCGTAAGTTCTCTCTCTGCACTGATTTTGTTAATCTGACGAATCGTCGCACTGATCTTTCCTATAATTAGAGGCTTTCTCGATATATTTGGTTTGGATTAAAATATGGGGGGAGTGAGTTGCTGAGAATGAAGTCAGGGCTTGTGCGAATGGCAGGGAAGAACGAGGAAATACTGGGACACGAAGAGGTGTGATGCAACACGAAGAGGTGTGAAGCAGTTGGTTAAGAAAAGATACATTGAATCTTTGGTTAGTAAGGAGCCACGTGCTGCTCCATTTTGACAAGCTTAACATAAATAAAAAAATTATATATATATTTTTTACCAACCATAATTAGATAGATAAGTTTATCTTCTCAAAAAAAAAAAAAAAGTCTTTATACGTTTATAATTATATAAATAAATGTTATAAAAATAAAATTAAAATTAAAAAAATAAAACCGCCTAGGCGCCGCCTAGACCCCTGGGCGCTAGTCCCCTGACCACCGCCCGACTAGCGCCTAGCGATTTTTAGAACCTTGAGTGATTGTAATTCACACACTTACATGAAGACCTAGTGTGCTTTCATGCTTTAACATTCAAAAGTTACCAAGCTCTAAACATTATACTATGACATGGAAAATACACATACTCAAAGTAGGGCTGGGCATTTTAGCCCAAAAGCCCGGAAGACCGGCCCGACCCGTCACAACCCTGCCCGTACGGTCCGGGCCCTAAAATTTTTTCACGCGAAACGGTTCGGTCCGGGCCTGAAGTAGATAAAAATGGTCCGGGCCCGGGCCTTGTGTTTTCAGAAAAAAAAAGCCCGTCAGGCCCGTATATACCATTATTAGGTATTTATTCATTATTTTATTCTCTCCACGTCTCCACTCTTCTCTCCACGCGTCCAATCTCTCTCCTTCTCCTTCAGTTTTTTCTTCTTCTTCATCCTCTTTACTTCTTCGGATCTTCCTCTTCCGCTCGATGACCTCGCCATCAAATCATCACATTCGCTCTTCTTCAAGACCCTCCAATCTCGAGGCTTTGACCTCAATTTCAAGCTCGCCGACGATCCCAAGATCGGGTTACAGAGATACGGCCAGTACACCTATGACGCCTTGATCCTCTTTTCTCCCACCGTTGACCGCAAGTCTCTCTATTCCCTATGATTTGGTTTCTGAGAAATTTGCAGAAGATGAAAATGTTGATCGATTGACCTAGGGTTCTTGGTTTTCATCTTGAGATTGCATACCCAACTCCTTCCTCCACCATTGACCTCGTCTGCGCTGCGCCATCGCTCTCCATCTCCACCACTGACCTCTGATGGCTTTGATTTGTCTCTGTGTCTCTGTCCATCGTTTCCCTATCTACATACCCATGATGAAGCTCATAGATTTTGGATCTGAACCATTGTCGAATCCTATGCTTTAAAATTTCTGATGATTTCTAGTAACTGTAAATGTGCTTGTGGTTTTCTGGTGACTACAATAGCATGGCTTGTGAAATGTACTTGAGCTGGAAATGTTATTAGAAATGTGCTTGTACTTGTGAAATCCGATTGAAGAAAGTTGTGTTCTTGCTGTTCTTGTGACACAGGTATTTGGGCCCAGAAGCCCGGCCCGAAATGAAACTGGCCGGTCTCGGGTCGGTCCCTGTTGGTGTCAAAATGGGCCGGTCCCAAGCCTAGTAAAATTTTAGTTGGGCCCGGCCCATGCCCAGCCCTAACTCAAAGTAGTAAATATTAAGCATATGCATTCAACTCTTGAACTAGCATTAGGCATGTTAAACAAAGTTGCATCACATCATATTATAGCATCAATCCATACAAGATTGGCTAGGTCTTTCTACCTAAACCCCAACAAAATACTACTCACTCATAATTACATATATTAACTTCATAATCAAATTAAAACATCAAAATATAAATTAGAGTAAAAGGGATAGAGTTGGCTTAGTGGTGTGCTGGATGGTCCCCAAGCTCACGTCTTGGTGGTGATGGTGATGGTGATGGTGCTGGTTGTGATTTCCTCTTCTTCTTGCTCTTGAAGATTTGATGATAAAAGATTGTGAAGCTTGAATTATGTATTGTGTGAATAGGTGGAGTAGATGAAGAAAATGATGATACAAAAGAGAGAAATGATGTAGTAATTGTGGTGTTATTGGAGGTACAAGATAAGAAATGGTGGTGGTGATGGAGAAGATAGAGTTAGGGCTGGGATTTAGAACCGTAAAACCGAAGGAACAGCACCGAACCGCACCGAAAATCTAGGTTCGGTTCGGTTCTACAACATATGTACTTACATTTTTTTCGGTTCGGTTCATAGCAATGCCTTCTCAGTTCGGTTCCGGTTCCGGTTCTTGCTTTCAAAACCCCCCTAGAAACCGAAATACAGATGTTTGTGTATAATTGGATATTAGGACGAGCTTATTTCTGTAAAATAGACCCTTTCTCATGTGATCAATGCGATCATAACCTTCCATTTTAATGATCTTATCTCCTATCCATTGGATCAAAACCCTATTTTTCCTATCTCTCCGACTGGATCGACTCTTCCCTCAAACTCTCACTCTCTCTGTCTCTCAGTCTCCACTCTCCAGCCGAGAAACAAAAACGGAGAAGCCCTTCCAGCCCAGACGGAAAAACTGACGACCTCCCTCCCTCAAACCGACGACCTCACTCTCTTTGACTGGATCGACTCTTCCCTCAAACCCAGACGGAAAAACCGACGACCTCCCTCAAAAATCGCGAAGACGCGGACCCAGAAACATCGCGAACCCAGAAGGCAGAAACATCGCGTCTTGCCGTCTTCGATTTGGTTGATGCAGCCGGCCCCGTCTGCGATTTGGTTGATGAACCATCTTCAATTTGTGTTGGCCATGGCTCAATGTAAGCTTTCATTTTTGTTGCTCTACTCTCATCTTCGATTTGTGTTTGTACATCACTCTTTGCCCGTAAAATCCGACGAGTTTTTCCTCTTTGTTTGAACCCAGCCCTGCAGTGAGTGCAATTCAGTTTGACAGTTTCATTCGTGACCAGATTTCCCAATTTCTCCCAATGCAATTTAAAGGTTTGCCCTTTTTCTCTATTTTTCCAAATTCTCCCACTCATTCCAGTTTGCAGCTTTCCTATTTTCCATTCAAAGCTTCAGTTCAAATAGTCGGGAATTAACTAAATTTGCTTTCTTTATAGGCTTTAGAGGTGATTGAGCAAAACCCAGAACGGCAGAACCCGGGAACAAGCAAAGAGACAAAAGGTTCTTGAATTTTTTTCGTGTTAGATGGGAATTGGAACCGAAAAACCGAGGAACCGACCCGAGCATTGTCGGTTCAGTTCTATATCGGTTCTTGATACAAAAATCAGCAAATCTGAACCGATTTGCACTTGTCGGTTCCGGTTCCGGGTTTGGTACTTGAAACTGCAAAACCGACCCGAGGCCAGCCCTAGATAGAGTAGTATGGATGTTATGTGTTTGAATTTTAGAAGGTGGATATGGAGGTTTTATGGAGGAGATGGAGAGAGAAAGAAGATGTAATGAGGTGGTATGAGTGATGGTTTCTTCCTTGTGAGAAGAGATGCTTAAATAGATGGAGAAAGAGAGGTGTGAAATGATGATTGAAAAGCAAAGGGAGCAGCTAGCTTCATGAATGGAGCAAAAAGGAAGAGTGTTGAAGTGGTAATAGATCTCAAAATTAAAAGAAAAAAGTAAGGGAGGGATGTTGTAGATTAGGGTAGGTAATGATGATGAAAATATGGTGATTATACCCTAAAACCTAGCAGATTTTTTGGGTGATGATGATGGTAGACTTTTGGGTAATATAGAGAATGTTGAGATGATGTGGAAAAAAGTGAAAATGGATGGAGTTGATTTTGAACCAAAAGATTTAAGATTTGGTTGTGATAGAATGATGATGAATGGATGTAATGAAATAGGTAAAATATTACTCCTCCTCCTTACTCCTCCATGAACATAGCCAGAAAATACATGGCACCACCATGAGTGGTGGTGGGTCGCCAGAATTTAGAATTTTACTTTTTGCTCCATATTTAAACGTTATTTTTCCTAGCTTCGATTCTCCACTTCAAATCTCAAAATGGATGTTTTCTTCACTCTTGCAATATTCTTAGATAATTAAGAAAATGATTTAGTGAAAGCTAAAATAGACTCATAAATAAATTAAATTCAATATTTAGGGGAATGCATATATATAAAAGGACTAAATTCAGTTTACCTCCTCCAACTTATGGGCAAACATCATGTTAGTCCCTGATCTTTTTTTTTAATCAAGATCATCCCTGAACTTCCCAAATGCATCATCTGTGTCCAATTCTCATAAATTCATCCAATTGTGACGTCAGATGGTGACTTGGCACTGACAAGCATGGCCCACTGTTCATCATTTGAACCCTTAAGTAGGGCAAAATAGACATATCACCATTTAAACTCGAAACCCAGTCTCGTCGGATCTTCCACCTTCGAATTTCTGATGCCGTTTCACTACATAAACCTGACGCTCTCTCTCTACCCTCACCTTCTCCTCCTTCTCTCCCGTCGAAAACTACCTCCTCGACTGCGGCGCCACCGTCTTTGACGATGGTCGCAGCTTTGTTCTGGACTCATCCACTTCAGCTCGCTCAAAATCTTGGGCTTTGGGGGCTCAGAAGATTGAGTTGAAAATTGTCTGAGAAGGACCCATTTAATGAATTAGAGGTGCGAGTTGATATGTAGGAGGACCCAGTAGATCCGAGATCGAAATTTGGGGGCTTTGAAGAAGAAGAAAAAGAAGAAATTTGGTCAGATTTGCCGAAGGGCTTGAAGCTGTAATTGGAGCTTAAGAGACCCAAGATCCGAGATGAGTTTTCTAGAGCTTAAAGGAAGGGTTTTCTGGTGGCCCTAATTGGAGCATATTTTAGTTTGGAGGTTTCTGCAGCGGTCCAGAGGTTCAGATGTGGTCGCTACAAAACATTCTTTGCTTTTCATTCTCTTACTTCAGTACATTCCCAGACTTCTTCGAGTCTTGCCGAAGAGTGTATCAATTATGGTTTTATGGTTATCTATGAAATTCGACTGATTTGGGTTGGGTTTGACCGAGGTTTGGAGTCACTCACTGACAGAGAGAGAGAGATGGCTATGTATCTATGAATGGAGCAGCCTACAATCCCCAAACCGTTAAAGAGATTCTCACAGATTTCAGGGGCTGCAGAATTGGCTTGGTCAAGGCCCTAACTACTGGTCTTTTACCTTTTCCTTTAATTAATTTCTGCTCAGTAGCTTCTACTTTGCCTTTTGAGAACACCCAGAAATGTAATTGATGATTCTGGGGTTTATGTTGATTTGAAGTTGAATTTTGAATTGGAAATTACCCTATTTTTGTCTCTTGTTGGGTCTAGCTTTTTTTTAATTTGGTTTCTGAGATAGCTCAGGAAGTAAAACTACCCCATTGAGGTGCAGTTCTAGGCTGAAGGGGAAATATCTCTTTTCATGCATTTTCGAATTGAGATTTTGCTTATTTGGTTATTTGTGTTCTGTATCTGAAGAAATAGATAGAGGAATGGTGAATTGAGTTCATATGAGAAACTGATCTATAGTCAGAATTAGAGAATTTGGAGATATATAGTTGCTTCATTTCATAACTTTGTTAATTAAAATGGCTTCAATGATTGTTGGATCTGATATTACTTTTTCTTTCTTCGTTTGTCCTTAATATGTCAATTTCCTTTACCTGCAAAATGACTTCTGGAAAATATGGAGAAGTGTTATGGAAGAAGAGAGAAGTGACGGAGGTGAGATGAAAATTTGTTTTTGTTTTTTTTTTTTTTTAAAGGTTATTTTGGGAATTTTGCCCTTCTTGTAGGTTGAAAATCTGAAAGTGAGTCATGTTGTCGGTGCCATGTCATTATCTGACGTCACAATTTGATGAATTTCTAAAAATTAGACATGAATGATGCATTTGAGAAGTCCAGGGATGATCTTGATTAAAAAAAAGATCAGGAACTAACATGATGTTTGCCCCTAAGTTCGAGGAGGCAAACTGAATTTAGTCCTATATAAAAATTATGGTCTAACACAATCTCTATTGATGATGATAATTCATTCAGAGGCATTCGTAAGGCGGAAACCAGGCTCGTTGTAGTAGCACCAATTGGACCACTCCGCATTACTTACCAACCTGTAATACTTTTCGTTAACAATGTCTATGCATGATAATAAATTAGAGACGTCTGACTCTCATTATAGAAAAAGTGATGTTGTCAAGCTAAATTCTTAATCTTGTGCTAATATTATTGATACAATTTAAGCAACAAGCGGTCACTTAGTAATGCTGCAATTACTAATTCATAATCATGCAAGTACCTTTTTTCTTTTCACATATATATGAACTTTCATTGACAGATGAAGAGAAGCCTTACAAATTGAAATAGCAAAACAACAACAGAATTAGAAACCCAAAAGCCCAGATTTCAAACAAAGAAATTAGAAGCACAATAATAAACTAAGAAACTAAGTAGGAGTGGACCTCCATCGTGAATGAGAATATGAGTGAAGGAGAAAGGTGGATTGTGAATCTAATCCAGATAACACATCCCCCCTTCGAGTAAAACAAGCAATATAATTTGTTGCTTGGTTAACCTCTCTACTCATGCCAGCTAAAATTGGGAAACACAACTATAACTAACTTCTCTAATGCTCTCTAATAGAGGTGCAACTAACCAATCTGAAGAGGTGTGGGTGCCATTTAGGAGAAAAACAAGTTGGAGATTATCTGATTGGAAAGTCAATGATGATGAAGAGAACCAATCTGAAGAGGTGTGAGGATATAGACTTTATAAGAGTTAAGAGAAAAAAATTTAATATGACTCAAGTTGTGAGAAAAACTCAAGGGGAGATTGAGAATTTTGGAGTATTTTCCTTTCAATTAAATCTAAGGTTGAGTGATTACAAAATCTTAATTTTGATCGTGTGATCATTTAGCTAACATCATAGGAACTTAGTTTGCTTCTTTAAACCGTCAAACTAGCTGGGTCTCAAAATTTGAAAGACTAGCTGTTGCTTATACATATATGGAGAGCACTGAGAAATCCAACGATCGATGGGGTTTCTTACTTTCTTGTCGTATATTTGCTTCTTTCTGAGAGTGAACAAGAAGTTATCTGCATAATCTGTTTCTTTTGGTGCAGAAAAATGTCTTTATTCATAAACTATTTAAATTTTAAACACCATGATTAATTAATTTGTAACTGCCATGCAAGTCATGGATGCTTTAGCCATAAACTATTCTTCCACTGCATAACAAAATGATTACGCGTTCACTTTTTCTTCATCATCGATCACCATTATCAAGATAGAAGAAGAAGAAGAAGAAGAAGCGTAGATCCTAGAAGGAGCCTAGAGGGGGGGGGGGGGGGGTGAATAGGCTCACAACCAATTTTTCGATCAATCCTGAGAACTGATATTGAACAGAAAGTATTGTAAATTCAACAAACCAACTAAAGCAATAAAGAACACATGTTTTGTTGACGCAGTAAAACTCTATAAAGGGAAAACATATATGTGGCCTTTACACTTGAAATACCAAAACCAAATCACTAATGAAAAATAGATTACAAGTTTACACCACAGGGATTGAACTGACCTCGGCAATCCTTCCTAGACTGACTCACTAGGCTGTGTGTAATCACTACTTGTTAATTGTTTATACAAGTGATACACTTTGAAATCCCAGCTATGAAACAAGCTATGAACGCAGCAAGTTCTTCTTGGAGATTTCACCTTTGAAGCTTGCAATACCCAAATGACCTCATGGGATGCAAGAAATGATTATGCATGAATGAATGAATGGTTTGTTGTTTTTCAAAGTGTTTTCAACATGGAACAAGACACTTTGAAAAACAGAAAACCAAAGGATAATTCTTTAAAGGGACTGAAAAACAAAAGTATTTTCAATACACGAGTAGGAACAGAGAACCCATATATATAGAGGAGGAAGAGGAAGGTCGGTTCACTCAAGGACCCCTTAAGCTCAATTGGAGAGGTAAACCCATACCCTTAATTTCAGATTGCACAAACCCATTCCCCAAATTTCAAATTGGAAAACCAAATTTAGAAGACAACTCCTAATTTCCTTAATCAAAGCTGACAAAGGAAGGGAACCCATGAAAAACCCATGGTTTTGTGAAAGAGATGCCATGCATGAGCTTACCGGAGCCATGATGAAGAGGGGTCTTCTTTTGATCTTCAAGGTTGAAGCTTGATCTTGGACAAGACAGCAAGCTAAGATAGGGTGGGGACGCACGACAGCAAGGCAGCAAAGCAGCAAACTGAGATGAGGTATCAAGTTGCAATTGAACTAATCTTCAAACTTGGCCTTGGCTTTCGACAGTAAGAGAAGAAGAAGCAAGTTGCAATCATGCTAAGATGGGGAAGCTGACAGCAAGGCAGCAAACTGATCTTCAAGTCTTCAAGTGAGTCTTTGACAGCAAGACAACCACAACAATTGTAATTAAACAATTATGGGCTTGGGCTGCATATTTGGGCTTTTAACTCTTGGGCTTAAAGGGTAGAGATGTTTTGTTAATGTGAGGAATGCCAAACATGATATACTAACAATCTCCCCCTTTGGCATTCCTAAACAAAACACTACTTTGCAACACACGACTAGCCTAACACTTAGACAGCAGCTGCAAAACAAGTCTGGAACAATTGCACAAGAAACACCAAGTGAAGCTTGGGCAATTAAAGCACAAGAAAAACAATGCAGCCAAGCATTTTAAGATCACATGAAGCATTAGCAATAAGGAACAACCACAAAGGCACCCTAATACTTCTCCCCCTTTTTGTCTAGGAATGACAAAGGGTAAATGCTATCAACAAGAAAAGGAAACATCCATTCAAGAGCACAAAATCTGCAGAAAAATGCAAATGGCCAACTTGGATAACATTTTTGAACTAACAACCTTCAATTTTGAAGAACACTAGGAAGACCACATGTATCAATGAATACTCCCCCTCAATATATGTAGCGGATTATTGAGAATTTAAAAATGCAAGCAAGTAAGGATGAAGGACATAGTCAATCCTAGATTTATCTTGACAAGTCAGGCAAATAGCCATAGACGATTGCAGAGCACATTTGAATCCCTCCAGATCCCACAAAGAAACTCAAGACAATTTTACAGTTCCTTTTTGTAAACACATCTCAAAGATGACATGTAGCATTTCGTGATTCTTGAAATTTTTTTTTTTTTTTTGAGAAACTTGAGCTAAACCATCCAAGGGATAAGAATTGATACACAAGAGATTACAAAGGAATGAGATGAAGTCCTATTTGTTTTCATTGATCCTTATCTCTCCATTTTTTTTTTTTTTAGCTCATAATCATTGGCTTTGTTCAGCTTGAGCTTTCGGAAATAAAACCATATTTTTGACCCATGTAACAAGTCTTATGTCAATGGCTCTCAAACCAGTTGGTTTTAAGGCATTAAGTGTAACAAGGACACTCCTAAGGACATATCAACTCGAGTCAAAAAGAGGATATCAAACAAGAAAATATCACTGGGGTGACCAAACCATTCCCTTTTCTTCCTAATCCTCATATCGTTCACCACGACCGAGGCCCGTTTACTTTCGACAGTAAGAGAAGAAGAAGCAAGTTGCAATCATACTAAGATGGGGAAGCTGACAGCAAGGCAGCAAACTGATCTTCAAGTCTTCAAGTGAGTCTTTGACAGTAAGACAACCACAACAATTGTAATTAAACAATTATGGGCTTGGGCTGCATATTTGGGCTTCTAACTCTTGGGCTTAAAGGGTAGAGATGTTTTGTTAATGTGAGGAATGCCAAACATGATATACTAACAAGAAGCTACTGCATCTCCCACTGCATGCATACAGGTGTACATAACTAGCTGTTTTTGTTGTTGCGTGAGTAACACTTCCCCAGAAAACCATCCCATAAAAACTCCAAAACCAGAAAAAGCCATACTATATGCGTCTGTGGTTTGCCAAGCAAGCATTAGAAAACAAAGAACACAGAAACGTACAACCAAGAAGGTTTTTACTTTTGTTTTATTGCTCTGTGCAACTGGAGTTGGTTTCTGTGGAACCAGGAGAAAGTCGGTTCACATCCCAAGCCCTACTATGTAAACTTTAATTTGCATGTAAATTTGTCTGGATTCATTACCTCATCTGGGTTAGGTGCAAACATAATTAAGTTTCCCGAACTTGTCCTAGTATAAATTAATTAATTGCCATAGATAATTGACTCTCGTTTACCATTTTGAAAACTTGAACCATATAAGAGCAAAAAAACAGACAGAACAAAAAAATTCCTTAGAAATTCATATTTTTGGACCATATTAATCCGAGAGTTATAAATTGCATTTAATTATATTGGTTTCTGCCTGGGGATCCATTGAGCTTATCTGGTTAAGAGCAAACACTGGTGAAGCTTCCCTTACTAAGCCTCTTATAATTAAGATTCTACATATATATGCTGCACTTGAGTCGTGGTCTATCTGTCCTTGCAAAACTTGATCTTCTCCTAAAACCTCCTCTAACTACTCCTATCATATTAACAGTTAGTGTAATTCACTTTGTTATTGACTGATTAAATGGTAATAACAAGACTTATATTAAAACAAGGTGCATTGTTGTGTGCGTTTAATCCCTTTGAAATAGAAAAATTAGAGTTTAGAATCGGCATATATATATATATATATATATATATATATTAAGGTAAAATACACGGTTTCTAAAGAAAGAAGAAAAAATTGCTTTGATTGGTGTGATGGTGCAGTTGCTTAATCTTGGCTTCAGTAGTTAGGCTTTTTTGTATAAGTGATTCTAGAATGAAGATTACTTGTTAAACCTCTGTACTCCGTTTAGGCTGAATAGGCATCATAGTTGTTTATTGCGGGATATTTTATGTATTTTCTTGATAGTGCCTCAGGGAAGCCGTGCGATTATATGAATTTTATTCATTCAAAAAACTGAAAAAGATATCCTTAGTTGTTATATAATAGATTACAAGTGGTTGCCGGTAAGTGTTTTCGAGAGGCTACAAATTTACGATCATTAATATATTCTTTTTCTCATACCGCCTCTTCTTAAGCTCCACATTGCAGAAACAAAACTAAAACATGAAAAAGTTTAACCACAATGGACATCGATTTTATCACTATAAACCACGTAGTCAAAATCTTCTGACCGGCTTATTATTACCTTGTTTATGAAACGGTTTTTTCAGAATGGAAAAAAATTTAATTTTAAATATAACAGTTATACCGTCTCAACAACCAAATGATAATATTTATGCTGATACGCACCGGACTAACCGTTAGCATTCAACCTTTCCTTAAGAGCACGTTCTATCCTGAATTTGGAATACTAGTTCCCCAATATACCGTAGTGCCACACCTAGAAATGACATAATAAATCTGACAAAAATAGGGTTTTTGATGCATATGATACATTTCTAAAGTAAATAAGGAAAGGGCATTATAGTAAATTGTGAACAATTTATTGAAGGTAAATAATATTAGATGGGTTTTCTTTGGTTAGGTGGGGTCAGTAACCATATGGTCCGGTCCCATCTCTCGTATAGCCTTAGGCTATCCGTTTTTGTTCTGAAGCAGAGTAACGGCAAAACCTTATGATTATATTTTGGGCTCTTCCTTACCAGCCGATTTCACCACCTTTTTAAACGCCTAGCTTCCTCACCCCCTCTCCCTCCATCCCTCCATCCATACTCTCTCTTTCTCTCTTTCTGTTGCTCTAATCTCTCTCTGAGTCTCTAGAGACTAAAGCTCTATCTGGGTGTGTGTCGACTGTGGGTGACAGCCATGTCTGAACGAGAAGCAGGAGCAGGAGGTTCTGATGGGGTTTTGTGGGAAAGCCAGTCATGGGTTAATTTGTCCAATTCTACTGACAATTTTTTGTTGAACTCCAATTCCGAGAATTCAGCTGGTGGTGGCGATGAGGGGGAGAATAAATTAGGGGAGAAGGAGAAAGAAATGATGGAGAGAGAAGATCGGGTGCAACCAGAAGTAGAGCCGGTGGCTGCTCCGGGTAAGAAGACTCTGGTTAAGAAGCGAGTTGGTCGAGGTGGTGGCAGCGGTGTCAAGAAGCATAACGGGAAGGCCACCAAGGGAAAGGGGAAAGGGAGTAGTGATGGGGTGGTGGAAGAAGGAAAAGGAGGGGGCGGTGATTCTGAGGATGATCATGAGCTGCATATATACACTGAGAGAGAAAGGAGGAAAAAGATGAGGAACATGTTTGCCAACCTTCATGCTTTGCTTCCTCAACTTCCTTCTAAGGTGATTAAATTATATATATAACATACATATGAGTTGAGGTTTTTAATTAAAACAAGTATTGCATGTCCCTCACCCTCGCTTCTCTTATTGGTGTTCTTTTCTATCTCTCTGTGTGATCTCTCTCTCAAGTGCTTAGAAAATTTTCGATCTTGGGAGATCCAAAAGCCCTAATTCTATTTGTGTATCCCTTCAGGTAAATGAAGCTATGTTAGCCTTTTCTTTTGCATACAATGGGGAGGTATGAGAGAAAGTTTGTTTTCTTTTTCTCTCTTTCCCTTGTATACACAGCTCGATCTGTCGGAGGAGAATTTTATATGTTTTTAATTTTTGATTTCATAGCTTCTTGAACGCTGCTGCCTGAGGTAGTCAAGATTCAAGCTATATCATATCACATATACCCACCACAGCTTCTTTACAGTTCGAGGTTTCTAACTAATAAATTAATTGAGTATTGCTCATTGCGCCTCTCTCTCTCTCTCTCTCTCTCTCTCTCTCTCTCTCTCTCTCTCTCTCTCTCTCTCTCTCCCCCTCGCTCCCTTGCTCCCTCCCCAGTTCTTCCTCTGATCTCTGTTGTTTTCGGAAAACCTTTGATATTTATGGTGAAAGAGACAGCCTTTCTATTAAATTGTGTTTCCCTTTAGGTAAATCAAGCAATTTAAAGCCTTTTTGCTTATAATGGGAATTTAAGGAGAAAGCTTTACTTTTCCCCTTGATTCTCTCCTTTAAGTTAAGTGGCTTTTTAAAGAGAGGTTTGCATGTTTTCATTAATGGTTTTTAGGCCACAAAATTTATTTCAATTAACTATTCGATATTTTCGTGTCAAGATACAAAATGGATTTACTTTAGTGTCAACTGTCAACACATATCTAGTTAATTTTGACTAAATATTGGAGTATAGCTACTAATTAATTAGTTTCAACAATTTGTTATAGTACAGATGCACCATCTATCTACTTCCATAGTTTCATATGATGATTTTTTATTTGAACAACTACAGGCTGACAAATCCACAATCGTTGACGAGGCAGTTAGCTACATAAAAAGGCTTGAGATCACTCTACAATCCCTACAACAACAAAAGAGGGAGAGGATGCGAAGTCTCCCAGGTAGCAGTATGGTCAATCACAATCACTCATCAGTACTTATGAACTCACAAAATGTAGCCTATGACTCAAGAGAGGCCTTCCTATCTTCCCATGCTTCTTCCAGTAACTTGGCCGCTGCTTCTACTACTACTGCAAATGGATTCAACATCAATCCTGATTTCAATCCGTTGAACCATTCACTCTCAACCAACTCACTTTCCACCGAACCTATAGTTTTTGAAACCTGGACCTCATCCAATGTCGTGTTGAACATGTGCAGAGATGAAGCACAAATTAGTGTGTGCAGCCCAAAGAAGCCAGGTGTCTTTACCCAGATTTGCTTCATTTTGGAGAAGTACAAGATTGTAGTGGTAACAGCTCATATTATCTCAGACTCTCATCGCAGCATGTACATGATTCAAGCACAGGTAAGAATGAGTATCCTATTAAATTCTCATATCTCAAGATCATTATAATTCAGCTTTATTATTACTCTAAGGTGTTACTAAAACTTTACCTGATTTTGGTCAATTTAAATGGTTTACTAATTGCTTTTAATGATGAACTACTGTATGTGTTCCCAATGTTGGATAAATTAGGGCTAGACTTAAATAGATTGTTTTCCCAATGTTTAGCACTTACCAACACAACCGCGCGGCAATGAGAGACGTTCTTTTTTCTCCCAACTCTGAATTTCAAAAAAGGGTCATGTTGCTAGTTAGTGGCAACAAGCCTGTTAGTCCAAAGAGCATTTTCAAGAGTTTCCCTCTCTATTGCTCCTACTTTTGAGAGAGAGAGAGAGAGACTATAGAAAACCCCTCAAGATTTTTGGAAGGTTTATGTAATATAGGAAACATGTTGGAGTAGAGTTTGAATAGTGGTTTGCGGAAAAGGCTTTCAATTGTCTGCATCAAAAAATAGCTAGATTATTGAGTTTGTGGTCGGAGTTGTTCTTGTTCGATCTCTAATACATTGGGTGTTTGTGGATCCTGGGAAGGAAGTTCATACCAAAAACGTGGTGAGTTCATGTCCATTTTTTAAGGTGTGGTGAAAACAAATGTGACTAGATAAAAGTCACCAAACCCTAAAATGTTATAGGTGAACAACGTACTCTAACCCTAGTTGGATCAATGCATTGCCAGATAACTGAATGATGTTCCATAGTTGAATTCCTTGTTATGTTCCTGTATGCGGCTTTCATTTAGTGCAAACTAACTTATGATTTCAATTTATACTCAACTGTTTTGTATCCAACAGCCAAGTAGAGCTCCTGATAATCAGTTTCTGGAGATGTTTCCAGCAGTCGAAATATTCAAGCAAGCTGTGAGTGAGATAAATGTGTGGATCGTCTCCACTTATTAAACTGCTGCTGGCACAGGTGGATCGAAACTGGACCCAGAAATTCAAACTCTCTGAAGTGTTTCTGATAGATAGCCTAAGAGTTGTTGTATTTTGTTAGCAGGACTATGTTATATGTATTGCCTTTAAATTTGCCTTTTCGATCCGCTTTGATGGTGTATGTGCAGTAAGCTAGCTTGCTTATTCAGTGCCCAATTCTAGAACTTTGAAATCGATCTTAAATTAAATATCTCTAGCATTTGCTTGAACGCGCTGACCCCTTTCACTCATCCCAAACCTAAATAGATAGTTACATTTTGATTGAAGGAAGCGCCATGTCCTTCGTGGTAGAAAACACTACTAGAATTTTTGCCTTAGACATCGGCCAGAAACCGATGTTAAAAAAAAAACCATCCGATGTCTTAGTGGGTGATGTTAAAGATCACGAATAACCAGACATCGGTCAAAAACCGATGTCCAGTTCAAAAATAGACATCGAACAAGCTTATGTAAACGATGTAAAACCGTTATTATGATGACATATTAGTGTGTTTAGATATTGTTAAACCTTCATATTTTGACATTTAATGCTTAATGAAGTATAGGTCCAATAGCAGAAGTATTCAGTTTAACATCGTTACTCAAATTAGAAACGATGTTTTATATGGTGTCAGACATCGGATTCTTTTCATTTTGCCTGCGGTTTGTGAGGTTCACGCATATTTTCCATATATCCTACTTTTAAGATTCAATCTACATTCCTTAGTATTGTATGAACGATGTGCAATATTATAATAAACATCGTTTCCTTTGATGAAGTGATGTCCATTTTACTATATTACATCAGGTTTTAGGTTAACAACGATGTCCATATTAATAGTAGACATCGTTTCCCAAATTGTAAATCGATGTCCATTTTGATTCTAGACATCGTTTCCCAAATTGTAAATCGCAAATTGTAAATCGATGTCCATATTGATGCTATACATCATTTTTCAAATTGTAAATCGATGTCCATATTGATGCTATACATCGTTTTCCAAATTGTAAATCGATGTCCATATTGATACTAGACATCGTTCCTTGTAGTTTACATCGACGTCCATTAGTTTTTTTAACATCGCTTCTTGAATATGGGGCATTGCATTAATTCAAGCAATCTGATTATACACAATCTTAAAGCATCAGCCAGTGAACAGATTTTGGACATACAAACCAGGCCAAAATCGAATCAACACATCTTATTTCCTTAAGTACATCATAAATTGAGTAAAACTACAACCTTTCTTGAAACATCAAGTATCCAGATTGCAAACAACAAAGAACGTAGTTCAAATCAGCTGTTTATTCACAATTGAATCTGGAACATTAATACACAACTATGGGATAACATTTGTACAGGATGTACATTAACCATAAATGTGAATTACAAAGCCCCACAATTAAGTTCACCGAGAATCAGTGTAATACCCCGAAAAATCCAAATTAAATTCCGTGGATTTTTTAGAAATGATTTCACGATAGTGGGAGCGAGTACGAGTCTCGGAGAAGTTGTGGAATTAGTTTGAACGATTAATTTTCGAAATCGAACGTTATTTAGGGGCTCGTGGAAATTGACTTTTTATACATACGGAATTTGGGAAAACTTCCTGCATGAAAGTTGTAAGGCTCGTCGGTACGATCTCGTGCATATGTGGAACACAATATTCGGAGTTCGTATGAATAAGTTATGAATATTTGAAATTTGGGAATTTTCTATAAATAGGAAAAATTTCTGATTTTTTCATTAAGGACGAAAAAATCTAATTTTTGCTAAACAGTCCCCGAAACCCTCCGTTCTCTCTCCTCTCCCACGCGGCCGAACCGCTCGACCCGACCCGGCCGAACGGCCCTCCTCCGGCGTCCTCCAGCCCCGGACCCGGACACCACCGTGATCGCCGCTCCACGCCCAGGACGCCCTCCGGTGTGGTCTTGGCCCGCCGCTGCCCCGAAAGCTGGATCGAAGACACCCAGACGAGCGAAACCGACCCGGCCGGAAAAACGTCGACGCCGGCGTTGCACGGGCCGATCCTTCCCATTTTCGTGATCTCCTCTTCCCCCTGATCATCCCCATGTAAGTCTTTCATCACGATTTTGAGTGTAGACCGCTAGATCAAGGTTTGACTTTTTGAACGCCTCTGATTCAATCTAGGATCCGATCGTGCGGCCGAGATTAATCCAACTTCAACGCTTGATCTAGGACGATCTAGGCCGAACCAGGCTTAGCTCCAGGTATGAAAGTTGATCACCCTTTCATTTTGAAGAAGTTTGTAGTTGACGACTTTTGCATCAGAGGTGGTTGACCTTCGTTGACCGCCGCGTTGACCACCGTCTGACCTCCGCTTGTGGCGGCGGGTCAGACCTTATTTTGAGTTTATATTATCTGGACGATGATCTACGCATCCATACGAGCGTTTTGATATATTACAAGGTTATTTTAGAAAATGTGGATAAATAATGGATTTACGTTTTGACGTTACTATTTAACGTTTTTACGGTTTATCTTCGGTTTACGATCTGCGAAGATCTGACCATCGGTTTTACTTCAAATTATAACATGTTGATCGTATGACTGTCCCGATGACTTTGTGTGGTCATGGGCGAAGATCCGACCGTTGGATCTTCGTATAAATGCAAAACAGTGATTAGGGAGGCGATTCGTGAGAATCCGTCCGTCGGATTTTCGTATAAATTTGTGAAGATGTTAGTAAGGACGATTCAGGAAGATCCGACCGTTGGATCTTCATGATGATTTTTGGAGGGTGATCCTAAAGGCGATCCGTGAGGATCCGACCGTTGGATCATCATTTAATTTCGATCCGACCGTTGGATTGTCGTTTAAGTATGTTTTTGAGTTATTGGCTAAAATAAGGTCATGTGTGATTAGGTGATTGACGGTCTCCCTTGGGTGAACGATTTCGGTGTGTATTGTGTTAAATTGAAGACGCAGCGGGAATATCGAGGTGAGTAAAATCGCACATGGTTCATTTACGAACCGAAATTCAGTGATTGAATTCTATAGTGATTTTGTGAAAACTGTTTTAAGAAAATCAATATTTGTTTTAAATTATATGGACTTGATCGACTACGGTCCATAGGTAAGTAAAATGTATTTAAAGTATAAAAATGAATTTATCGATTTTTAAATGCATGTGAACTATAGTTGGTATTAGTGGTCATTCTTGTGTGGGTGACTACGTATATATATATTTACGTGGAATATATATTGGATGTGTGGTATTTGGTGAAGTGTGGAATTGATGCGATTGATTTACAATTCGAGCATTACTCTCTAGAAGATATAATTTATCTTATAGGTTGAGTTGAGTGTGATAAAGAGTAATTGAGTAAAGTGCTATAGTTGAGTCGTTGAGATGAGTTAAATGAGGAGTCGAGTGATTTGAGGCAAATATTTTCGTAAGGGTGAACCTTGGCCAAGGTGACACTCTACGATTCAGTTAGAGCTCTAGTCTGTCTGCCATCATACTGAATGGGGTGATTAATATAATTAATCATAAGCCTGTAAGTATGATATACGTACTGAATGGGGTGATTAATATATTTAATCATAAGCCTGTAAGTATGATATACTGAATGGGGTGATTAATATAATTAATCATAAGCCTGTAAGTATAATATACTGCATGGGATGATTTATATAAATAAATCATAAGCCTGTGAGTATATATTGAGTAAACAGTTGTTTGTTTTTGCGTAGTCATGTTGAGACGTGAGTATAATATACGGTATGGGATGATTAATATATTTAATCATAAGCCTGTAAGTATGATATACGTACTGAATGGGGTGATTAATATATTTAATCATAAGCCTGTAAGTATGATATACTGAATGGGGTGATTAATATAATTAATCATAAGCCTGTAAGTATAATATACTGCATGGGATGATTTATATAAATAAATCATAAGCCTGTGAGTATATATTGAGTAAACAGTTGTTTGTTTTTGTGTAGTCATGATGAGACGTGTGTTGATTGATGCTTGAAGTG
Source organism: Rosa rugosa (assembly GCF_958449725.1). Taxonomy (NCBI): domain Eukaryota; kingdom Viridiplantae; phylum Streptophyta; class Magnoliopsida; order Rosales; family Rosaceae; genus Rosa; species Rosa rugosa. Next base: position 9,486,667 of record NC_084822.1, read on the forward strand.
ACGTTGTGCACTTCAATTATTATGCTAAGAGATACTGAAATTGAATTGTTACTTTAAAATCGTGCAATTCCTTGTTTACTCATACGGGCTGTCAAAAGCTTACCAGGTTTGTGTTGTTGCAATCCCGGTACACTATTCAAATTGTGTAGCGGGTAATCCTACAGGTCAGGAGAATCAGGACGGTGATCGTGCGGGTTAGAGAATTTGTTTTAGTTTTACAGCAATTGTAATTGTGAGGTGAGTTATGCTCATTTGAGCCTTACAATATAATTTGGTGAGAGTGTGCTGTAATAAACAAATTTGAGATTTGGTTTATGTAATATCGAGCGATGTGAGGTGTGGTTGTTTTGAGAAAAAAATTCAGGTTGTATTTATGTGAGTTGTATTAATTCATGTTTCGGATTTGAATTTGTTATTCAAAATTCGGGGCGTGACAATCAGCAACCTTCATATTGCAATAAGAAAAGTGTTTTACTAGTGCCAAGTAAGATTTGAGAACTTCAAAAACAAACCTAGGGATCAACTATCCAGCCATGATATAGTGGGATGTCTAACAGATCCAATATTGCAAATTTTGGAGTAAACTCAAAATCACTTATCCTGCAAGCATTAAGTAATTTGAATGAAATGTCACAAAGTATATCATCATAATAAACTATGGGTGAAGATCACAAAATAAAGACTTACCTTATGTTAACAACGAAATAGGTTGCAAGTCGAGGGAGTAGATCGATAGCATTAGCTATGTTCTGCTATTGGTTTTCTACATAGCGAGCATCTTTTGTCTACATAATGACAAGAATGTTGGTAATTTCAATTTACACTAATAAAAAACAAGAAAAGTAAAAAGGTGATCATGAAAGCAAATTACAATTTATTACATCAATATTACTGTTAAAATCAATTAATCTTTAGCAATGAGTGAGAGTAAATTTTCTTGGGAGACTTACTGTAATGTCACTCAAATTCAGGTTGTTTCTGGGGGAGAGAACATTACCTACAAGAAACCAAAATATAAAATGATATTAGTAGTTTACAAGCAAAGACATAAGATGCAAGCATAAATGAAATCTAGATTCCTAGTTTCCTCTGTGAGTTAATGGGACCCTAGCTTGCTGCTATCCCAGAAGCAACAGTGATACCTGGAAAGTAATAAAAGATTTTGATCATATACACAAGTCTCCATCAGGTGATCTTTTTCGCTGTCTGAAAAAAGCTTCACTGTTCAGAAAATCATTTCAAAGCCAGAGAAGGATGCACAATTTGCTAAATCAGAAAATAGCCAGATCCTACATGGAATCCTTTTGCCTTATAGCTAAAGGCAAACTGGTGAAAACTCCCTTAGTTTTTCCTCAATTAAAAGTAATCTCACATGTTAACTGTATTACCTTGCCATTTTATTTTGTTTATTTGTTTATTTTATTTCACTAGTGTTCCCTACCCCTGCTTGGAACTTAAGGGCTTCCAGTATTTAGGAATTATGACGAGACTTATACCAAGGTATAAGGTAGAGGCTAGGATTTTCACTCCTTTTTAATAGGAAACTTATATGAAAACAGGAAGTACTATCAAAATGTGCCAGCAGTCCACAGAATATGAAAGCTCTACAACTCTTTACAATTAACAGGATACATAAAACATGATAATCAACAAACATCATCAACCAAAAAGTACGAGACCACCAAACTGCAAACAACCATAGACCTAAAAAAGCGAATAGACAATTAGGACAAATTAAACTTGAATCAAAACATCAGAGTGTTAAGGAACCACTAGAAGGGTAAAGAAAAAGAAAAGAAAAAAGTCACACTTAGATATCAATTGCCATTGCTGACACTATTGGATATTCTCAACAATATAATTGTATTTTTATCGATGTTTCTTTGGTTAGATAATGAACATACTCACTTTAAAAGAAATAGGTAACTAATGGAGCCACTTAAAGTTCTTGAGACATTCGAAAATTCTTATTAAAAGGCTCAACTAAATAATAGAGTTTACTAATATTGATTCATTATTGTACCTGGAATAACTTGCACTTGAATTCCTTGCTTTTGCAAAAAATCCATCTCCTCTCCACCCCTTCCAAACACCTAAAAGACAAACAATATGCTTCATCATAATGTTACAAATTCAATATGTAAGGAATTGCCATAACTTTTTGAAGATAAAATCTAAGAACTCACCAGTGGTTCCCCTCCTTTTAGTCTCACAACAGTAGCTCCAGCTTCAGCAAAACTCAGTAGCAGTTCATGTATCTCCTCCTGAAATGTGAACAAAAGGATCCAATTACTTAACGGTTCCACAAAATCCCAACTCATTAACCTCAACAATCATTATCACAAAATGAAATGTTTTAACTAGAACTCCAATGCGATTCACAAGACTTTACAATCATTACCACAAACCCAAATGCCCCATTCACCCAGTTACACAAAGATTAAAAATTTGCAGTTAGGGAATGCACCCAATTAGAAATCAAAGCAAAATTTGAAAGACACATTCACAAACCAAAAGCTGCGTTGGGTTTGTGTCTTTCAACTCAGAAGCTGTGTTGAGAAACCCAATTCAAAGAAGTTTGAATTGGGTTTGTGAATGTGGTTTGTGTCTTTCAACTCAGAAGCTGCCTACACCACCACATTCACAAACCCAATTCAAACTTCTTTGGCAATCTTGGTTTCAAAAAAAGACACAAACTTTAATATAAACAAAGAAAACCCAGATGGAATTACCTCATTTACATACGGCCAGATCTTCGTCAAGTGAGAATTGAGCCAACTGTGACCTGGCCTTGGAGTGGCGGTTCTCGAGCTTGACGAAGCCGACGACGAGCGCGAGCCCATTCAAAAAAAGTATTCAAATAAAATGATAGCTAACTATCACTACACCAATTTTTCAATCAGACGACAGTTTTTCACTGTCGTCTGAATATAGAGTTTGCTGTTGTTTATCTCAATGATATCTGATACATGAATCAGACAATACCAGAAAACTGTCGTCTGATAAAGTTTACTACAACAGCGACTACTATACTATCTGTTGTCTCAATACCACGAAGAACAACAGCAATTGGTATCTTAACTCTTGTGAAAAGTAATCTCAGTTGACAAACCCTGGAAGAATGTTGACGTGTAACGAACATTTGGAGGACATTGATTTGTAAAAAAACTGTTGTCTGAAGGAAGCTTGTAGATCAGCAAAGTAATTGAATACTATTGACTAACTTTGAACAAGACAACAGCAAAACTATTAAAGCCATTGTGTGTCATTGCTTCAGACAACAGTTTTTTCTTTCTTTTTTCTTTATGTTCATTTGTTAGACAATAGTTTTTTATTGGTATTAAATTGTCTAAGATAGGAGAGAAGACATACATTCTGTACAATATAATTAAACAACACATCCTTGATTCCAAAAACCATTTCATTCCATCAGCAGTATTCATCCCAACATTTACACAGGAATTAACCTTGCCCAAGTGCCTATATCTATTTCATTAGCTTAACAGGCTTTCAAGTTTCATGAGCTTTACATGATAATAAAAAAGAATACAATTTGCCCCATCTCCCAAGATAGTTGTAAGCAAAATCACTGCAAGGAAAGAAAAGTGGATGCAATTAATAAATTGTCAGCGTATTGAGAGCATCATGATCAAATACTAAAGATCTTATAAAAAGTAGATTGACACAAGTCAATCAAAAATTATTGAGATGCACCGACATTCACATAAGTTGACAGCAACAAACTGAAAAGGGAAATATTGAGGAAAAGAAGAGTCTACATAAAGGATAAAGAGAAAGCATAATTAAATCATTCATAGACCGGAGTACAAATAGTTCCTAAACTCATCTTTCATAAAATACCCCAGAATTGGCTGGCTTTATAACTACCATAAATGGTAACTTCACACTTGGCATCCCGGAATGTTGCTGATTTTACCGCCTAAACGAGGAAAGTTTACTTGTTTGTAATATATCTGAGTTGCCCTTAGTTAAAACTGCTTACAGAATCAGTAAGACATGCCCAATAGATCCATGAAAATTTAGGTTTTTAGTCCAGTTGATGTCAAATGCAGCATGCAACTGTATCTTACATCGTCCTATAAAAAGTATGACTTTCTTTAGAAGGATAAAACCAATAACCAACCTTTGGAAGATAATTATCAATTATACGGCGGAGGAAAACACTATGCCAGCACAGAAAACATATCCAAAGCATGATGGAAACAAACAACTGCGTACAGGGTTCTATTACCTATCAACAGTTGCAAGGACTGCAGCAGCTGGCAACTTGAATAGATTTGAGCTACCAGAGCTTCCAGTTTGAAACAATGGGGCAACACCTTCAGAAGAACGAATAACTCCTACATCTCCTGGCACCAACAAATCTCCACAACCCTTAATGGTATCTTCTGGTGCACATAAAAGAAGCATATAATCACCAAACACTAAAAGCCTGAAAATTTTCAACCTCCTAATGCAAATCAGGCAGTGCATCCAAAATTAAACTCTAGTGCTCCAAAAGAGAGTGAATAACTGTACCTTGCAGATAGGGGAAGGCCTCTTCGGGCAAATATAACAGATCCGGACAAGACAACTAGTGCTTCTTTAGTTGCATTTGAATCTGAGAATGCATTGCCACATAAAACAAGTGAAGAACGCTTAATATCAGCAGCAATAAGTGCATTATCTCCTTTTAATTCAAGGCCAATAATGTCACCAATGTCTGGACTGCATGATCAGCTCAGACATACAAATTGGCTTAGGAAAACGTAGGTAGCAACAGTAATAAATTTCACAAAAGAGAGGGATCTTGTAAAGGTTGGCATTTCGACCACTATATATATATATATATATATATATATATATATATATATATATATAGGGTTCTTGACCAAAAGCACCAAAATGAGCCAAAGTTATCCCACTTACCCCAGCAACTGATTTTTATTCCCACTAACCCAATTTAAAGAGAAATGACTATTCTGCCCTCAACTTAATTAATGAATTACATACTGCCACTCACTAATCTCTCTCCCATCCCGATCTCTCTCTCTCCTCTCTCTCTTTCTTCCCCCCTACTGACCTCCGACTCCGGCAACGTTTCAGACCCTCTGGCGCTCGCCCAGCCTTTCCGGCGTTCGGTGCTCGAAGCAGGCGCATTGGACCCATCCCTTCCGGCGCTCGAGTAGCCCCTCCGGGGGTGAGTGGACAAGGAGTGACCTAACTAATTTAGGCCGACACCAGCTGCTGCTGCTCTGAAATTGAAGTTGAAATGGCTTCTGCTTCGGCTTCAGGCACCGGGTGCTTTGTTCAGTGACGCCTCCCACTCGGCGAATGTCATCATCATCGTACTAACAGGATTCTACGGCTTCACCGGTTACCCAAACCCCTCATCTCTTTTTCTTCTTCTTCCCAAAAGGTGCCATCTTTTCTCTATTCTCTACAAAACTAATCTATTCTAAGTTTTCACCTCTCTGTATAATTTGATCTAGCGCTAATTAATTAATTAATCAATTAACCAGCTGCTGCAATTGCAATTGCAATTGCAAGTGAGAGGAAGGAGCGTTCTTCTTTTGCTCAAACTGCGGCTGTTCGGCATCTCGTGGGTCAGTTACCACAGCTCACGGCCTTCGTTCCGCAGTGGTCAGTCAATCTCCATTCTCCAACACGTGTCTTCTCTCTGCTTCACATAATTCAATGATTGTTTTCTTCTGTCTTCAAGGTTGTAGCACGGTTGAATGAGATTATCACAAATAAATGGTGCACTTGTTTCACTGGATGATGAAATTTTGGTTCATAGTGTAGAGGGACAATGGATAAATTTGCCGGAGAATTTAGCTAAGAGGACCAAAATGCATATGCAGACTTCATATTATATTTCTTTCGTTGTCAGGTTCTAATTAATTTATGAACTCCTGTAAGTGGACGAGTCATCAAGCTTAGTTTTATTTTTTTTCGTCAACTGAAATTTCCATCAACAAGGCCAAGAGAAACAAGATTATCACAAAGCCACTGCTAGAGGGAGCTTTAACTACTTTAAACAATTATTTTGTTCAAGAAGAGGACATTGATGTATGTAGCTTCCTTTTCTCTTCTCTTTTCTCTTGCCTTTGCTTCATACCTCTTACTATTCTCAAATCATTCTTGTTGTATTGGGGGGCAATAGACGTCTATTGGGGGGCAATAGACGTTTTGAATTGATGTAATATTCTCATTTTTTTTCTTTAATCAAAGTTTTATTTGTCTAAATCTAAGAAGATTAGTTCCTATTCTGGCGATTGAAAGTCCTATTGGGGGGCAATAGACATCTATTGGGGGGCAATACATTACTGATAGTCGTCTATTGGGGAGCAATACATGACTGATAGTCGTCTATTGGGGGGCAATACATGGCTGATAGTCGTCTATTGAGGGCAATAGACATCTATTAGGGGGCAATAGACTATTGGGGCAATAGACATCTATTGGGGGGCAATGGACCTCTATTGCCCTTCTATTAGAGGGCAATAGATGTCTATTGGGTGCAAAAAAAACTTTCCGGTGAGATTTTCAGCAAATTCCGGTGGGTGGTAGCCGGTGATCGGACTCCGGCGGCCGGTGACCGGAATCCGGAGAACGTTGACCGGAATCCGGCATAGTTGGCCAGAATCCGGCAAAAGTTGGCCGGAATCCGGCGACCGGTGACCGGATTCCGACGGCCGGTGACGGGACTCCGGCGAAGTCTCTCATGGTTTCTCTCTCTTCCATTTTCTCTCTCTCTCTCTCTAAGTAACAAAAGATAAGGGTAAAATGGTATTAAAAAAAAAATTAAAAACAAAAAAAAAATCTTAATGGGGTATTAGGGAAGACCTCCTTAGAGTGTTTTGGGTAAGTGAGAATTAAAAAAACTTAATGGGGTAAGTGGGAAAAAAATCCCTAAAAATGAGGTAAATGGACAAAATCCCATATATATATATATATATATATATATATATATATATATATATATATATATATATATATATATATATCCTAGTTGACATAAAACTATATGTCAGCAGTTGTGGCTATCATATCATGTACATAAAAATGAGAGAATGTAGCCACATAAACTGTTAAAGGACGAGAATCATGAGACACTGCACGGGTGGGTGTCTCCAACTCTGGTGAATTTTATATCACATAAGCCGTTCGATGCCAGCACCCCTTCTTCACTTATTATACATCATACCAAAAACATACTCAAAATCCAAAAAGAGCTGATGTGCGGCATTAGTAATAAACAATTGCAGGGGGATTAAACTAACAGTGCACAGTTACATAGACAACCACCAAAACAAATGTCGACTGATCGAAGTCATTTTTTTATGCAACTATAAGTTCCCATTTACTTACCTAACTACCTTGCTCACTTCAGAATAAGAGCTTATATTGAAGCTAAGTCGTTCCCATTCACATTTTTCTATACAAGTCGTTCTCAAGGAATCATTAAAGAATAATTTCATTTTGGCCCAATTAAATCTAGTATACAGCAGCTGTTGCCCATGTTAGTATGAACCATGAGTCAAGACTATTCCCCCCTAATACAGGTCATTTTCCTGCCTGATAGATCATGTATTTAACATTATTGTGCTCATGTATTTAACATTATTGTGCTCACCCCAGGCAAAACATCCTCTGCTGCTTTTTATAGAAGAAGTTCCATCTCTTGAGCCTGTTCAATTAAGATATGAAGCACCAATTTCATGTGAGAAAATTCAGATTACAGAAGAATTCTAAGAACATTTAAAAACAAAAAGAATAAGTAAATTAAAAAAGTACGAGTTGACCTCATGTCGTGGGATCCTCTGTTTGATATCCTCATAATATCTTAACCCCAACTTCTGTGAATGTGTCAATAAATCTTCATTCTTCAAATCATCTAATGTACGATGTCCTTTTTCAAATAATTTTAGTGCAGTAGCTGGACCTACACCGCATATTTCCTCAAATAAGCTGATTGTTTTTACCTGCAATTAATTAACAGAAAGTAGAAAGTAGAATTGTCACAATATAAAGAAATGAGGTTAAGACTCATAGTTAGCTCAGATATTGAGTTTTGCCATTCAAACTGTGGCGATATAAATAACATTTAAAATCTACTTGTGAAGTGTACATATATAACACGCATTTAGATTAGGGTCAGGCTTGAAGTAAATAGTGAACATAACAGAAAGAAGAACTCAAATTTCAACTTAGCAGTAGAATATTTAAATCACAGAAGTGACAGAACTACTGAAAACTATTCCATTACCTTTTCATCTGTTTCAAAGTGCTCCAACTTGGATAGCTTTCTGGTAGTCACTATCTCTTGAATCTGAAATCAAGGATGAAAAACTTTAGTTATTTTGAGGATTCACCAGTCCATGGACAGGAACATGTACTCTCCCACGATATGAACTAAAATTTAACCTCTCTAAATAGACTACTGATATCTGATTGCAATTAAAGTAACTGATCACAATCTCTCACCCTGGTTCCCAAACCTTCCTCACAATTTATCAAAGAAATGGGTTTGTGACAAAAAAAAAAAAGGCATAGAAGCATCCCAAAATTTCGTCGCAGCTCATTAAAAAAAAGTAAGTTGTAAAAATTTACGTTGGCTCTTCTATCCTCCAATCAATCAATATATATATATATATATATATGGGAGAATTTTTCGAACAGTACCTGAACTAAAGGTCACTGTGAATTAACGTTCCTCACTTTACACTAATTACACTTTGGTACCTGGACTATAAATCCCGACTCACTTTTGGTACACGCCGTCAATAACTCTGTTAGTTGGCATGCCAACTGCCATATTTTCAAGGGTAAAATTGTCTCTTCACTATCCACCTTTAGAAAATCAATTTTTTTTTAATAAAAAGAAGAAGAAAAAATTGGTGGTGCGATCTTGACCGTAGATCCACCTTTAGAAAGTCATTTTTTTTAAATAAAAAAGAAAAAAAAATTCTTGAGTTGTTCCACCGCACAAAAATTCTTTAGCACCAGCAGCTCCATCTTATCGTCCCCCAAATCGTGGATATTATTTTCACAAATTTGGTATCTGGGTACTTGGTTGCCAAATCTTCGAGACACTGCATCAACAATCCACATTCTGCAATTCCTTCTTTGTAGAGAATCACCACCACCCAAACATCAAGTGGAGCTTGAGAAACCTCACGCACAAAATCTGATCCCGAAATTGGAACCACCGATCCAAAACTTGCAACCTCAGCCGCTTCTCTCAATTCAAACAACCTCTTCCTCCTGTATTCCTCGAGGAAGAGATCGTCGTCCAGATCGGGATCGTCGCCCAGATCGGGATCGTCTTCGAGGTCCTGTTGGGTCTTATCATCAGTCCAAGACTTGTCTTTAGGAAGAGAGGCTTCGTCGTCGGCCGGAGTGAAGGGAGGAGGCTTAAACGCTGGTTTCTTGGGCGGAAGATTGCCAAGCTTTGCCTGATTATCGTTCCACTGGGTGGAGGCTCCGTCCAAGTCCTTGTAGATATAGTGATAGTCCCCCATCCTCCTTGAAGATACAACAATATATTCGAGAGTGTCTGTGTCCATAATCAATCAAGCTCTGCAAGCCACTTTTCTCTCCTTTTCCGTTTTGGGAGCCCAGATCAGAACTGCTATGAACTATGAAGCACAAGGTAGTAAGAACTGCTACCAAGATTGGATTTTTTTTTTCTTCAGTTTTTCATGCTGGGTGTATTTTTTTTTGTTGGGTTTCTCTTAATTTTTGTTGCTTAAATTTCTGGGTTTTGGACCTGAGAGTGGTATGAAGTTGTTTGACATTTTGGGTCTGAATGGTTTTAGTTTAATCTTCGCAGAATGTGAATTTTGTTTTTCTTACTGGGTTTTAGTTTTGGAAGAGTGGTTTGTGTTTTGATGAATGTGTTATGGTGTTTTGAATTGAAAGTGTATTCTGTGATGGTTGGTGAGAAATATATCAAATCCACATTATGTATTTCTGGGTTCTTTGTTCAGCTCAAGTTCTTTGGCTTGGTTATTTTATGGAGATTTGTTTTCCCGGTTGCTGGTTAGAGAGAGAGAGAGAGAGAATGTACCAAATTACCCTTTGAAAAATGAAAAATGACATAAAGTTAACAGAGTTATTGACGGCGTGTACCAAAAGTGGGTCGGGATTTATAGTCCAGGTACCAAAATGTAATTAGTGTAAAGTGAGGAACCTTATTTCACAGTGACATTTAGTTCAGGTACTGTTCGAAAAATTCTCCCTATATATATATATATATAGAGAGAGAGAGAGAGAGAACCCTGAAAACAAGAGATTAGAGTTGATGAAACATTGCTTCACCACTGGGGCCTATAGAGATCAGTGACCAATAGCAAGGATCGAAAGCCTTCCGCTGGAAGTCCTGCAAATATATTTACTGGAATGTCAGAAATGTTCACAAGTTAATATATTCAGTCCCCAAATCCTGAAAATTAAGTAGAAAAACCACCAGAAAAGTTCAATTCTTTTCTGTCCCCAATCACAGATATATCAAAATTATATGAAGCAAAACGAAATGAAAACAATTTAGATCTCCTTATCTTCTTAAAAAATAGAAAACATTCTTAGCAAAAACTCAGATATTACCCATCAACAATCTAAATCCAAAAATAAAACAGAGCAAAGTCACTGCAATATTCACAAAGTCACTGCGAAATACAATTGAGGGAGAAAGAGTGTCAGTACCAGGCCTTCTGATTTATACAGCCAGAAACGAAAGCAAGGAAAGGTTCTTTACCCAATTTCTCACAAAGAGAAGCAATATGGCAAATTTCAAGCTTCAAATATTGAGAGTTTCCTCCTAGTTGAAGACCCAGGCATGACTCCATCTCCAAACCGTTTTCCATCTTCGAGTCCATCTCCAATTCGACTTGGCAAGAGTGCAAAGCCGAGCTCGTGTTCTAGCTGGTCTTCGATATGAAATTCTGGGTCTCCTAATTAAAAACCCCCAAATTACAAAACCCACATCAGAAATCAAGGGTTTGGAGATTTACTTACATCGGGAGTAGAGATCTTCAACCAGTTTGATGGGCTTCTGTATTGACCCTTTCATCTGAAACATAAATTGATGGGGCGGCGGCGAGAGAAAGCTAGGGTTTTGCAGAAAGGGGCGAAGAGAAAGAGTAAGAGAAATTTGGGTTTCGATTTCTCAGTCATCGTCTATTTGGCGCTATATGTTTTCTTCTTCACCACCAAAACACTGAACAAAAACACACTTTTTCAGAGCACTTCCAAATCAATTTCTTTCAATTTCAAAAACCAAAAACTACATTTACAACACACACCCCAATATGTAAAAGCAAAATTCCATAAACATAATCAAGAACAAAGATTAAATTCAAAACTTTCAAAGTACCAACCTGCAATTGTTACAGGGGAATCATCGTCTTTGGACTTCACCTGGTCAGTGCTAGCTGAAACCAAACCCTCTTGAACTCTCTGACACAGAGCACAAGCCATGTGCACCACTCTAACGGCCACGTCCAACTCCTTAGGGTACTTATCTTCCTCCATACTCCAATTTCAGCAACTTGAGAAAAACACCCAGATGGAAAACTACCAGTTGCAAGACAAAAAGACCACGACAATCGTTTTGAGATGCCCAACTGGGGATTTGTGCAAATTAAGGTTCCTACATTCTTGGGTCGTTGATTTTTGGTGATTATCGTAATGCCGTGCCAAAAGTGAAAGCTGGAATAAGATTGAGCATGGCCGTGCCAAGAGTAGGAGAGCTGTAATTAATCCCAGCATACCCAATCAACTGAGCTATACACCTGTAAAAACACATTTCAAATCAAACCCACCAAGAGCACAAAAACAAAGAAAGGAATCAACTTTGTGACACTTGCTGCCATCAATTCTCTATTTAAACTGATTCAATGTTTCTGGGTTTCTAACAGATATAGCCCCGAATACCATCAACTTTTCTCCAAAAAAAGATACATCTGTTGAACCAGAAACTATACCTGACATCTTAATCGAGTGCAGAGAAGAGTAGTTGAATATTTTGACCCGAAAATTTCAGTCACAGAAGGCAAATCCATAAACAATCAAAATAGCAAGATACATGAAAAAAAAATTAAAAATGAAAGATAACTCAGAACTGAGGCCAAATGGTTTCAGAGAACTATAAACACAAAAAGATAACTCTCAATTGCTTAAACTAAGAAGCTCAAAAGACCTTTACCTTGCTCTGGTTTTGATTTCGCTTTTCGTTTTGCTTCTCTCAGATTTCACTCTAGATTTGGGGATCAAATAGCGCTTCAGTTGTGCCCCATCCTCGATTCCGAGTTCGGTCGTCGTCGAAGAAGCTCGGTCGTTGGAGAAACCACAATCGGTTTCGGGGTCGAACCAATTCAAAACAACATATAACCCCAATTAGGAATCACACCAACTTCTCCATGTAACCCCAATCCTATATCACCTAATCTTGGTTATCAATGCAACTCAGAAACCCATTCGACCCAATTGGAAAACCAATCAAAAGAAGATAAATTCAAGGTAGAAAGCAATCAAATTTGAGATGGGTACCAAATTCATAAAAGTTGGCTGCTTTGTACTTACAAAGATTACTTAAACTCTTAAAGAGTCCAGATCTGCACCTTCGAGAGTCGCCCTGTATTACCCAGTGGCCTCCCGGTCGTTCTTTGGAGCCACTAGCGCCGAATCGCTGCCGATTTCTTGCAGTCGCCGACCTTTAATTCGAGAGACTAAGACAGAACGGCCTACAATGCTTGGTCGGCGTTGACATTCTTGGTTTGGCAGGGGGAGGGCAGCAGCGACAGTTGATGAAGGGCAGCAGCGGACGTTGTCGTAGTGGGAGGCGCTTAAGATGAAGGATTGGATGAAGGTTAACAATGGCCGCGAGTTCGATTGAGGGTTTTGTGTTTTGGTTTTGGGAGGAGCTCGAGTTTTGGGAGGAGTCGACTATGGATTCAAAATGGCCGCCAGTTCGCTTAGGGTTTTGTGTTTTGGTTTTGGGGTCGGGCGGGTGCTTTTTTTTTTCTAAGTGTGAAAATTTTAAGTTTTCGTCCCCGCGTCCTTGAATTCATTAAAACACTTAGCGCGTCCACGAAAATGGGTTCCCGCAAATTTTCAAACAAAACTTTTAACACCAGTCATTTTAAGAACCGATGTTAATTGTATACATTTAAATCGGTATTTTTCTAAAACGATGTTAACTTACTTTTTTACATCATGTGCAAGTCTGACCGATTTAAATGACGTGATGTAAATGAACAGATTTCTAGTAGTGGTAACGTCAAAGTGTCACTCTCTATGGCGTTGGTGCCATGCCTACCTCCGTGTAGAGTGGCGTTACGTCCTCTCGTAGAGACGTCCATCCTTGCAGGCGTGTTTGCAGCAGATATGTGTGATCTCGTCACTTTAGCAGGGATCGAGATGAGACATAATGGGGACAGACCACGACAATTCCTGTCGTTTCTGCTGAACATCCGTGTTCTTGTCTCTCCCTAACAACTGGAAGATTGTCTCTTCAAAGTGACAATCCACAAGACATGCGGTAAAGAGATCGCCTAGCGAGGGTATTATATATGGCGGACAATTGTTGGAGTCTTAAAGGTCTAAACCTAACAAAGATCCAGCCTAAGCATAACAAACTGAAACGCAAGTCCACAGGCCCAAGGAAGTGGGAAACCGTAGTAGAGCAGCTAAGGGCACCCAGCCGCCTGGGCACCCAAGCTAGCCGCACCAAGCAGTCGCCTCTACTTACATCGTCAGCCCTGGTATTCTGGCAGCACCAGCCATCCACCACCACGCTACGGTCGACCAGCATGCCTTCACTGACGTCGAAAGAACCTGACCAGATCAAATACTCAAGCACAGCCTCAAACCTTGCTGCAAAATCCCCTACGCCGAAATCCTCAAACTGTCCACCCGTCAGCGGCCAATCACCCACCTCAATCAGCCCCTGCAACCCGCCTACCCGACGCCTGCAGCCACCTCCATTAAGATCCAAATGATGGATTCACTTATCACCAATTGTAGAAAACCCACCACGGCTCAGAGTTAGATTGAAACCCAACCTAGGACCACCATCACCACCAGCTCCACCACTATCAATGAAAATAAAATATAAAATAAAAAATAAAAAAAAACATAAAAAGAAATAGGCAAAAGTTTTTCGATATCTCCATCAGCAAGAGCAAAGAAGAAATTTTGAGATACAAAGCCAAGCGGCTATGATCCCCAACCCTAGCAGAGCTAGGTTTTATTTGTTTCAAAAATGTATTGGGTTTGGCTTGATTTTAATTTTAATTTTTATCACTCATATCTCAGATTCGGCTTTAAGTGGCTAAATTCCACCAACATTAGGTTTAGAGTGAAACAGTTCTTATTTTAATTTTTATAAGAGGCATTTACTGGAGAATAATTTTATGTGGGTGTAAGCCTTATTATTTTTTTTGTATGAGAGGATTTTTAATGAGGCAAAACGATGTGTCTGGCTTTATTTAGCTTTTTAATAGGAGGCAGTGTTCAAAAACTCAGCCGCCTAGGCACTGGGCGGTGGGTCTCCGCCGCGACTAATGACAAGTTAGTGGGGTGGGCATTTTGGGTTTTGGGCGACTGCCTACGAGGCCTAAGCGGGCGGCTGGGTTTTGCTGGGCATCGACGTTGAAATTTCTCTTCTTTCCTCATAAGATCTTGATATCCAATCGCTGAGACATTGTGAACTCCTTGACCACTCCGATTCATGGTTCATAAACGCTATTCAGAGGGAACATGTGGGTGGCCACAATCATCTCCTTCAAGCTCAATGTTTTTGCCGCCGCTGTTCAGTTTTCATTTTAGGGATTGGTTGTGGGTGGATGGATGTTTGGGACGATGGGCAGAATAGGACTTGTGTTTGGTTGGTATGATCAAATTCTCTTCATGATAAATTGATTTTGGTGATCTACGAATTGGTTTTGGAAGATTGAAGGTGCAGTTGAAATTTTGGGTTATCTAATCTGTTGGGTTTGTGAGTTTGTGTCTGAATAGGGAACCATCAGGCCATGTGTTCGACATGCATTGGAATTATCTTATAGAAAATTCATATTATTCTTATCTACTAATTACAATAAGTGTTTATATATACTTTTAAGTGTATATATATTCTTATATATATGTTTATATCCTATAAATATAAATTATAAATTAAAAAAATAAAAACCGCCCGCCTAGGCATCTGGGCGCTAGTCCCCTAATCACCGCCCGACTAGCTCCTAGCGAATTTTCGAACCTTGATAGGAGGCATTTTGAACTGCAAAGAAAAGAGAGATATGCTTGAGCCTTACCTTGCAAGGTTTGAGTTGCCAATAGTATTCGCATGATGGTGTTATTTCTTGCTTCATTATATGTCAATGGATGATAGCTACTACCTGTAATACCCCGAAAAATCCAAATTAAATTCCGTGGATTTTTAGAAATGATTTCACGATAGTGGGAGCGAGTACGAGGCTCGGAGAAGTTGTGGAATTAGTTCGAACGATTAATTTTCGAAAAAACGAACGTTATTTAGGGGCTCGCGAAAGTTGACTTTTTATACGTTCAAAATTTGGGAAAACTTCCTTCGTGAAAGTTGTAGAGCTCGGCGATACGATCTCGTGCATATGTGGAACGCAATATTCGGAGTTCGTATGAATTAATTATAATTTTTCGAAAAAATTTCCAGTTTTGTATAAAGCTTCCATTTTCGGAAATTCCAAAAAAAAATATTTTCTTTTTTCCATTTTGGAAACTCAGTTCTCTTTTTCTCTCTCTCGAGCCGCGTCGGCCTCTTCCCTTCGCCGGCGTCTATCTTCCTCTTCCGGCCATCTCTGGACGAGAAACCACGTCCAGCAGCTTCGCCTCACTCCTCTGAAGCCATCTGTGGCAGCCTTGCATGGCGGCGCGGCCTGTACAAGCGGCGGGGAGCTCGACCCGGTTTGATGTCGATTTTGAGTCAACGCCGATATCTCGAGTTTCCGCCCACCAATCTTCAAGATTCTTGGCTTGTTGAACTCGCCTCAACCTTCTGATCATCCTCCGAGAAGGATCGCACTTGGGGTGAACGTTTTCACGTTCGTCGGAGCTCGCCTCGATTTAGATCGAAAATCACCTTTTGATCCGTATATCTCGAGCTACAGACCATCATTTCTTGTGATTATTGAGCTGGTGAACTCAGATTAAAGTTCTGAACAACTTTCATGAAGGGATCGAAGCGAGAAATTGAAGTTTTTACGTCGGAATTCAAGCTCGCCGGATTCTGGAAATTTTCCGGCCACCGACGCTTTCGATCAAGATATCTCGAGCTGTAGAGCTTCGTTTTGAGTGATTCTTGAACCAGTGAGTTCGTCTTTAAGTTCTGAACAAGTGTCTTGAAGGAATCGAAGCGAAAGGAGGACATTTTTACGTTGATCAGAGCTTCGCCAGTTTCTGCAAATTCTCGCCGGTTTCTGGAAAAATTCCGGCCACCTCGACTGTTTTAGGTAATTTCAACCACTTCCGGTCATTTTCAGCTTACATGGTAGTTATGAAAATTGTTAAGCATGATGAGAGGAAGAAGAGCAGCCCAGCCCCGACACCATTGGTGGTGGTCGGCGGCGGCTCTGCCACTAACTCCGGCGGCCCTTTCCAGCCACCTCCGGGGATCAAAAATATGGTTTCTGTACATTTTCAGATTCTATATTTCAATACGATCATTTTGGTATATTACACGTAATTTTTGGATATCGTATGATTAAGTTATGAATTTTTAAGTTTCGATCGATTTCGATCGTTCGATTTGTGATCTGTGAAGATCAGACCGTCTGATGGAATTGTAGATTTGATATGTTGATCGTATGACTGTCCCGATGACTTTGTGTGGTCACGAACGAAGATCTGACCGTTGGATCTTCGTATAATTGAGAAATGGTGATTCGGGAGGCGATTTGTGAGAATCCATCCGTCGGATTTTTATATAAGTTCGAATCCGACCGTCAGATTCCCGTATATGTGTGCTTTTGAGTTGTTGGCTAAGTTAAGATCATTATTGGATTAGGTGATCGATGGATTTATTTGGCGGACGATTCGTGAGATTGTTAATTGAGCTGTTAAGAAGACGTAGCTGGATCAGAGGTGAGTAAACCTCACGTGGTTCATATTACGAACCGAATAAATTTAATTACTTTATTTTGTCGTAATTGTGTGAAAATATTTATGAAATAAATATTTGTTTTAAATCATATGGGCTTGATCAACTACGGTCCATAGGTAAGTAAAATGTATTTAAACTATAAAAATGAATTTCACGATTTTATTGTGTGGACTATAGTTGGTATTAGTGATTATCCCTGAGCGGATAATTACGTATATATATATTTATGTGGAATATATATATGGATGGTGTGGCATTGTGGTATGTGGATTATTGAATTGAATATTTACATATGTCGGAAACATATATGTATTGGTAGAATTGTTGTGATGCAAACAATATTTGTGAGTGAGTTCATATATTGTTTTTGGGTATGACTTTTCGGGAAACAATATGTCGTGGGAAATGGTATTTCTATTGTTTTGAAAAGTGTTTGAGGAATTGGGGAGTTGCAGGTTGTGATTTCTCCTTTTGGGTTGGGAAACATTTCAGGTCCGGTATGACCATTTTAAATGTTTTAATCTGACGACCGGTGGTCTGAGGATTTGAGAGTCACAGGTTGTGATTTCTCCGTTTGATTTGTTTTAACATTTTGGGTCCAGTGCGACTCGCTTAAATGTTTTGATCTAAGGGTCAGGTTGGCCTAAAGATCCGGGGTTTGCAGGTTGCATCCTCAGGCAATATATCGTAATTACGCCTTTGGCCCGGTTAGTGATTTCGATCAGTTAGAGCTCTAGTCTGTCTGCCAACGTGTCCAGGTTGGACCGGATTTTCATAATGATTTGTTAGGTTAACATTTCCTATGATTTTGTCACGATGTGACTTGTAAGAGTCCTTTTGGTAAAAGGTGTTGAGTTTTGGATGGATTTATTAGTGTGAGTTGATGATGTTTTTAATTAATTTCCTTGTTAATTCTTTTGTTTAAATTTCTATTCTTTTTCTCTTTTCTTCTTTTTCGGTTATATTGTTTATTATCTCTATTTATTTCCTTGATCATTCTATGGTTCGATTTCCCGTTTATTTCTCGTTTTCATTTTATTGTTTGATTTTAATGTAATCTCCTGAACTAAATTATATGCAGGGATTACTATGACTTCTGATTTTATGCGTGTTGGTTATTTCCTGAATTAATTTTCTATGCATGATTAATGTTCTTATTAGTTTAATTGGGAAGTGCAGTGATGGATGAGACTTGTAGAAAGTTGAGAAATATTATTCCGTATTGTGGGGATAAAGACATCTTGTTAAGAGTAGAGATGAGTGATTCATTTGATTTCTTTGTGTGTGATTTCAAATGATTTGGAGTTAATGATTTTGGTGATCGATTATCGAGATTGTGGTTTTCTTTGTGGATGTTGAAATTGTTGGTTGTTACTTGAGTTAAAAGTACTGTGTTATAATAAATCAACCATTCTTTCTTTTACTCATACTGGCTGTCAAAAGCTTACCGGGTTTTGTGTTGTTGCAATCCCGGTACACTATTCAAACGGTGTAGCGGATAATCCTACAGGACTGGAGAATTCAGGAAGGTGATCGAACCGTGTAGAGTAGCTGCTTTGTAATACTCTGATTTTCAGTTGTGAGGTTTGTTATGCTCATTAGAGCTTTACAATTTACTTTGTACGAGTGAGTTGTAATAATTAACTCGAGGTCTTCGAGTTTTGAATTTGAGCGTGAGTGGCGAGGTTGTTTCTGAGAAAAAAAAATTCAGAACGTTTATTTGTTTAAATTGTTTAATTCATGTTTCGGATTTGAATTTGTTATTCAAAATTCGGGGCGTGACACTACCAACCTTGGGCCATGTTTGGTTCGCAGAAAGTAAGTATCAGGAAAGGATATTTGTTCATTTCTTGCATTTGGGATACAAAAGGAAAGGAGATACTTTCCTGAGGGAATGAAAAATAAGGGGGAAAGTGGTTCCTTAAAAACCCCAAAGGAATCGCTATTTCCCTTCTTTTCTTGCATTTATTACTGACAACACATTATTTTATTGCATTAATTATAAAGAATTTATAAATATGTTGTCATGATACGAGCATGAGCAGGGTGAAAACAGACAAATTTTTAATGAAGAAAATGATACATGTCTTAACATGTAGCTTGGTACATAGAATGATAAAATTGTGTATCATTTTCCAATTAACACCTTCAAGCACAAATGCCTATCAAATTCAAACCCACAAATATAATCAGAAATTAAATTGTAAACTCACTTCTTAAGCCAACTCCACCTCCTTTATGTTGCCCTTGAAACTGATTGGTGGTTGTTGTTGTACTACTTTAGCGACCCACTGTATCGAAGCTAGAAGTCAAGGATACCTGAGAGGAAACAGCATGTTGTTGAAGTTGAGGCAGAAGATGATGATCATACATGTCCGCTGGGAGTTCCAGCAATGGTGCTTCAAGTCGAAGAACCTCAATTACTTGTCCTGCTTTTGGTCTCTCCTTGCTTTTTGGGTGAGTGCACCATAACCCAACCATTAACAAGCATTCCATTTCATTTCGATCAAATATATTTCTAATCTCTCATCGACTACATCAAGAAGATTTCCAGCAAGGTACAGCTGCCAAACCCACCAATAAAGTGGCAAGTGATACTCTCCATCCTCGTAAGTTCGCCTTCCACATACTAGTTCCAAGGCTACAACTCTAAAACTAAACATGTCTGATTCTTTACTAGCCCTTCCTCCATTTGCTTATTCTGGTGCCATGTATCCAAAAGTCCCTACCACCCCTGTTGTTTGAGTCCTAAACCGAGTATCCACGAGCTTAGCAATGCCAAAATCGCCAAGCTTAGTATTGAAATCATTGTCCAATAGCACGTTAGCTGATTTAATATCCCTGTGAAGCAGACACTGCTCTACATCTTCATGTAGATAATGAAGGGCCGAGGCCAAGCCCAAGGCTATCTTGTACCTAAAATCCCATAATAGGCTTGTTCTACAACCAAATAGATGCTCATCAAGGCTGCTATTCGGCATGTATGCATAAACAAGTAAGCATTCACCTTGCTCATGACACCATCCATTGAACTATACCAGGTGTCGATGTATTATTCAGCTTATTATCATGACTTCATTTGTAAAGATTTTCTCATACTGCTCAGATTGTGCAAAGATACTTGTCCAGATCCTTCATGGCCTAGCCTTGTATCATTTGCAAAGCCATTAGTGGCCGCAAATAATTCTTGGTAAGTAAATTGTCTTGGCAAGGCTAGTCTCTCAAGATATGTATTCATAGATTTTTGCCCATCATTGAAGTAATTATTTCCACGAATCCTTTTCATTCTCTTTCTTACTAGAAACCAGCACATGGGCACAAAAATCATCAGAACGGAGAAGGAAACTACAACAACCACAATCAAGGTTGTCTTCTTCCATTTAACAATCCTTTCATCAAAATCCAAATTTGAACTGAATTCCCATGATTTTATAGCGTGGCGCTCAAGGCCGAATCCTGTAGAAGCTAAAAAACCAATTGTGACCCACTCAGGAAGCACCTTTCTAAGGTCAATAGGATAAGAAAGAGAAGAGTTCCAAGCAAAAACAGGGTTATTTTGACTTTCATTGTATGTCCAATACACACTGAAGTTTTGGGTAGTAGAATTGTAACTTATCCGTACATAACCCTTCTTCCCACTGTTGCTGCTTGCATTCCAATTGGCATTAACGACTGAGCGGAGGGTGTTGACATCGATCCCAACGTGTTGTCCTTGTGGATCAACCCATTTATCGGACCTGGTGTCGAACTCAACCATTACAATTTGATTCATTAACGGTTCAAAACGTGTGGAGGTGTTGAACATTCCTAGATGAGCACCAGCTGAGTTAGGTGGAATGGGAAAGTGAACAGGAGTACTAAGAAAAAAGGCAAATCCATCACCAGAGCGGGAATCGTTAAGAGTGTCAACAACAAATGAGAAATTAGTAGTGAAGTCTGCCTGCGACCTGGAGTCCCATAAGTGCAAAGGCTCAGCATACGCTGAAATGATCCTTGCTATATGCATTGAGTTCAATGACTCTCGAAGGCTTGGCTGCAGCACCTTCATAGAGTATGTTGTTTGTACTAAGGTGGTTGGATGGATTGAAACTGAAGGAAAGTGGTTGCGCAAAGGAAAGAGAAAAATTGATGAACATGAAGAGGCTACAGGATGCAATAAGCCTGCTCACAGCCATAATTAACCAGAACGTAAGAATTATGATCCGTGGAGACCAATCGCAACTATATCAACTATGATTCCATAGTCTAATGATAGCATTAATTCCATAAAGTCTCATGATAGTTGAGTTAAAGATTTATTAAGGGTGAAGAATGGACACTATGGAATATAAGACTCCGAAGACTTTGAAATTGTAGATTAGGATCCAACCAATGGTGTATAAATCAATGTTTTCAAAGGCGTTGCCGAGGCGCGCCCGGGGCGCGCTCCGGTGTGGGGCGACCGGAAATTGCCTCGCCGGAGCCAAATGAGGCGTGCTGCTGGAAAAGCGTCGCCTAGGCGACGGAGCGGTGATTTGTGCAGAGGCGGCGCCTCAGCAGGAAGGCGATGAAGAAGAAGACGCCGTCGTTTTGACTTTTTTTTTTTTTTTTTTTTTTTTTTTTTTTAAGTCCCATACGGCACCGTTTCTTTTCTTCTAGGTCTCTTACTCTCTTTTAGGTCTCTTACTCTCTTTTAACTCACAAAACAGATCAAGACCGATGGAAAGCAGAAGTGCAGAACGCAGCGCAGCCAACTAGCCAAGGAAGAGTGGAAAGAAGAGGTAAAAATTGCAATCTCACTTCTCTTTTCTTTTTTCTTCTTCAAGTGTTGGTTTGATTGAGGAACCGATGGTCTTGGTTCCATCTCAATTTTGTTTAGATGGTCTTGGTTCCATCTCAATTCATCTAGAGCCACTAGAGGAGCCGATCTTAGATGATGTGCCTATCTTGGATGATGATTTAGGATTTGACGAGCATGCTGCTTATTCACCTTCTCCTAAAAGAAAAAATGATGAAAGCTCAAGTAAGTATCTAGTGATTGAAATATGCTATTTAGTTGCTTACTATTTACATAAATATCAAATAATTTTAATCTCAAATCTTATATCTAGGTAAGGTAAGATCCAAGAAGAAAATGAGAAAACTTGCTGCATTACTTAGGGATGAAGATCATGAGATAGAAGACCTTACTTTGCCTCCCCACACTGATGCAGCATTGGACATTGATGATTGTGATGATATTCATGTGGGTGTGGATGGATATGATGATTATGAATTGGAAGAATGAAGTGCAGTTGTTATTTTCGAATAAATTTAGTATCAACTTATGTATTATTGAATTTAATGTTATGAGAGTGCTTATTTAGAACCTTATTTAAGTATATTCATATTATTTATAAATGTAATGTATTATTATAATAATTACGGGTAAAGGCTTCGCCTTTACGCCTTGAGGCACTCGCCTCGCGGGGCTCTAGGAAATCGCCTTCGCCTCGCTTTCGCATTTGAAAACATTGGTATAAATTAATCTAGGGCATTGCCTTCAGGAAATATACAAGAAAAGAAGGATAAGGAATGGATTCAACGCCATATTATTTGACAGTAGACTAATTAAAATAAAATTAACTGGAAAACTTTGACATGGACGTAGTAGCTAATCAGCAATCTGTGATATGTTGCTCGGAAATTGCTTCGAGTTCATATGTATATGGATGATGATGATTAATTAATACAATAAAAAATCAGAAGTCAATGAAAATCTACTCCACCGACACTAACGAAGACGTGACAAGATGAAACAAATGGGAAAACAACCATGACTTTGATCCCTGTGATCAATCGACTCAAAGAACTAAGCTCGATCGATCAGGACCATTTTTATTGTTAACTAAACCTCATGATTTCTAAATTTTTGACAGTACGAGAAGAAAAAACGGAAGGAAGGATTCAACGCCATGTTTATAGATCGTACGGCTTAATAAGAATTAAACTACTCGAAAAGCTTGACATGGACGTACCAGCAATCAGTGATGTGTTGCTGAGAAATTGCTGGTGAGGAGGAGGAAATGATGCAACAAAAAAATTAAAAATTGAAGAAAATAAAAACATAACTTTTTTTTTTTTATCAAAATAAAAACATAGTGCTTCTATTCAAACCTCCTAAATTGGCATTTGGACATTCTCTCATTTTTGAACATTTCAAAATCCTGTTTTGCCCCTCTAAGTTATTAAAAAAAAAAAATCTCATTATTTTCTCGTTTCTTCATTCCAGGTTGCATGCCTCTCTTCTACCCTCCTCTTCTCTCTAAACTTTCGTGTCTTTCAACCCAGAAATATGATCAGTTTCTTATTTGTAGCTTATGTAAAATAAAAATTAATTGAATTTTTTTCCCAACCTGCTTGAATTGATATGGTATTGGATGATTGCTGCCAATACCAATATCTTATTTGCTGGAATTCTCTCTTCCTAACATCTTATTCCTCTGCCCATTGTATTTAAATTATCAAACCCCTTTTAACCTATTAAACCATACACTACAACAAAATTGGGCTATCAACACCATTCTAAATGGTGTGTATTGATAGAATAGACTTCAATCGTTGGTGTGAAAACCCAATAGCCACCGCCCTAGACACTATTATGGGGTTGGTTTGCTTTGGTCCCGTGACATATACCCAAGAAACCACTATTACTTTTTTGGTGACTTTCAAACTGTGGGCCCCATCACCAGAAAGCAATCTCATATCGTCATTGGTGACTTGATTTTTTGCATTGTTTTAATATACATCCACCAACCTCAACAATAGTGACTACCAATATTTCAAATTAAAAAAAAAAAATTAATATACAATAACAATTATTCTTATCAAACCATTTAATGAGAAAAGAAAATTCTTGGCAGCCTTAATTCTCAGCATGATATGTGTGTTCTCCTCTACTCCATGGATTACTACATCAAATAAAATGAATGCAATATTTTGATAATATATAGGATGAAAGCATTGTGATAACTATTGAAAACGGTAGAATAAAAATGATCAGGAACAGAAGGCAAACCTTTGCCAATCCAAAATCTGCAAGCTTTGCAGATCCATGAGCATCCACTAAAATATTTGCACATTTGATGTCCCTTCATACAAAAAATAAATGGATGAGAATAAGTGTAGACAAAAATATTCTAGCATATTTGAACATTCAATGTCTCTGGACACGAGAAAGAAAGCGATGAGAATGACAAAACCATTCAAGCAAAGATTGAACATGGATCGATATTTTGATGGTGCAACCACATTTCTTTTACTTCTTTTACTTGTCATTTGGTTTTGAGATGACTTATTCCATGTAACAAAATGCTTAAAGGAAATACAACATCTGGTCAGATCAATACATCCAGAAACCACAATTTTCGCATATTATAGATAATCTCACATGAATCACCTGTGAACCATATTATGGTCATGAAGATACTTCTGACCAAGAAGGATCTCTTTTCTGTATTTAGAGACATGAGAATGTGAAAGATAGGATCTCTAATAGAGTTGTCAAATGGATCCATTAGGTGCATGCTCCATACACATGAAGATTTGATCCATACTTTAAATACCATTTAGATAAATGTAAATCAGACAATGATGCACATAAACAACATTGCTATTAAGATCTACTGCTTGATTAGCAAATTTACCACTATTGGAAAATTTATCTTCAACACAATACTAGGCATAATAAAAATAAATATGGAAAAACACCTCTAAATTTCTTGAGTATTCCACAACCCAGTACATCGAGTACCAACTAGTGTTTTGGACGGTAGCAGTGAATAGTATTGACTATTGACAAGAAGGGGAAAGATCCACTACAGGGAAGGTAACTCCTATTTATCTATAACCAATTTGTATGTGAATGAAAGAACAGAAATGTATCTATGTTTCAAAAAGGCAAAATAGATCAGCTACTGAAGATTTTCTATGGACTTGTTTATACATTAGGGTGGAATTCTCTATGGCATATGCATATCATTATCAATGATCATCTGTCTCATATGAATAAATATCACTTAAATCATAGAAGAGGTTTCTACATATAACTAAACTAACTGGGAGCAAACTTAGGTACATGCATGATTATTTACTGTGGTAGATAAGTGCACATATGCCATAGCATGACCAAAACACTCTGAGTTTGTAAACATTCAAAGACTCAAGCTGAAAAGCAACAAAAAGGGTAAGGGGAGTACCTCAAATGAGCCATATATAGTATTGAACTATGTTCTTGTGTTCAAGCCAACTGAGAAACTCAATCTCCTGGAAGAAGGGAAAACCAAAAATGTGAAGAATGATCAATCTCATGAGCAAGTAACAATAGTCAATCAGGAGATGTGATTTTTCACCTGTTGAAGTTGGGAAACACAGCTCCTCCCCTGACTTCCTTGATCAATCAATGAAACTTCCTTGGCAGCGAAAACGAATCCATCTCTGCAGGAAAGAAAAACCATAACTAATCAAGGTGTGGAACCACTCTTTATTTGAAACACTTCACTACAAGAGAAAATGTCATCAGCGACAACCCAAAGTTGTCATAAAAAGTCTAAATTTCTCGCTGAATTGAAAATGCGACGACTTTGGGTTGTCGCAACTAGTTGTCGCCTTATGTGTTTTACTGATTGTCAAAAGTGACGAAATTACATGGTTGTCGCTTTTTCAATATGCGCTGTAATCGGTTCCTCGCATATAAGAAATTGTGAGACACACAAGTGTGTTACCAAAAACTATATGTAAGACTTTATATTTGTTAATATTTGTAATATACGAGACTTCGCTTACGTCGCATATTCCATTTGCGAGGCTTGTATATTAGTCGTATTTTCAATATGCGACGCAATTCATTCCTCGCATATGACATCTTGCGAGACACGCAAGTGTGTTACAGAATGCTATATGCTAGACTTTATATTTGTTACAATTTTTAATATATGAGGCTTAGTTTACGTTGCATATTTCATCTGTGAGGCTTATATGTTTGATCAAAAATTTATACGTGAGACTTTTTTTGTTGCAAAAAATAACTGCAAGGTTTTATTTTTGTTGCATATATTAATATGTGACACATACGTATTTATTGTAGAAATTTATATGCGAGACTTCTTGTCTGTCGCATATAATGTCGTCGAGGAACCAATTACCTCGCATATTGAGAAAACGACAACTGCGTAATTTCATCGCTTTTGACAATCAGTAAAACACATTAAGCGACAATCAGTTGCGACAACCCAAAGATGTCACATTTTCAATTAAGCGAGAAATTTAGACTTTTTACGACAACTTTGACTTTTGTATGCGAGGTTTCATATTGTTGCAAAATATAATTGCGAGGCTTTGTTTATGTTGCATCTAATAATTTGCAATGCATATATTATTGTTTATTGCATTAGTTCTTCTTAAAGAAGTAGTATATCTACAGTGAGCAAAAAAGGATTTATTGGTAGAAAAAAAAATTATCATTGATAATAATAAGAATACAAGAGTAAGAGAAGGGGACATAAAGCCTAAACTTCTCCTCGTAGAAGAGAAAACAAAAGAACAAAAATGCAACTACTAAATTAATACAAGAACTATATCAGAGCTAGCCCCTATGAATATCAAAAATCACTTGGGCACCAAAGAGATAAGCAGCATTCAACAACCGAAAAAGAAGCAAACGAAACTAGTAGATCGAAAGCCACATCAGCATATTGCTTGATCAGAAAAGAAAATAACTCATGCTTCTAACTAAAAACTGAACTGTACATCTTGAAGTAGCTACTAAACTGCAACAAATAAAAACCAAGTAGTAGCAATTAAACCAAAGGAAAAACAGTACGTTAATATGAAAGTAGCAGAGTACGTACCATTCTAAGGGAGGACTGGAGGAGGCTATTTTCAAGTGTTGCCCATATACAAAACTACCAATTGCAATGATTAAAGAAGAAATCAATATAAAAAAAATTTAAAAAAAAAAAAAACAGTTGCAATCATATATATATGTAGTTCAAATATTGCCACCCATACTAGACATGAAAAAGAACAATAAGCATGTATACAGAAGGAGTACGAATTGCAATACCTCACCTACAACTGAATTGACTCTTCTTGAATGGCTCTTTTACTTCAAAGCAATCCACTCTGAACAAAATATTACGATATAAAGTTCAAGACATAATTAAGGAATCTTAATATAATAGGTCTATATAAAATGCAAGAAAAGATTTGTATTTTATCAAAAGACACAGGCAAATATTATCCTTTTATTTCATTGTACATGATGGATTTCTTTGTTTGAGTACGGAGAAAGATTACTCCCTTAACACCCAAAAAAATGAGTGCAACACGCTTGATCAAAAATATATAAGAAGAAAATATTATGTAGAAACACCAAGGAGTACAAATAGAAAGATGGTGCACCTTAGGCTTGCTGCTGCTAAAATAAAGTAGAACAGAATAGAAAGATTAATAACAAACATCATAATTATTGCCATTTCAATGCTTCTTGACAAACTCTACGTTCCTAGAAATTAGAAATTAAACTCTAAGTTTAGAAACACGTGCCTGGCTTCATTTCTGCCGCGAGAAAAAAAGCATGAACCATTCCGAGAGACTCAAAACTGCACACCCTGGTTAGCCTTCTTCACTCATAATATTCCACCTGAGCGTCCTTAAAGATGTCCCAACGAAAATAAGCACCAAAAACACATGAGAAGAAATATGATATCACTAAAAATAATAGTTCTAAGATCTAATTGAATAAGTAGGGAACTAATTAGCTGTCAATTCTCACTGCTCTTTGATCGTCTTCTTCTTTTTTCTTCCTTTAGCCTATTTTCAGCCGCGGCTTATTGCTCTTCTCCTGTCCCTTTTTTTTTCTCTCGTTTCCCCTCTTCACCTAAACTTAACCCACTAAAGACTCTTATCAAGGCTTGAGGGCAGCCGCACCAGCCCTTTATTCAAAAAAAAAAAAAAAGAAAAAAAAAAAGACTCTTATTAACCCTAATCTTATATGAATCTTAGCCATCCATCTAAAACAAACAATTTCAGCCATATAAATTGGTGTCGGCCTAAACAAAAGGAAAATAATAACTCTGATAAAAAAAAAAAAAAAGGAAAATAATTATGTAAAAAAATAATATCAATTAATAAAAAAAGGAAAATAGAGAGCAACTATATAAATAGTGTAGCAGCTAGCTAGTAGCAAACCTATTACCAATAATAACGATACACTAAATTCACTATATGTGTGTGTCTATATATATATATATATATATATATATATATATGGTTCTTCTATTAATATATATATATATTTTTGTCATTTTAAGAAATCATTTGTGGGACTCATATTTCGATCACGTATTGGCAAATTGATTATTCAATTTTTAGGTTTCTATGAGTAGATTACTTCTGCATACTTTCAGCCAAATTGATAATTGTTAAGGTGACAAACTAGATTAAATCAGTAGACGTACCGAATATGTCCAACCTTAACCTTTCATATTCACTTATGGTAAATTAGTGGATCCCATAAGCTATCCCTTAAAATGGCAAAAGAAAAAAAAGAAAAAAAAAGAAAAGGATCCCTTAGTAGAGACGACTCAAGAGGTGCAATAGCTATGAGGACAATGAATAAGAACTCAAGAGGCACTTGAACGGAGACGA
Source organism: Rosa rugosa (assembly GCF_958449725.1). NCBI lineage: Eukaryota > Viridiplantae > Streptophyta > Magnoliopsida > Rosales > Rosaceae > Rosa > Rosa rugosa. The sequence continues at coordinate 9,515,477 of NC_084822.1, forward strand.
TTCAAGAGGTCTCATAGATTGAACCTAAGATAAGAGGTCTCTTAGATTGAACTCAATAGGTGACTAGAATGAGTCAACAAGATTGAAGACCAAAGATATCCCGACGCAAAAAGACAAAAGAGTCATCTTGAAACTAATGTGCTAGTCTCAAAGGGATCATTATGCATAAACTAAATCAAATTTGAGATTTTTCAGTTATCAGTGATTCAAAGAAACAGATGGTTAATCTTAGTATTCTCAATTAAGCGAAAACACATATAAGTAGTCACCTAATTGTTTTTATGTTAGAAAGCTTGAGTTGTATAACAAATATCCGAGAAAGTTCAAGTAGTCGCATACACAATAAGCGACAACACATAGACTTGTTGTCTAATTTGGTATTCTGTGAGGAATTTTCACTTGTCACATAAGCATAAAGAGACAATCAGTAGAAGCTGTCATTTAATTGGTCTTTTGCGTGAAATTTAAAGTTGTCGCATAAACATTAAACGACAATTCATATAAGTTGTATGCGAGGAATTTCAAGTTGTCACAAAAACATAAAGCGACAACCCGTAGAGGTCGTAGCCTAATTGGTCTTTTGTGAGAAAATTAAAGCTGTCACATAAACATTAAGCGACAACTTGTAGAAGTCGTCGCCTAATTGGTTTTTAGTGAGGAAGTTCAAGTTGTCACATAATCATCAAGCGACAACATGTAGAAGTCGTCGCCTAATTGGTCTTTTGCAAGAAAATTAAAGTTGTCACATTAACATTAACCGACAACTCGTAAAAGTTATCGCCTAATTGATTTTCAGCGAGGAAGTTCAGGTTGTCACATTATCATCAAGCGACAACTTGTAAAAGTCGTCAGCTTATAGGTTTTTTGCGAGAAAATTAAAGTTGTCACATAAACATTAACCGACAACTAGTAGAAGTTGTCGCCTAATTAGCTTTTAGTGAAGAAATTCAAATTGTCACATAAACATTAAGCGACAACCTATTAAAGTTGTCGCCAAATTGATTTTCAGCGAGGAAGGTAAGGTTGTCACATAATCATTTACCGACAACTCACAGAAGTGGTCACTGAATCAGTCTTCAGCGACAAAAATTTAGTTGTCACAGAAAGATTAAACGACAATCCGCAGAAATCGTTGCATAATTAATCTTTTGTGAGGAAGTTAAAGTTGTCACACAAACATTAACCGGTAGTTAGTAAAAATTGTCACCTAATTGACATTTTGCGAGGAATTGGGTGTCGGATAATGTCAAATGGGCAACAACTGTCAATTTGTCGCAAATACCTACTTTATGCGACAAATTGGTTGTCACCGATGGGATTATGTGCGGCAACTTAAATTTCTTCGTATTTGCCACGTTTTTGCGACGATTTTTGGGTTGTCACAATGAAATTCCTCGCTTTTGCTATTTTCTCTTGTAGTGCTTGCACATCAGTATCACTTTGATTAAAGTGTGGATGATAGAGTGAATTATACAGCTTTTGTATAATGAGAAAAGTATAATCTATATAAAGGGAAACAATACAGCAGCAATAACGTTATAGCAACAATGAAAAGAAGAAGGAATGATCTTTTAAATCCTGATCTTTCTCCCTGATCTATGTAATTTCCTCCAACCTTCAACTTCAAGCAAGTCAATCTCTTTTTCCTAATAAAGTAGCAAGTTAAGAACAGTTCAAATAAAGTGATTGCTTGACCATTATTCTTTCACATATTACAATTCCTTGAACAAGTCCAGAACCATATTTATATGAAATCAATGAAAGAAAAACCCCCAATCTCCTTATCTTATATCTGAAAATGGTAAAAGAAATCTTTCCGAAATTTCAGAACTAAAGGACTTACATTTAAAAGACAAGAGTCAAGAAAAATATCATCTGATAACTAACCTGGATGCTTATGCTTTTAGGTAAATGCTCAATTACAAGAAATATTTTAGATTCACCCAAAGGAACATGCAACACCCTAAAACATCCATTAAATCCTCTAGCGATGATTCCATACTGAAATCCAAATTTCAACCAGGCAGAAAGAAACAAGCCTAAAATCCAGAACAATTATACCTACAATAAACTTCAGAGTAAAGAAAGGCGAAACCCTTTTGTAGAAGATGGGGGACGCGAGGAAGTAGACATGATCGGCAGTTGTTGGGGTCAACAAACTGTTGGTGATGCTGCGTTAGCTAACTTCTCGTCGTATGGCCATATGGATTTTGTAGATCGGCTCATCCTAGATTCATTGGCATAGGTCGTGTTGCAGGTTACTGGAGTCTGAGAAATGGCGGTGAAGAAGAAAGCGAGAGCAAGAGAGTTTTGAATTTCCATTGTTTGTTTAGCTGCTGAGAGAGAGGGAAAGACAACTCTCTGATGAATAATATTCTGTTGCAAAAAACAAAATATAGCACTAAATAAGTGGGATGAGAAGCGATCAACTAGCTATATTATTATTTTATTGTTTGGTTTATTAATAAACAATATCATTGGTGACAGATGCAACCTTTTGTCACCAATGTTTGCTATCGTGAATCACAACAGTTAATAGAACCGTTTGCAATCTATCGCTGGCCTATGGTCATGTTCTAATAGTCAAAGAATCAAAGGGTCAGTCACCATTAGCTCAAACGTGGAGAATCAATGGTATGTGTTGCCTACTTTTGTGGTAGTGATACCGGGACCAAAAGGAATCTGCATGTAAGCTATCTAATCTTTTTTTTTCTTTTTGAAAGGAGCTATCTAATCTTTTTTAAACAAAATGGATGAGCCAATTCGTTGTTTAATCCAATTGCAATGATGTCTTCACCTATAGCTGGTTAAAGAAATCGTAAATTCCAATTATGTATCCGGATTCCCTTATTTTTCTTGGAGGTTGAAATCTTAAGAATAGAAGAGAGAGGAAGAAGAGGAGGTACTAAGAAAATAATAAAGGACTGAATTGGAAATTTGATGGTAAAAAGTATTGAAGGAGGTCTAAATGCTAATAGAAGAGGTTTGAATTCACCCACTCAAAAACATAACTTAATGACATCAATTCTACCGACATTGCCTAAATAAAAAAAATGAAACAGCTTCCATTTTTTTTTTTTAGAAAAATAGTTTGAATTCAGTCATGCTAGGAGGCTCAACCCACATTCATGTTATTATCTTATATTAGCAATAAGAATGAGATCCAATGCTCATTAACGCTCACTAAAAAATAAAATAGGTACACTTATTAGACATCCGATGTTCATTGATGCTCACTAAAACTAGTCTTGCTAGGACGAAAAACACTTTAAGATGCACAAAAGTGACCAAGCTCCCCTAAAAAAATAGGGAATTATTGAAATTAACTAAGCTAAAAAAGAAAAATATTGTAGGCCTAGGGCAAAACATCCAGGCCCAAATCACCTAGCCCAATTGAGGGCAGTAAGAAGCCCAGCACCTCCATCTCGCCATAAAAACCATTGCCGCTACCACACCGCCAGCCACCGTCGCCCAACGACCCGCCGTTTGCCACTAGCCTGCCTGCCATCGTTACAACAGGACGACCACCATGAGGCAAAGCACAGATCCTCGAAACCAGGTGACGCCATGGCATCCCCAGCAGAGGACTCCAAACCACCAGCACCGATCGAGCTACCCACCACGAACCTCCGCCGCACTGCCAATGATCATCGACGAGAAAGAACTGGGACTTAATGATCCCATTGTTATATAGTTGGTAAAAGATGAACTTTAGAAAGAACTTGATTTGTGGCTTCTACTTTATTTTCTTGACCAGCAAATTACATATCTTCCAGATGGTTTTTTCATTTCTTAGACGGACATGTTCCAGATATAATTGCCGATTAATGCAAGTGTGACTGACAGTACACCTTGCTCAACTCATGCTAACCCCATTCCAAGCTTACGAAGGATGATCGATAATGCTCCTTTTAGAGCAACTCCAACAGCTTCTCTATAATTTCTGTATTATAAGGAAGCAAAAGTCAAAGCTTTAGCCTCTTTTTCTTCTCCAACTCCAACAGATTCTCTATTTTACAACAATCTCTAAAATCTCCATATTCTTCCTTAAAATTTTAGAGTTTGCTGTAAATATAGGGAATTTGGTTTTCTCTTTCCTCACTTTCCCTGAAGTAGAGATAGTTATAGGGAATCTGTTGGAGCAAAAGAGACTTATTTTTCCCTAAAGTAGAGAAAAATCAAAATATAGGGAATCTGTTGGAGTTGCTCTTAATGATGTGACCGCATATAGGGGTCAGTTTGGATGCCTTCATTACTTCTCTTTCACCAGACCTGATATTGCTTGGAGTGTCAACACAGTTTGTCAGTTTATGTAAGCAGCAATCCAAGTTCATTTTACTGTAGTAAAAGAATTATGAGGTGAGAACAGTTGATTATGGTGTTACGTACTTTTAGGCCAGCTCCGCTGAAAGCCTGAAACAAAGGGCGGTCTGCTAGGATGCAGCATAGGCTGAAAACCCCAATGGTTCGAGGTCAACAATAAGCTTTCTCATTTTGCTTGGCAGGTGTCCAATAACTTGTCATAAGAGGAAACAGCCTCCAGTTTCAAGATCCTCAAATATTGAAGCAGAGGGATATGGCTGCTATTTCCTTTGAGTTAAGGCACTTTGGCCAAGACATTTTCTCAGACTATCCTGCCTTATGCCAAGTTTCCGCTGTTACAACATCATAGCACCGGCTCTTGCTTCCAGTTTTATTCATGACTCCAAGGTGCGTGAGACATGTTGAGCGTGGTTGATATGATATTTACTATTCACTGGACAGAGAGTGGCCAAATATTACGGCTAGCAAATATTTTCACCAAAGGTTCAAGCTCTCCTCAGTTCATTTAATTCTATCTATGCAGTAATAGTATGGTGTTGATGATAGTCAATTCTCCAGCTCCGCAGAAGTCGTTAGAGAGATGTGACATATATATGGCGAATTGCATTGATCCGGAACTCATCCAAGTTGTTAGGAACTAGCTGTACGTTGATCTATGACCGGTAATCATGCTTAGATTTGTAAGCAGACAAACCAGTATTCAATAGAATACAATCTGTCTTTTTTTCTCATCAGTCTTGTTTCTCTTTGAATGTTCTTATGCTCATACCTTGATATCATATCTTCACACCAATATAAAGGGATACAACTTAACCTTAGGATCTCTTTAAGCAACAAAAGCTTAAATTATGTTTTGCCTAGCACTATCTTGTGTTCAAGAAGAGTAATAAACCTCTAGTGCTACATATATGCTGCATCCATTTGTCCATCCAAAATACCAACAAAGAAAACAGCATGTAACATTGCTACATGGAGAAACCATGATAGATTGATGTAGCTAGACAAATAATACTTGCATACCTATTTATATCCAAAAAAAATGGGACTGCAAAGACCACATATTTTTAACTATATCTTTAATAATTTTCATAAATTGCAGAGACTGACGCTTTATATATAGAGCTAGATTGTTTTCTCTTCAGTAAACCTAATGGACAACCAGAAATTCACCAAAAGAATAACTTTATACTGCAGGTCAAATATTGTTGTGGCGAATGATTACGGCAATGCTAGAGAACCTTATAAGGCCTGGGCCTTACTGGCCGACTTCCTAATTTAAAGCACTTCCGATCCTAATAATTTTAAAGCAATTTCTCTTCCAAGTAGTTATTTTAATATCAAATTTTTCACATCTATCAAAATGATGCGGCAGCTAGATGACTTGACCTGAATTGGGTGTGTGTGTTTAGTGGGGTGGTAAGGCTTTGGTCTCTCATATGAGAGGTCAAGAGTTCGAGCCCCATCAAGGGTCGGAGTGGGGTGGGGTTTAAAAAAAAAAAAAAAAAAAAAAGATGACTTGACCTGAATTGTGAGTAAAGTGTTGCGGACATAATATGACCCAAAATTTTAAACTTTAATATATCCAACAATCATTTTCCTCATGAGTATTATCTCGAACTAATAAATACCTTGTAGTAATTATATACTAACTATTAATTTTTTTTCAATATCTCAAATTATCCTTATTTGAAGCCTTTATATCAAAAGCATTTATAATTGATTTAAAACAATTACTTATCCATAGATCAATTTCATATTTATAATCATTTCTTATTAATATTCATTGTAATGATGCATCGATCTATGCTATTCATATAAACTACAAACTTCCAACACACCATTCAAATGGTGTGTGAGTTATGGGATCAAAATTTTTCCTTGTCTCAATCTCAATTCTAACTTAATTAACGTCTCAATCTCAATTCTAACTTAATTAACGTCTAAATTATATGCTTGAAGTCTGTGGGTAATTTAATTAGGAGAGAGGGACAAAATGGTAAATCAATATTGCATGTTACTGTTCATATAAGCTAGCTTTAATATAGATAATGTGACTAGTATCGCATCATTTCGATGAATGTCTCTTGGCTCTAATTTAGATGACAAATCATCCAAACAATAATATGGTTCAAATCATCTTCACCAAATGTCCTCCCCTCATTAAATTTACCCTTTCAAAAAACCAAAGGTATACATAGCATAAAAAGAGATGGGTAACAAATTAAGCCCTACATATGTATTGACAAAATCGGAAGAGACGCAAGACATTAATAGTTTGGACCCAAACTCAAAAATTGCTGTATATCAAGGGTGCTGTTGGTGGACAAATTGAACTCCCTATCTGTTGCTGTTTGTGACTTAAAGAGTGGCAAACAAAGTTGGGTTGGCATGTGAGCACTAGTAGCCATCACCCCCACAAAAGAATAAGAAGCAAGCCATGTGATTCCATGCTTTTATTCTACAAACATGTGAACATCATCATCCTAGCTTAGCTTCTTTATATTTTCAAACCACATAGTTTTGTCAATCAGTATATCCTACTTTCCAAGTTTTAGGTTCCAAACATTTCCATCTTGCCTTAATTTTTTGGGGGTAAAATTAGCACTCTCTTTTATACAAACCACACCTCATTTCATGCATATCCATTGAAAAATTACTCGTGAAATGGAGTGAAATTTATAGAAAAAAGGAGTACCGATTTCAATTCCTCAATTTTAATGTAAACCTTTTTAGGCTTCAACAGTCATTTTGTGGGTTAGTAGCCTATCTTCGGCAATCTATATTAGTCTAGAGTCAAACCAGATACAAAGCAAAACCTCCATTTATTTTATTAATTGGGTTTGCATGGGCTTGAGTATTAACAATTGCAAACCCCAAAAGACACTAACCTAATCACTTTAAAACAAAGCATGTCAAAATAGACATCATACATGGATTAAATGTGGTCAGCAAAAAACATCCAAAAAAAAAAATGTGGTCAGCAAATAATTCAAAGGAGTCAGTGACAATGGGTGACCTTGACCATCGTCATTATTCATCAATATTATATCTCATGAATAGAATTAGCATATGTTATTAATGAATTTAACGATATTTCTATCCTGATTAATTCAATGTGATTGGTAAACAAGCTAATAAGAATAATTTTCACTCATACTAAAGTTTTCTGAAAATACAAGGATAGGATGTGATTTTTTGGAAAATGGGGATTGCAGTGCATGGATCAATCCTTACTAGGCAACAGAAACCAAAATTAATAAACAGAACACCAGATTTTGGTTACGCAGTGAAAACCTCAAATATGAGATTAAAAACACTGTGGGGCTCTTACTCTTGAGAACCCAAAACAAGAATCATCGTATTAAAAAGGATATGTTCTTTTACAAACGTGAATAGCACTAGCTTGGCTACAATGTTTAGACAAAAGCTAAGACAAAGTTTGTCTTCCTTTTTGAACTCCTTCACTTGAACGATCACCAAATATCGCTATTCTTTCTTCACCGTCTCTCTACTGATCTCAAGAGAGTTTTTATGCAGATGAAAACACGATCAATAACACTTATACATGGACCAAGTGTTTTGACTCTATGTGAAGACTCAAACTCAAGCAAACATGCAAGACTCTACCAATATTCTTGCCTCTCTACGTTCAGTGCTTCTGACCGTGTATCTTTTTCAATATATGATAGACCAACGACCCAAAACTCAATCACTCAGGATTCTACCCTAATTAGACTCTCATTAGGAAAGAACTTTTAATACAAGAAATCCACCAAATCCTAAAGGTAATCAATTAGAAAACCTACACGTCCTAAAAAGCCGAGGACTTAAAAACCACGATTTTAACAATCAGAAAAATCTTTTAGACACGTAATTCCATAAAACCCAAAACCTACTTTCCAAAATCGGACTCCACATGAAACTGACTCCCATGCATATGCAGATGCTTTTACCTGTGATTCTCCAAGATTAGTAAAGGGACTTTGTCATAGCTTTGTATGGGAATGCCAATACGATATGTACAAGAATTGTACCTACATTTTCTCTTCTCATAGGAATGCTAGCAACCTTCCCCTCCAATCTTTTTTATTTTACCTTTCCCATTCATTGAGTGACATATAGATTCAACTAGGACATAAAACTCATCATTTATTGCATTGAAAAACAAATCATTTTATTACCTTGTTTGCCCTTCTATTAAATGTCCAACATTTTTTTTTCAAATTTGAGTTTTTTAATCATTTTTGTTTCATAGAATTTTTTCATCATGAATTTTTCACTCAATCAAAATCACCACTTAGGCAGATATTATACACACCTCATCATCTTTGATCAGTACCTAATCCTTGGTTAATGTCATGTTCTTGTTCACAAATTCTTTATCTTTTATAAAATCGATCCTAGACTGTTCCGAGTAACTGACACAATGAAAATCGCAGAATCCATGAGGACTATCCCATCAAATATATACCTTGGCCTGTTTCATTCGTAATCTTCACGACGCTTTCATGGATTTCACATGTAAAAGAGGGAAACCATATAGAAACTCTAAAAAATATGAACCTAGAAAAAAGTACTCAGAAAAGAAGTTTATGGAAAAAAAAAATTAAGAACCTCAAATTTAGAGAAAAAAAATGTTAGATATCTGATATAAAAGAAAATAAGGAAGTAAAATGATTTATTTTTCAATGCAATAAATGATGAGTTTAATGTCTTAGTGGAATACATGTGTCATTCAATGAATGAGAAATGTAGAAAGAGAAGATTATTAGCATTTCTCTAAAAATAAATAAACATCTATTATTTAAAGCGCTTCACCACCATTTAAACATATCTAGCTAACAAATGCACTTTAAGAACAAGTTCAACCCTCGTGTAGTTAAAGATTTCGTTCAAAAGTTTAGAGAACTTTGTCAGTTGCAAGGGAATTGCGGTATCCTAATTCCAAGCATTATCAAGTTGGTCTCATAATTTTATTTTGTTTTTATTTTTTTAATAGAAATGACAATTGATTCCCCACCTCACTCATCTTATGATATCTGTAAGATTTAAACTTATGAACTCCACGATGTCAGTTATTTCAAATAATCAACCGATAAAAACATTTGATACTAGATACTTGCAGCTTGGTGGATACAACCAATATTCTTAAATATGATATCTTCATTTGATTTTAGCTTTCTCAAGTATTACTAACAATCAAATGAAAATACCAATAAGGAAATTGAACTTGAGCAAATGCTCATAATATATTTTCTCACTCAAGTAGCACTTCAACCATTGAAGGAACCTTAGAAAATTTTTTCCTTTTTGGTGAAGATTTCATGTACCCCCAAAAATAGAAAGAGGAACCTCACCATGAGCTTCCAAGTTCCAATCCAATAATCCATCATGCCCCCAAATTCCACTCTGATCACTAGTGTCACAAGTGACATTGGACATTCCCATTTCACCCAATAACCACAAAGATTCCACAAACAACTTAAAAAGGTATCATTTTAAGTTTGTCAATTTATAAAGAAAAAATAAAACCAGAAGAAAAAGAAAGAAAGAAAAAAATTCACCACAGTAACTTATCTATCTTTTCATCATCTGCTTCTAAACAAAAATTCTTACATACAAAGATTACACAAAAATTACATCCCTTTATATACCCATCTACCACCTCAATTCTTCTTCCCTTTGGGCTCTTTTTTTTTTTTTTTTAACCTAAAAATTATGAAGAATTGAGATTACTGTGAAGGACGAAGAAGAAGAAAATGAAAATTGAAAAACTACCATACGACGTCGCTGCAAACAAAGTCATCCGAATTTCCGACAGAATCTTCGGGCCACGAATCCCGAAGAAGCTTCAGCAGCAGCTGCGCCTTCCTCTTCGCCCGGTCCGTGCAGTCACTCTGCACCAGCAATAACAGCTGCGTCATAATCCCCGCCGCCACGGCGTCGTTTTGGCTCTGCTCCGACTCCGAGCACAATGACAAAAGTGCCCCCGCCGCGTACTCCGTCGCCCGGTCCGAGATCTTCAGTATCGTCTTCACCAGCAGCGGCACCGTCAGCGCGTGCGCCGCGAACGCGCTGCACCCTTCGGGGATGCGGCAGAGGAGCTCTATGGTGGCCAGGGCTCTCTCCGAGTCGCATTTCTCGAAGTCGGCGAGAGTGTTGATCAGCGTCTCCGGCGCTCCGGCCGACACGGCCTTCTCACGTGTCTGCTTCACCAGGCACAACGCGAACAAGGCTTTGATTCCGATTTTCAGAGCCCGCGGGTGAGCGATTGGGTTCCGGAGAATTTCGATCACGCCTCGGTGGATTTCATCCACATTGCTTATCTGCGCTCGGAGCTCCGCCGTCCGCGACCCGGCCAGGAGGTTCTCGATCAACGCGGCCGAGTTGACTCGGACCTCCATGGAATTGTGGAACAGGAGCCGGGCCAGGAACCCGACCCGGTCCGGGTCCGACGCCACCGCCACGCAGTCGGACTCGGCGAGCGGGAACATTACGAGAAGCGCGAGCGCCTCGCGGTTCAGCTCGGAATCGGGGCAGGAGTCGGCGAAGACGATATTGACGAGGATTTCCCGCGCGTTAATGTGGGAGGAGATGATGGAGCGGTTCTTATCCAAATCGCGGGCCAGGCCTCTGAGGCGGCGCAGCGCGGCGAGCCGGGTCGGGTACGGGTTGGAGTGCGACCCGGCCTGTGAGAGGAGCGACCGGACGAGGGTCGGGTCGGCGGGTTGTTTCGGCGTCGGAATTCGCTCGACGCCGAAAGAGCGGTTGGCGACGCACCACTCCTGGATGAGCCGGCGGAGAGTGTGGTTGGGGATGAGGGTGAAGTCGGCGAGTTGGGTCCGGGTGACGGGGCAGGTGGTGTTGCCGGTGGCGACCCAGGACTCGATGCTGGGGCGGTCGTAGGTCTGGCCGGTGCTGATTATAACCGGGTCGCGCATGAGCTCTAGGGAGATCGGACACCTGAAATGGTAGGGAATCTGCACCCCGACTAAATCCAACGGCTCTAAACTGCCCGGCATGGTGGGGCGGTGGTACTACTAGAAACGGGTTACTAAATCAGAGGGGCTCTGCAAATTGCGCTTTTGGTTTTGGGGTTTGGTTTTGGTAAGCTTTGGGTGGTTTTATTTATATTAGAGACCGAATGGAACAGAGAGACATACCCAACCAGGGGCCTGGACTACTGGGTGGACCGTGGACTGCACTCATCTGACTCTTTTTGGCCACACGTGTGGGCGAGGTGCTGGCATTTTTTTAACTAAATTTTGGGGGTTTGGTTATGGTTCGGTCAAATTGAAATGTTGGACTGGGGGGTTTGGGTGGGGCCCGGACCCAACTCAGCCTCATTCTGAAATCTTACTCCTGTGTACATCATGGTTTTGTGTTAACGTGACTGGCTCCTCCACCATTTGTCTACCACAACTGTTTTAGGGATTGATTGAGCAACCAGCATCATTCATTCATTATGGGTAGGTAGTGGTCTTTGCACTCATGCCCTTCCTCTTATAACAATCTTTGTAACGCACCCCCGTTAAATATCGGAATTAATTACGTTGACTCAAAACATACGACAGTCTTTAAAGCTGGCTCAAGTAGTCAAGTGTGATATATAATTTTCCGTTATACATATAATGTTGCATGTATTATGTAAACCTAATACGTTATGCATCCCTTACGGTTTTCATACTTATACATTTCGTGTGACGGTTACGATATTGTTTAGTTGTTTAAGATTTGACCGTGTGTATTTTGTTACTATCATAATTATTTGTTTAGCCCCAGATTCTATTTCTATGTTCTTTCCTGTAGTTGCCAAGGACACTTATGATTTCACATCCAAGTTGTTTTGACATAAAGCACCGATGGGAAAGCGAAATTACAAAAGTCATTGATTTATGTTGGTTTGATATCATTAGGTTTAATTGTAAAGAAGTTCCAAAGTGAAAGTAGTGATCATTGTTTAATAGATAAAATATCTTGCAAACCATTTTAATTTCTAAAACTGAATTAATTCTCCGCAGTGATTTAATGATAAAGCACATAATAAGTTGTAAATTAAGAGAATTTAAAGATAAAAGTATGATCGGAGTGTGAGATATAAATATAAAGGCGTGAGTAGATTGTTCCCTTAAGTGCACCGAAGTAAAACATAAATAAAAATACTGTCCAAGGCCAAATATATATGTAATTAAGAGTGAACTTTGCATAGACTAGCAAAAACAAAAACGGAAATAGTAAAGAAAAGGAACATGACAAAAATACAAGGGCTGAAGCAAAGATACGAAATCAATTAGGTTTGAATCGTGTGGTATTTAGTGGGCAGTCAACGGTCAAAGATGAACAGATTAAGAGAGAGATGGTGAGAGAAAGAAATAGGCAAATAGCGGGTCCAGGTTGTCTAAGAGTGTCCGCTCTCCACCAAAAAAATAAAATGTGGGTGTGGATAACATCAAGAGGGTGGTTGCTGGGGTAGGGGGTTTGCCTTCCACAAAAGTGGAAAATTATGCTGATTAAGTAGGACCCAATGGTGGCTACCTTAACATAATGGACTATTATTCCTGCTCATATATCCATCAGTGGTGCTGGAAATTGGATCTACTACTGCACTGCACGCTATGCCAGGCGAGCACTGCAATTTGTACTCAAGGGCAATGTGAGACTTCTCTCTTTTTTTCTTTTTTTTTTTGAATAAAGGTCTGACCTTTATTCTTCGGCCATGATGTAAGGCGAGTACTTGGGTAAACTGTAAACCCAAGCTTGTATTTGCATTGATCCTTTAATTATGCTCAAATATTTGTAACTCTTTTATTATTAATACGAATAAAAAAACTTCGACTAATAGAAATGGTTTAATCAACATATCTAGGGAACACACCCCACGTTCTAACCCTAAACCTATTAACAATTTTTCCGTTGTTTCTCGTCTGGCTGCATCATGGTGATGGCGCAGGCCTCTGGCCTCGCCGGAGTGAGTCGAGTGCGGCCGGACGGGATGCTGGTGTTGGTGAATGTTCTAGTAATCGGAGATTGGGGCTGAGAGGGTTACTGTTGTGTTAGTTCCAGTTGATGGCGACGTTGGCACAGACAGTCGTTTTACAGCGGACGGTGGTGGCAAATTGTCTGTTTGGGGTTCATGCTCGATCTGGATTGTGGGTCTGTGGTCGGATCCGTTCGGATCTCACCACAAATTCATCTAAGAGTGGTGGCAGCCTAATCGTGTAGCTGAGGGCGGCGGAGGGAGTCACATTCACATTGGGCTCTCAAGGTTTGGGGTTGTGGTGGGGGATGTTATGCTTTGTTTGTTACGTCCCGTATCTAGATTTGTCGGTAAACGATTAAAATATTACCCTTTTTACTTTCATTTCGAGCATGCATTGGAACTTCGAAGTTGATTTTTTCTTCGGTTCACTTTTCAAGGAAACTTCCATCATGAAAGTTATAGAGTACATTAAACCGAGTCCGTGGCAATACGGCCTGCAAAAATCAGAGTTCGTATGAGAAAGATTCAGTTTACAGAAGTTTATGAATTCCTCGAAGTTTTCCGGGGCAAAATTGACTTTTTTCCACCGAGACTATAAATAGATGAAACCCTAGTTTTTGGAGGGGGGAACCCTCATTTTCTCAGCCGGATACCCAAAGTGAGAGAGAGAGAGAGAGAATCGATCGGGTCGACCCGACCCTAAATAGAAAACCCGGTGGGCTCTCCGCCGTCCAGCCACCACCGGACACGCCACCGGTTGCAAAATGACGGCCTTCTCCCCCTCTGTTGATCTTTGGCCACACCTTTGATCGATTTGAGGTGTGCAGCAATAATTGTGGCCGAGAAGCCCGTTCGGATCCGTGCAAACTGACCTGGCCGGAACTTTCTCTTCCGGCCACCATTGTCAGCGATTCCACTTGGGCTTTGAAGCCCTTCATCTGCTAGTTTAACTTACAGGACTCGCTCCGAATTTCACCCTAAAATCCGAAGTGGCCATGCGGGGTCCATCTTAGAAGAAATTCTACCAAAAATTTGGCAGAACCTCCTCTAAAATGGACTACCCAAAAACCTGTGGAAAGACAATACACTTCCAAACAATCCAACCTTATTCTTCTGGAACCACCCTGCTCCCTAAATCATAACATCTCTCATTTCACAAAACAATTCTGAACTTAAGAATATTAATCTCCTGGGTTATCAGAGCAATCTAATGCACAGGGTGTACAAGAGGATAGAATACAAGATAAATGACCGATACATTTTATAATGCGGAATCTATGACAGCTATGCATCAACCCCATGTACGCTCGACCTCAAGCTAATCTGGCATGCAAACTGGGCATTTGAAACTGAAGGGCCCAGTGGAAAAACATTTAAAAACCGTTAGAGTGAGTGGACGAAAAATAAGTAATTTCAAATGAACAAGTGAAACTTAATGCTTTCCCAAGTTATTCTCTAAAATCTCACATGCAGTAAAAATCTTGAAAATACTCTTAATCATCATCTTTACTGAAATCTCAATCACGTAATGTCGAACATCTCGAAATCTCTTCAATATATAATGATATTTCAAAAATCTCGTTAAATTATTCATATCTCAAATAGGCGATTATTAGAGGGGACTGCCGACTAGTCATCTCTTGCCACCTGGAGGAGACTGCCGACCAGTGACACATCGGAGGGGACTGCCAACCGGACGAAGAGGTGATGGTTAGAGGGGACTGCCGACTAACCATACTAGTTAGAGGGGATTGCCGACTAACTACCTCATGCCATCTGGAGGGGGCTGCCGACCAGATGACGCATCTGAGGGAACTGTCGACCGAAATATTCTGGAGGGGACTGCCGACCAGAATATTGTCTGGAGGGGATTGCCGACCAGACTATTACCTGGAAGGGACTGCCGACCAGGTAATGCATGCATGCGCTGACTTATTTACCTCCTCGAATAATCTGAAACCATTAAATCATAATATAGCTCGTGATTAATCCATACTCAAATATCATCATTAGTAAATCATCGAAACCATACAAATACTTGATAAGTCAAAACTCAACAGAAATCATCATAAGATCTCACCAATTCACCAACTTTCCGAAAGAGGTCATAATAGCTCGAAATTCAAGTAACTCAATAATTAAATAAAAGCTTTCGGAAAGTGAAACTCAATCTCAACTTAATCAACCTCGTAAATCATCAAAATTTCGATAAATCAAAGCTCATAAAATTCGGAATATCAATAAATTATAAAACTCAATAATTCAAATCATAAATTAAATCTCAATCGGAAAATAATAATATACTGCATGCACAATTAATTAAAACAAATGTCCACTCACAGTACTGTTTAGGCGACCACCAAACGGTTTCCTTCATGGAGCAGTAGCTCGGTACGTCGTCCTATACACAATTATAATTCATGAATAACAATCCG
Organism: Rosa rugosa; assembly: GCF_958449725.1. Taxonomy (NCBI): domain Eukaryota; kingdom Viridiplantae; phylum Streptophyta; class Magnoliopsida; order Rosales; family Rosaceae; genus Rosa; species Rosa rugosa. Next base: position 9,531,215 of record NC_084822.1, read on the forward strand.
GAAATTAAATACGATTCCCACATCATATCCTCATAATTCAACATTTCCATTTCTTCTCCGATTTAACCAAAACTTCACCATTAACACCAATTCCTTAATTTAAAGGTTATATGGCAGAACCGAGAGAAATCTGATGGCCGGATTCTCGTAAATCAATAACTGAACTATCGAACTTTAGAAATTCAAAATCAATATCAAACCTCTTCTATTTCCACCAAAAATCATATCTACATATTTTTTAACTCACAATTGAATTATCTAACCAAAACCGAAAACCAGAAACTGTCCTACGTGCCACCAAAAGTGGCGGCACCACCTCCGATGGCCACCAAAATTCCCCAGTAGCATCATCTCGACATTCTATGCATCTTTCGTAACTGTGACAAAGCTCAATTTCAAGTCTAAGTATCGGAATTTACCTCAAATCCACGGGATGCTTCTCGTCGTCGATTCACCGTACTCCGGAAAAATTAAGGTTACCCACGAGCATGGGTCGAACCACGAAGACAAGGACTCCATGTTATGGGTGGTGGGACGGCCGAAAATGGCTGGAAAAAAAAATCGCCGGAAACCCGAAATGGCCACCGTGATCACCGCCTTGCTGCACCTCTTACTGCCCAAATTGCGCCACCAAAGAACCATAGACGTGGAGAGGAGGAAGAAAGGGTTCCATAGCCACCGGCGACGTATTGGACGTCGCCGGATGGAGAAGAAACAGCTGGCCACAATGGCCGGATCGGGGAGAGAGAAAGTCACATGGGGTAGTTTCTGAAAATAGAAGCTACCACAGTAACTTTCCCCATATATAGGAAATTTCCATAAACAGTAACTTTACCTTTTTGCTTATAACTTTCACATACGAACTCTGATTTTTTTCGTATCACATATGCACACGCTCGGTTTAACGTCCCCTACGACTTTCATGAAGAAAGTTTTCTCAAATTTTGACCTAAACAAAAAGTACATGTGAATGTTGTTTACCGATCGAAAGACTAGTAACCCGGTAAATTTAGGTTCGGGACGTTACATTAACCCTCCAAACGGTGTCGCTCAATTCGAAGCAAGGAGGTGGAATAGAGGCTCAGAGTTTCCGATCTCATTTCAAGGTAATTCCGGCCGATTAGCTTGTTTTATGAATTTGTTATAGTTCAAGGAATAGTTGGGTTTGTTGAGAAGATTATGTTGGCATGGGTTTTGCAGGTCAATTAGGTAGTCGGAGTGGTGGCGCGTGCTACCACTTCTTGACTTCTATTTTACCCCATTACGTTGAGAATAATGATAAGAGCGTGTGGATACAATTTGGTAAAAATACTTCGATTATAGATCGAAAGGAATTTCTGAAGTTTCGGAAATTTGAGTTTCGATTCTGAAAAATCCGAGTGTTGGATCGTTGTGATTTTACCCTAGGTTGATCAAATTATTGAATTGTTGAAACCAATAAAGTTTGCGGCGATTTTGACGTGATTTCAGATTTTCGAGAATTATGACGAATTATTAAATTAGTGTTTTGGAGTTTCGTTTGAATGTGCATATAGTTATATATTAATTCATCTCCGACGAGGATGTCGTATTTGAACATCGATTATTATTTGTGATTACTTGGATTTGATTTTTCATTTGGTAGATAATTTCGATAAATATTTTGATTTCGCATCTTATATATTTAATTTATAGTTTCCGTTGCAGATTTTGGATTTTATGCTTTTTACAAATTATATTTCCTTATTTATATTTTTATAAGTTATGGATGTTATGGCCATTGGTGGAAATTTATTTTTAATGAATGTGAATTGGGATAAAGGGGTTAAACTGTGAAATTGGTTATGAATGATGGATTCTCGGATTTTCTATTGAATTTGGGATGTGATGACCATTAATTGAGATAGTTGTTCGTGAATTGATATTGTTGATTGAATGTTTTATATTATTAGTGACAGTAGGAGAGAGGGGATGGACTAGTGGTCTTGACCAGTGGCACTAGAAGAGAGGGAATGAACGGGTGACTGAGATTGTTATTGTGGCACCAGAAGAGAGGGGATGTACTGGTGGCGATCGATATGGAGACACTAAGAGAGAGAGGATGTACTGGTGGTCATGATTGTTGTGTAGCACCAGAAGAGAATAAATGAACTGGTGGCTGTGATGATTCTTGATCTGAGACATGTAAGTTGCAAGTGTATATTTCAGTATGATTTGAAGTATAGGGATCGACTAATGCCATGGCATGATGAGAATTATATTTATATATATTGAATGTGTGTTATGATATAATATGTTTATATTTGATGGAGATCTAAGAGACTGTGACCCTTTTCGTACTTGAGTGAGTGGGTTTGAGGTTATTAAGAGCAGGTAGGCTTCAGGGGTTAAGAATTGATTTGAAGTGTTTAGTTGTTTCTGCAGGGTTGGGTAGTCCATTTTTAGGGGAAGTTCTGCTAAATTTTCAGTAGAATTTCTTCTAAGGTGGGCCCCACATGACTACTTCATTTCGAGGTGAAATCTGGGGCCAATCATGTCACTGTCGGCGACTATATTTCAACGGGGGTTAGGGTCCATATGCTGCACCAGTGCAAGAGATCAGAGGTGCGGTGGTGGTGGTTGGGTTGTCTGTGCTTCAATTGCCTTGGTCTAGGATCAATGCTTGCCCCTCCTGGCCTTGACCCAATTGTGGGTCTGGTGTGTCTTGGGCCTGAGATTTCACTCTGGGTCCATGGTTTATTTTTTCTGTTCATGAACTTGGTCAAGTTTTTGTTTTCTTGTTAGTAGTTGGGTTAATAAGTTACTACCATTTTTTAGTAGGACGAGGTGAGCTTGATCCCGGTATATCCACCTTGTGTGCCTTGTCTACTCTAGGTAGGCAATGAGTTCCTTGCTTCGTTCACAGCCTTCTAGTGGCAGGGTGATACTAAGTGTCATCGGATTTATATTCCGGTGGTAACATAGTGGGAAAGCTGATCATATTAGATTATTATGGCTTTGAATAAGCATTTACTTTCCGGCATGTTATCACAATTGTAAAGCAAATAGAGTAGCCAGTAGAACATTTTTCGCTAATTGATGCTTAATAGAATATATTGTTTTAGTTGAGACTCTTGTTTGTAGAATCGCTGTAAATCTGTATGTAATTAGGATTTTATTTAATTAGGATATCCTGCAATTATGGAAAGATTGTTTCTTATTAGAGTTAGACTACTCCTTTGTACTTGTATATATACACCCATTGTGAGATGAATAGAATCATCAAATTAACCCTGAATTGAAGTATTATTTTCTACTTGGTATCAGAGCATGTTCAATCCTTTGAACTTGCGCTGCATCCTTTGAATCCTGAATCCCGAAGAACACCACAAACCGCTGTGTACCACCACTGTTGAAATCAAACCATCCTGAATTTCAAACCACCATCACCCTACCTTTTTTCGGAAAGAAAAAAAAAACTTTTTTTTCCAAAACATTCATATCCATCTTGAAACCCTTGAAAATCCAATCCTGCGAAAATCATGAATTCCTCAATGATGCAATCAAAGAAACAGGCTATGGGGCATTCGTTGACTACTGAATTTTCTGTTATGGCTCAACGCAAACAGGGTCCTCCTCCAGGCTTCTCAGGACCTTCTCCACGCCGTCCTCTTGGTAAACCAAATCCATATGCAAACAAAAGGTGCATTATCTGTGGGGAATTAGGTCATAGCAAGGAGCGGTGCTATGAAGTGATTGGTTACCCTGATTGGTGGGACTTCACTAAGAAACCGCGAAAGAATCTGGGCAAGACCGTTGTTGCTACTACAGAGGAAGTTTACCTAGACAATGTCTCCGCTAATGTAGCACAGTCAGGTATGAAGGGTAAGGTTACTTTTAATAGTACATGGATAATTGATACAGGTGCATCTGACCATATGACCAATGACCCAAGTCTTGTGAAAAACCATAGACGTTCCCCTCAAGACGTTGTCTCTACTGCTGATGGTACTCCAACTCCGGTCACCGGAGAAGGTTTTATTGCTTTATCTGATACCTTAACCCTTGAATCTGTCTTAGTTGTTCCATCACTAGCTTATAATCTCCTGTCTGTTGGTCAAATTATTTTAGCTCTTGCATGTATTGTGACCTTCTATCCATCTTTCTGTGTGTTTCAGGACATTCTGACTCGACGGATTCTTGGTTATGGTGTTAGAAGGGGAAATTATACTATCTGGATCTAACAGAGACTGTAAAGAAACAGAATCATCTTTTGGGAAAAGCTAATCAGATCAACGGGGTAGAGAATGCGAAGGAAGCTGTATGGTTATGGCATCGCTGTTTAGGTCATCTATCCTTTAGTTATCTTAAGAAGCTGCAACCTCAGTTATTTTCAGTTGTTAGTGATTTGGATTTCCACTGTGACATTTGTGAACTGGCCAAGAGTCACCGTATTTCATATTCACCAAGTCTTAATAAAACTCATGTTCCTTTTATGAAGATTCACTCTGATGTCTGGGGTCCTGCAAAAATTCCATCTCTTTCTGGAGCTCAATATTTTGTAACGTTTATTGATGATTGCACTCGCATGACATGGGTGTCATTACTGAAGAATAAGAGTGATGTATTTGGAATGTTTACCGAATTTCACAAAATGGTGGCAACTCAGTATCAACAATCCATCAGAGTGTTTCAGTTTGACAATGGTGGAGAGTTTGTGAATGGCCCTATGATTGAGTTTTGCCGGTCACATGGAATTCGTCATCAAACCTCCAATTCTTATACTCCTCAACAGAATGGTTGAGCAGAACAGAAGAACAGGCAGTTGATGGAAGTTGTTCGTGCTTCCTTGTTTGGCATGAATGTACCTCGGTCCTATTGGGGAGAAGCAGTGAAATCAGCAACATATCTTATCAACCGTACTCCTTCACGGGTGATTGAGTTTCTAAATCCTCATCAGAAGCTTCATACACTTTTGACCATCCATTCTATGCCTAATTTGGAGCCTCGGGTGTTTGGGTGCACAGCTTATGTTCATAATCCCAAGCCTCAACGCAGCAAGCTTGATCCCCGTGCCCGTAAGTGTATATTTGTTGGTTATGCTGACTTCCAGAAGGGTTATCGAAATTATGATCCTCTTACTGGCACTATACATGTCTCTCTTGATGTTGCTTTTCGTGAATCCGAGCCTCATTACTCAGGGGGAGCTTCTCAGTCTTCCCTTCAGGGGGAGAGAGGTTGTGAAGGGAATCGTCGTTCTATTATTGATTTTGATGTCTTTGAAGACTTGGAAAATTTGGAGAGACGATTTGAAGGTAGAAATTCGGAAACAAAAAATGCGACTGCTGAACAGAGTGCAGTTGCCGAACAAAGCATTGTGAATTCCGAAACAGAAAATGTGACTGCTGAACAGAGTGTTGTGAATCCTGAAACAAAAAATGCAACTGCTGAACAGAGCGTTGTGAATTTCTAGACAGAAGAGACGATTTTTCTGGATAGTTTGAATCAAAATAAAGACGTATATGAAGCTCACACACAAGATATTTCCCCTTCGGCATCACCAACTGAAGATCCCGGTCAGAATGATCCACCTCAGGTACCCCTAAACTTTAATGAGTCTTCTGGGTTAGAAAGTGTTGAACCTAGGAAATCACAAAGGGTTACCAAGGGAATTCCTAAGAAACAATATGAACCAGATATCAAAGCCAAAGCTAAATACCCTATAGTTAATTTTATGTCTAACCATAGGATTTCTGGGTCACATGCACTTGTTGTTGATCAATTATCTACTGTATCTATTCCTAGTAACGTGCAGGATGCATTGACGGATCCAAAATGGACAAAGGCGATGAATGAAGAATTGGAAACTCTTCAAAAGAATGCAACATGGGAGCTAGTACCTATGCCGGTTGGAAAGAAGACTGTAGGATGTCGTTGGGTATTTACTATGAAGCTTAATGCAGATGGAACTATTAATAGATACAAGGCGAGGTTGGTTGCCAAAGGATAGACACAACGCTATGAGATTGATTATGAGGAGACTTTTGCACCTGTGGCAAAGATTAATACTGTTCGGATTCTAATCTCACTTGCAGCAAACAAAGATTGGCCCTTGCACCAGTTTGATGTGAAGAATGCGTTTCTTAATGGGAATTTGGAGGAAGAAGTACGTGTACATGGATGTGCCCCCAGGTGTTAAGAATTACCCAAGTGACGTTGGCAAGGAGTGTAAATTGAAGAAGTCTTTGTATGGCCTGAAGCAGTCTCCAAGAGCTTGGTTTGGAAGATTTTCAAAGTCCATGAAAGCCTTTGGATACAAACATAGCAATTCTGACCATACCTTGTTTATCAAACGCAAGAATGGTAAGATTATAGCTCTTATTGTGTATGTTGATGACATGATTGTTACAGGGGATGATCCGAAAGAGATGAATGAATTGCAAAAGTATATGTCAAAGGAGTTTGAAATGAAGGATCTTGGACAACTGAAGTATTTTCTGGGTATTGAAGTTGCAAGGTCTAAGAAGGGGATTTTGCTTTCACAAAGGAAGTATGTGATGCCCCGGAAATTCGTATTTATTTTCCGAGAATGTTTCCGGAATTTAAATTGTGGTTATTGGACGGTTTCGTGGCTCGTGGATGGAGCGGAAGTGTTTCGGACGAATTTTTATTCGGAAAGTATGACTTTAGGGGGTTTGCAAAGGTTGACTTTTGATACGTTGAGATTCTCCGGAAATTTCCTTCACGAAAGTTGTAGAGCGCGTCGATACGAGTTCGTGGACATGTGGAACGCGGAAATCGGAGTTCGTATGAGGAAGTTATGGCCAGTGGAAGAAGTTTCCATTTTGGTATAAATAGGGAATTTCCGAAAATATTTTCATAATTCCTCATTTCTGTTTTTGGAAACTTTCTTTCTCTCTCTTTTCTCTCGGCTGCTACCTTCAGAAACGAAGAAAACCGCCTGACCCGACCCGAACCCGGCCGACCCGACCCGGCTTTTCCGGCCAACTGCGGCGGTCTCCGGCGACGAAACTTTCCAGATGGGATTGCCTCCTCCGTCTGGTCGTCCCTGTGGTACTCTCTAACTTCGATTCTTACTGTGTGCGACGGAGAAAGGTGGTGCAGCCTAGTGTTTTCGGACCCGACCGGAAAACACAGTTCCGGCGACGTCAAGGCTTCAAGCTTCCATCTTTGGGTTCGTGGGAGGCTCCTTGATCGATCTATGGTGTTTGTTTCAATCGGTTTACGTGGAAATCGGTTCAACTCAGTTGGGATTACTGTTCACGGCTTGTGAGGTAGTTTTCGATCCCTTAAGCTTGTTTTCTGACTTTGAGCTAGTTATGAAAATCCACAAGCATGCTTAGATGAAGCTTTTTGATGTTGGGAGTTTTGTGAAATAATGAGTTTTGGCCGGCAGCGGTGCGCCTCCGTCTGTGGCGGCGTTCCGGCGGTGTTCCGGCCATGTATGAGACTGTTTCTGGTATTATATGTCTTCTACTCGTCGATACGAGGGTTTTGATATATAATACGCATATTTTGGAGTTCGTATGAAATTGTTATGATTTTTACGGTTTCATACCGGTGGATTTATTCGATCCGTGAGGATCTGAGCGTCCGATCGACTTGTGGTTTGGACGTATCGATCGTAGATGTATTCCGGAGACTTTGGGAGGTCTCGGATGCGTTTTCGCCTCGATTGGCGTCACTTTGGGAATTTTGGTTCGATTTAGGGTTTCGAACGTTATTCCTTGTGATTCGTTGACTGAATCAGAGCTGTGCTTCCTTAGGTACTTGGCGAAGTATTTGGACGGTTATTTTGTGGATTGGCTGCTTTGTTCTATATTGAATACGCAGCGGGAGTTTCGAGGTGAGTAATCTCACAAGGTTCATTTTGGAACGGAACACCTTATCGTTTTGTGAGTTATTGATTTAACTGCAAACTATATGTTTTAGTGGGTTGTGGATTTATGAAAACAATAGGCATGAATGATGCGTTTTATTCTTTTGGGTTGTGGCTTTTGGAAAGCAAATGACTTGGAATTGTTGATTCGATTTGTTTTGAAAAGCATTGAGATTTGTGTATGAAAACAATATGCATGAAATGATGCTTTTTATTGTTTTGTGGCTTTTCGGAAAACAATGATTATGGAAATGTCGATTTCGATTGTTTTGAAAAGCGTGAGATTTGTGTAATGTTTTTGAGTCCTGTGCGACTGTTTTAATGATTTGCTTCAAGGGACTGTGCGGCCCGAGGAACGAAGGTCTATGTCCTTGGGCAGAATATCAGGTAATCACGTCTTTGGCCGGACGAGTGGTTACGTTCAGTTAGAGCTCTAGTCTGTCTGCCATCTAGGTAATTCATGGGGTAACGGGAATTGGGTCTTGATAACTCATGACATTACGTGTTTTTAGGGAACAAAGTGTGAGTTGCTTCCTTATTAACGGTTTTTAAGGGGACAAGGTGTAAGTTGTTTTCCTTATTAACGACTTGGTACGAATTGGTACGTATTGGTACGTTTTGGTACGATTGATAGAAATCAAGGTGTGAGTTGCTTTCTATGTTATTTTGATAGAATTCAAGTGTGAGTTGTTTTCTATGGTACGTTATGGTACGATTGATAGAAATCAAGGAGTGAGTTGCTTTCTATGTTATTTTGATAGAATTCAAGGTGTGAGTTGTTTTCTATGTTTCGTTTTAAAAGAAACCAAGGAGTGAGTTGCTTTCTTTTATTTTGATTTGAAGGAAAATAAAGTGTGAGTTGTTCTCCTTTATTTCGTGTTTTACGGGATTAAAGTGTGTTTGGTTTCTCGATTTGAAACGTGACTTGTGCGGACTTTTATCCTGTGATTGGGTGTGAGTTGTTTTGAGAACAATGTTTAAACTGAGATTGTTTGTTTTAATGTAATCTCCTGAACTAAATTTCTATGCAGGGATTACTATGATTTTATCGATTGTTTTAATGTAATCTCCTGAACTAAGTTATATGCAGGGATTATTGCTTTTTGAATCGATTGCTTTAATGTAATCTCCTGAACTAAGTTATATGCAGGGATTACTGCTTTTTGGATTGTTGTTCTGATGTAATCTCCTGAACTAAGTTATATGCAGGGATTATTGCTTTTTGAATCGATTGCTTTAATACTGCTTTTTGGATTGTTGTTCTGATGTGATCTCCTGAACTAAGTTTCAATGCAGGGATTATTGATTTTACTTAATTCGATTTTTAAGTGTGGTTGTGGTTGTGATTTGGTGTGAGTTGTTTCGAGTTACTCATACGGGCTTGCAAAAGCTTACCGGGTTTGTTGTGTGACAACCCGGTGCACCATTCCAACGGTGTAGGGGTTAATCCTGCAGGGTAGGATAATCGGGGTTGAAGCTGAGGTAGCTTGTTGGCAACAGAACAGGTAGGAAGCAAAATTGATTGGCCTTGCCGTTGTTATGACTTCCGCTATGTAGTAAACTCTGAGGAGTTTTTGCGTTTTATCTTGTTGTAGACAATTTAATTCGTAAGCTTATGTAATATATGACTCTGTGGGCGGGTCAATATTGACATAGTGGGTTCAGGGCATCAATATGTATGTTGTATAAAGGGAAAAAGTTTTCCAGATATTTGGTATTGATAGCTGAACGTTCACGCATGTATAATTAGGGGGTTATATATCAATTTTTAATTGTGTTAAAAATCAGGGGCGTGACAAAGTATGTCCTTGATTTACTTGCTGAAACGGGGATGCTGGACTGCAGACCAATGGAGACACCTATTGAGATGAATCACAGACTTGCTATTTATCCTGATCAAGTTCCAACTGATAAAGGGAGGTATCAACGTCTTGTAGGAAGGTTGATTTATCTTTCACATACTAGACCTGAAATTGTTTATGTTGTGAGTGTTATTAGTCAATTTATGTATTGTCCTAGTGAAGAGCATATGGATGCAGTCTTTCGTATTTTGAGGTACTTGAAGATGGCGCCAGGTAAAGGGTTACTGTTTCAGAAAAAAGATGAATTGGAAGTTATTGGGTACACAGATGCAGATTGGGTTGGTGATAAAACTGACAGACGTTCTACATCTTGATACTTCACTTTTATTGGAGGGAACCTTGTCACTTGGGGTAGCAAAAGGCAGAAAGTTGTTGCCAGATCAAGTGCAGAAGCTTAGTTCCGAGGTATGGCACATGGAGTCTGTGAAATGTTGTGGATTCGTAATGTCTTGAAAGACCTGGGTTACAAGCTTAAAAAGCCTATGGATTTGCATTGTGATAATACAGCTGCCATTGAGATTGCACATAATCCAGTTCAGCATGATAGAACAAAGCATGTGGAGGTTGACTATCATTTTATTAAAGAAAATCTTGACCAAAAGGTTATTCGTTTTCCATTTGTAAACTCAGAGGAGCAATTAGCTGATGTTCTTACTAAAGGAGTGTCCAGGAAGGTATTTGACAGCTCAGTTGACAAGTTGGGCATGATAGACATCTATGCACCAACTTGAGGGGGAGTGTAGAATAGATGTAAATCTGTATCTAATTAGGATATCCTGCAATTATGGAAAGATTGTTTCCTATTAGAGTTAGACTATACACCCATTGTGGGATGAATAGAATCATCAAATTAACCCTGAATTGAAGTATTTTTTTCTACTTTGTTATTATCTCAAGAAGTTCTCTTTATGCCTATTGTAGTCTGGAGTTTTCGCATCATGTCCCCCATTGTATTTTGCGGTTTCATTAAAGAATAATTAAGGACAACCGCACCGACCCTTTTTCAGGATACAAATTTGTTTTTGTCTTCAAGGATCAATTCTTTCCTCATCGGCACTTTTATGGTTTGTCAAGGATTGTATAATTGTTTGAATCATTAAAAATGCTAATTAACTTGTATTTGCATTGATCGTTCAATTGTGCTCAAACATTTGCAACTCTTTTTATTATTAATGCGAATTTGTTTTCGTCTTTAGCTAATAAAAAAGAGCTCTACATATCAAGTGCTAAACAATATTTTATCAACATTTCTGTTTAATTGGTCAATTGAATCTGTCGTCAGTCGTGCTCAACTATGGAACTACCGTTAAATTTATATTCAATTGTGAAAAGTAATAAAAAAAAAAAATTTAGATTCAATAGTTTTTTTTTTTTTAATCAAACCCAATTCTGCCGTATATCATTCATCGAAGGTCAGAATGGGCCATTACATATCCTCCCTCTACCGTCATAGGGTAGATAAAAAGTTTGTGGTGATGCCACAACGATACATAGATTAGGTCCACTCATTTAATAGTTTCATGCTCACTGAAAAAAGCAAGCCTATAAACTATGTTAACACCACAACATAGTAAATAGGTGAAGTAACTAAGACTCCTTGACGCTGACTAAAAACTAACAAGCATAGATCCTAAAATAAAAAGGAATTATTAGAAATAAAAAAACTAAATAATGACCCAATATGCCCAAAAGAGCAAACGGGCCTTCAGGCAATATTCAAGCCCAATAGACCAAGCCAACATGTGGGCCTTTTCCAGCCCCTCGGCCCAATTCTGCAGCTGCATCGCTCCACCGTCAAACTTGCGTCGGGCCATCAACACTTCCCGTCGCCGACCACTGAACGGCGGCTGACTCCTGCCGTCTTGGTACACCCAACACCAGCTTGCTTAGAATCTCTACACAAGGATCCAAAGCAAAACTTCCAAACGCGAAGAGCCAAGCTTGCAAGCCATTGAACCAAAACAACCGATCTTCGATTTACTCCAACCAGCCACCAGATCCGGCTCGCCAACGTTATGCACAATTGAATACAAATTAATTAACTACCAAAGCATGACTTATACTTTATATCAATTACCCTAACTAAATTTGTGTGCACGCTCTTACATACATACTTAAAAAATAAAATAAAAATCCCGTCCTAAAAAGATTGATACGTGGCATATATAATTTGTCATGCCAAATGCGTAGTGTTTATGAACAAGCTAGTACAAATTTACAAAAACAATTTAGCTAAATTGCTTAAAAGTTAAATATAGTCAAAATTTAAGTCTTGCTATAACGTTACTAGCTATTTCACAAAAAAAAAAAAAAAAAAAAGGAAGAAAAAGGAGGAGAATATCTTGACATTTCCCTCTAGAAACCAGCATGCCACAAAAAAAGCGTAAAAGAATCTAAAAAAGCTAGGGCAGTGCTATGTGTGCCGCCACCAAACCAAACAACCAAAGCGACCTCCGTCGCTATTCTGTTGATCCCAAACCTAGCAACATGTCCAACATTGATGCTGTAACCTCGTCCTTTGCTGCATCACTTGCGCTTGCTAGCAGTGATGTCGTAGATGTCTCAAGAGCCTCGAATGGAATCCAGCGACGTGCCAAGCAATCCTTTCTGTTGGCACGTCCTCTAGTGAAGAAACCGGCTGCTTTGAATGATCTGAAACGTTTTTTCCGGCGAGTATGGGTCCTTGACAAAGGTTTCAAGATTCAAGAGCGGGCTCCAAACCGTTTTGTTCTGGAATTTGATTTGCGCAAGGATCGTAGCAAGGTTTTAAAGGGTGGACCATGGCGTTTTAACCAGGCTCCGGTTGTGCTTCAGGAGTATGATGGCATCAAGGCTGTTGAAGAGGTTGATCTGACTGTCCTCTTCTTCTGGGTTCGACTTAGTAATATTCCGCCATTGTTTGAGGAGCCTGACATGATCAGAGGTATTGCTTCTGTGGCTGGTAAGTATCTTGAGTTGGATGATAAACTCTTTGCAAATACGGGTAAGGTTAGGGTTCATGTGGCACATGATATTTCGAAACCTTTTTTCCTCAAGAAAACCCTAAAACTGGCACCTGGAGTAGAGGTCGAAATTTCATATTTTTTTGAAAACCTGGTAGGCAAGTGTGATCATTGCAATTTGATTTATCATGAGGGAGACTATTGCCCTTTGCTTGGTAGCCATGCCACAACAGGTATAAGACGCAGCACTGGAGAACAGAGGAAGGATTTGGTTGGTCCTTCTCTAGGGTTTGCGGCTAACACTTTTGTAGATGGAACCTTTCGTTTTCAAGGTGTGCAGACACCTATTTTGCCATCTATCTACAGGTCCTTATTCCAGCCCAAGGAAGCTTCTAAAGCACGCAAACCTATCATACTGCGTGACAGAGTCCTAAGTGCCACAGAACTGGAGAAGGAGGTGCACCAACCTTTAGCGTTGGCAGTAATTGCAGCTCCGGACATGGAGGTCTTATCTTCTGAACTTATCGCTCCAAGTGAAGGCATGGAATTTGATAAGAAGGTAGGGTCTGCAAGAAATAGCCCGAAGGCCTCTAAGGATGCAGAACCAGCTGTACCGGTTGAAGCAGAGAACAAGGAGAGTAGGGGTGACAAGTGTCACCTCCCCCCCTCTCCTTCAAAGTCTCCCCAAAAACTAAAGATTCTGCTACCAGAATTATTCAAACCGTTGCTGCCAGATATCCAGGCAAAGAAACAAAAACTGCCTATGTTTACAAGTAAGTTCTCTGCCAGATCTTTGGGTATGGTTGAAGCTCCTGGAAATATTTTAGTGCCTAAGGATGTGATGCAAACAAACTCTGGCACAAAGAAGAAAAGAGGAAGGCCTCTGGGAGCAAAGAATAAAAATCCTCCAAAGTCAAAGAAGGTTGCGGATGCGCAAGAGACTTGTTTTGCTTATCTCTCCAAACCTCCTAGCCCAACTGTTAAGGGCAAGGAGAAAATTTAAATTTTGTTTTTATTTCTAAACTTTGCCTAATTGCTATGTATTGCTTTTCATAGTTATTAGGCTCGCTTTTGAATAAGTGAGCACTAGTTGTCTAATGGGTGGTGCTAGCATACCACGTCCTAAACTTGTCTAAAGATGGCAAGGGAAGGTATGTATCCGTGCCATTCTGGCTTGAGTTGAATGAAATGATTGATTTGGTTCAAAAAAAAAAAAAAAAAAAAAAAAAAAAAAAAAAACCAGCATGCCACAACTCTTGAGTACATTGAAGCTTTGAAAGTTATTACTTTTAATGCATTGCATATGCATATTATGTACAACACGACCCGACACTTTCACTAAACAGATTTATTTTGTGTTGACGAGTTGACATTCAAATAACTTGTTTTTTAATCATGCAAGTTCATCCAACCTTATTTTGTGTGGGTATTGAGTCATTGAGATATGTGCTATTAGGTCGTGTTGAATTTAAGAGGCGTATTCAGGACCCTATCATACCATAATATAATGATATTAAAATTGAAACTGCCCAACTTTGCTGATGAGATTTTGCTAGACATGGTTTCTCTTATTTCAATTAGAGGTTTTAATTCAAGTATAGACTTAAGTGGGGAGAGTTGAAAATTGTGTTATTAACCGTAGCCAAATTCTGACATATTCACCAAGTAGAATCTAATTAATGAATCTAGCTCCAAATTTTTAAGAACTTACCAACACAGCAAACCTGTCGCATATTCTCGTTATATAACAATCACTTTGTAAACAAGAGATTTTTTACCATGTTGAACCACGTCAATGTTTAAGGACGTACTTCGGACACATATATATATAATTTTTGGTTTACCGGATTTTTGATCAACTCCTGTATGTGATCTTTGATTTACCTCCCCTTTGATTAACGCCTAATCTAGCGACCATAAATGCATTCAGACTTTTTTTTTTTTTTTTGAACAAGGGCCGGTGCGGCTGCCCTCAAGCCTTCATTAATGAAACTGGAGAATACAAGGGGGGGACATTGTGCCTAAACCCCAGATTACAATATGCAACTAGAGTACATCCAGAAAAAAATTCATGAGACGACTCAACTAAAAACTTGTACTCCAATCCACACCAGCTAGCAAAGAACGCGCGACAGACGGTTCTATTTGCTTCCCAGCGGTGACACAACGGAAAGATTACTCGATCTGCGACTTTAATGCAGCAAAGCGTAATATCCATACTACCAGCTTTCCTATCATGTTGCCACTTAAATCTCCATCCAGTGGCAAGAAGTCTCACCCTGCCACTAGGAGGCAGCGACCATTTGGCAAAGCAATGAACTCGCCGCCACCCTAGAGCAGACAAGGCACAAAGAGTGCACCCACGGGCAAAAAGCCCAACGATCCCTACACAACCAATGCAGGGACTTATTTCGCGCAGCATGCGCAAAGCAACCCACAAACAGCAAACAACTAAACAAACAAAGCAACCAACAGAGATAAAACAAACATAAAATAAAAAACAGCAGCAAAGCCCAACAGCCGAAGCCCGGCCCATCCACCATCTCTCCCAGAGGCCCAAAGCAGAAGCCCACCAAGCAAGCATCGATCTGCAACCTCCGGTACCAGACCGCCCCCGAGTAGACCAACGCCGCCGCGCAGCAACCCTGCACCGCCATATTACCACGACACTGTGCAGGCCCTTCTTCAACCCTATCGGTGCCCAAAACCCGATCCAGAACCAACCAGATCGGGATCGCAGCGACCGTCCCCCAGCCCCCAGTTGCCGCAGAGCTTCCACGGTTCGCCGCCGGCCATCTGTGTCCCAGAGCCACTCCAACTGCCCCAGAAACAACACAGAAGCACACCTGCAGACCCCCGTCCATCCCCAAACCCAGATCGGACCCAGTTCCACCCGAACCCAGATCGAAACTACCTCTTGAGCCTCCATGGTTCACCGCCGGCCATTCGTGTCCCAGAGCCACTCCAACTGCTCCAGAAACACCACAGAATCACGCCTGCAGACCCCTGTGCTCGCCCCCGAAGCCAGAACGGATCTAGATCGATCTGCCCTCTCCAAGTTCGAACAACCTCTCTCGGATCCCGGACCGAGTCGCTGCCATTGAACCCTGCTGCTAGCCGGAACGCAGCGGCCGAAGCGGCAGCGGCGTTCGGCCGGGAGGGAGCTCTCTTTGCTTTTGCTTTTCTCTCAGGCGCGTGAGGCGCGTTCTCTGTTAAACCTGCTTAATAAATCCGAACATGAGATTTAAGAGTAATGGAAAGGAAAGTTATGCATTCAGACTTTAATAGGGTAAAAATTATAGAATTGGTACAGGATTTTACTAAAAGTGGTCGACATCGTTCCATGCGTGGTCTAATCGGAAACACTTTATTGTTAGACTTGTTTGAAACAGTCGTATGAATAAAGAGATACCAAGTTATGTACAACGTCTGTGATCTTCTTCCCCATAATCCATCTTTTTATTTTAGGGTCCTTGATCCAAAGTACCAAAATGAACAAAAATTATCTCACTCACTCCAGCAACAAATTTTTATTCTCACTAACCCAATCTAAAGTAAAATGACTATTCTACCCTCAAACTAATTAATAGACTACATCACTGTCCTCTTTCTATACAGATCGATCGATCTCTCTCTCCCCAACGTTGCCGGCATCTGCACTCTCTCTCTCTCACTGGTCGGAGCTACCTCGCCCTCTCTCTCTCTCTCTCCTCCGCACCGATCTGCACCCCTGCCTATGAAATTTTCGGCGACCTATGAAATTTCCGAATACCTCTTTGGGGATCTCCGGCGAGGTTTTCAGAAAAATCCGGTGGGCGGCGGGCAATGACCGGAATCCGGTGAAATTTGGCCGGAATCCGGAGACCGGTGACCTGCTCCGGCGAAGTCTCCATGGTTTCTCTCTCTCTCTCTCTCTAAGTAACAAATGGATGAGGGTAAAATGGTATTTAAAAAAACAAAAAAAAAGACCTTAATGAGATATTAACGAAGACCTACTTAGAGTGTTTTGAGTAAGAGGGAATTTAAAAAATTTAATGGGATAAGTGAGAAAAAAATGCCTAAAAATGATGTAAATGGACAAAAAACCTTGATTTTACATTTCCTCATGCTAAAGAACGAGCTCTTTACGAGACCAGAGAAAAAACAGATAGAGCACTTTCAATTCCTTTTACGGTTATTGGACAAACGACAACTCGACTATTGCAGAACATGTTCGGCAAAGTCGTGGAAATGGGAACCAGGTGTGAAACAAAAAGTACTGTTTTAGAGTAAACCCTATACTACTTTCCAGATAAGCTCCGATAATGAGCCAGATTCATTTCAGGCTGACCGACGAAGTTGTTGAGTCAGAGATGAACAGCGACCAAAACCCAAACCACGCTGGCGGAGCCAGAAGCCAAAGGACCGTCCAAAAACAGTGCCGTCTAGCGGTGGGCGCCAAACACACGGGTGGGTTCGGTGAGCCTGTTGTCCCCGGTCAACCGGGCAAACCAGCTCTGCTGCTACACCAGTCTCACCATAAATGTTTACTATTTCTCTGCACGTGCGCTTTCGCCACCGTCGCACGTGTTTCCAGCTCCCTCTTTTCATTCTTTGACCGCATGCTTGTTTTCGCCGACTCCATGTACGGAACTCTGAGCCCGACTTAATTCCTCAAATGGTTTCAGAGAGCGGGAAATCTAATGCTCTCCCCAAACACGTGCAGGTGGTGTGAAAACCTGAGATGAACAGTTCCCGGAATTTAAATCATGGTCAATAGTACGAAACCGAAAAATATGCATAATTAATAAGCATGTCGGGGTACGTGGATGTGCTTAGGGTTTTGGGGCCGGAACCCTAGATTTTAACTAAAACGACGTACTATTAGTCTATTACTTATTCCTATTGAGCGCACGTACTGCAGAATCCTCGGTCTTACCTTGTTAGGGTTTGGGGAGCAAAACCATCAATGTGTGACAGTGGCAAGGTTGTAATAATGCTCTACGCATCATACTTACCAACAATATTGATCAACGGTGTTGATGATTAGTTCAAATGAAGGCCAGATGTTAAACTATTCTATCAAAGAGGTCGATGTAGGAGGCGGCAATATGATCCGGAAAGTGAAGCTAGCTGGCTTGAGGGACCTTCCACGTTGTTCCCTATTGTGGGTAGTTTACCACTAAACTAAAGTAGCTAGCTGAATTTAAGCTACAAGATTATACAGGTGTCACCAAGCTTAGGTTTGATATAGGTTCTTCATGGTACGTACTATCGCAAGTGAAGAAAAATAAAAGATAGTACGTTTTCTTTGATTTTCCTACATACATACTTAGGGAAGAAAAGGATCTTCTCTAATTGTCATAAAAGGAAATATTTATCCTGTTCATAGTCAACCACTCAATCGATCTTTTGAAACTTAATCGAAAATTATAATGAGAAAATAGAGAAGATCAAATCTGTACTTTATTTATTTGTTTTGTTTCTTCAAAAGAACCCACTAGCCCTTCTTCCAATCGTTTGTTCTCTCTAAGTGGAAGATACGTAAGAAGCATATTGTTAGCTTACTATTCCTGATACTAATTGACTTCATTGCCACATCAGAACCTAAACGGAAGGATATTTATTCTCATTTGTGTAGTTCTCTCAACAATTTTATATCCTAGAAAGTAATCATTCATACCAAAAAGCCATACCAGTATGGATTATAAGTATCTTCAATTCTCATAAAGGAAAATTGAGTAATAATAAAACAACCACTAAACTCCCAACTATAAACGAACAAAATCTAGCAAAAACTGCCTTAATTAGGTGACAGTTCCCTATCTGTTTTGCATTGGTTTATCCTTCTTCATACATGTATATCCATGTGTATATAATTTATTTTTCCTTTTCGGTAGCTGTCATGTTCTATTGTATGATCGTTAATTTAAATTATTGTTATTATATTTTAATTTAAATGTGGAATCAAGCTTATGTTGTGACCACTCATATTTTCAGATAGAATATTTATATAAAACTTTTCTTTTTCCATCCATATAAAAGGGATCTCAGCATATTGCTTGCCTGTACTTTCTTTGATTCTCTATTAATTAAGAGCAATTGCTCAACAGATCTTGTTTATGTTATGGGAGCAAGAATTCCCCTGCTAATATAATCCAATAAAGTGAATCAACTAATCAAATCATTCTTTATCCATATTAAAACTGTTACAAACTTCATCAAGTGCTTGAAAGCCAAACTTTTGGCTTGATTAGTTTACCAATTTTATAGGGTATGCGACTGTGAGGTCTTCATGTCTCGATAGTGGATGATTATTTCACAAATAATTTAAGTGCAGCTTGTTTTCAAGCTCAAAAATCAACTTTTGGAAAATTGAAAATTACTCTATTCCAAATGTTATTTATTTTATTTTTTTTACTATAGAATTTTCAAATGTTTTGGGTGGCATCATAGTGTAAAGGAGGAGCTCTAGTAGGGTATTGTGAATAGTGATTGGAGCCTAAGGATTTTTTCTTTGTGGTCCTTTGCTCCTCATCTGTCACATAATTGAAGCTGCTTTCCACGTGGGTGGCCCAGTCCGGCACCACGTGTTCACCTTGATTGTGATGCTGATGTGGTCCAATAAGTAAGCAAGGTCCATTTTCAACTACGATTCGTATGTGCCTAAGAGCATCTCCAACCATTTAGTCAAAAGCCAAAGCCATATGCAAAATATGACTCCCCTAATGTCATCACTATTCATTCAATTTTTGCATCTCCAACCATCTTTAGTCAAAAGCCAAAGTCATTTAATAAATTAATCATTTTCGAGAATTAATTAACTACAATATGCAGCACATGCAGCGGGGCCCACCATTTTTTCAGCCAAAGAAATTTGGCTTTCATTCTACAAACTTGAGTCATTTTGACTCCAGTTATGGCTCAAGAGTCAAAATAGCTAAAGCAAGAGCATGGTTGGAGATCCTTCTACCAAAAAGCCAAAGTCAAAATGACTTATACACTACAACAGAAAGTGTTTTTAGCGACCAAGTTTTTTGCGAGGAATTTATTTTCCTCAGTAAATGTCACTTTTTACGAGGAATATGTTGATTCCTCACTAAATGTCATTAGGTTTTCTGCGAGAAACATAATTTCCTCACTATACACCACTTTCTACGACGAATATTTCAGTTCATCACTAAAGGTGACCATAATTTGGTCTCCTAAATCATCATGTTATTGGCGAGGAAATAGGAGACTTCAGTGAGGATTTTTTTCATCGTTAAAAAGACATTCAATGAGAAAATAACGATTTCGTCGTTATTAGTTTGGCGGAAAATTATGTAAAACCCGCCAAGTTCAACGACGACAAAACCATGGTTTCCTCGCTAACAGTCCGTGTTTTGCGAGGAACTATTTCCTCGTCAAAAGAAGCATTTAGCCAGGGAAATACACTTTTCTCGCTATTTGTTTGGCGGAAAATTATGTAAAACCCGCCAAATCTGGTAGCGACGAAACTATTGGTTCCTTGCTAAATGTCAATGTTCAGTGAGGAAACATTTGGTCGCCAAAAGATGTAGTTTGCGAGGAAATAATCAAGTCGTCGCTATAATTTTGGTGGGAAGTTTTCTCGAACCCGCCAAATTGTATGACGACGGAAGTATGATTTCCTCGCTAAAAGATGACTTTTAATGATGAACGATTTCCTCGCTAAAAGCGAACTTTTATCGATGAATGATTTCGTCGCTAAAATAGAAATTTTAGCGATGAATGATTTTTTCGCTATTTATACATTTAGCGAGAAATTGATAATTTCGACGCAATAGTTTTGGCAGAAGGTTTTTTGAACCTACCAAATTTAATAGCAATGAAATAAGTCTTCCTCGCTAAAGTTATTATTTTATCGAGGAAATAATTAAGTCGTCGCTATAGTTTTGGTAGGAAGTTTTCTCGAACCTGCAAAATTATATGGCGACAAAAGTATGATTTCCTCGCTAAAAGTTCTTTTTTAGTGATAATTGATTTTCTTGCCTTTGATACATTTAGCGAGATATTAATCATTTCAACTCAATGACTGGAAGTTTTTTGAACCGCCAAATTTAATAGCAGTGAAACCAAGTCTTCTTCACTAAAGATATTATATAATTGAAGAAAGACATGTTCTTGCCGTTAGTACATTAGATGACCAACTAATTATTGTCATCGTGTCATATATATAGGGCCCTTTCATTAAGGGATCCATTTTTGATCGCATTTCAACATTTCGACCGTTCAGTTTTTAGGTTCTAATATATAGATCACTTTTACAAATTTTCAGCTAAACTGATGATCGTTAAGCTATCAAACTAGATTAAATCAATTGACGAACCAAATCTATCCAACTTGAACCGTTGATTTTTATAACTGTAAATCGCAGTTATGAATGCCTTAATGATTATCAATTTGGCTGAAAATTTACAGAAGTGATATACTCATATAGACATAAAAACTGGACGGTTGAGATGTGAATATGTGATCAAAAAGTGGGTCTAATAAGCAATCTCTTAAAATGGCAAAAAAAAGGATCTCTCGCTAGAAGGGCCCTGTGTGTGTGTGTGTAACTTATTATCACTCCCCAATTCCTTCCCATTGATCTTGCGCTCATTTTGCATACATGACATTTCCACTAAGGGACTCTTCTTTATGCATATTACTGTATTATACATGACTTACTATGTCATTCCAATTGAACTGCTCTGGTTCTATGTCATTCCAATTGAAATGATGTAGTTTCGATCTCACATATAAATAGGCTCTCCATTTATTTTTCTTCTCTCCTAGTCTCAGTTCTTCGAACTATTCGACGATCACTGCTCTGCGACTTCCCCATACGATCCTTTGAACACCAATACCTCCCAGCAATGGTGCCTCTGTCATGCAATCTCTCTCATCTATCTTGCCTCTCTTAGTTTCTCTTCTTCTCATTTAGTACCCTAAATGTCGAATTAGGGTTTTCAATGTTGCATAATTTCAATCTTTTTTTTTTTTCAGTTTTGGTGCTACTAATTTTTGTTTGTTGATGTCGTAGTAAGGTTAGAGGCGTGATTAGAAGACTATTGTATTGCTGACTGCTACTAAGAACCTAAAAGAACTTTTTTGATAATCTGGAATCTAGATCATCTTCTATATGAAAAGAGTTTAGCGTATTATGATTCTTTTATTTTAATTATTCCTAATACTGATAGTGTATTAGGATTCTTTTATTTTAATTATTTTATCTATTAAAATAAAAAGATTTGTTAGCCAAAACAAAGTTTTTTACGTAAATACCTCTATAAAGATACTAGGAGAACTATGTGAATGAAAAAGGACAAACAAGTAAAATTACAAATAAAAAAAAATAAATAAACATATCTTTTCATCTGTTATTGAAGGTAATGGGGATAAAAATCTCTTCAAGCCAAAGAAAAAGAGGTGTACCGAACGGAACACGCTACACGCGCACAGAGTCGAGGAAACTAGGGGAACTTGGGGCGTAGGGTTTTTGATCGAAATCTTCTGGATCTCGTGGGTAGTTAGGTGGCGATCCTTCTGGTCTCATCCTCTCTCTCATTGGAACCTGTTTTCTTCCTTCCCTCGTCATGATTTGAAGCTCATGGTTGGGTACAGCTTCGATGGAGAAAATTTTGATTTACTACAGAGTGAAAGCTTCAATTATAAATCTTCTCTCTCCATCAGTCGGTTTGGTTGGGATTAAGATCAATTTGCATCGTTTCTTTCTGTATCGGACAGCGTCGGAGGAGATGCAAATGGTTAAAAGCCATTTGCTTCGACCCAAGCCATGGCGGCACCCAAATCTTAACATGGTAAGATTTTGTCCAGCAAGAATAAACAATGTATAGAAACCATCAGTTTGAAAATTCTAATCCAGTCTCTTTTTTCTTTTGGAATCCTTGATTTTACACGTTCATATACTTGTTCCTATTTTTGCTTGAATATTCATGTGCAAATACCAAGTATATGTTTATAGTAGAAAAGAAGCCTAAACGCTGCAATGTGATCTACTCATCCTTTCATTCTCCAGCCTATATGTTTAGAAAGTGGGAAAATAACTTGTTTTAGCATCTATTGAGATTGTTAATGTATTCTGATGGATGCTGGTCTCTTACTTTTTTTGTTGTCATGTACACATGTCTTTTTAATAAACATGCAATCGCCTTGGCCATCTATGCAAAATGTATTTTATTTTACCAAAAGCTATGAATAGAGTACTGTTGAAAAGTGTATCAGAAGAGAGAGTTACCTTTGCTGGAAATTCTTGGCCATCTCTTGGAAGGTATATTTTTTATGGGGTTGCTCAAATTTAATGTAGTTGAGCAATTTCTCTCATTCTTATTTTGTATGAGTTTGTGTAGTTATAAATTTCCTCAACATGTTGTTTGGAGGTTACAATGATCGACTCCGCTCTCTGCTCCATCAGGTTCGTTTATTTGACCACTATTCACCGCATTATTGTGATCTTGAATGGTTAGTATCCCCGTACTTGTGAAAGTTAAACAAAATGAGATATCATTGTGAATATCTGTTCTGGATATTGGTCTCTTTGTGTTTATTTTTATTATTTTTTTCTCAGGTGGATTCTTTTCTCAGGTGCATTATACATGTTTGCTTCATGCAGGATTAACAGACTGAACTCTGCGAGTTATCTTTCTTTAATAAGGCAATAATAATGTAAAACTGATTATTAATACTGGTACTATTATCCCTGAGCTTGAATAATTTCTCAAGTCTTTTTGTATAAGTTTCTAGTAGGATTACATATATTGGTCGAGTTTCTTAATCACCAAAATTACTGTGGTTTCTTTGCAGAGAATGAATCTTCTTCATCTTCTTCGACAACAGTTTGTACGCTTCTTCTTTTCTTACTAGTCCTACATGGCTTTATCAGAGCCCTGATCAATCTCAAGGTTGGATTTTTACTCTTTTTTACTTCCCTTAGATGCTTTACAGTGTCAAGTTGGAAACAATTTCTGTCTCAATTTGAAGCACTTCACACTGATTGTAGGAACAAGAATCACATACTAGGATATGATTTATTGCTTGTAGCCTTGTAGATAAGGGGAGCTTGCACTGGAAGGAGCTCATTATTTGACAACCGCGGAGGTCGTGAGTCTCAGTGAGCAGCAGCTTGTGGACTGTGATCATGAGGAAGTGAGAGGCTTGTCTTGTTAAGCTTTCATGAACAAGAGCTAAAGCTGCTAGTATATGCTTTTGCCTTTGAAATATAGGTTTGGATCTTTTCCTTCAAGTCTGAGAATAATGAACTACCAAGAGAGTTTTGTCCTGTAAACCATATGTAAACCATGTTTGCTGCAATAAAAGTTATTTCTTCTGTTCCAAAATCCTTGCTATGTTCTTTTATTTCCTTCATTATTTTGTTGATTGTTTGACTAGTTTTGAATAAGAATCCTCAGGTCATATCGTAATAAACAGACAATTGTAACAAAAAGAATATTTTCCTCGCTATAGACTAAAATTTAATAACGACAAAGGATAATTTTCTCACTATAGACTTTAGTTCCTACACCGATGGAAAAAACATTCCTCGTTGTTGATTATTTTTAGGGAGATAACTTTTTCTCGCTAAAATGATACATATTACGATGAAACAAAATTTCCTCGCCGAAAACGGTTTAGAGTGAGGAAAAACTTCTTCGCCGAAAGCTATTTATAATGACGAAAATATTTTTGTCGCAAAAGCAGTAGTTTAAATTTTTTATTATTTAAAACTTCTTTAATTACTAATTATCATCAGCGAGGAAATACATAATTTAGCGACGAAATCAAGTTTGTCAGAAAATATATTTAACGACTATTTTCTAATCCTTGAAATTCTTTAACGAGGTAAAATTATGAGTTTGGGTGAGGAAATATATTGTCGCCAAAGATTAACAGCAAGAAAAAATAATTTTCTCGCAAAAAAGGTTTGGCGAGGAAATAGTTTTTTCGTCGTTGAAACTTTTCTTGACGAGCTTTCTCCGACGAATTGAAGACGAAAAAAATTTCCTCGCGGAAATACTACAACGAGGAAATGTTGGTTTTCAACGAGGAATAAGTTCCTCGCTAATGAGGTTTTTTGTTGTAGTGATAGCTAAATGGTTGGAGATGCTCTAACGTGGCCTTGAATTGTTTTTCTCCAGAAGCTAGAGTATAATGCGGTATTGATTCAAATTTAATACCAATGACTACAAATAAGATTTGATGTTATAGCCGCATCAGGCGCCGACGGGGAGCTGCTCTTGCCGGAAAGAACCAGGTCTCGATGTCCAGCCTCTTCTTGCTGTTTGACTCACCGATGAAGAGTTCGAAGTCGACCTTGATGGTGCTTCCATGGTTTCAGGGGAGCTCGCAGCGCATGCCTTTGAATTTGATTACCTGAACCTTCATCTTGATGACGACGCCGTCCGAGATGTCCAGAGTCTTCGTCCGGCAACAGCAACGCCGCCATCGACGCCTGATCAAGGCATGAGGATGGACATTTGCACTCTTGCATCTGTCCGGACGTCCGTTTCTGATCCGGCCTGTATGTGTGTGTGTGTGTCTATATATATATATATAAAAGTAATAATGTATATATATTTTAACAATGCTATAAAGTACTCTAAACAAGCTTCATCTTGTACTTTCTTTTCATGCACTAATATATGAAAGACGCATGAGAAAATCTAACTTTTCATTTGAATATTTGTTCAAAGTTCAAACAGTCTTTAATGATCGTAAAAACCAACAATGTAAAGGAAGAAACAATAATCAAGAGACGAATACGTTAACTTGAGCTAAGACTTGATTTGGTGGAGGACATGCAGCACCTTCGAACCAGGACGACACTATGAGAGTTGGGGTTGATTCAGCAAGCCGCCGCCGGATAACAAGGAGAGGCTTGGATTTTCACGTATATACTATTATTTTTGTAATTGGCAGGAATGAAAACGGGGCGGAGAACCCTGGCAAATTAGGTTATTCCATCCGACTTACTCCGGAGAAAATTCAGTTGGATCTACTTCTGACCCTCCTACTGTTGTTGTATTTGATAATTCTTCTCATTATTAACAAGTTGAACTCTTAATAAGGTCGATTATCTATGACATGATTACCTTTTATCTTGATCATACCATGTCCTTAGAGTTTGACTTGGGAAGATAATAGCTTCGCTGAGTTGAAGGTATAAACCTTAATTAACAAGCCTATATTCCTCAGTAAGCAACCGATAACATTAGCCAATTTACATTTTACACAACGTACTTGATAATAACAAATATTTATTAAGCTGTAAACCACACGCCCAGGGAAAGAGGACTATATATATATATGTACGGATAATGTTTAAAAAATGAATTAAGCATGTGGATTGTGATGCAAGGTAAGCAGTCAAACTCAATCAGAAATGGTCTCACCATTTATGTTGAGTTATGTGCTGACTAATTATTTAAAATGTGGGTTGCTTACAAATGGGGCAACTGATACGTACCCCAATTTCCATATCTAATTACATCATAAATAGATGATGCGCACATAAGGGTACGTAGTAGAAAATGTAAGATCCCATCCTCGTTGTATATGAACTCACAATCACAGATTATCAACCGATTAATTAAGAACTTAGGTCTAATTGGACATGACTGTAATATGTGCGTGTTCTAGAAGGCTTTATCAGTGCATGAGTGATAATTGTGAATATATGACTTTGAGTGGATTTAACGGATCGATGGAGGCTGACCTATTATTGTATGTTATAGGTGTTGAATTACATTTTGGTGGATGAGAAACTTTCATCGTTTTCTATTTCTTACTCCAATAGTCCAATGATCTCTCACCACTATGCCAAAAAACGAATCAGACAACACATTTCCAACAACAGCAAAATTTTTAACTGTCGTCTGATATAATCAGACGACAGCAAGAATTATTCTGTTGTCCAAATTTTTGATTCAGTCAACAGTTATTACATTGCTGTTGTGCAATGGTTATTCAGACAATGGTTATATTTTGATGTTGTCTGAGTGAGTTATTTCAGACAACAGTTATTACATTGACTGTTGTGCAATTACTATTCAGACAATTGTGGTTTTTTGATGTTGTATGACCGATCTAATTCAGACAACAGTTGTTTTTTGTTACTTTATTATGTTGTGTAACTCTCTTTCAGACAATGGCTTCAAACAACAGTTATCTATTGATACTTTACTGTTGTGCAATTACTATTTAGACAATGGTTGAGTTTTGATGTTGTCTGACTGATTTTATTCAGACAACAATTATTTATTGCTACTTTATTCTGTTGTGTAACTCTTCTTCAGACAATGGCTTCTGACAACAGTTATTTATTGATGTTTTAATCTGTTGTGCAACTCTTCTTCAGACAATGGCTATGAATTTATGTTGTCTGAGTTCCACATTTAGCCATAACTCAATTTTTTGACTCCCTCATTTCCTTTGCCCGCCTATTTTTTGGCCAAAACTTAAATTTCCCCCTTTTCACAAAACTCCTTGTTTTATCGTGGAAAAAGAAATAAAGGGTTCAGATTCCACCTCTTTCTTCTCTCAGAGGCGCATTCCACACTTCTCTCTTCTATCTTTACTTCTTTCTTTCCAAGCTCTACTCCCCCAATTCCAAAACCCAATTTTCTCCTCAATCCCAGACCCTCTACCAGATGATGTCCGACGAGAAACATTGGGATTCCAAATTCTCCGATCGGAATCTCCACCAGAAAGTCCACAAGCTCCTCGAATCGGCGCCGTTTCGGAACCCCAGTTGGGGAGGGCTAGTTTCTGGTGATGTAAAGCTCACGGTGGTGGCCAAGGACTGGTTTTGTTAACTGGTATTTCTCTCCTCGAATTTTCATGTTTTTGAAATCGATTGGGTTTTGGGTTTGATTGATTTTCTGGTTAAATGGATTTGGGGATTGGGGATTTCATAGAACTCGATTTGGGGTGTTAGCTAGGGTTTGCTATTAATTTCGATTTGGAAGTTACTGTTCTTGGCGATTTTCTATTTAGTTATAGTTGTTTCTGTTCAAGTCCTTATTATGGGTTAGAAGAGCTAATTGGTTGATTTATTATACTTATTTTGATTCATTTTTGTTTTGGGTTGTGTTGATGTTGTTGGTAGCTCCGTTGCAGGGAAACTTCCATATCCAGAAGAGTCGCTGCTCTGCTTGTGCATACCCAGCTGTCCGCACCAGGAAATGTATGAAACCCTTCTCTCTCTGCTTTTGGTTCATGATTTTGTTCTTGTATATGGAATTTTGGTTAAGAAATTTGAGTACCCAGAAAAGGATTTTTGATTTTGATGAAGGTTTTGTAATAAAGTCATTGCCTTTAGAATTGTTGTGGTTTTGGGTTTTTGATTGATGTTTGGTGTTTAAAACAGTCAATTGGAGTGTGAAGGCCATCAGGAGGAAGACCACCGGGACTGGAAGGATGTGGTATCTGTGCAATGTCCCACGCAGGTTTAAGAGCGGTTTCAGGGAAGGTGCTGATCCTTTTAGTTTTATACTCCTTGATGTATAGTTGTGAGCTAATCGGTGTATACGTTGGTTTTATTCTTGAGAGATTAATTGGTTTGTTTGAACAGGTTGGATTCAGTGATCTGTGACTTTGGATCTGGTTGGAAAGCCACTGATTGCATAGTGAGATTACATCCTCTTTAGATTAGGATGTATTAGGTTCCTACCACATTGTTATTGGAGAAGGCTTACTCAAGGAATTTTTGCCTTCATAGCCTTGTGCTTTCAAAGTATAATCCCAACACATGCTCAAGTGATTTTGTTTCTTTCTCATGAAGTCTCCTGCATCATAATTGATTTGCTGCAACCTTGGAAGGATGCTTTTGATAATATAACACACTTTTGATAAAAACACTTTTGATAAAAACACTTTTGATAAAAAGTGTGCCATTTTGTCTTGTGCACTTGATTAAAGCTTCAAGCTTATTCTTTTGCAATTCCATCGCCACCACTTTCTTTTTGTTTTACACCATGACATGTTGCACCCAAGAATGCATAATTGTCAGATTTTTGGGATAAATTTTAGACTGCCTCTTTGATTGTTTTGGTCTTCAGCAAATATAAAATTAATCCCGTGCACTCTATTTGTATTGAAACTGATTGCAAGGAGCAGCTTCTTTTCTTATTTGTTCTTCAGTAGCAGTAGTAACTTGTGGCTGGATTTTCTTTGTGAGTTCGGAACAATGACAGATGATTGCAGACTCAACATAGCTTGTATTTAATTTTAACAGAAATGTTTGCTGTGCAGGTACAAGCAAGAGCAGTGATTGTTTTGAATCTTTTAAGATGGTATGACAACCACTTAAATTCGATACAGTAAAGCACTTCACTCAAAAAACACTTACAGAAAGCACTTCTATTAATAGGCAGAAGGTTCTTTCATCTTGTTTTTATTTCAATTTTCTTTCCACATTTTCTTGCTTTTAAGTCAAACTAATATTACTTGTGAATTTAACATTGCAGAAATCTGACTTTGAATTCATCATGGTGAAAAAAAGAAATGGATGGTCTAGTTTTTGAAGTCTGAGGCCGATGATCAGTTCTTCCAAGGCCGTATTTGTTAGTTGCGAATCTTCGGAACAAGCTTGGAGAAGCAAATCAAGAGTATTGTGTGCAAAATGATTGATAAAATGGCGCAATAAGGTTTGTAGAAGCCAACTGCAATTGAAGACTAGGTTATTGCACTATTGAGCTGTGATGATGAGATTGTGAATGTTTTGGATGTTTAATCAATGAATGTATGTTTTGGATGTGTCGTCATTTTGTTAGGTGCCATATATGCAGAATGTATGCCTAAAGACTCCCAGACCATTCTATTCCAACCAAACTATTGTCTAACAAATGAACATCATAAAATGGAATGCAAAAACTGTTGTATGAACCACCTAATTACAATACTTTTCAAACATATTCAATTGCCCAATTAGAAAACACACAACAACAAAATAGCGTATTTTGTTGTATCAAATATAAACAGACAATGGTTTTCTCAATTTTCTGTTGTCTTACTTAAACAAACTCAACATAATTAAGTTAAATCCTGATATAGAAGATTGATAGAGACAACAGTTTCTGCACAATGCTTGTTGTCTGACTTCTCTTCACAAGTTGCTTTCCGTTAGGCTCATGTTGACAGACTTTGCTTTGGACAACATATATGACATCAAGTTCTGTTGTTCTTTCTGGTGTTCAGACAACAGACATTTACATGCCTGCTCTCGTACAAAAGAAAATCAGACGACAGATTTCTGATGTTGTCTGATTCTCCTATCAGACGGCATGAGTATTAACAACAGCAATTTGTCCTATCAGACGACAGTGAAAAACTGTCGTCTGATTCATTTTTTGGCATAGTGCACCTTGCAAAAAGTATGCAGGTCCTGCATGCATGATTAGTTTCTTAATTATAATTCAAAGAGAAATTAATGGAATAGCTAATTAACTTCTTTTTTTCTTTTGACTTTTCTCTTTTACAACCTTTTCCATATCATATCATATATATCATGTGATGTATTCTCATTACTGTTGTTTTCCTAGATCATTATTTATAGATGAGCAAAAGAACTAACTATAATCTCAATTGAAAGAGAAAACCAAATATAATCAAAAGTCTTTGGTTATCTAATTTTTGTAAGGCTAGAGTATAGGGTTTAGGGTTTCAACTATTGTTTAGGGTTTAGGACCACTTATTGTTCTGATAATAGTTGCAAATGAGTATGCAATTTCAATTTTTTTTTGTTCTTAGGTAAGAGATCGATGATCTTAAAATAGTAATGTAATACCCCGAAAAATCCAAATTAAATTTCGTGGATTTTTTAGAAATGATTTCACGATAGTGGGAGCGAGTACGAGGCTCGGAGAAGTTGTGGAATTAGTTCGAACGATTAATTTTCGAAAACGAACGTTATTTAGGGGCTCGCGAAAGTTGACTTTTTGTACGTTCAAAATTTGGGAAAACTTCCTTCATGAAAGTTGTAGAGCTTGTCGATACGATCTTGTGCATATGTGGAACGCAATATTCGGAGTTCGTATGAATACGTTATGAATATTTGAAAATTGAGATTTTTCTATAAATAGTCAAAAAATCCAAATTCTGTCATTAAGGACAGAAAAATTGGTTTTTTGCGGAACAGCCCCCGGTTCTCTCTCTCTCTCGCTCGAAAACCCTTCCCAGGCCGGCCGACCCGCTGACCCGACCCGGCCCCATCTCTCTCCTCCGGCGTTCTCCGGCCACGACCCGGCACTCACTATGATCGCCGCAAGCCGCCCAGCTGCCTGGTGCCCTCCGCTTGCCCCGCCGTCGTCGCCAAAGCTGGATCGAAGGAGCCCAGCCGTGCGAAACCGACCCGACCGGAGAACCAGTTTTCCGGCGTCTCCTCGACCGATCCTTCCTATTTTCGTGATCTCCTCCTCCCCCTGATCATCCTCATATCCTCCTTGCACGACGATTTTGAGTGTAGAGTGAAGGATCACGAATTGAAAATTCGACGTCCCTGATTCAATCTGGAAATCTGATCAGACGGCCCAGATTAATCCAACTTCCAAGCATGATCTAGGACGATCTAGGCCGAACCAGACTTAGCTCCAGGTATGAAAGTTGATCACCCTTTTATTTTGAAGACGTTTGTAGTTGACGACTTTTGCATCGGAGGTGGTTGACCCGGCGTTGACTGCCGCCGTTGACCACCGGTTGACCAGTAGCTTGTGGCGGCGCGTGGTGGCGCGTCCAGCCATATTTTGGTGTTTTGTTTTCAGTTTATTCATCTACGCATCGATACGGTCGTTTGGATATATTATAAGGTCATTTTGGAGAAAGTTGATGCATGCTAGGGTTTCGGTTTTTATGCATTACTTTCGGTTTACGATCTGCGAAGATCTGACCGTCGGTTTTGCTTCAAATTTTAATATGTTGATCGTATGACTGTCCCGATGACTTTGTGTGGTCACGGGCGAAGATCCGACCGTTGGATCTTCGTATAATTGAGAAATGGTGATTCGGAAAGCGATTCGTGAGAATCCGACCGTCAGATTTTCGTATAATTTTGTGGAGATGTTTGTAAGGACGATTCAGGAAGATCCGACCGTTGGATCTTCGTGATAATTTTGGAGGATGATCCTGAGGGCGATCCGTGAGGATCCGACCGTTGGATCATCGTATAATTTCGATCCGACCGTTGGATCATCATTAAATTAGAATCTGACCGTTGGATTGTCGTTTGAGTATGTTTTTGAGTTGTTGGCTAAGTTAAGGTCATGTTTGATTAGGTGATTGACGGTCTCCTTTGGGTGAGCGGTTTCGGTGTGTATTGTGTTGAATTGAAGACGCAGCGGGAATATCGAGGTGAGTAAACCTCACGTGGTTCATATTACGAACCGAATAAATTTAATTACTTTATTTTGTCGTAATTGTGTGAAAATATTTATGAAATAAATATTTGTTTTAAATCATATGGGCTTGATCAACTACGGTCCATAGGTAAGTAAAATGTATTTAAACTATAAAAATGAATTTCACGATTTTATTGTGTGGACTATAGTTGGTATTAGTGATTATCCCTGAGCGGATAATTACGTATATATATATTTATGTGGAATATATATATGGATGGTGTGGCATTGTGGTATGTGGATTATTGAATTGAATATTTACATATGTCGGAAACATATATGTATTGGTAGAATTGTTGTGATGCAAACAATATTTGTGAGTGAGTTCATATATTGTTTTTGGGTATGACTTTTCGGGAAACAATATGTCGTGGGAAATGGTATTTCTATTGTTTTGAAAAGTGTTTGAGGATTTGGGGAGTTGCAGGTTGTGATTTCTCCTTTTGTGTTGGGAAACATTTTCAGGTCCGGTATGACCATTTTAAATGTTTTAATCTGACGACCTGTGGTCTGAGGATTTGAGAGTCACAGGTTGTGATTTCTCCGTTTGATTTGTTTTAACATTTTGGGTCCAGTGCGACTCGCTTAAATGTTTTGATCTAAGGGTCAGGTTGGCCTAAAGATCCGGGGTTTGCAGGTTGCATCCTCAGGCAATATATCGTAATTACGCCTTTGGCCCGGTTAGTGATTTCGATCAGTTAGAGCTCTAGTCTGTCTGCCAACGTGTCCAGGTTGGACCGGATTTTCATAATGATTTGTTAGGTTAACATTTCCTATGATTTTGTCACGATGTGACTTGTAAGAGTCCTTTTGGTAAAAGGTGTTGAGTTTTGGATGGATTTATTAGTGTGAGTTGATGATGTTTTTAATTAATTTCCTTGTTAATTCTTTTGTTTAAATTTCTATTCTTTTTCTCTTTTCTTCTTTTTCGGTTATATTGTTTATTATCTCTATTTATTTCCTTGATCATTTCTATGGTTCGATTTCCCGTTTATTTCTCGTTTTCATTTTATTGTTTGTTTTTAATGTAATCTCCTGAACTAAATTATATGCAGGGATTACTATGACTTCTGATTTTATGCGTGTTGGTTATTTCCTGAATTAATTTTCTATGCATGATTAATGTTCTTATTAGTTTAATTGGGAAGTGCAGTGATGGATGAGACTTGTAGAAAGTTGAGAAATATTATTCCGTATTGTGGGGATAAAGACATCTTGTTAAGAGTAGAGATGAGTGATTCATTTGATTTCTTTGTGTGTGATTTCAAATGATTTGGAGTTAATGATTTTGGTGATCGATTATCGAGATTGTGGTTTTCTTTGTGGATGTTGAAATTGTTGGTTGTTACTTGAGTTAAAAGTACTGTGTTATAATAAATCAACCATTCTTTCTTTTACTCATACTGGCTGTCAAAAGCTTACCGGGTTTTGTGTTGTTGCAATCCCGGTACACTATTCAAACGGTGTAGCGGATAATCCTACAGGACTGGAGAATTCAGGAAGGTGATCGAACCGTGTAGAGTAGCTGCTTTGTAATACTCTGATTTTCAGTTGTGAGGTTTGTTATGCTCATTAGAGCTTTACAATTTACTTTGTACGAGTGAGTTGTAATAATTAACTCGAGGTCTGCGAGTTTTGAATTTGAGCGTGAGTGGCGAGGTTGTTTCTGAGAAAAAAAAATTCAGAACGTTTATTTGTTTAAGTTGTTTAATTCATGTTTCGGATTTGAATTTGTTATTCAAAATTCGGGGCGTGACAAGTAATATATAGAGATTAAACAAAAGGTATTTAATGTAACATATTACATATAGAACTGAAAAATAAAATAGCTAGCATTCCTCTTTTATCTAAAAGGTTATTGTCACATTATGAGTTTCAATCCAATTGGATAGAATAATGTCTTAGTATGCGACCATGTGAATTTGTCGGCAAAATTAAACTATCCATATCTTAAGAAAACAGTACTATTAATTAGAATATTTGTGTGCTTCTGTTAAGTTAATTTGTTTGTTTTACAAGTTACATGTATCGAGTTCAGTGCTCTAGTTTATGTAATTGTTAAAATGACAGCTTTTAGAACCTTGATTGCCCCTCACTGACCCAAAAATCGTATATTCCATCCATTATTTCTTCATCAGCGCTTGATTAACTTAATCTAAGCCAACATACTAGTTTCGATCAGAGTGCTTGAACACAGATTCAGAAGGATTAAGGCATTAATTGAACCAAACCATTTGCTAAATGTAAACTAATCTATCCTTAACCTTGAACCCCTAAAATTAATAAAGGATTTTAAGGTTCCTTGAGCCGTGCGCAAAACGGATTTGATTTTCTTAATTATTTAAACGGAATCAAGTGTCCTTGATTCACGCAAGTAAGTTAATTGATTTAATTTAAGTAATTACTGGATCCCTAATTCCCTAGCTATAGATCGCTAGCTAGTAGTGCACTGCACTTCGTACTTGGCCCCTGACCAAAGATGTTAGCTGTCCAAACACATTAGGGGCTGACTGCTATATACACTTGTATTTATATTAATATGAGGTTGAAACCAGAAAGACTTGTTCCTCTCCACATCTGCAATTACAAGTTCAGATTTCAGAATATGTGCTTATTTTGTATTTCTGTATTAGAATATATTGAACTTATGTCCATAGCGAAGTCAGATTGATTTATAACAGATGCATATAATTGGAGGCTATCAATCCTTTTATTAGAGGTACTGAATTTACATGATGCCGGCCATATATAAAATTACTTACTACTGAAAACAGAAAGACGAATTATAAAAGTTTAACATGCAGTGTTCACTAATTATATATATGACAAGAGATTGGCCACTGAAACTGTCCTAATTGAAAAGAACTACAATGCATGGATTGGGGGCTTTGGCTTTGGAGCTTTTGTAGGTACAGGGAGAGCTTCTCTGTAGTTGCAGGGGGAGCTGGAATCGTCTGAGGCTTTGGACATTTTCCAAAAATCCTATGTGCCTGCGCACAATAACAGAAAAATCCAGAAATTTAGTCTTCAAATTTAGCTTCGGCTTCTCTATAAGAGTACTGCAAATTAATAACATTCTGTAAATTAGAGTCTAGCTAGGGTTTAGTTTGGTATGTAAGGTACAGAAGTAAAGGTTTCTAAACTGGTACGTAATGGGCCATGGGCTTTAAATAATGTTAAGAACGTATATTCTGGTTTGATTTTGTAAAAGCAAAATACAAACCAAACCAAGTAGTCGACTCATTCCAGAGTCCAGACCTTGCATGCAACGGTTGATTTTTGTTAAGATTATGCAAGTAATTAGTTGTTTGTTTAACTTTTCGTCTATAATGCCAGAACATCTTAGTAAGGAAATGTAAAGAAAGCTAGATTAAAGCAGTCATTCCAGACTGCACAGGTTGATATTTTCACAACCACAAACCAAATGTCCGTGTACAACATCCATAGCTGCTGAGGCGCCACCACCACTGCGTCTCTGAAAAACTCGTTTATTTTCATTAACTTTCTATTCAAAAGGTAATCTTATATTGAATCTATGTTAATTAAATTGTCGCATTCATATATGTTGCATTTACGGTGTAAAAGTCAGCGGCAACGAAATTAGGCCATTGATTAGCCGTGGCTACCTGGCAGGTTTTGATCGTGCCTAGCAACTGATCTGGATTATCATTGCAAGATCGAATGATATTAGGGTTACTAGAAAAGTAGTTCATTAAAATGATTGACTTCGTTTTGTTCATCATCAGAGACGATTCACCACGGTTACCGCAAGTCCGATCCCAGCTTTCATCCTATTGTTTTTTTTTGGAAAGCGAGAGAGGGACTAGCTCCTCGTCCCCTCTCGAAAGTTTATTAAAGAAAAAAGGAGAATACAAACTGGCTGGAGGACTAGACCAAAGCCAGCCATGGAACAATACACAAAATTACTAACCAACAGCAAGGACCATCTAAAATATTCCATCTCATGGTACAAAGAGAGAAAGAAAGCAAAAGAAACAGCAAAGCAAGGACATCAGACCAAACTCCAGAAAAAAGAAACAAGGACTGAACAAATAATCAACAAGCAAACCTATAGACCGGCCATGAAACAAAGTCTCGACCAAAGGCAGAAGACAAAAACTGGGGCAGCGAATCCCATCTGTGAGTACCTTCATGTGATGCACCGTAGTTAGCTAACACATCTGCCACATCATTCCCTTCCCGAAATATGTGAGTGACACGTAACTGCAATTGTCTTGCTAAAACCATACCGTTTAGCCACTCAATGTGCAGCCTCCAAGGGACAAGAGATGGGGATGCAAAATATCTGACCACTACCGCTGAGTCCATCTCAATCCACAAATGGCGCCAATTACGTGACCTAGCCACCCCAATTGCTTCTAGGAAAGCAAGAACCTCAGCATCAAGGGCGCTAGGAACTCTTACCCTAGAAGCAAAAGCATGGACAAAAGCACCCTCAGCACCACGAACGATACCACCATAGCCAGCATTGTCCGCATCTCGAAAAGAACCGTCGGTGTTAATCTTGACCCAAGGGGGAATGGGAGGCGTCCAAGTCACTTTTATGAAACGAGGAGCGGTTGCTCTCAAAGATGAAAGTAATAAGATATTAAAAATAGAATAAGTTGAAGTTGGGGAAGAATAGACAAAAGCCATACCTGCTGACTCTTTTAAGGACAATAAGAAAAAGCGCATGAATCTCCTATTGTCCCCATCTGCAAACAAAATTATCTCCATTAAAATTCATGCACTTGCATGTAGATAAACCAACCAGCCCTCTACGTTTTTTTTTTTTCCTTTTATTGATGTATATTGTGGTCGATCAGCAAATATGATATGGAAGTATAGCATTAATCTGCAAGGTTACCGATAAATGTTGTACACTTAGACCTTGGTAACAAAAAAGAAAAAGAAAAAGGAATGGTAGACTTGCATTGGTTTTCCACCATATAGTTCCACTGATAAGCATTCATTCGATCAGCAGCCTCCTTTTCCGGTCTATAAGTGAAAACCAGCAAACCTGGTTTGCCTTAATCATATTCATAACTGTAGACCAATCTTTACCATATATCTTTTGGCGTCTGATTTATGGGAAACCATAATGATTTCTGTCCTGCGGCATCAAGCATCTTAGACACGTACTGTCTGGGGTGTTTCAACGTGGTCTTCCAAGATTATGATAATGATGTCCAATGGATTTGGCTCAAGAAATGTTTGAACCTCGCTCAGAACATTAACAGCAGGTTGCTGCATGTACAAAAAATTTATTACAATTAACTTCTCTTGATTATTTGTTTAACTAATTAACAACTGAAATCTAATTAGTATTAATATTATGCGCGCTAATTAATTAGTGCGGGATTTGGACACTTAGAAAAGCTGTATTGTCGATATACTGACTATGACATAACCAGGCCGGCGAGGTTTGAATTCATACACGTTAAGCATTAACCCTCTAACACCATTCTGCATTAAGATCGAAGACAAGATAAGTACAAATTATATTAATGAACTGGTAAATTGGTCAATTAGTATATAATTAATTCAATAGGCACCTTTAGATACAAGTCCCTAACTTTTTCTCAATAACTCAGATGGATCAAATTGACATCGATCATTCCCAAATGCTTCATCCGCTTAAATAGCAGGTAGATTGAGTAATCGATCAATTAACTCTTAGTGCACAATGACATAGTAGTAAAATTATAACAGTATTTCATTAGTTCGGGGACAATTATGACTAAAAGTTGGAATATAAGAATTCGTGTCTTGATCTAATACATGTACATGCCAATTACGAAGGAGCAAGGGAACGTCGGACAGCTTATATACCTTAAGCTGAGCGGTAACGGAATCCATTTGGTTTGTTCCAAGGAGCAGCGTATAGAACTTGTTATTAGTGACTTTGTTCCCATCACTGCAAATGAATTGTGCGTAGTCAGCCACGAATACCGATTAAATGGGAGATTTTTAACCTACATATAAAGAATATATACATGTCATGATCAATTTTATTTCCACAATCAGAACCACGCATTAACACAAACAAACAAAACCAATGAAAAAACAAGACCTTAATCAAGGAAACTAAAGGAAGATACTTAAAGATAGGAGTAAATATATATGATTAATTACCTGAATAGTGGCCTGGATCTGCAGTTTTGACCCGGAGACACTTTGGTGATAGCAGCTGCTAAAAAATGTTCTGAAAAATATTCCCCATGCATACATCGCAGCTCAAGCCAGTAGATTAAGGTGTGGTTAATCCACAGCTTTGTCCCAATTCCACCTAGTTGTATTGAGAATATATATACATCCCACATGGGAAAAATTGGACCTTGCCTACGGGTTTATAAGGGTTTGGGTCACTCCATCCATTGCCAATTGGTTTTGGATGTGAACCCTAGATTACTTTATCATGGTATCAGAGCGGTTTACCCACGTGTGTATGCCTGACGACCACACTGGCTTCACGTCACCCAAAGTTGTCTACGTATATGGTTTGAAAATTCGTCACACGTGCGGGAGCGTGTTGAGAATATATATACATCTCACATGAGAAAAATAGGACATTGCCTATTTAAAGAATATTTTGTATGGGATAGTACAGGGGAGGGCAAACAAATTACCCCGATTGCAACACTTGTGCAACTATAAAGAAAAGTTGTGCTCACCAGAACTGCAATAACAATGAATTTCTGCAAGGCAAATTAACACATTTTTAGGTCCAAGATATTATTGCAAGATGATAAAAGAAGAAGAACTGTCATGCCTTCATCGAGATATGGTTTTTCGTTACTTTTCTCTCGAGGCAAAAGTATGTTTCTATTAGATTTTTGATGTTTAAAAGAAAGGGAACTGAATGCTTATTGATATTATGACTGGCTTTATGGATGTAGTTATATTGGAAACATATGAGTATATACGCTGAATGTTAAATAAATGCAAAAATTAGAGGTCTTTTAAGTTTTGAAATGTCTTTTACTTGATGCAAAGCTTGTTCTGATTCGGCCTTTGGACTGCTTAGAAGAGGGAAATGCTATGTATTCAGGCCGGTAATTATTTGCTTCTTTATTCTTTTTCTATATATATATTTTATTTGAAATAAGAACATACAATCTGATCGATCAATACATGCACTTTCCTCTCATCGTTTGGCCTATATGTTGAGTATAAAATATGTTGAATATATTAAAGAAACTCATAGGCGTTCTATGGAAGTGTAGCTTCAAAAATAGAAAAGGAGAGATTTTTCATCTACTTTATGTAGCCTGGCTATTGAAACATGCTAGGCAAGCACACCATCTATGAAC
Source organism: Rosa rugosa (assembly GCF_958449725.1). Lineage (NCBI taxonomy): Eukaryota > Viridiplantae > Streptophyta > Magnoliopsida > Rosales > Rosaceae > Rosa > Rosa rugosa. The sequence continues at coordinate 9,570,584 of NC_084822.1, forward strand.
CTGTAAAAAGGTAATTTCCTTTCTATTAAATAAGGACTAATTTCAGTTTACCCCCCTGAGGTTAGGGGTCGTCATCATGTTAGTCCCTCTAGTTTCAATTTAATCATGTTAGTCCCTGTACTCTCAAATTTCATCATCCGTGTCCAATTTCTACTATTCCGTCCAATTTGGACCGTTAAGTCTGACTTTTGAGGGCTAAAATGGTCATTTCAAGACAAAAAAAAAAAGATTTTTTTTTCTGTTTTTTTTTTTTCTTGTTTTTTTTTCTTTTTCTTCGCTTATTATTATTATTATTATTATTTTATAATTTTGTCTTCAACCTATACACCACAAGTTATAATAGGTTTATAAAAACAAAAAAAAAATACTCTAGGTGGTTAAAAAGCCGCTCGCTGGTCTACGATATTTGTGATATATCTCCGATAAAACGAAAAATTTTAGGATATATCTGTAAAATATATTTATAAAATATAATAAGTTTATAAAGTGAAGAATAATAGGATATATCCCCAACAAAGTGAAGAAATATCTGTAAAATATGATTAAAAAAATAAATACAGATATTTCTTCACTTTATTGGGGATATAACCTAAAATTCTTCGCTTTATCGGAGATATACCACAAGTTATAATAGGTTTATAAAAACAAAAACAAAAACAAAAAATACTCTATGTGTTTCATTTTTATTTTTTTTATTTTTTATTTTTATAAATTTTTTCTTCAACCTATACACCACAAGTTATAATAGGTTTATAAAAATTAAAAAAAAATACTCTAGGTGGTTAAAAAGTCGCTCGCTGGTCTACGATATTTGTGATATATCTTCGATAAAGTGAAAAATTTTAGGATATATTTGTAAAATATATCTATAAAATATAATAGGTTTATAAAGTGAAGAATAATAGCATATATCCCCAATAAAGTGAAGAAATATTTGTAAAATATGATTAAAAAAATAAATACAGATATTTCTTCACTTTATTGGGGATATATCCTAAAATTCTTCGCTCGCTAGCTGGTCTACAATATTTGTGGAACATCTCCGATAAAGCGAAGAATTTTAGGATATATCCCCAATAAAGTGAAGAAATATCTGTATTTATTTTTTTAATCATATTTTATAGATATTTCTTCACTTTATTGAGGATACCTTAAAATTCTTCACTTTATAAACCTATTATATTTTACAGATATATCCTAAAATTCTTCGCTTTATCGGAGATATATCACAAATATCGTAGACCAGCGAGCGGCTTTTTAACTACCTAGAGTATTTTTTTTTGTTTTTATAAACCTATTATAACTTGTGGTGTATAGGTTGAAGACAAAATTATAAAAAAATAATAATAATAATAGGGACAATGATAAAAGAGGTCATTTTAAAGTGTGTTATGATAATTCAGATAACACAAATGTCCTCATGATACTTTAGGTCACTCCTTATCAATCTAACACTAAAAATAACAACAATTACGAAAACTGCCACTGGCAGCTCTCAGTCTCCCTCCCTCCCGTTACTGGAGCTCATCTAACCCTTGTCCATTCGAACACTCGACCCCTACCAAAATCTCTCTCTCTCTCTCAAATTCTCTGCATCTGGATTATCTGTTCGTTCGTGAAGCTCAGAAATCAATGGCTTCTTCTTCCTTGAGACCTTCGTCGACGACAACGACAGCGGCCGTGGCAAACAATGGCGGAGCTGGAAGTTCCGAGAGGCAACAACTCCATCCTGCTCGGTAAACAACGTCGTATGTTCCATCCAAGCTGGCGTCTTCCTCGAATTCATGGTTGAAAGAGGAGGCGGCGCCGATGTTGAGCGTGGAGGCTTCTGCCACAGGTTCGGAGGTGACTGTGGTCGCGGCGGTAGGCGCCGCGGTGCTGGGCCTGAGAGAATCATGAAGATCATGCCGGTTCAGAAGCAAACCGTTTTGGTTAGAGGGCTTCTTCTGGTAAGTAACGATCTCTCGCATGTAGATCTTGGTCATGGAAATCTTAGTTGTTATTCGTAGTTGAGTGATTGCTAATTCAATTGAATTGTGGTTGAAGACACCCTGGATTATCATGATTGATTGCTAGGCGTTTAGTTTGTATGATTGAGCTGAGGAAAGTAGCAATAGTTATGTGAATTAGGAGTCTGAATACTATAGTATTTGTTGTGAATGACTGAATGTTAGACGAGGAACCTGCTTCGCATTGCTATATTCAATATCACTGGGTATGATATTGATGCATTTTCTGCTCACTTCCTCAGTTCCTCTATCTCGGCCATGTTCCCCAACCCCGGTTGGCCGTCCCACAAGGTCTTCAACAAGACGTCGTGGACCGACTTCGATTACTGCAAAATCCCGCCAGGTCACTACTCTCCTTCATCACCAATCAATCAATCTATCCAATTCAGTTTGCTTCTAATTCTGAATACTAGCCCTTCTTTTTCACTTCTTGGCTGCATTCTGAACATGCATGTTGTTTATTTGATTATTATGTCTCTCTGTAAAGTTTGGCTTTTTCTATAGAGATAATCATAAATTACTGCCCAGCTTTAATTATGAGGCTCATGACTTTATCATCTAAAGCTTATGAAGCTATACCCTATGCTTTGTATAGAAGATCGAGGCTAGGCTTTCTGGCTTTCTATTTTTGGTGAAGCTTGTGACCCAAAATAGGCCTTGCTTTATATGGCAACGACAGCATGGATTTCTTACATTGCATAATGATATTAGTTTAGTGCTTTTAGATTTGGTCTATTTTTCCCAAATGCTTTTAGTAGGTACTATCTATAGCTGCTAGCACTCGATGAAGTTGTAGAAATGAAGTAATTATTCAAACTGGGAGCATATAACTTGTATTCAAATATCTCATAGCTACTGATTTTGGCATTTGATAATTCCAGGAATTGTAATTTCTGTTTTGTAGTTGTGTTGGTAAATTTCTATTGGTTCTTTGATGATAACTTGAATATATATCTGAGTGAGGCGGCTATCAAGGAGGAAAGACATGAGGCACGGTGCGCTAAAAAGGAATTGAAGGAACTTTACTGGGGTGAAGCGCAGCATGCTTAGAGAGTAGATTCTTAATTAATGAGGTGAAGACTCCTTTAATGTGATCTAAATGTTAATTTGAATTTCTTCTGCTTGCACTTATTTTAAGTTTGTAATTGAATGGTATACTAGGTCCTGTATTGATTTGAGTAGTTCTTTCAGAAATCTAGTCGTAAATGAGGTGTCATTTGCGCAGAGGATCATATGGTTTGTGTTTATGAGGTGTTTGTACGTTTTTCTTCTAGACTCATTGGATTTGGCATGAAAACTCATAAAGAACGTTTCAAAGTTTCCAAGTTCTTGAACTAATGAACTACTGTTGCTGATTTGAAATTTTTATAATTATGTTATTTGATGTTTCATGCCTTTTTCAAAGTTGGAATGTGATATTTAATAGATTATATTGCATTGACATTCTATTGAATTGGCTTTGTGTTTGATCTTATACACTATAATGCAGTTTTTGTCAAGTGGTTTTGTTGTGATGCTTTTTCATTATGATGGTAACGTTGATGAGTGGAAGCAATTTTAATGGAATGATCTTGTCATTTATGTGTCTGCAGTCAATCAAACAAAATGGTACACATGACTTATCTTCATGCCTTCAATCATTTCATTTGTATTAGAAGTTGGCTTATTTTAGATGCGTTTCTGAGTGATAGCTTTCTTGATGCCTAGGTGGTTCACAAAGCGTTTCTTACATCCTGATATAGTTGATCAATATAGTCGCATTCTTCTACAGGATGAGGACCTTGGAGTTGACAATTTCAATCCTCAACGGTACTGTAGCTGCATTTCCTTTTAGCAAATTTAGGATGCTTGCTTGCATTTGAACTACTGTAAAACTCTGTTGCTCAAACTCTATATTCTTCTTCTTCTACAACACTTCTAGGTATGTGTCCATTGTTCGAAAGGAAGGGCTTGAAATATCACAACCGGCACTTGATTTTTCCAAGACAGAGGTGAACTACATGGAGAAACTTTTAAAAGAGGAGGGGATTCAGAAGAAACTCAGCAAGGATATTTTGCAATATAAAGCTCATATAATCAAGATATTTGCGGAACATAGGTACAATTGGATCTCTGCAAATTTAGAGTTTTAGAAATTTGCCTAAGGCTTAATTAGGATGCAAGTCACTGGTGAATTGTAAACTCCAGTTTATTAAATAAATTAGCTTTTTGTATATTTTTATGATGTCACTGTTATGTTTAGTTTTCCTTAATAAAACATTACTTTTATAGATTTTTACAGCACATTCTAATTTTTGGCATCTTTTGAATTCAACAAGTCAATGTCACTGACCATGTCCAAGGTTGATCACAAGTCAGTAGACAAGTCACTGAACATGTCACTGGCAATTGCATATCACTTGTCAAGTTACTGTTATATTCATGTCACTGGTTAGGTCACATTGCATTTCACTGTAATACAAGTCACTGGCCAAGTCACATTGCATCATTGACCATGTCACTGTTATACACTTGTCACTGATCAAGTTACTGGCCAAGTCATATTGCATATATTCATAGTAATCTCCTCAAGGGAAATCTGGATGAGGAGATATCCCCTCAAGACCAATATGAGTGAGGAGTAATCTCCTTAAGAAAATCTGGATGATGAGATATCCCCGGCCTCAAGGAAAATTTGAGTGAGGAGTAAAATAATTCCCTAAAGGCTAATCTGTGTGAGAAGAAATCCTCTTAAGGCTAATATGGGTGAGGAGTAATCTCCTCAAGGGAAATCTGGGTGAGGAGATATCCCCTTAAAGAAAATTTGGGTGAAGAGTAAAGTAATTCCCTAAAGGCTAATTTGTGTGAGAATAAATCCTCTCAAAGCTAATATAGGTGAGGAGTATTGAGGAGATATCTAGGTGAGGAGATATCCTCTTAAAGAAAATTTGGGTGAGGAGTAAAGTAATTCCCTAAAGACGAATATGTGTGAGAAGAAATCCTCTCAAGGCTAATATGGGTGTGTGGAGAAATCACCTCAAAACCAATATGGGTGAGGAATAATCCTCTCGAGGTAAATCTAGGTGAGTAGAAATCTCCTCGAGAGGAATCTGGGTGAGGAGCAAGAATTGAACCAATTTACCTGTGAAAGTAATTTTGATCATGGTTAGTTACATGATCAGTTACATGTTCAGTTACATACATTGTAAGTTACATGGTCAGTTACATGATCAGTTACATACGTTGTCAATGAGTTAGCCTTTTCCAGTGACTTCTCTGGCCAATGACTTGTATAGCGACATGGCCAGTGACCACACTGACCAGTTTCATTATATGATCCTATAAAGTATGTATTTGAACTAGCAACACTTCCATTTTAGTAAAGCATACAACCTAAACAGCATTACACACATTCATTATCTCCACATAAATGTCTATGTTACTGTCCATGTGTCTGTATCAATTTTTGGCCAAGTCAGTGGCTAAGTCACTGTCAATCTCTAGCCAAGCCAAACCAAGTCCCTAGTTAGTGAGGTCACTACCCAAATTATTGTTAACCTCAAGTCATTGGCCAAGTCACAGTCATAAACATGTCACTGTCAATCGTTGTCCAAGTCACTGTTAACCTCAAGTCACTAGCAAAGTCACTGCCCATGTCAATGACAACGATCAGTTACATGTTCAATTACTTGGTCAGTTACATACATTGTAAGTGACATGGTCAGTTACATGATCAGTTACTTGGTCAGTTACATGATCAGTTACTTGGTCAGTTACATGTCACAGTCATGACCATGTCACTGATCACGTAACTGTTAAAGTCACTGTCAGTCACATGTTATTTGCCAAGTCACTGGCCAGGTCATATTGCATGTCACTGTTATACACACGTCACTGACCAAGTTACTGGCCAAATCACATTGCATGTCACTGACCATGTCATTATTATACACAGGTCACTGATCAAGTCACTGGCCAGTGAAGTCATTAGCGTGACCAAGTCTCTAGTTACGAAGCAACTCGAAGAAGCTAGAAGAATAAAAAAAAAAAAAAAAAAAGTGAAATTCTCATATAATCTTGAGATGAGAGCTCGTTTAAGAATCGCTCCTCATTTAAGAATAAAAAAAAAGAATTTGCATTTCAATTCATCGAGTTCTGCTTCATCAGCAGATTTTGGTAATTGGTCAGCGCTAAAGCTGCTTGTGCAGAGCCACTCAAACCTCCTCCCCTGGCCATGTGATGGTTGTTATTACCATTAGCTTATTCAATGTGTTCCTATCAGTTGGCATGCCCTGAACACTTGCTAACTGCTCCATTTCGTGCATCCTTTGCATCTGAAGCTTGGTTGCATTCGCATGTCGAGGATGAACCTGCAAGTCCTCTGTAATTTTCAGCAGAAGGTCAATCAAAGAAATCAATATAAAGAAATAGAATCAACAACTGAAACAAGCAACAAGCAAAACACAGGAGCTCACAAAAAGTTTGGCACAACAAAGAGGGAGGAAGGAAGTGAGAAAGAATCAATGAGAGCAAGAAATAAGTAGCCAAATACCAACTTCACCGCATTATATATCAAATACAAGAAACAAGAGCAACATTACTTCCTACAAGAAAGATGTGAAGACGACAACAAGCTAATTCCAATCAAGTCTAGATCCACCATGTCCAAAACCTCCATTAACTTAATTAAACATAATACTCAAGAAGCATGCCTATTAGCTCCAAATTGAACACTACAACTACTTCACCAGAAGATAGTTAACTCATAGAATGAGTAAATTAAAGCTACAAGCAATACCAAGCGGATATCAGGGGAAAAACCATATAATGGTTTGTTCAAGAATCTGTCTAAGATGGTGCCGGAATACAAATATACAACTAATTGAACAAGAAATTACTAAAAATATGCTCAACTCCATGCAAAGCAGCAGCAGAGAACTACAAAATGGAAAGAGGAATGAAAAACAGGAAAATACCAATTGGGCCAACTTTGTTTTCCTGGCAGAATTCGATCAAATCTTTCATGTTGTTCACAACCTCTTATATCTGTTAAAAGTTAGAAAGTTAGCAACTTAAATAAAATTCAAGTATAAAGATATACATGACATAAAAACTGAACATTATCTAACTCAACGATCACGTCCATGAATGCAATAAAATATACCTGCAAACACCTCACATATCTTTTAGAAAAGCCAAGTCATTCAGTGACTGCAACTCCAAACTCTTTGCGAGCTACCGCCCAGCTGGCAGAACCTTGAAGGAAACAAACAACATCAGTGAAGCCCTACTTCTTTATGAGGAGACATTAAAATTGAATACCAAACTGGTTGATCACCTCAAAAACTCACAAATTACTATTTGCTTGTAGATCCTGCTGAGAAACCCCATCAGATCCACTTTCAACAATTGTACTCTGGCACTTCTGTGCAACCTGAACCAACTGATTGACCTGGAAAATATCATGCCTTGTAAGTTCACCACATGAGTCTATACTTAACCTTATCTACTTGTTTCTTACGTCACAGCTCTATCTACTTAATCCATCGGTTTTCATCACTTAATTACACAGCACACTTGAAATTCTGGCATTAAGAGGCGCATATGTTTCTTTCAAAAACACAGAGAAATTATCAAAGTAAAATTTCAGAACTACAACAAAACATAACTTAAGATGGCTCATTAGAAAAAGCAAAGAACGAGACACTACCTTACCAAATTATTGCAATCACTATATCTCACATAGTCAATTTTCTCATCCAAGAACATACATGCAATCACTACCTTACCAAATTATTGCAATGTCACTACCTTACCAAATAACTAAAAACACAGAAACCAGATACACGTGAGAGTGAGGAAATAGATAACCAAGTCTAGTACTTCATTACACAAATCTATTTCCCCTCCAAGAACATGAATTTTAATAAAGATCACTTCTTAACCAGCAAACATGAATTGATCACTCTAATTTACAACTGAGTTCACTCCGTGTTCCATGTTTTCAAACTTTTTTCTCTTTAGTTGAACAGGTTTTCACATTAATAAACCAAACAAAGAAAGGAATTCAATTCATTAACTCAACCAAATTGGTGGCTGTGCAACGCAAAATTTGATTGTACTCCTTAGAATCTCTCTGATGGTGAAAACTAATTAACCTGGACCGAGATTTCGACTATTCATTTAGATCCAAATTACAAGTGTTTCTTGTGCAGAACATAAAAAACATAATTTGTAAGCCAGATTTTCATTTGATGTATGCCAGCAGATCTAAACTCGAAATAGTGAAAGAAAATAGACGAATTACCTTGCAAGCCGGAATAGTGGACACCGAGGCCAAGCTAGTAGGCGTAGCCACTGATTGGTGTGAGATCTTAGACATTGAGATAACCTTACAATTCACTCCTACTCCAACAAAATAACAAAAAAAACTATGAAGATTTCACGCAAGAGTCGATGCAATCTACAAAAACAGATCGAAAATCCAAAAGCAGAAAATTCAAAGTCCAATACCACAAGTCGGGATCAGCAATCGGCGACGAATCAGAAGCACATGCGCCGACTATCACGGTTGCAACAAAGCACATTCACTGGAATCGAGCCGCCGCCGCCCTCCGATTCCGGAATCCAACGGGAATTGGAAATTTTTTGCTCCTTCCCTTGGTCTCTCTCCGAAATAGCCAAGAACAAGAGAGAGAAGATTTGAGCTCTAGGATTTTTTTTACTCTAAGGGCATAATGGGAATCAGAAAAATTTAAAACTGACCTTTTTTAACATTAATTCATTACTAATAAGGACTAAATTAGTATTATTAACAATTCATAATGGACATTTTTATCAAGTGGAAAACTAGGTGACATTTTTATCATTTCACACTTTAATGTGACCTTTTCCATCATTTCCCTATAATAATAAGCGAAGAAAAAGAAAAAAAAAACAAGAAAATAAAAAAAATGCAAAAAAAAAAAAACAGAAAAAAAATGCAAAAAAGAAAAAAAAAATCTTTTTTTTTTTTATAGTTTTTTTTTTGTCTTGAAATGACCATTTTAGCCCTCAAAAGTCAGACTTAACTGTCCAAATTGGACGAAATAGTAGAAATTGGACACGGATGATGAAATTTGAGAGTACAGGGACTAACATGATTAAATTGAAACTAGAGGGACTAACATGATGACGACCCCTAACCTCAGGGGGGTAAACTGAAATTAGTCCATTAAATAAAATAGAGGATTTGGTTTAGAGGGTAAGAGCAATTCGAAGCGCCATGAAAAGAGTGACCAACTATCAGAAAAGCTTCCCCCATCCCATGATTTGATTTATTGAACAAGGTAATTGAAAAGAATGCCTAAACATGTTGACGTACGAGAATGAAGAAGACCGAATTAATTTAGTTATAAGAATCTCAGTTAACGAAAAGAACTAAATCGAATTCAAAGCTATTACTTGTTAAGTACACATGATTTGGACATATGTACGTACTATATGTTGAGAATATATATACATCCCACATAGGAAAAATGAGACATTGCCTATGGGTTTATAAGGGTTTGGGCCACTCCATCCATTGCCAATTGGTTTTGGATGTGAACCTCAGATTACTTTATCATGGTATCAGAGCCAGGTTACCCACGTGTGCATGCCTAACGGCCACACGGGCTCCACGTCACCCAAGTTGTCCACGTGTATGGCTTGAAAAATTCGCCACACGTGCGGGGGCGTGTTGAGAATATATATACATCCCACATGGGAAAAATGGGACCTTGCCTATGGGTTTATAAGGGTTTGGACCACTCCATCTATTGCCAATTGGTTTTGGATGTGAACCTCAGATTACTTTATCACTATATAGCAACAAATAATACAGGAGATTTAAATGACCATCAGTGCTCAATTGAAGTGCGTCCAAATTATTAGTTCATGTTTTCGCAATCTAGATAAACAGTCTTATCATCAATTGTTGGGGGAAACCAGAATGATTCTAGCAGAATGTGGGAAATAGACGATGTAGTAGATTTGGAATTTGCTTGATGCTTCTGTCTTTTAGAGAATATACACCATGTTCCGGTAATATATGATGTGTCGCACGCCTTCTTCAAGGATAGCAGCAGTGAAGTATATACGATCTTCTTCAAATAGTGAAAACTTTCCAATTGGTAAAGAAACGCCATCCATCTGTGCCGAAAAACAATGCATGACAGCCCAAGCTTTGCAGCTTGACACAGCTTGCACATCACGGGAACAATCAGTACTCACTCGTAGTTTGAAGACTTCACATCCAGCCACATGATGTCGAAACCCTACTTCTGTTCCCTCGGCATATTGTGTTCTCACAAGTAAGACATCACCACCAGCTAGACTCCACCAAGTAAATATCTTTGTTTCTATTACTGACTAATGCCTCGAACATCTTAGCCATAATGCTGTCGATGAACGTACGTACGGCAGTGGCGGAACCACAAATTGATCTCCATTGGGGTACTTGAAAGTAAAAAAAAAAAAAATTTGAAACTTAGAATATATCAAAATTTTAAGAAAAATAAAAAATTAGAATAAGATGAGGGAAAGATCAATATTATTTTTTAAAATTAAATATTTTATTGATCAAACATTAAAACATTTAAACTTTAAAACTATATGAAAGAATAGTGTTAATGTTTTTTTGTTGAGAAGTAAGAATAGTATTAATGTTAAAAACAGAAAGAAATCAAACAAAATATTAACATATTGTTGATAGTAGCAGCATTCTAACTTGAGACCAACCCTCACATATTTGTTTTTTTTTTAACCAAGCATGCAATTCTCATTCAACTCAAGCCAGAATGGCACAGGTACACAACAGCCTTTTGTGTTAGAGCAACTCCAACAGCTTCTCCATATTTGGATTTTTCTCTACTTTAGGGAAAAATGAGCATTTTTTGCTCCAACAGATTCCCTATAACTATCGCTATTTTAGGGAAAATGAGGAAAGAGAAAACCAAATTCCCTATATTTACAGCAATCTCTAAAATTTTAAGGAAGAATATGGAGATTTTAGAGATTGGTTTAAAATAGGGAATCTGTTGGAGTTGGAGAAGAAAAAGATGCTAAAGTTTTGACTTTTGCTTCCCTATTATACAGAAATTATAGGGAAGCTGTTGGAGTTGCTCTTAATATGAAACCACAAACAAATATAATGAAAATCTCACTGGGGCATGGGACCCACCGTGCCCCAACATGGCTCAGGCCCGGCCTTGGCGACAGCCCAGGGCTGCAGAAGAAATGGGGCACCAATTGTAAAAGCCCAATGTATATATGTGTTTGGTGAGAGGGCATTTTTGGAATGATATAGGAAAAAAAAAACTAATCAGAAAAACTAAAAAGTCAAAGAAGTTGTATTTAATTAGGGTGGTGCTATTCACACACCTATTTTTTCTATTCACACACCCCATCTATTTTTCTATTACTTTAATTCAATTTTTTTTTTTTTTTACAAATGACCCTATCTACTCTCTCTAGTAATTCTGTTTTTTTTTTTTCTTTTTATTTGGCAATTCAATCATGAATTATGAATCAAATATCATTACACAATAAATCAAATTTTTTTTTTACCTATAAATGAAGGAGAAATAATACTTTCATTGAGTGGAATGACCTGTATTATTAGACAAGGAATTTGTCATCTAACTGAATCTAAATTGCAAAGTTTGTCCTCATACTTTGCAAAGCACCAAACTCAATGCTTGTTTGTTTATGATTCTTACTCTAGGTGCATTCATCCTCAAATCAAAGAAAATCAACATTTTATCCACTTTAGCAATAAGCTTTCACACTGCAGCCGATGAAGTACACAAAATTTGGAGATGCTCTACGTAATATTGAATGACTAGCTAGAGAAGTTTTTGATGGAAAAGAAAAGAGAGAATTGCAAAGAGTTTTGAAGTACTCTTTGTTTACGGAAAAATAAGGGTTTAGAATTTGGAGATAATTGACTTGCCAAATAGAAGAAAGAAAAAAGAAAAAGAAACAGAATTGCAAAGGAGGGTAGTTAAGATAATTTGTAAAAAAAAATTGAATTAAAGTAATAGAAAAAATAGATGGGGTGTGTGAATAACACCACCCTTTAATTAAAATAAAAGTTGGGATCTTTGTCCCAGGTCATTCTTCTCTTTCTTTGCAACGTGACCAATGTCTTTCTCTCTTCTTCCATAAAACAAGAAGACACTCTCTTTTCTCAACTTTTCCCTCCACATCTCTCTTAATCCATCATCTCTCACAAGCTCATCGAGTCATTGCCGCATATGATATTTCTTTTCTATGGTTTTCTCTTCAGTGTTTTTTTTTCTTTTCTTTTTTGTTGCATCTCCAGAAATTAGGATTTTCGAAATAATAAAAAGAGGTATGTCTTCTACTTTTTTAGACTACAATAGAGAATGAGAAAGAGATTATGCTTCTTTTTTTAATGAATTTGGTTAACTCTCATTACTAATGCACATTTTGTTTATGATTTTGCTGAGTTTTACCGAAGGGTTTTTTTGGTTGTTGGAATTTTGCAATAGAGTTTGACATGTTCATTGAAAGATAATTTGTTTTTAAATTTTTTAATTTCATTTTAGTTAAGAAAGAAATTTCATTTGATTTGTGTAGTTGTGTTGATCTTCAAAAAATTATGAAATTAAAATTTATATAGACTTTGTTGCACTCTTGACAAATTTAGAAACAATGACTTATATCCAAGTTTATTAATATACAAATACGAGGCTTAAGAATGACTCTCGTCCGGGGCCTTGAAAGACTCAGGACCGACTCTGACATGGCTCTGCCTTTGAACTTACCAATGTTGATGATACATTAAAAGACATCACTTCTAAATTCTCTATTGTCTCACTCATCAATGTACAAGGCATATAATTTTCTTGTGAAATACCATATTGTCGGAAGGACCTGTGACTCCGGGCGACCATCCATCCCACAAATAACTTGGCCCGGGCTTACCACACAGAGATATCATAGTCTCTCCCTGTGTCGTAAGTAAAACTAATTAAAAGAGTGATAATCGAAGAATCACCTATGGTGTCTTCACTACTTGTCTCGGGTCTCTCAACAAGGATGAGTTTTTTAATGGCTGAACGTGAATACTGGAATTTCGGGTTTGATTCATAAGTTCAGCATTCAAGAGTGGATTCACTAGGGTATTTAACTTTTATCTTGCAACTTGAGGATCAGGATGGAGACATTGAGTAAGCACCTAACCATTGGATGATCCTACAACTCCATAGTCTTCTTCTTTTGGTATTATATTGTCAAACCTGTAAATCCTTTTGTCCGAGAGACACAAAACTCTTGCTCTTTTTTTTTATTTTTTATTGATAGTACATCCTTGATCACAAATTAAATACCAGCCATGACTTGGCCACTGGAGGATGGGGAGGGTTTTCCAATTGACCACGGTCCACGGTCACGCTTGAACTCTTGCATATCCTCTGGACTTGTTCTAGAAAGCTCTCCAAATTTTGATCGATGTATTGAGATTAAGGCTTAGGTCTATTCATATATTGCTCATCAGAAGAGAATTAAGCCCCACAATATCTTTTCTTTTTCGAGAATTGAGAAAAATTTTGGTGGCTATAGTTGGTGTCACGCCCCGAATTTTGAATAACCAATTCAAATCCGAAACATGAATAAACAATTAATACAAATAACGTTCTGAATTTTTTTTTCTCAGAAACAAACACACCACTCGCCACTCAACACAAAACTCGAAAACCTCGAGTTAATTATTACAATTCACTCTTACAAAGTAAAATTGTAAAGCTCTAAATGAGCATAACAAACCTCACAATATAATGCTGTAATTCACATAACACTACTCTAAGCTGCCCGATCACCGTCCTGGTTCTCCTGACCTGCAGGGTTATCCGCTACACCGTTTGAATAGTGTACCGGGATTGCAACAACACAAAACCCAGTAAGCTTTTGACAGCCCGTATGAGTAAAAAGAAAGAACTGTTGATTTATTAAATTTCAGTTCAAGTAAAATTCAACAGTATTACGTCTGCAAAGAGACATCAAACCACTCATGTAAAACCACAAGGAATACATTTTCACAATCCTCAAATCACAATACACCACACTGGTCCTGCAAAAACCCAACCCACATAACACCACTTTGGTCCATCCCAACAGCACGTTAGAGCTCTAACCACATCGCTACCAGTCACCTTGGCCTAGGTGCAAGTAATGCGACATACTTCGGTTAATAATAAACCGTCGCGCTTTGGACATCCCCGTCCTCAGCACCATATACTTCGGTTAATAATAAACCGTCGCGCTTTGGACATCCCCGTCCTCAGCACACAACTTCGGTTAATAATAAACCGTCGCACCTTGGACATCCCCGTCCTCAGCACACAAACACTCCGGTTATCCTTAACCGTCGAACTTCGGACACCTCATCCTCAGAACCCTACATTCTCTAACTCTATACATCCTCCAATGTAAATCATGAATATTAACAAGAACTCATCAATCATGTTCATCACATATAAATATGGTAAGTCACATGTCAATTCATAATAATTTAATCATCCCAATTCCACACTCTTCAATGTCACACCATTCACATATAATCACGTAAATATATATATACGTAATTATCCGCTCAGGGATAATCACTAATACCAACTATAGTTCACATGCAATAAAACCGAGAAATTCATTTGTATAGTAAAAATCATTTTACTTACCCATGGACCGTAGTTGATCAAGTCCATATGATTTTAAAACAAATATTTATTTCATAAATATTTTCACGCAATTACGACAAAATAAGGTAATTAAATTTATTCGGTTCGTAATATGAACCACGTGAGGTTTACTCACCTCTAAATTCCCGCTGCGTCTTCTTAACAGCTCAAAATACAATTTCACGAATCGTCCGCCAAATCCAACCGTCGATCACCTAATCAAACATGACCTTAACTTAGCCAATAACTCAAAGACAAAATCAAACGACAATCCAACGGTCGGATCGAAATTAAATGATGATCCAACGGTCGGATCGAAATCAAATGATGATCCAACGGTCGGATCCTCACAGATCGCCTTTAGGATCATCCTCCAAAAATCATTACGAAGATCCAACGGTCGGATCTTCCTGAATCGTCCTTACTAACATCTCCGCTAATTTATACGAAAATCCAACGGACGGATTCTCACGAATCGCCTCCCTAATCACTGTTTAGCAATTATACGAAGATCCAACGGTCGGATCTTCGCCCATGACCACACAAAGCCTCTGGGGCAGTCATACGATCATCATATCAAAATTATAGGTTCATCTGACGGTCCTAATTCCACAGATCATAAATCTAACGATCGAAATCGATCGAAATCTCAAAATTCATAACTAATTCATACGATAACCGAAAAATGCGTATAATACGCCGAAATGATCGTATCGAAACATAGAATCATAAAATGGACAGAAACTAAATTTTTGACCTCCGGAGGTGGCCGGAAAGGGCCGCCGGAGTTAGGGACAGAGCCACCGCCGACCACCACAATTGGTATCGGGGCTGTGCTTGTCCCCTTCGTTTTCTCATTCTGGACACTTTTCATAACTAGCACAAGACCAAAAAATGACAGGAAGGGATCGAAATGTACCAAAAATCAGTCGGTGGCCGGAATTTTTCCAGAAACCGGCGAGCTCCAAAATCGACGTGAAAACTACAACCTCACGCCTCGATCCCTTCTGGAGAATTGTTCAGAACTTCCTTATGAACTCAACAAGCCAAGAATCACAAGAAACGATCGTGTATAGCTCGAGATATCTTGATCCGAAGGTTGGTTGTTCGATCCGCACGGGTCGAGCTCCGACGAACGTGAAAACGTTCGATCCAGTTCCGATCCTTCTTGGTGCTTGTATAGGAAGATGAGGCGAGCTCAATGAGCCAAGAATCAAGTGAAATGGTGCTCTGTAGCTCGAGATATCGAGTTTGGAACGAAAACGAGCTAAACCGGACTCGGGGTCGCCGCCGTCGCTGCCGGCCGTGCCGCCGCGCAAGGTTACCTCCGGTAGCTGCGCAAGGTCGAGGCGAAGCCGTGGAAGGTGGTCTGAGGTTGTTTGGTGGTCTGTGGTGGATGGTGCAGCACGATGAACAAAGCTCTGTTTTGTTTCTTCGACTGTGACGAGAGGAAACGAGAGAGAGAACGAGAGAGAAATAGAGAGGAAAGGAATTAAGTTTCTGCTGTCGGTCGATCGAGTGTCGGCAACAATTCATAGTGCTCTAATCGACAATCATCATGAAAGGTAAAGAATGAAATGATCATGTTCCTTGCTTTTGATTAATTATAAAAAAATCCGGTTATTACAATCTACCCCCCTTAAAGGAATTTCGTCCCGAAATTCAAGCACCCAATTCCACAAAGAGCTGTGGATACTTCACTCTCATGTCAGACTCTAACTCCCATGATGCATCACCCTCGTCATGATGACTCCACAGCACCTTCACAAGATTAACCTCCTTCCTACGAAGCTTCTTCGTAGACCTATCTAAGATACGAACAGGTTCAACCACAAAGGTTACATCCGTGTTTACCTCAATCGTACCATGATCAATTACATGGGACTCATCTCGGACGTACTTCCTGAGCATAGACACATGAAAGACATTGTGTACACCAGACATGCTAACAGGTAAGGCAAGACGATATGCCACTTTCCCAACCCTTTCTAGAATCTCAAAGGGTCCAACATACCTTGGTGCGAGTTTTCCCTTCTTGCCAAATCTCACTACGCCTTTCATAGGTGAGACCTTCAAGAATACGTAATCACCCGTCTCGAACTCAACTGGTCTCCTCTTCAAGTCTGCATAACTCTTCTGTCTACTTTGTGCTATTTGGATCCTATCCCGAATAGTAGTGATCTTCTCTGTAGTCTCCAGAACAAGTGCAGGACCAAAGAGTCCCTTCTCCCCTACTTCTGTCCAACAGATAGGAGTTCTACATGGCCTACCATAAAGAGCCTCATACGGGGCCATGCCGATGCTGGCGTGATAACTGTTGTTGTAGGCAAACTCTATCAATGGTAGATGATCCGCCCAACTTCCCTTAAAGTCCATCACACAAGCTCTAAGCATATCCTCCATCACCTGATTCACTCTCTCAGTTTGCCCATCTGTCTGTGGATGAAATGCGGTGCTCATAGCTAAAGCTGTGCCCAATGCCTTATGGAATCTACGCCAAAATTCTGAAGTGAAACGAGCATCCCGATCAGAAACAATTGTAACAGGCACTCCATGCAGCCTTACTATCTCATTCACATACAACTTACACAACGCATCCCCTGAGTAAGTTTTTGCCACAGGAAGGAAGTGTGCAGACTTCGTCAATCGGTCCACAATCACCCAAATTGAGTCATAACCTTGCCTGGACCTAGGCAATCCAGTCACAAAGTCCATGGAGATATCTTCCCATTTCCACACCGGAATTGGTAATGGTTGTAGCATCCCTGCAGGCCTCTGATGTTCTGCCTTCACTCGCTGACATGTAAGACACTTCGACACATGTTCCGCCACATCCCTCTTCATTCCATACCACCAAAATTGTCTTCGTAGGTCCATATACATTTTAGTACCACCTGGATGTATCGTGTATCGAGATCTATGAGCTTCCCGCATGACCTCCTCCTTGAGGTTATCAACACTTGGAACATACAATCTTCCTCGAAATCTCAACCCCCCATCTGCTCTAGTAGCCCACTCAGAAGGGCCCTCCACATTAGGATTAGCAGTCATCTCTGCAATCCTCGCCTGGGCAAATTCATCAAGTGTCTGCCCCTGAATGATCCTGGAAATCAAGGTAGACTGTAAGGTCATACTACCGAGAAAGATTTCATGTCCACCTCTTGTGGGCATAAGGTCAAATTCGGATGCAGCTTCCAACATGAGCCACTCCTGTACCATGAGCGATGCCATGATTACTCGGGGCTTCCTACTCAAAGCATCTGCCACTACGTTGGCCTTTCCAGGATGATACTCCAAAGTGAAATCATAGTCTTTGATGAGCTCCATCCATCTCCTCTGCCTCATGTTCAACTCCTTTTGGGAGAATAGATATTTCAGACTCTTATGATCAGAAAAGAGTTCGAACTTCTCACCATACAAATAGTGTCTCCAAATCTTCAAGGCAAACACCACTGCAGCTAGCTCTAGATCATGAGTGGGGTAATTCCGCTCATGAACCTTCAGTTGTCTTGAGCCATAAGCAACAACACCACCATTCTGCATCAACACACACCCCAAACCCTGATGAGATGCATCACTGTAAATAACTAAACCACCACCGCTAGTAGGAATAGTCAACACTGGTGCTGTAGTCAACCTGGTCTTCAGCTCGTTGAAAGCCTTCTCACATTCATCCGTCCATAAGAACTGAGCGTCCTTCCTTGTCAATTTGGTCAAAGCTGAAGCAATACCAGAAAACCCCTCAATGAATCGCCTGTAATACCCTGCCAATCCAAGGAAGCTACGGATTTCCGTAACGGTGGTAGGGCGACTCCAACTCATCACCGCTTCCACCTTCGAAGGATCTACCGAAACTTCATCCTTCGAAACTACATGACCAAGGAACTTGACTTCCTTCTGCCAAAAGTCGCACTTCTCAAACTTGGCAAACAATTTCTTCTCTCTCAGCGTCTGTAGTACAATCCGCAAATGCTCCTCATGCTCATTAGACGACCTTGAATAAATCAAGATGTCGTCCACGAACACTACAACAAATTGATCCAAATAAGGACTGAACGTACGGTTCATTAAGTCCATGAATGCTGCTGGTGCATTAGTTAGGCCAAAAGGCATGACAAGGAACTCAAAATGTCCATACCTGGTCCTAAACGCCGTTTTCGGAATATCCTCATCCTTCACCCTTAACTGGTGATATCCAGATCTCAAATCAATCTTTGAGAACACAGTAGCCTCTCTAAGCTGATCGAACAAGTCATCAATCCTAGGTAAAGGGTACCTGTTCTTGATGGTCACCTTGTTCAGCTGTCGATAATCCACACATAATCGAAGTGAATTATCCTTCTTCTTCACAAACAGCACTGGTGCACCCCAAGGAGATACACTAGCCTGTATGAACCCCTGAGCCAGTAATCCATCAATCTGAACTTTCAACTCCTGAAGTTCAGCTGGAGCCATCCGATAGGGTGCTTTCGATACAGGAGCAGTACCTGGTATCACATCAATGGAGAAGTCCATTACCCTTTTTGGAGGCAACCCTGGTATCTCCTTAAACACATCAGCATATTCTGAAACTACAGGAATCCCTGTAATCTCAAAAATACTACTCCCTGACTCAATATGAGCCAAAATCCCTGCCCTCATGGCAACGTCGGACCTCAGACAACGGTAATGAAACACCGGTTGTCCAGGAATACGGAAGGACACAATCATCCTAAAGCAATCAATCAATGCATGGTTCGGGCTCAACCAATCCATACCCAAAATCACATCATATGTGTGATCCGGAATCCCAATCAATGATGCAGAGAACTCTCTACCACCTATCCCAATAGGGCAATCATCACAAAACATATCCAGCTCAAGAGACACACCCAGAGGTGATGTAACACATAATGATCTAGTAAGAGGCATGACAATCAATCCCAACACATCCACTACTGAACTAGATATGAAAGAGTGGGAGGCTCCCGTATCAAACAATACTCTAGCAAGATAGTTATAAACAGATAAGGTACCTTCCACCCCAGTGCCTCTCTGACCGATTGCAAAGACTCTAGCTGGTACTGGAGGTAAAAGCCTTTGCTGATTACCCCGTCCTCCAACATGGGGTCGAGTACAGTCCTTGGCAAAGTGTCCAGTCTGTCCGCAACGAAAGCATCCCTTAGCCCTGGGTTTAGTGCAAGCCCTAGAGAGATGACCCAACTCATCGCAGTTATAACATCTCACAGGCGCTGCAGCTGCAACTTGTCTGACAGGTACGGCCCGAATAGGAGGAAGAGGAGCTGCTGCTACTCTAGCTGGGGCCTGATGGTGGAACTGAGTCTTTTGTCTCTTCCAGGATCCACCCCTAAAGTCTCTGGATCCACTGTTACCTGCCACTGCCTTTCCCTTTCCCTGAAAATCCCTCTCAGCTGTTTCCTTCTCCTTATGAATCAAGTTCTGCTGCTCAATGATCAGAGCCTTTGCTAGAATTTCCTTCATGACCTTCAGTTCCAAAATGGCCACATCAAGCTCAATGGAAGCATTCAACCCCCGCTGAAACTTCTTGGCCAAATCCTCAGCATCCATTGATTTCACAAACCTATATAGCCTAGAGAACTCTGCCTCATACTCTGTCACCGTCATCTTCCCTTGTGTTAGTGAGAGGAACTCCCGTTCCAATTTTTCTCTCACTGAAGCTGGAAAGTACTTCTCTCGGAATAGTCTCACAAAACCATCCCAAGTCAGGGTGGTCACATCAATGGTCTTTTGCATACAATTCCACCACACCCTAGCCTCACCCTTTAGCATGAAAGTGGCTAACTTCCTCTTTTCGATCTCATTACAGTCCATCATCTCAAAATAATTCTCCATATCCTCGACCCATTGATCAGCCACCATGTAATCCATGCTTCCATGAAACTTGGCTGCTCCCAGATGATTAATGTCTCTAGCCAATCTCAACAGACGACCAGGGTCAGCCATTTCACCCATGGGCGGAGTAGGTTGCACACCGATAGAAGACTCTACATCATCGTCATAAAGCTCCTCTATGGGACGGAACCTGTTTCTATCACCAGTTCTACCTTCTCTTACACCCCCACCACGACGTCTAGGCCCACCCCTCGGAATTTCCATTACCTAGGAAGCATAGTATGTTTGGTTAATACATGTATAACACTCAACATAGTATACGTCAATACTATTCCATATTAACCAAGTCGATACTACAAGAAAAGTATTCACGTTCCTAAGACGACTTAGCGGCCTAAACAACTCCTAACACTCACACATACCCAATGACTTTGCCAATACCGGAGAGCACATGATGGGGATCCGCTGCAGACGGGCCATCACTCGGTAAGTATTGACATATCACCAAATATGTACCTTACGCTCTGATACCAAACTGTCACGCCCCGAATTTTGAATAACCAATTCAAATCCGAAACATGAATAAACAATTAATACAAATAACGTTCTGAATTTTTTTTTCTCAGAAACAAACACACCACTCGCCACTCAACACAAAACTCGAAAACCTCGAGTTAATTATTACAATTCACTCTTACAAAGTAAAATTGTAAAGCTCTAAATGAGCATAACAAACCTCACAATATAATGCTGTAATTCACATAACACTACTCTAAGCTGCCCGATCACCGTCCTGGTTCTCCTGACCTGCAGGGTTATCCGCTACACCGTTTGAATAGTGTACCGGGATTGCAACAACACAAAACCCAGTAAGCTTTTGACAGCCCGTATGAGTAAAAAGAAAGAACTGTTGATTTATTAAATTTCAGTTCAAGTAAAATTCAACAGTATTACGTCTGCAAAGAGACATCAAACCACTCATGTAAAACCACAAGGAATACATTTTCACAATCCTCAAATCACAATACACCACACTGGTCCTGCAAAAACCCAACCCACATAACACCACTTTGGTCCATCCCAACAGCACGTTAGAGCTCTAACCACATCGCTACCAGTCACCTTGGCCTAGGTGCAAGTAATGCGACATACTTCGGTTAATAATAAACCGTCGCGCTTTGGACATCCCCGTCCTCAGCACCATATACTTCGGTTAATAATAAACCGTCGCGCTTTGGACATCCCCGTCCTCAGCACACAACTTCGGTTAATAATAAACCGTCGCACCTTGGACATCCCCGTCCTCAGCACACAAACACTCCGGTTATCCTTAACCGTCGAACTTCGGACACCTCATCCTCAGAACCCTACATTCTCTAACTCTATACATCCTCCAATGTAAATCATGAATATTAACAAGAACTCATCAATCATGTTCATCACATATAAATATGGTAAGTCACATGTCAATTCATAATAATTTAATCATCCCAATTCCACACTCTTCAATGTCACACCATTCACATATAATCACGTAAATATATATATACGTAATTATCCGCTCAGGGATAATCACTAATACCAACTATAGTTCACATGCAATAAAACCGAGAAATTCATTTGTATAGTAAAAATCATTTTACTTACCCATGGACCGTAGTTGATCAAGTCCATATGATTTTAAAACAAATATTTATTTCATAAATATTTTCACGCAATTACGACAAAATAAGGTAATTAAATTTATTCGGTTCGTAATATGAACCACGTGAGGTTTACTCACCTCTAAATTCCCGCTGCGTCTTCTTAACAGCTCAAAATACAATTTCACGAATCGTCCGCCAAATCCAACCGTCGATCACCTAATCAAACATGACCTTAACTTAGCCAATAACTCAAAGACAAAATCAAACGACAATCCAACGGTCGGATCGAAATTAAATGATGATCCAACGGTCGGATCGAAATCAAATGATGATCCAACGGTCGGATCCTCACAGATCGCCTTTAGGATCATCCTCCAAAAATCATTACGAAGATCCAACGGTCGGATCTTCCTGAATCGTCCTTACTAACATCTCCGCTAATTTATACGAAAATCCAACGGACGGATTCTCACGAATCGCCTCCCTAATCACTGTTTAGCAATTATACGAAGATCCAACGGTCGGATCTTCGCCCATGACCACACAAAGCCTCTGGGGCAGTCATACGATCATCATAGCAAAATTATAGGTTCATCTGACGGTCCTAATTCCACAGATCATAAATCTAACGATCGAAATCGATCGAAATCTCAAAATTCATAACTAATTCATACGATAACCGAAAAATGCGTATAATACGCCGAAATGATCGTATCGAAACATAGAATCATAAAATGGACAGAAACTAAATTTTTGACATCCGGAGGTGGCCGGAAAGGGCCGCCGGAGTTAGGGACAGAGCCACCGCCGACCACCACAATTGGTATCGGGGCTGTGCTTGTCCCCTTCGTTTTCTCATTCTGGACACTTTTCATAACTAGCACAAGACCAAAAAATGACAGGAAGGGATCGAAATGTACCAAAAATCAGTCGGTGGCCGGAATTTTTCCAGAAACCGGCGAGCTCCAAAATCGACGTGAAAACTACAACCTCACGCCTCGATCCCTTCTGGAGAATTGTTCAGAACTTCCTTATGAACTCAACAAGCCAAGAATCACAAGAAACGATCGTGTATAGCTCGAGATATCTTGATCCGAAGGTTGGTTGTTCGATCCGCACGGGTCGAGCTCCGACGAACGTGAAAACGTTCGATCCAGTTCCGATCCTTCTTGGTGCTTGTATAGGAAGATGAGGCGAGCTCAATGAGCCAAGAATCAAGTGAAATGGTGCTCTGTAGCTCGAGATATCGAGTTTGGAACGAAAACGAGCTAAACCGGACTCGGGGTCGCCGCCGTCGCTGCCGGCCGTGCCGCCGCGCAAGGTTACCTCCGGTAGCTGCGCAAGGTCGAGGCGAAGCCGTGGAAGGTGGTCTGAGGTTGTTTGGTGGTCTGTGGTGGATGGTGCAGCACGATGAACAAAGCTCTGTTTTGTTTCTTCGACTGTGACGAGAGGAAACGAGAGAGAGAACGAGAGAGAAATAGAGAGGAAAGGAATTAAGTTTCTGCTGTCGGTCGATCGAGTGTCGGCAACAATTCATAGTGCTCTAATCGACAATCATCATGAAAGGTAAAGAATGAAATGATCATGTTCCTTGCTTTTGATTAATTATAAAAAAATCCGGTTATTACAGTTGGTCCTTCAAATTTAATATTTACATATCTCATACTTATTAAACCTCCAAGTTAGACGCATACACCTTTTTATATTTTTTCGTTTTTTTATTTTATATTTTAGAATAGAACGCGCCACTACAAAAAAGAATTGCAATAGCCACGGAAGTTTGCGTCAGCATACTTTTTCCGTCGCCAAAAACCACTCTTTCGCCTCGGCAAAACCTTGCTATCGCAAGGATTGAAGAAGTTTGCTACCCCGTTTATAGACCGTCGCAGTCGCCGTGGCCAAACAATACCCTTTACATCGGCGAAACTTAGCCGTCGCAACCACGTCTAAAATTTACTATTTCAAGAAGGTGTCGTCGCGTCAATTACTTATAATCTTCTGTCGCAAAGTTTATCTTATTAAGGAACCCAATCCTTCTAGGGTTTATAAGAAATCCTCTCTCCTTTTCTCTGTTCTCTCCCTCAGCACACTTTCTTCTTTCTATCCTTCTCGATCTTTAGATTAATTTTTGTTCAGAAGAAACCATCAATCTCAGACAGCCCATCAGCCTTCTCTCCCTCGATACCGTGAAGGTGAAGTTTCAATTTCGTCCAAGTAATCCTCGCTTTGCTTCCGTCTCCAGGTTCCTCTCTCTCTCTCTCGATAGATCAAAAGAAAGAAAGAAAGAAAGAAAAAAGGGGGGGGGGGGTGTTGAGAGAGAGAGTGCCAGAACAATCTAGAGATCGAGAGATCTGATCCCTCATCGTTGCATATCCATCCACATCAACAGCTATCTTTAGCCGACGTCAACCTCATCCATCAAAATCAACAATACCAAAGGCTTGGTGAGATTTCCCTTTCATGTATATGAATTCCTTTTACCAAATCATCAAATTATTCATCTAAAGTTGTACTATATTATCAAATTTGCGAGAAGAGTCCGAAGAGAGTTTTTAACTTTGGAGGTAAAACCTTTCTGGGTCAGTTGAGAAGGCTTGGCTTACTGGGTCAGTCTGGAAGCTTTTACTTAACTGGGATTCTGGGTCCTTCTGCTTTCGTTTAATTTCAGCTTCCCCAAGTTACTTCACCTCAAAAGTCTCAGTCTTGGAAGCAAGTAACACCCAAAAAAGAAGATATTTCCGTCCACATATTATAAATAGATAATTAATTTTGATTACTCAGAGGTAAGTTTGATTACTGACAGTTACAATGTCATGAATTACAGATTAATGGATGTAATTCATGGCATTGTCAGCTAGTTTGTATTACTCACAGGCAAGTGTACATATTATAAATAAACAATATTCATGCATTGTGCTAGATTTTACAATTCTCACTAGGAATTAATTTTGTGTCTTCTTCACCATGCTTACAGTCTTTGTTGTATTGGAAACGAATTTGTCGCAAAAGTTGAGACAAGTATAACATTGATGATGAAGACGGATGGATAACACACGCATGTTCTGTGGTAACATACTAAGCTCTTCATCAAAACGTGATTTCACTGTTCATTACTTCTCTTTGTTGGCACTACGAACGAGGTTTAGCTCAATTCACTCAAATTATGGTTCTCTCTCTCTTTTTTTGGGTTTGTGCTTCACTTTTCACTGTATGATTTGCTATTCCATGTGTTAATGTCTTTGCTTGTACCTTGAAGGTTGTATACCTATGTCTTTGCATAGTGAAACTGTACATAAGTCTCTTCAATTTCTATATGTAATCTGATTGAGATTTCTTATCAGTAATTAAGAGTCTATTTCCTCAATGCAGTTCAATAACCGGGAATTATATCTTTGGTCCACTGCCTGTTGATATCATAAAGAGCTGGACTAATATAGAAACTTTGTAAGTTCCTTGTGTAGTTAACTTATATGATGCTTCGAGTCTACATCTTTTCTTACATCGAGTTATCAACAATTGTCAAATGTATGAATCATACAACCATTTAGTCTCTTATCATTGTTTACAGGTCATTCATGGGAAACAATTTTAAAGGAAATTTGACTAAAGAAGTATTCAATTTGCCAAAACTTTAGTATCTGTAAGTGTAGTCTCAAGTCCCATGCTCATCCTTCTTCATCTCAAGTCTCAAATGTATGTTTCTTTAAAAATATTAAAGTTCCAGCAGAAGGCTTTTGACCGCTCTTTGGTTTGATCTTTATGGCTGTGGTGGCACTTTTGGTTGTTCCTCTGCTTTTGAACATGTTTTTGCAGGAGAAATTAAGCAGCGTGGTGAAGAAGAGGTTTCTGGCTTCCACAATTGGATTCAGGTTGTGCTATAAAACTGATTCTTTGCCTATAGTACTTGTGTCTATGTATCTTATTATGTCAAGATAATTTATTGATGACTTGTGCATCTGTTGGCTTTAGTTGAGTTGAATTGGGAAGTAAGCTAGGACAATGTATTAGCATATTCAATGGATTTCCGCATGGATTTTTATAGGATTCAATAATTTTAGACTTGTAGTTTTCATCCCAAGAAGACTTAATAAAAATGAGAAGGAGTATCCATCGAGTAATCATTTTAAAGTCAGAACTAGTTGCAATTTCCCCATAGGTAGTTAGTAATTGTCTGTTTATGGTATTTCTTTCCTGACTTTTTCTATGATAGTTATGTGAACAAAATGAGACCATCATTATGGGTTTTCCCTTCATCTATAGTCTACCATTATATTATCTGAACTCTTCATATGATTTCTGGATAGTAGTGAGGAACTGCTCAATCAATCATTCAATCCCCAAAATACATTGGTGAAATGACATCTCTAAAGTACCTGTAATTTCACTTTGCTTCACCTGTTTGTTTTTCCTTTTCCCTTCCTTTGTTTGAGTTGCCTTGTTAAGGATTGATACTAGGCACAACAGGTCTATTCCCTTTAAAGAACATTAAATCATCTAGCTTGAACTACCGCAAGTGTCTTCCATTACCTCAAAGCTCCTTCTAAACTGCCTTACTTAAAATGGTATGTTTACTAGGATATTGTTTTGGACTGCTCTTCCTTTGTAGTGTTTACACTGCTCTTCCTCATGAACTTGGGTGTCATTCGTTCATTTTTCGTGTTCCTTCAGGATTACTCACAGCTGCCCATTGTGCAGGAACTAATTGCAAAGGTCTTCATGATAATGAACGGAAATTCAGACATATATTTCGAGGTAAGTATGGATTTAGCATTCTTCAAATCAACTACTCTATTTTTAATGTCTAAGTAAGACCAGCTAGTGAACTACTTCTTACTCTTCCTGGCACAAAATGTCAAAAAGTTAAAAAAGAGTTTGAGTGAAATATTGTATTTCCTGGTATGAACAATATATGTGTCATGCATGTACATCTCCCATTGATTTTCTAGCTTTTTGTTTCCTTAATGAGTGCTTGAAGATTTTTGACTTTCTGTTGTAGGAGACTTGTAGCAACACTAAAGTAATTGGTACGTGAAGCAGATCAAGGAAGATCCATGCAAAGTTTATGTTGATGTAGAGGAAGATAACTACCTTGTAGAAGTTAATTATCTTGTAAACTTTGGTAGAATCATCATTCCTTTTGTGACATCCATGACAAAACTAAAATGTAACACTTTTTTATATAAGCTTCATTTCTTTTTGTATAGCTTGTATCAAAAAAAAAAAAAAAAAATTGGCATGCATATTTGCATGCCAGATTTTTTTTTATTCATAAATAACACTTTTGCGACGGCATTTTTTTGGTAGCAAATGACTTTTGGCGACGGCAAAAAACTTCAGTAGCGATTGATGGCGTCGCCATTGGTATTTGCGACGGCATTTTTTAGTCGCAAAATTCTTGCGACGGCAAACCATTTGCCGTCGCTAATAATCTTGCGACGGTGCATTTGTCGTCGCAAATACTATTGGCGACGCCACCAACGGCGTCAGAAGCATTGTCGTCACAGAGCCGTCGCCAATGCTCTTTTGCTACGGCGTGGCGCCGTGGCTATTGCAATTTTTTTTTGTAGTGCGTTGCACGCACGTATACCAAATCTTCTAAGTCGTAAATCTATTCTCGTCTGGCAGCCCTCCTAGTCGGCGGGGGCTTTGGCCTCATCGACGAGCGGCGGATGTGGGCGGATGGGTCCTTTTCATGTTTAGTGTGATGGGTCCATTATATGGGAGTGTAAAATTTTGGCTTTGGCCCCCATCCATTAAACCATGCTCGATGGCGAAGCCCTAAAGAAACTAACAACTAGATAAAATGAAAGAAAGTAGAACATGATTGGTAGTGGAGAACATGCAAACATCACTCCTTCCACTACAACATGGAATAAGGGCCAAGAAACATGAAGTGAGGACTATAAATTCTTAAGCTTATGGAAGAATTGGGGAGGAATCATGGATAACAACGGTAACATGTATCAATTATAAGGTCATCAGAGTGTTTTTCTGCAAGTCCCTTCTCCTCATGATCATTTAGAAGATGGATGCGTCTAAGGCTTTTCGAAGATTGAAGGTGGGAGATTATGTGTTGGGAATCTCTTTCCCGAAATTTTATGTCCCAACAAGATCCGACCCTGTATCCATACTTCAACCCTACCACCATTCTAGTTGCCTAGGTGCAACCTCAATCTGACATAACTTGACCAGGACCTCGCACAACCGCTCCAAGCACCCAAAAGTGCTGGTGGTTGCCCGCAACCACTCCAAGCATCGAAATTGGTCTTGACCTGCGCATCTTTGCTACACCTTTCCACCACCATATTTGAATAGCCTTTTCATCACCCCAGCTTCATTAGATGCCTTTTTTTCATGTGAACAACCTCACTTTATAAGGTCAAAAGACAAGAGTTTTTGACTGTTCTCGACCTCACGCAACAGGCTGCCAAGAACCTTCATAGCTATAGAGGCAGATGCTAGCAGCTGCCCAGAGAGCAGCCGCTCTCAACCCTAGCAGAATGCTAGGTTATATGATAACTAAACCCTTGTTATAATATATCTCACCCAGTGGCGGAGCCAAAATTTCCTATCAACTGGGGCACTCAGAAATTTAAAGAAAAATAAAATAAAATATATACTAAAATTTTAATAAAAAATAATAAATTAGATGAAATTACGGTAAAATTAATATTTTATTAGTAAATTTTATTGCTTTTAGATATTAGACAAGTTTTTTTTATTATGGATACATATTTATTTTTAACTTTAAAATTATAAGAAAAAATTGTGTTAATGTCCTTAAAAAAAGGAAAGAAAATTGAAAAACTAATCTTCCAACCATGCGTGATTCGAACCTAGGACCAATAGCACAATTCATGCACGCCTTGCCACTGCGCCAAGTTGGCTTGTTTTGTAACTAACAAACTCTTAGCTACTTATTCTGATTTTCATGTACAAAAATTAAAAAATATATAAAAGTCAGTGGGGCACGGGACCCACTGGGTCCCCACGTGGCTCCGCCCCTGATCTCACCCTTTCCGGTTTAACAAAACTGACTTTAAGTTTTTCTTTTTTTTATTAAAGGAAAATAAATTACTAGGAACTTCCTCTAGTACTACGTAAACCTAGTCTATCAATTTTTTTTTTCTTGTAAACCCTTAACTCATCCAACATTTACATATGTAAATGAGAATCGAACCCATGACATTTACAATGTTGGAGTTATAAATTACCAACGGATCACAGCTCAATGACAAAATTGAAAGCTTGAATAGCAGATAATGGAAGAGAGTTGCATTACTATGCCATCACTAAACTTAAATGTCCTGTGTTTGTAATTGCATTAGCCATAAATTAAGTTTCTTTCTCTCCAATTATGCTTGAAGTGAATTGACTCAAAAGAATATGTAAGGTGATGAATATCCTTAATCAGCATTCTGTAGAATCGCTGTAAATCTGTATGTAATTAGGATTTTATTTAATTAGGATATCCTGTAATTATGGAAAGATTGTTTCCTATTAGAGTTAGACTACTCCTTTGTACTTGTATATATACCCTCATTGTGGGATGAATAGATTTATCGAATTAACCCTGAATTGAAGTATTCTTTTCTACTTGGTATCAGAGCAGGTTCAATCCTTTGAACTTGCGCTGCATCTTTTGAATCCTGAATCCTGAATCCCGAAGAACACCACAAACCGCTGCGTACCACCACCGTTGAAATCAAACCATCCTGAATTTCAAACCACCATCACCCTACCTTTTTTCAAAGAAAAAAAAAAAAAAAACTTTTTTTTTCAAAAACATTCATATCCATCTTGAAACCCTTGAAAATCCAATCCTGCGAAAATCATGAATTCCTCAATGATCCAATCAGAGAAACAGGCTATGGGGCATTCGGTGACTCCCGAATTTTCTGTTATGGCTCAACGCAAACAGGATCCTCCAGGCTTCTCAGGACCTTCTCCACACCGTCCTCTAGGTAAACCAAATCCATATGCAAACAAAAGGTGCATTATCTGTGGGGAATTAGGTCATAGCAAGGAGCGGTGTTATGAAGTGATTGGTTACCCTGATTGGTGGGACTTCACCAAGAAACCGCGAAAGAATCTGGGCAAGGCCGCTGTTGCTACTACAGAGAAAGTTTACCTAGACAATGCCTCTGCTAATGTAGCGCAGTCAGGTATGAAGGGTAAGGTTACTTTTAATAGTACATGGATAATTGATACAGGTGCATCTGACCATATGACCAATGACCCAAGTCTTGTGAAAAACCTTAGACGTTCCCCTCAAGCCGTTGTCTCTACTGCTGATGGTACTCCAACTCCGGTCACCGGAGAAGGTTCTATTGCTTTATCTGATACCTTAACCCTTGAATCTGTCTTAGTTGTTCCATCACTAGCTTATAATCTCCTGTCTGTTGGTCAAGTTATTTTAGCTCTTGCATGTATTGTGACCTTCTATCCGTCTTTCTGTGTGTTTCAGGACATTCTGACTCGACGGATTCTTGGTTATGGTGTTAGAAGGGGGAAATTATACTATCTGGATCTGACAGAGACTGGAAAGAAACAGAAGCATATTTTGGGACAAGCCAATCAGATCAACGGGGTAGAGAATGCGAAGGAAGCTGTATGGTTATGGCATCGCCGTTTAGGTCATCTATCCTTTCGTTATCTTAAGAAGCTGCAACCTCAATTGTTTTCAGTTGTTAGTGATTTGGATTTCCACTGTGACATCTGTGAACTGGCCAAGAGTCACCGTATTTCATATTCACCAAGTCTTAATAAAAGTCCTATTCCTTTTATGAAGATTCACTCCGATGTCTGGGGTCCTGCGAAAATTCCTTCTCTTTCTAGAGCTCGGTATTTTGTAACGTTTATTGATGATTGCACTCGCATGACATGGGTGTCGTTACTGAAGAATAAGAGTGATGTATTTGGAATGTTTACCGAATTTCACAAAATGGTGGCAACTCAGTATCAACAATCCATCAGAGTGTTTCAGTCTGACAATGGTGGAGAGTTTGTGAATGGCCCTATGATTGAGTTTTGCCTGTGACATGGAATTCGTCATCAAACCTCCAATTCTTATACTCCTCAACAGAATGGTTTAGCAGAACGGAAGAACAGGCAGTTGATGGAAGTTGTTCGTGCTTCTTTATTTGGCATGAATGTACCTCGGTCCTATTGGGGAGAAGCAGTAAAATCAGCAGCATATCTTATCAACCGTACTCCTTCACGGGTGATTGAGTTTCAGAATCCTCATCAGAAGCTTCATACACTTTTGACCATCCCTTCTATGCCTAATTTGGAGCCCCGGGTGTTTGGTTGCACAGCCTATGTTCATATTCCCAAGCCTCAACGCAGCAAGCTTGATCCCTGTGCCCGTAAGTGTATCTTTGTTGGTTATGCTGACTTCCAGAAGGGTTATCGATGTTATGATCCCCTTACTGACACTATACATGTCTCTCTTGATGTTGCTTTTCGTGAATCCGAGCCTTATTACTCAGGGGGAGCTTCTCAGTCTTCCCTTCAGGGGGAGAGAGGTTGTGAAGGGAATCCTCGTTCTATTATTGATTTTGATGTCTTTGAAGACTTGGAAAATTTGGAGGATACATTTTAGGGTAGAAATTTGGAAACAGAAAATGCAGTTGCCGAACAGAGCATTGTGAATTCCGAAATAGACAATGCGACTGCCGAACGAAGTGTTGCGAATACCGAAACAGAAAATGCGACTGCCGAACAGAGTGTTGTGAATTCCGAAACAGAAAATGTAACTGCCGAACAGAGTGTTGTGAACTCCGAGACAGAAGAGATGACTTTTCTGGATAGTTTGAATCAAAATCAAGACGTATCTGAAGCTCACACACAAGATATTCCCCCTTCTGCATCACCAACTGAAGATCCCGGTCAGAATGATCCTCCTCAGGTACCCCTAAACTTTAATGAATCTTCTGGGTTAGAAAGTGTCGAACCTAGGAAATCACAAAGGGTTACCAAGGGAATTCCTAAGAAACAATATGAACCAGATATCAAAGCCAAAGCTAAATACCCTATAGCTAATTTTATGTCTAACCATAGGATTTCTGGGTCACATGCACTTGTTGTTGATCAATTATCTACTGTATCTATTCCTAGTAACGTGCAGGATGCATTGACGGATCCAAAATGGACAAAGGCGATGAATGAAGAATTGGAAGCTCTTCAAAAGAATGCAACATGGGAGCTAGTACCTATGCCGGTTGGAAAGAAGACTGTACGGTGTCGTTGGGTATTTACTGTGAAGCTTAATGCAGATGGAACTATTAGTAGATACAAGGCGAGGTTGGTTGCCAAAGGATATACACAACGCTATGGGATTGATTATGAGGAGACTTTTGCACCTGTGGCAAAGATTAATACTATCCGGATTTTAATCTCACTTGCAGCAAACAAAGATTGGCCCTTGCACCAGTTTGATGTGAAGAATGCGTTTCTTAATGGGAATTTGGAGGAAGAAGTGTACATGGATGTGCCCCCAGGTGTTAAGAATTACCCAAGTGACGTTGGCAAGGTATGTAAATTGAAGAAGTCTTTGTATGGCCTGAAGCAGTCTCCAAGAGCTTGGTTTGGAAGATTTTCAAAGTCCATGAAAGCCTTTGGGTACAGACAGAGCAATTCTGACCATACCTTGTTTATCAAACGCAAGAATTGTAATACCCCGAAAAATCCAAATTAATTTCCGTGGATTTTTAGAAATGATTTCACGATAGTGGGAGCGAGTACGAGGCTTGGAGAAGTTATGGAATTAGTTCGAACGATTAATTTTCGAAAACGAACGTTATTTAGGAGGTCTCAAAAAGTGACTTTTTATACATTGGGAATTTGGGAAAACTTCATTCATGAAAGTTGTAGAGCGCGTCGATACGAGTTCGTGGACATATGGAATGCGAAAATCGGAGTTCGTATGAGAAAGTTATAAGCGATTGAAAATCGGGAAAATTCTATAAATACAAAAAAAAAGTTCCGGAAATTGCATTGGAGGACAGAAATTTCAGAAACCTATATTTTCTCCCCAATTCTCTCCCGAGCCCAGATTTGTTCCTCTCTCTTCCACCGGCCATATCTCCCTCCACAGACCTCCGATCGACTTGATTCCAAAAGTATTTTCATTCGCCTTGAAGTCAGTTAAAACTTCCTAGAAGACATCAAAGTGAGAAAAGAACCATGGAAGGTGCTAGGAGGCCGAGAAGCTGCACAGCTCGAGCTGGAATTCGCCCGATGCTGCTCTTCCTTCACCGGCCGATATCTCTCTCATCCAACCTCGAATCGAGTTGATTCCAAAAGGGATTTTTCTGGGCCTGAGCTATATTACAACTTTGTAGAAGACATCGAGGGGAAATAACCAACGTGGTAGCCGCTACAAGTCGAAGAACACGGTGCAGTCGAGCTGGAAATCACCTCCTTTCCCCACCGTCGTTCTCCCTCCTCCGGCCACCTTTTGCCGTGATTCTTGAGAGGATTCTGCACTTCTGAGGATGTAGATCATTTCCCCTAAGGTGGATTGCATCGATTTCATCTGTGGAGATCGAATTGGAACGAATTCAAAACTAGGGTTCTTCGGGTTTCAAACCTTATAAGGTAAAATTCTACTTTTTGGCTTATAATCTGACTTTGGTGTAGTTATGAAAGTTTCAATTCGAGTTAAGATGAAGAACTTTCGTGTTGGAAGTTTTGTCTAATTTTGACTTTGGATGGGTGGCGGTGCCGCCACTGTGATGGTGGTTTCCGGCGACCTCCGGCCACCCCAAGGACAGTTTCTGTCCATTTTTGTGTTCTACGTGTCGATACGATCGTTTGCATATATAATTCATAATTTTTGGATATCGTATGATTAAGTTATGAATTTTTAAGTTTCGATCGATTTCGATCGTTCGATTTGTGATCTGTGAAGATCAGACCGTCCGATGGACTTGTAGTTTTGTTATGTTGATCTTATGACTGTCCCAGTGGCTTTGTGTGGTCATGGGCGAAGATCCGACCGTTGGATCTTCGTATAATTGTGAAATAGTGATTCGGAAGGCGATTCGTGAGAATCTAACCGTCGGATTTTCGTATAATTTTGAGGAGATGTTTGTTAGAGTGATTCAAGAAGATCTGACCGTTGGATCTTCGTGATAATTTTGGAGGATGATCCTAAGGGCGATCCGTGAGGATCTGACCGTTGGATCATCATATAAATTCGATCTGGCCGTTGGATCATCATTAAATTAGAATCCGACCGTTGGATTTCCGTATATGTGTGGTTTATGAATGATTGCTAAGTTAAGATCGTATCTGACTAGGTGATTGACGGTTTGAGTTAGTGGACGATTGTGGATCGTATTTTGAGCGGAATTGAAGACGCAGCGGGATTATCGAGGTGAGTAAACCTCACGTGGTTCATATTACGAACCGAGTACTTTTAATTAATTTATTTTTTGTCGTCATTGTGTGAGCTATAGTTGGTATTAATGGGCATTCCTGTGTGAATGTCTATCTATATATATATTATTTATGTGAAATAATATGTATTGTTGAAATTGTGAGATATTATGTACTGTTATGGTTGTGTTGAGTTTATTGTTGAAAAGCAACAATATTGTGAGAGGTATTAAATTTATTGTTGAGAAACAATAAATTGTTGATTTGTTGAGATATATTGATCTGTGGAGATCAATAGGTCACGGGGGTGACCATGGCATCTATTAGTGAACCACGCCCTTGTACCGGGTAGGTGGAAACTAATAGCATTAAATCGTGAACCACGCCCTCGCGCCGGGTAGGTGGAAACGATCAGTTAGAGCTCTAGTCTGTCTGCCAAATGTTGAGTGACCTTATGAGGGTAACGGGGAGTGACTCATAAGTGTATAATATTTATATATATATATATATATTTATATATATATGAGAGTGAGAAAGTGAAGTGGTTTTGTGGTGATCATTGTAATTGTGATGTTTCTACATTTCTATACTTGAGTTAAAGGAAATGTATTTTATTAAATCAACAGTTCTTCTTGTTTACTCATACTGGCTGTAAAAAGCTTACCGGGTTTTGTGTTGTTGCAACTCCCGGTACACTATTCAAATTGTGTAGCGGGTAATCCTACAGGACAGGAGAACCAGGACGGTGATCGTGCGGTTAGAGCAATTGTTAGAGTTTTACAGCAATTGTACGTTGTGAGGTGTGTTATGCTCATTTGAACTTTACAATATTGCTTGTGAGAGTGAATTGTAATAATGAACTCGAAGTTTCGAGATTTGGATTTTGTAATTGTAATTATTCATGTTTCGGATTTGAATTTATTATTCAAAATTCGGGGCGTGACAAGAATGGTAAGATTACAGCTCTTATTGTGTATGTTGATGACATGATTGTTACAGGGGATGATCCGAAAGAGATGAATGAATTGCAAAAGTATCTGTCAAAGGAGTTTGAAATGAAGGATCTGGGACAACTGAAGTATTTTCTGGGTATTGAAGTTGCAAGGTCTAAGAAGGGGATTTTGCTTTCACAAAGGAAGTATGTCCTTGATTTACTTGCTGAAACAGGGATGCTGGACTGTAGACCAATGGAGACACCCATTGAGATGAATCACAGACTTGCTATTTATCCTGATCAAGTTCCAACTGACAAAGGGAGGTATCAACGTCTTGTAGGAAGGTTGATTTATCTTTCACATACTAGACCTGATATTGCTTATGCTGTGAGTGTTGTTAGTCAATTTATGCATTGTCCTAGTGAAGAGCATATGGATGCAGTCTTTCGTATTTTGAAGTACTTGAAGATGGCGCCAGGTAAAGGGTTACTGTTTCAGAAAAAAGATGAATTGGAAGTTGTTGGGTACACAGATGCAGATTGGGCTGGTGATAAAACTGACAGACGTTCTACATCTGGGTACTTCACTTTTGTTGGAGGGAACCTTGTCACTTGGCGTAGCAAAAAGCAGAAAGTTGTTGCCAGATCAAGTGCAGAAGCTGAGTTCCGAGGTATGGCACATGGAGTCTGTGAAATGTTGTGGATTCGTAATGTCTTGAAAGACCTGGGTTACAAGCTTAAAAAGCCTATGGATTTGCATTGTGATAATACAGCTGCCATTGAGATTGCACATAATCCAGTTCAGCATGATAGAACAAAGCATGTGGAGGTTGACCGTCATTTTATTAAAGAAAATCTTGACAGAAAGGTTATTCGCTTTCCATTTGTAAACTCAGAGGAACAATTAGCTGATATTCTTACTAAAGGAGTGTCCAGGAAGGTATTTGACAGCTCAGTTGACAAGTTGGGCATGATAGACATCTATGCACCAACTTGAGGGGGAGTGTAGAATCGCTGTAAATCTGTATGTAATTAGGATTTTATTTAATTAGGATATCCTGTAATTATGGAAAGATTGTTTCCTATTAGAGTTAGACTACTCCTTTGTACTTGTATATATACCCTCATTGTGGGATGAATAGATTTATCGAATTAACCCTGAATTGAAGTATTCTTTTCTACTCATTCTGATTCCCCAGGGGATTGCAATAGAACCATTGATATTATTAAAGTATCAATCAGCAACTTAGAAATCTCGATCCTTTCATTTGGATCATAGTGTGTCCATGTAGTAAACCTGGAATTAGACTACATCTGAGTAGCCAAGATTTTTAGAGGAAAGCCAGAATCGGATCACCCCGGCCAGTTTCATTTAGAATATTATCTTTGATTGTAATGATATCCGATGACCTCTTAGCCTCTAGGTGGTGACACCCATTATATTTATTTATAGATCATAAATTCATAATGCACCATAATTGACTGGCAGCCAGAGTAGACAAAGATATGAACATGATTCTTCACATCTAACACTCACATGGTCACCAACAAATTGTCCCAACCAGGTCACCAGGACAATCATAAAATAGTTAACAAGAAAAGAGCAGCTCAATAATTTAAACAAATGGACAATTCAAGTGCACAATGCCAAAATATTCAGTCCAAAATATTCTAGCTCAATAATGTTGGCTAGAATTTCTTTTTGTTTTCATTTATGTTATGTATATAGAAGAGAATAAATAGATCAGGTTATAAAATCTACAATGACAACAAGAAGGTAAGGGTCACAAGAACAGTCCCATACAACACTGGTCCTCTATTTGAATAACCAAAGCTGCTAGCACCAATTTCTGGTGCACTTTCCGGGACTATAGCAGCCTCAGGCGGGCATGTTCCATAGCTCACATTCGCCTGTGTCAACATGAGCATAGATTACAAGCAGACGTACGTAATATTGTAATTTGAAACTGCTGTTCAGATTGGTCTTGCTGATCCAACAACAGGAAATAAATAACGTTGGGGGTATTTAGTACTCACCCTGCAGTTGGCTATGCTTGGACACCCGCAAACTAAATGACCATTTACCACATCTACAGCTTTAGGAGCGCCGCCACCATCACTTCTCTGAATTGGTTGATTACGGAAAATGAATTAAACATATATATATATATATATATATATATATATATATATACAGTCCGGCTACGGTGCGGACGGGACGGTGCGGCTGCAATTTACACGAACGAACCGAATCTGTCGAACCGGAACCGTTCGTGTACATTGTTGTAATTTGTAGTTTTGGATGCCTTAATAATCACCAAATTGGCTGAAATTTTGTAGAGTTGATCTATACATTAGGACCTAACAACTGAACGGTTAAGATGTGAAAATGTGATCTGAAAGTGGGGGAAAACGGGAAATCCATACCGAAATTTCGGTACAGACGTCCACACCTGAGAAAAAAAAAATATATATATATATATATACACAGATCCAATCCAGAGCGGAGCTCCGCTTTGAAAATTAACGTGTGAAGTTCGAGTTTTGGGTCATTTTTCTGTCGCATATCCACATCTCGACCGTTCAGTTTTTAGGTACTAGTGTATAGATCGTCTCTAAAAATTTTCAGCTAAAATGATGATCGTTAAGGCATCGATAATTGCCTTAAAGCTAGTACGGTTCATGTTGATAGATTCAGTCCGTCCATTGGTTTAAGCGAGTTAGATACCTTAACGATCATTAATTTGGCTGAAAATTTGCAGAGATGATCTATACACTAGTACCTAAAAACTGAACGGTCGAGATGTGGATATGCGACAGAAAAGTGACCTAAAACTCGAACTTCACACGTTATTTTCAAAGCGGAGCTCCGCTCTGGATTGGATATATATATATATATATATATATACACACACGAATAAACTGAGCATCTACCTAAGTTAACTACTAGCTTTCTAGTACTTAGATTTATTGATTTTTTAAAAATCATTCATACCTTGTAAAAATCAACGGCAATGAAGTTAGGCCATCTTTTAGCAGCCACACTGTAACAGGTATTAACCATGTCAAGCAATGAATCTGAATTATCTTTGCAAGATTGAGGGAGGGTTGGGACATCTCGGAAATAGTTCACTAGGACTAATGATCTCGTTGTTGTGTTCATGGCTGATGATTCCGCACGGTTTGGACATGATCCAGCTTTCATGCCACCATTTCCATCTATATATTTCAGATACATCAGAATTGTGTCTAATTTTATTAAAACACAAAATTAATTTACAGAAACAAAGAGAATCAATTGTAACGAAGTTGGAAGAGAATAAAAAATGGGACTCACATTGGTTTTCCACCATGTAACTCCACTGGTAGGCAATGCCTTCATCAGCCTCTTTTCTTTGCTTAGAAGTGAAGACTAGCAAACGCTGATTTTTCTGGATCATATCAGCAACTGTTGGCCAATCTCCACCCTTTTTGGGCATTCTTGAAACTGGGAACCAGAATTTTCTCAAGCCAGCAGCATCAAACACTTTGGTCAAGCCCTTTGGTGATGTAACGTAGTCTTCAATTATGATTGTCACAATCTCAGACGGGTTTGCTTCAAGAAATGCTGTAATTTCTTTCAGTTCTCTAATGGCAGGTTGCTGATACATAAATCAGATCATGAAAGATTAGTATGGAGTGATTTTGGCGCTCCACTTTCACACTTTACTTCACTTTTAACGACTCAACAGTTCAAATGTATTGAAATGCACGTGGAGTGCCAAATCACTATGTACGTCTTCAAAAAATAACTTTTTAAATATCTATAAGCAAAGATGTGAATAATTAACTAGGATTCTAATAACTTAAAAATAATTTCATTCGTCAGCAACTCTGCATATATACACTTACAAAAGCTGTGTAGTTGTAGCAGTTGCCACCGTACGAGT
Organism: Rosa rugosa; assembly: GCF_958449725.1. Classification (NCBI taxonomy): domain Eukaryota; kingdom Viridiplantae; phylum Streptophyta; class Magnoliopsida; order Rosales; family Rosaceae; genus Rosa; species Rosa rugosa. The sequence goes on from NC_084822.1 coordinate 9,610,040, forward strand.
GACATAACCAAATGTCACCTAAATAGTCATACATGTCCAGCATTAAGCCTCTAACACCATTCTGCAAGATGATCATACAACTTCGTAAACATATCTCATAATTTTGAAGTGCAACAAGAAATCAACTAATGTACGAATAGTACATGGAACAATGCAGAATATTCGCACTCCCCTAATTATTTATCCTATCATGGCAATAAATATTTTTTTTTGCCATTCATAGAAATGATTATTAATATTGAATCACCTATCTGATTCCCTAGTTTTTTTTTTTTTTTTATGGTCAATATATATCTGACTCCCCTCATGGGTCATATGTTTATTGTTAGACTGATTCATATGGTCTGCTTGTATTATAAAGCAAGCATGCTAGGTACGTTTTGCAAGTAGTCATCATCATCAATATCATATCATAATATAGCCCCCTTTTTTTTAATTTTTTTTTTTTTTTATCATCATCATCAATATTATAATTATATAGCTGAGTTCTTTAGAGATTTTATATATTATAAGTATATGCTTGTTCCCTTCTTACTCAATAGAAAATAGAGGAAGAAGAGGAAGAGAGAAAAAATCGAAGTCAAAACACACCTAATCCATAACAATTTGATCTTAAAATAAAAGGCATGTAAAAAACCCTTCAGACTTGCCTATCCTTCTACGGGTGTACAAGCATAAGTAACATGATATTCTTGCTGGTAAGCGAAGACTCATAAAGTACGACATTTTTTTGATTCTTTCTTTAGAAGTGTTTTTGAAGTTGATCACTGTTTCATCTTCATTGTCAAGTTGTTATGTAATCCTAAAGTTCCTAAATTCCTAGAGTTATGGTACGTAGTTTAAGTGACCTACACGCGTGTGGACGATTTCGAAATGTAGATGAATGTGATATTTGCAGATGACTCCGGATTCAGCAGTTACTGGAAATCTCTTACATATCCGTGCATGAGTATCACATAGATTGAAAGACCAATACAAAATTTTTGGGTAGGACATTCCAACATGTATAAATGCCCATGAATGCTTATAATTAGGACCTAGTAGCGCGGACCACTATTTCATAATGAATCCTACCGCAGCTACCGAGGCCTCCATTTTTAATTCAAGCCGCGTCAAATTTTGCCAAGAGCTAAGCTATCAATTTCAATTTCAACTACCATGATATTTATTGATGTACAAAACTACAAACATATATTGCAGAATCTGACTAGGAGGCCAACCACCACGTTGAAATAATAAACTGGTAATTTTTAAAGTGATCATGGTACAAGCACCATTAATTTCGGATTTAGAACATAGTACTTGAGGTTTATATATATTGAACCTATGATATAAGTGATATCATAACCTAAAACCATATAATCTTCAATCCAGAGTCCAGACTCTTTTAAACATGTTAGAAATGTTAACAATGTGTTTATTGTCGTGTGAATCTCGGCTTTCTCCCACTTCCACATATTATTGAAAAAGAACAAAAAAATCATTTTCATCCCGCAATCTATTCTCCCTCAATCATTCATGCATTGCTTCTTGTTTTCTGGTAAGGTTTGGTTTTTTTTCCCCAACTATAGTACAAGGTTGTATGCTATTGTTGAATATCTCAGTAATAACACCACCAAACTGGAAATCCGTATCTTTTTTCTTAGGTGCGGATATCCGCACCTGAACAAAGTTATATATATATATATATTCGTTCTTCCCGAGAAAAAACACAAGATCGAAAAAAATATAATTTGAAGATAATTAAGGAAGATAAGGAAGGACACATACATTAAGCTGATCGGTGATGGAGTCCTGCTGATTAGTCGGAGCCAAAATCACAGATCCCGTCGCCGACTTGTCACCGAGTTTCGCAAACGAATTGTGGGTTGTTAACCAGGAATACCTGTTAAACGGCAGCGTTTTCACCTGTTCAAGTGGCCACACCATTACTGAAAGGACATGCAAGAGCCAAAACCAAAACCAAAACTGAAAATTTAAAATCAAGTCTATTACTTGAGAAATTGGACTTATGGGCTTTATTCTAGTGCATTTCGGCAAAAAATTATTGTTTGCAACGCAAGTCTCGCAGTGAAATCCTGAGTCGCAGTCACTGTTCTTGATGCATTTCTCTCCCTCCTGGAAAAAGCAGAGAAAACAGAGTATGATTGATGGTTGGTGTTGGGGTTTTAGTTGATGAAAAAGTGTGAAATTTGAGCGAAAAATGAAAGGGTTTTCAGTTTTGATTCTTTTGGATGAAAAATTAAAGATTACAGAGTGAGATACCTTGCGGGCTGAAGAAAGGTGAAGGAGACAAAGCAAAGAAAACAGAGTTGCAATGAGCAAGAGTCTCTGCAAGTGAAAACCAGAGATGGATGGATTAGTAAGTCATACATAAAGAAAAAGGAAGGAAAGAAGATGATGATTAAGAAGAAGTTGATTACATGCTCCATTGCAGAGAGAATAACAAGTTCAATGAAATTGCCCCACACAGAAATCTAACAAAATTAAAACAGACTGAAGAAAACTTCTTCCTACTCCAAAACCGAGTCTAGCAATTTGAATTGGAGGGGGTTGTCTAGTATTCAAAAGTTGTTTTATGACATACCTAAAGTTTGGTCCCACACAACATCTTTCTCTTACATGCAATATAATGAAAGCTGCCAAGTTGACAACGCGATTGTTGTACTTGCTACTTTGGTAGCTTACAGAATTTTTGTTTATTATTAGTCAATTTCTTTTGAGGTTTCCTGTGGGAACAAAGGCCTATCTTAATTTTCAATTGACGATGAGGAGATTGCCAAAGTATAAGTACTGATGTTCATCTAAAGCAAATATACGGTTGTGAGTTGTGTTCTTTTGGTTATCTGAAATAATTAATGTTCGTAGAAGTTATGAATTTAAATTTCATGGACAACAACAGCTTCTAGTGGTTCAAATTTTTAGAAGGAAAATGTTACTCAAGTAAGAAAGGCTCCAGATCGATCGAGCTCGTTACATTTGATGGCTTCCACCTGATTCACATGAAGTTAAGTTAATATTGATGGCTCTATTATCAACAACACTATTTGTTTTGACAGTTTTGTTACTAGATATGCCCAAGAAAGTCCCTTGTTGGCAGGCTCTAGAAATCTTGGCATCACAAACATCCTCCTATCTGAGGGTTTGACACTTCATGAAGGTCTTGTTAAAGCTTTACAAAATGAAATCAAAGATATCCAAGGGGAATGTGACTCTTCGGTTCTCATTAATAGCACTAATGGCTTCTTTTCCCCTCCTTGGCGCTTAAAAACAATTATATGAGAGTCATCAAGTGGCTAGCTAGATTTCTTTTCACCACATCTTGCTGGGCAAATTTCACTGCTGATAGACTAGCAAAGATGGTTCACTGCAAGCACTTCATGAAGCCTCAAAGATGGTTCACTGCGCGCAAGCACTTCATGAAGTTATGACTATACTATAATTTTTTTTTTATTTTTTAAATCATGAAGAGATTCCAAAGAAAACAGTATTCCTGTTGTCCATTTACTTCTCTTTGGTGCTATTGTCTTCTTTGTTTTGAGCGTAATCCTAAAAAAGTGAGTGTGCTACAAATGTGCTACAAATGTGCTAGGTAGTGTACTCTATTTAGGGGTGTACTTGGTAGTGTATTCTATGTACTTGCTACTTTTGACAACTCTTAAGGGTGTGTCGTTATTAACTACTTACTGAATTGTATAATAGATGACATTTTCAACTAAAAAAAAACTGTGGGATGTAAAAAAAAAAAAAAAGCAGTAAAAAGATGAATAAAATATAAGAAGTAGTGTAGAAGGGTTATATTGTATTGAAGACTTGAAGTTGTTTTAGTCAGGACCTTTTACAATGCTCTAGAAGACTCTTGTTTATACTAATACAAGGTAGTGTTTGCATATCACCCCAAGGTCAGCCGTATGTACACTATAATTTATTATATATATAGTATACAAAATACATAATACTTAAGTGTAGTCGCATGTGACAGTGAGACTTATAGCTATGGTATTAAAATATATACTCTCTGATACCCGATATTAGAGTTTGAATCCCCTCTCTATTTATTTATTGAATCACATTTTGGAATTATCAATTATGTCTATAAGCTAGAGTCCCTTCCATCTTCAAGTGTTTGCTTGAAGATCACTCGAAAAAATAGAATGGTGTTTGCTTCTTATTTTTTTTTTCTTTTTTTTCGGCCGTTAGAAAGGTGTTTGCTTGAAGCAGCTGCTTCTTTCTTTAGAAACTTGTAACTTATAAGTAACAAATTTGACAAATATTGCTCTTAAAAGAGCACTAAAGTCTCACAAGCAATGTTGCTTCATCACGAGTATAGTAACAACAACGTAGACGAATGTTTAATGTTGTCTTTCAGGTACTCCTCGATTAACCGTCACAAGCAACTAGTCTACAGCTCAAGCAATTAATTCCCTTCCAGATTATGACTAATTAACAAACTCAGAAAGTTACATTTCAATTTGTATAAAATTAATTTTTAGTTAACAATTACAGTAATATATCTATAGAACATTAGTTTGTTGTACTTAAGAAGAAGACAATAATTAAAGAAGACTGCCGGCAATTACAGTAAAATTTATTTCAAATAAATTTTTCCTTTAATTCCAACGAAAAGATGCAGTATTATTTTAAACTATTTTAATTTTTTTTTTCTAACCACACAATAAGTTTGACTCGAACTCAAAATATATGATTCACAAAAGTGAGACTTGTGTCATTACATCAAATAGTACAGCCAAAGAGGAGAAAGCGATGATGAAGATGGCTCAAATTCTTGTGGATCCTTAGGAAGTTTAATCTAAAACTTAAGTCTAATCTAAAACTAAAACTACATATGCATGGTTGCTTAAAAAATTTAGGAAGTTTGGAGAGCAAATCTCGTTACTAAAAATTATTGAAAATCCTAGCAGTGACGACTAAGTCAGAGATAATTAATCCAACTGAGTTTTACTTAAATTTGAGTTCTGAAAAAAAATATATGAGCCGAACATAATATTTAAATATTCGTCTCTAATCAGCTCATTTTTTAGCATATCACTATAACATGAGAGAGATTTTTTTATATGCTAAAAAAAAAAACATCATCATGTATTTCTTCATGCCAACTAAACAAACTAAATCATCAACTTTCAATATGACAAATGAAAACCTAAAAATATCATCAATGCACTGCTGCTAGAGGAACATTATTATAGTTGAAAAATTAGCAAAGTAATTTTCTCTTCAGAAAAACCCAAAAACCAAAAGAATATTGTAGGCCGAAAACCAACCCTCGTTTTGAACTTGAAAGAGTATGTGTAGTCAGTAGTCCTCACAAGCTGTCAGGCCACCAGCATGAGATGATTGGACACATCAGGATGGTTTCCCATGAAAGGCAATAGGTATTCTCATTTTATTCATTTATTGGACCACAGCTAGAAACAAGTTACTCTGATGGTTTTTTTGGACAGAAGATACCTACATTAATCTTTTGTTTTTTTTCAGATGGAAAGATTTGCTATTGTTATTTTAGATGGAAGCATTTGCTATGATTTCTTTCAGGCATAATAGGAGAGTGGTTTTTTTTTTCCCAACAAAAAGATGACAACTCTATCAATAATACAAAAAATTACAACTAAGAAATGTAAAAACTACATTGAAATAAAAAATAATAAAGATAAAACGAGATGCGACAATACATCAAAAAATAATCCTAGTAAGAATACGAATAGATGCATCTAATGAAGTCCTAGATATAAACTGCACTATTGAAAAAGTTACAAATGGTATGACCGACCATAAAAGGACAATCTTCCATCAATGTAATTGGTGATATGAATATGACCGATTAAGCATATTCCAATCTTCCACTGGTGTGACTGACCATAAAATAGTAATTTTTAATCAATATATATAACTGGTGATATGACTGTCCAAGCATTTTTTACGTAAAAAATATACCAAAGCCCGGACAAGATCTGTAAACCCACCAAAGCCCGGACAAGATCTGAAACCCGGCCCGAGTTAAGAGAGGCAAAAAAACATGTTACATTTCACATTCATAGTTTATTTAGGATAGTGAATTTCATCATTATGCACCCTATCTCAGTTAATCTGGGTTCCTACTTCCCAGAAGACAATGCTCAGTGACACCCACTATTACTATAAATTTCAGTAAATGAGAAAATGAAAGAATTTGATTCCAGAACTTGGGCGGGCCCCATTTTCAGTACACTCCAGAGTCAAACAAAACCTTGACCCCTCTCTCTCTCTCACATGCTTCACTTACACAGGAACACAAAAAATGCTCACAGCCTTCCTTCATTTTTATGGTTCCAAAATGTGCTAACACACTCAGTCCTTGTTTCTTCCCAAACCCCACTTCAACCCCACCTCTCTTTCTCACTCGCTGAGCCCAGCTTTCCCTCTTCTTTTCCACCATGGTGTTTTACAGACTGGGATTTCTTCTGGGTTTTCTTGCTTTTATTGGAGTGCAGCTAATCCCTCTAACAATGGCTGGTTAGTAGATTTTCTGGGTCACACTTGGCATTATTGTTTCTTATAGCTCTGCTTTGGTTTCTTGTTGTTTGGTTTTGCTTTGTTATGTTATGTCTTTCATATGATTGAAGAGGCTGCATTTAAGTTTAGTTGTTTATCATTAAGCGGCAGCTTAGTTTCTTTCTCCTTCTCATTGAAATTCATGTTTTGGGCCCTTTTTGGGTATTTATTGTTATATGTACTAATTCTGGAGATGGGTCTATTTCAAGTCCTCGGCTTTTCTTATTTTGAGGCAACCCGTGAGTTCTTTTTTTTTTTTTTTTTTTGGCTTTTCCTATTATATTTTGCTGTGATTTTCAATGGTGGCTTTTCTGGAATGTATGAATTTCTGGGGAGTTTGACAAACTCATTGCTTTGGTGGTGGTCCTGGATGTAATTAGCATGCTGTGTGTTTAAGTTTTCAGCTCCTTGTTGTGTGTTTCTTCGTTTCAGCTCAATGGACGTTTCAGAATCTTTTTTTTTTTTTTTTTTCTCTCAAAGTTGCGGTTCTTTCCATAGGAGTTCATAAACAAAGTGGTGTACTGCAACTGGGTCTTTGTAGTTTGAGTAACCTCTCTGGTTTCAGTATTATTATTTCCTCATCGAGTATGTTGTATTTGTCTTACATTAAAATTGAAGGTTGTATCTTATAATTTAATGTGCTTATATGTGCTTGCTTGATCCTGCATCCTATACCAACATGGTGAGGTCGATAGAGGATTGCATCAATGACAAGTGAAGGAACATTTATTTGTGCTTTCTTTGTTTTCAAGCTTCATTACAGTAGAAGTTAACTGAACTCCTTGGGACAATCTAAGAAAAAGTAAAAAGAATCTTCTTCCGTGGGTAGAGTCACTGCTGATTAAGTATCTTTTTGATAGTGAAAAATCTGCTGAGTCTATCTTCTGTATTCAAAGCCTTTTTCTTTTTCTCTCTGTAGCAGGGCATGCATCCTAAATTTGATGTTGGTTTTTTTTTTTTTTTTCCAAATGAGCAATAGATGTTTAAGCGATAGGGGCTCCAGGAGGTAATGAGGCATGAGTGGGTAACAGGGTTTCAATTAAGATACTTAGTAAGTTCAATCCCGTCTAGTCTCTAAAAAAGAAACAGTACATGTTTGGAGACCCACACACTCTTGAGCTGGACCGAATAGAAGATTTAAAATTGCATGTTAGTACATTGGACATTGCCAATGCAAGATTTGGGTTGTTAATGTATTTATCTATTTTGTGCACAGAATCTTTTGTGTCCTTCACAAAGCTACTATAAGTTTATTTTGTTACATAATTTTATCACATGATGAGTTTTAAATGAATTATGGTTTCTTGTGATCAACACCAGAAAATTTTCATTATGAGTTCATGACAATACCTTTTACGCTTGCAGACTGTCCATTAAATTTAAGTGGATCAAATGCTACTCTAGTAGCCTCTTTGTGCTCGAATAGAGATGACAGAGGGAAATGTTGCCGCTACATAAATGCTTTCATTGCAGTATCTATTGCTCAGTATGCAAATGCAACAAGCAACTTAGGGGTACCTTCAAATTTATCCAACGCATGCCTCGATTTCATATCACAAACCTTAGACTTGCATGGAATTCCCCAAAATGCAACAGCTTTCTGTGGTTTGGGGACCAAAATCCCAGTAAATTATGAGTGTAAGGGTCGAACAACTGTTACACAGATGGTGCAGTCTCCGAAATTCCCTGATGTCGTGGAAAATTGCAAAGTACCACTGTCAGGGGAAAGTAATTGCAAGAAGTGTATAAATGCTGGCATTGTATATCTTCATAACCTATTAGGAACTGAAAATAACATTACATTCAGTACCTGCCGTGATGCAACTTTTGCTGCAGTAGCAAGCCAAGTTGATGATGCTTCAGCTGTTGGCATTGCAAACTGTTTCTTTCAAGTCCAGGGGCTTAACATCCTACCAGGTACTCACAATTTTGGCAGAAAAGATTTATATTGCATGTAACAGAGGAAATGTTCTAGTTCTAGTTTTCCGGCATTTTCCAAACTTCTTGGTGATCTTTAAATTTAATATCATTGTTTCCCTTACTAGTTGGAATTCTGTTCTAATCTGTTTATTTCAATATTTAAATCATGCATCAAATTGTAGTAGTTCATAACTCAGCAGGTCTAACATATATTCATGGTAGTTATGTGATGCAGCACTTGTTAAAAGTGGATTAGTTTTCCATATGTTTTATTATCCAAAGTCTGATACAATAATAATTCAGTATTCTTTGTTGCAATCGTGTTACTAGTTTCAGAGCCATCACCATCATCCACCCCAAAGGCATCTCCAAGTCCATTGGTGGCTGCTAGCCCAAACCAACACTTGTCAGGTGTAGCCTTAAGTGAAAAACATCATCCCTACCATCTGACCCTGGTTCCAGGTATCGGCATTGCAGTAACTTCTGTTGCCGTAATGATGCTTTTAGTCCTGATAGTTCTTATTCGTAAGAAAAACAGAGAGCTAGTGGATTTTGAAGATATAGATAAGACATCAAAATCATTTCCCCCACCTCGTCCTTTAAGGAAATTTCATGAAGGTACAGTTCTGTCTTTTTCCTGGTAGTTTGTCTTCTTGATGTCTGGTAATTGTAAATAATCATTTTGTAAATAATCATTTCACTGGGGGTCTCTTGGATGTGACTTATGTGCAGGTCCTCCATCTATGTTTCAAAAATTCAGCTACAAGGAGATAAAGAAGGCGACAGACAATTTCAATACTACCATTGGACAAGGGGGATTTGGAACTGTGTACAAAGCTCACTTTAGTGATGGTTTAGTAGCAGCAGTGAAGCGGATGAACAAAGTTTCCGAGCAGGGGGAGCATGAGTTCTGCAGAGAGATAGTGCTTCTTGCTAGGTTGCATCATCGGCATCTTGTTTCTCTTAGGGGCTTCTGCATTGAGAAACATGAGAGGTACACAATTATATATCTGATCAGAAAATGAATTTGTGCATGTTTGTGGACGTCATGTACGTGCCTCGATGTTTTATCTGGATTGTGTTTAAACTTCCATGGCAGGTTTCTGATGTATGAGTACATGGCAAATGGTAGCCTGAAGGATCATCTTCATTGTATGTTTCTCCATCTCTTCAATCACTTATGCTGAGAATGGTGCAACTGTAAAACAATTATAAGGAAGACGATAGTTTCATGATGTTTTTTACTGCATTTGAAATCAACCCTTACAACTTAGTTTTGGTCTCCAACAGTGCAAAACAATTATGACTGTTTAACAGCACTAGTTCCTAAAATATTGGTGACATCACACTAGATATGGTGATTCATTTCTTTTTCTGGATGATAAATACAGGCATTCAAATGCTAGGAAAGACATTAATATTACCCTTCTCTGATTCAATTTCAAAGTAACATTTTCTAAAGTCATGGTTTCTGATCCTTAAGTTTACTCTCATGTTCATGCAGCTCCCAATAGAACTCCTCTAAGTTGGCAGACTAGAGTTCAAATTGCCATTGATGTGGCTAATGCTCTGGTAATTTGCCGAATTTTCTCATTTTGGGACTGACTACTCCAGTTATTCTGACCTGACTACTCCAATTATTCTGACCTTTCAGATTTGTTTCTAGCTTCTTTTCTATAGCCTGATACATAGTAAAAGATATTAATTACACTTTTTAATTGCTGTTTTGACATGCAGGAGTATCTCCATTTCTATTGTGATCCTCCTCTTTGCCATAGAGATATCAAGTCCAGCAATATCTTACTGGATGAAAATTTTGTGGCCAAGGTAAATAGTGGCTGTATGCACAATTACCGTTAATAAATGTGCTAATATCATTGGTCTTGAATATGTCTCTAAACAGTCAACACATATTAATCGTCTCCTCTTTGAGTTGAGGCATTTAAGATGCACGGACACTATAATATATCTTTTAAGATTTAGGCATATTCTTTTCTGTAAGGGAATGAATGCCAAGACACCCACTACAACAAATTTCGGCTTATACAACGGATTGATATACAAGGATTGATAAGTTCCTTGCAATACGTTGTATTATACAAAGAATACCTTAATTCCTTGCATTTAGTTTCCATAACATGCAAGGAAGACATAAATTCCTTGAACCAAGTTTATTTATTCTTTTTCAGGTTGCAGACTTTGGCCTTGTACATGCATCAAAAGATGGTTCAGTTTTCTTTGAACCGGTAAATACTGATATCCGGGGAACTCCAGGTTAGAGAAATTCTATTTATTAGACTGAAACATGAACTTAATATTTGGTGCTTAAGATCTTCAGAATGTCGGATATCATCAGGTTATATGGATCCCGAGTATGTCGTTACTCAGGAGTTAACAGAGAAAAGTGATGTATACAGCTATGGTGTCCTATTGTTGGAGATAGTGACTGGGAGACGAGCGATACAAGACAACAGGAATTTGGTTGAATGGTCACAAAAATACATGGAATCGGAATCAAGGCTACCTGATTTAGTCGATCCCAGTATAAGGGACTCATTTAACTTGGATCAGCTTCAAACACTCATTTCTGTTGTCAGCTGGTGCACCCAGAGAGAAGGCCAGGACAGGCCTTCAATTAAACAGGTGCTTAGGCTTTTGTATGAGAGTTCGGACCCGATGCATAGTGGATTTATAGCATCTGTAGACGACGAAGAGTACGGAGAGACAGAAGGAAGAGGAAGGAACAGTAAAGGCAAGATGCATAGGAATGACATGATCTGTCACAGTGGGGATGGGAGATATCTGGCTTCTTCTTCAAGTACATCCAGGTCATATTGTAGCAGAAGCTTCTTGCTTGAAACCGGGTCTCCACAATCCCCTCCGAATATTTTTTCTGTTTGATGCATGCATTCATTTGCTGTAGTCATCGAAAAAGGGGGGTCGCACTTGTGTATGGATGTTTGAAATCACTAAATCAGATTGCCTTTTTCAAGATTTGGTTCACCTCAACCTTTTCAGAAGCACATCAAACAACTTCCTGGTGATAGTATGAGAAACCGTTTCGTTTTTGGCTGTTTTTGGGGAAGCAAATTCATGTTTGCTTTTAATATTGCTATGAAGTTGCACAATTTTGTAACCAGCATTTAGAAAGGAAGCGATAGAAGTTAATGTTTTGATGTATATATACTTCCACATAACCTTGAATTTTTTTTTCGGTGGTAAAAAGGTTTAGGAGGTTTGATGCCACTGGACGGGTGATTGTTTCCAGTGTTCGGGTTGTGGTTAGGGTTGTCAATTCCTACACGACCCGATAATACGACTTGAAACCCGCACGAAATAAAACGGGTTGAACCTGCTAGATTAAAAAGCGGGTCGGCCGTGGGTCAACCCGTCATGACTCATTTAATAAATGGGTTGGCCACGGGTCAACCTGCCAACACGAAGTGAATCTGTATAACCCGATTATGTTATACTTCTTGAAATTTTGGACGTTGGGAGTATTTGATCATAGGATTAGACAATTTGAAATATTTTCCTTTATAATTATTGAATTTAATTATTTATATTCTTCGTCTTGTGGAGTTTTTAGTGAATTTAATTAATTTATGCATTTTTTTTTTGTTAAATGGGTCACATTGTTAACCCTTAAATGTGTCATTTTGTTTAACACGACACGACCTATTTGTAACAAGGGTTAAACCGGTTGGAAACGGGTAACCCGTTTAATAAATAGGTTGGGTTTGAGTTTAAATTTTTGACACGATTATTAAATGGGTTGTGTTTAAGTTTGTATCTTACGACATCACAAATACCTTGACCCGACACGACCCATTGACAGCCCTAGTTGTGGCTCTATGGGATTGCTGTGCTTGGAGGAATGGTGGAGGGTGGTCGGCGTCGGGTTTTCCAGTACGAAATAGTTGAGGCATCAGGCAATGGAGGTCATGGGTCAAGTTCAAGGGACGGTGTATGGCCGTTTGGGATGGCTATGGACCTTGGGCTAGGACTATTTCTTTTGGGCCACACTGGGCTGCTACCTTTTATTTATGGTTTATTTTTAACAAGTCCCCACCAACATCTTGTGGGAGGAAGTCCCGGTCTATGCACTATGTGCGCCTTTTTGTCCTAATAAGGTGGCGTACCATTTATTTTGTCAAATGGTCGTCTTGTGTAGTTTATATTTCTATTTGTAGGTATTCAATTTTGATTAATGAAATGCATTTGATGAAAAAAAAAAAAGTTTAATAAGATTTTGTGTCACTCAATGTCCGTAGAATCACTAGATTGTTCTAGAGGCAATATCTTACTGTTCATTATTCGAGGGAAAAAAAAAAGGTTTCAGTTTTGACTAGGGTTTCGGGTTAACTTTTGCTCCTAAAAATCTTGTACATAATATGGATATTGTAATCAGTGATCACAAGGCCGCTACTATGGCTACCAAAACAAAAACATCTTGCAAGTTCCCAGAGGACCCAAATTCAACTAAAAACCTCAGAATCCAAGGCCAAACGATGGAAGGTCTGTGGACGACATTATCTACCAAATCCTCCCAACTCCGTCCCACAAAATCTGCCGTTCTCAGGAGCTCTCTCTCAAAGCAATGGCAAGCCGTGTGGCTTTCCCTCCCTGCATTAGATTTTGATGAAGGTAAGCTGCCACGCGATGAAAAGGTTGAGATACTTAAACACGTACAAAAAGTTCATCAACATCATAAAAAGGTATTTGGAGATCCGTAACAACGAGAAAGAGAAGGAGTTCTTGGAAAAATTGAGGCTTGGATTGGCTAGATGTAATTCTAGAGACTCTCCTGCACGTGGTAGATATGTGGTTTTATAAAGAAGGTAATGAAAAAAAAACCATTTAGGCTTTCTGCAGCATTTTCTCTTTTGCCTTTTCCTTTAAAACAGGTTTTTATTTATATTTAATTTTATTAAATCCTGTTGTTGGAGTCTAACTTAAAAGTAGTAGTTAAGCAAAAATGTACAGAATACTCGATCATCTTCTTGCTTACTTTGTTGTTATCAAAAACTCTTCACTCATGTGACCTTATCTTATTGCTTTCATGTTTGAGGATTGGTGCTAACACTCTTGTCTAAAAGCTATGCTTTTGTCTCTGTCATTTGTACAAGGATACAAACTCACTCATTGTGTGTTTGCATTTCATTCTTGCATCTTTCATAACATGATCACACTTAGGGGGAGTATTGATACTTGGACTATTTCCAACTGATTGATTCTACATAGCTTCCGCTACATAAGTTGCCTTTGTCATTCCTAGACAAAAAGGGGAAGATATTGGTGAATTTGATCAACTTGTGTTTTGCTTGTTTAAATATTTTGATATTGATCTTGAAATTGTGTTGACACTCCTATGCCTTATCTTTAACTTGCTTTCTACAAGGTGTGTTGATAAGTGTTTCAGGAAAGGCATATTGCTGGTGGAATGTGATGATATTCAAGTACTTGTTGAGGGGAGTGTGCATAAATAGGATGTTTTGTATAGGAATGCCAAAGGGGGAGATTGTAGGTATAAGTTTTACACTTTTTTTTTTTTTTTGAGGAGGTAGAAGGTTTACACTTGATGGTTGGCATCCCTATACAAAGCACTGAAGAAGCCTACAAAGTTCATCAAAATTGATCTCGAAGAATTTCAGGTAATTGCATCTCATGCATAAGCATGGGATTGCAACATGTGTTGCAATCCCCGAGTCAGTCCTAGTCAACCCTACGTTTTTGGGAGTTTATAATACCCTACGTGTTGTATTATAAAGATATTTTCTAACTGTAAAAATCGTGCTATTAAAGTCCTAATCATTTTAGGATTTGGGTATTTTAATTGGATATCTTTTTATTGAAAGACCTTTCCTATTAGGGTAAATCTTGACAATTGAGGATCTGTTTTCTCCTCAATATATTCAGAAGAAAAGAGCGTTCATGTTGGTGGGAATTAGACGCAAGAATTCATGTTCTTCTTGTTTGCTTAGAAAAAGTTGCATAGGTACTTTGAAACACTTGTTCCATGTAAAAGTGTCTCATTCAACATTCATATACATGCATTGATTCTCTCGAGATCAGTAGAGAAGATTGGTGTTGCAAGAGGAGCGATATTTTCAGATCGTTTAAGTGAAGAAGAAGGTCAAGATTCAAGACAAGCATCTCTTTAGTGAGTCTAGAGATTGTAGCCGCGTAGAGAGCTATATGTGTTTGTAAAGAACTATATCCTTCACTATTATTGGATTGATTATATTTGGGTTCTCAAGAGTAAGAGCCCCGCAGTGTTTTTAATCTCAGAAGTTGAGGTTTTCACTGTGTAACCAAAATCCTGTGTTCTGTTTGAAATTATTATTTCTGCACAGTAAGGATTGAAACCTGCCTATCAATCTCCGTCACCCAGATTCACGTTCTTCCTAGTATTTTCAAAACTGAACCATATCCTTCACTATTATTGGATTGATTATATTTGGGTTCTCAAGAGTAAGAGCCCCGTAGTGTTTTTAATCTCAGAAGTTGAGGTTTTCACTGTGTAACCAAAATCCTGTGTTCTGTTTGAATTTTTTATTTCTGCCCAGTAAGGATTGAAACGTGCCTATCAATCCCCGTCACCCAGATTCACGTTCTTCCTAGTATTTTCAAAACTGAAACACACACACACATAAATATATACAGATCTTATCCAAAGTGAGGCCTCACTCTGAAATTAATGTGTGAGGTTGGAGTTTAGGGTCACTTTTCGGTCTCATATCCACATCTCGACCGTTCAGTTTTTAGGTACTAATGTACAGATCATCTTTGCAAAGTTTCAGCCAAATTGATGATCTTTAAGGTATCTAACTCACTTAAACCAATAGACGAACTGAATCTGTCCACCCTAAACCGTACTAGCTTTAAGGCAGTTATCAATGCCTTAACGACCATCAATTTGGCTGAAATTTTGCAGAGATAGTCTGTACATTAGTACCTAAAAACTGAACGGTCGAGATGTGGATATGAGACCGAAAAGTGATTCTAAACTCCAACCTCACACATTAATTTCAGAGTGAGGCCTCACTCTGGATAGGATATGTACATATATATATATATATATATATATATATATATATATATATATATATATATATATATATATATTATAATGTTGGAATTATAACTTAAACATATATTTATATAATACTAATGTTAGAGACTGCTCTAATTACAAAGTAACCAACTTATAACTGAAGTTAAATGAAGATAATTGCCTTTCAAAAAAAAAAAAATGAAGATAATTGAACGATAATCAAAGTTAACTGATCGAAGTAAATTTGTACACTGGATTAGCTAACACTGATTCAACAGATTCCAAATCTCTTAATTCCGCGGTTTTATATTCTTTGAATCTCTGCAGAAGGTGCTATCCAAGTCAATGAGTCCATCAAGTCAGAATTTCGCGCCAACATCGGAGAAGTGATGCGAACCCGAAAATGCTTAAGAATAGGCAATGGTGGAGAGACGGTCTTCCTGAAATTTTCTGGAAAGATGAGAGCCTGCGCCATCTGCAAAAAAGTTGAAAAAAGGGAAATCAAATGAATGTTTAACAAATATAGATAAAATCTAATAAGTTGGAAAAGCGATTAATATGTATCAAGCATATATTCCTTGCCAAAGAAAAAAAAAAACCATGCATATGATTTAAACTCACCTCAGCATGATCAACACGTAGGATTATTTCTTGGTAGCAGGAAGCAAAACTTTCAAGAAAATCTCTCAGTGAAGAAAAATGTTCCCATGGCTCGTTGAAGCTCTGCTCTTCGTGACAAAGAGTAATTCTTGCCCTTGACAAATTTAGAGCTTTTATGGAAAGCTTGTACTTCAAAAAACCAGTAAACTGAACATACTCTAGACTGGAACTATCGATTGTGGCCTTCACAGAATGTCCGCATCCAGATATATAAAGGTAGTGCAGTTTTTGTGCGAGGATGTTTAAAGATTTCAAGTTTCTGCACTTGGACAAACTGATGAGCCTAATGTAATCCTCCGAAACAAAGGTAAAAGATTCTAGATTCGTAGTTCTCACTTCTAATTGAAAAAAATCGCAGTTTGTGATGTCCAAGGATTTGAGATTGGAATTTGAAACTACGAATGTTGACGAGCCATCACACATAGAACTGGTTGATACTGACAAAGTCTCGAGGGAAGGGCACCTAGATATCAAGGAGTGACTGAATCGCAGAGTTTTTAACGACATTGTTTTCAAGGACGGGAAGCTTAGATGAGGATTAGATTCATCTTCATTAATTGTCACATGCTCCAAACTCAAGGTAGTTATAGACTTCGCCAAATTTAGGGGCTTTTTCGGGGTTAAACAGTATAAGGCTGCATGTTTACCTCCAATGCTAATGTCCAACTCTTTGACGCTTCTTCGAACTGCAAGACTCAATAACTCATCTACCATAGTAGACTCACTAACTGAGAAGTTAGTAGTGATGCGAAGCCTGAATTTATCTAAGAGTTGCTGCTTGATTTTCTCATCATTACGGAAGTAGTCCAAGTACCTATCCAAGATGTTGATGAACTTTATGTGCTGAAGGTTGCTGTCAGTTGTATCATCGCGTGGCTTGCCCTCATCGAAGTCTAGTACAGGTTGGGTGTACCATGCAGCTTCAAATTGCTTGGAAAGAGAGCTCATGCGGACAGCAGATTTGGTAGGAAGGAGTTGGATGATTTGGTGGATAATGTGGTCAGGTAACTGAGGCCGGCTTAATACTGTGTCCACAGCCATGGCCTTTTGGTCATCATGATCTTCCTTTTTCTGGTTTTGCCATGTTGGCTTTTATCTGAATTATTGGGGTTCTTTGTGGCAGCCATAACTGATGCAGAGACGATTGAAGAATGAAGACGGGCCATTGAGGGATTGGAAATCGAACTTATAAATGCAAATGCTAGCTAAAATCCTTATAGGACAAGAAAACCGCTTTTATATATGATTACAAGCAATAACAGAATAAACCGCTTTTATATGATTACCACCATAATGAACCAAAATATATATGAATGAGGGCAAGACTTATCAAGTTAATGAACCAAAACATAAGACTGACAGTAATATATATATATATATATATATATATATATATATATATATATATATATATATATATATATATATATATATGGAAACTCGAATTTACCTACAGGTACGTAAAGGCTGTAAAGCAAATGAATGTGAAATAAAAATCTCTAATCGAATTCTATGACAAAGGTTGACTAACATCATAATCGATTCTATATTAATGGTATGCAAAAAATTTCTTACCAAGTCTATTATAAAGGTAGTTGCAAATTAAGTCACATTAGTAGGAGAAAAGATTTTTTTTATATTTTTTATAACGATCTGTCAACTTTTTTATAATTCAGCGGAATTACATAACGACCTGCCCACGTGGGACTGAAAAAAAAAAACCATTACATAAGCAATTCAACCTTTTAAAATCCTATGAAGCACATCCAAAATCTAGTCATCACTACCCATGGGGCATCAAAGAGGCACAGCTAGCGTAACCAGCTTTGGCAACATCTCGTCTAAGTAAGCAGAGAGGTCGCAGATTCCCCATCCATCTTAACAAAATAAAGAAGAAAATTAAAAACAACAAAACAGATCCTAATAAAAGTGGAAGCTCAAAGTCTGAGCCACCGCCAGCGCTGATGTCGCCGCCACCCAAACTCGAATCCCTGAGCAACTCAAGGACTACAGTAGAAGAGTGACCAACTCCCGACCTCCGGCAAGCCAGTCTAGCTTGGACAGAGATCCCGACGCTGCTCAGGGCCAGCCCCTAACCTAAACATGGCCAGCCATCTCGAGAAAGCCGCCAGCTATTGATTGCACCGCCATTATCGTCGGACCCAGACCCGACCTCCACCTCGTGCTAAACCCATGAAGATCAATTCGAGTGTTTTAGGATCCTTGGCTGCCTATTCCTTATTCTTTCAGGGTGTCTTCTCCACCATTACTACCTTTAATTTCCATGGCTTCCAGCTTAATTAATGAAGATGGTGGTTGGAATTGTACTCTTATAGAATGGAGTTTTTTAGATTTTGAGGCAGCTGCAATTTTCTCAATCCCTTTGTCTTTGCATCCAGTCCCTGACAAACTTTGTTGGCATTATACTAAATTAGGAAGGTACAGTGTTCGCAGCGTTATCATTTATTGCAGTATATTCATGAACGTGATTTGGGCGAAGAAGGGACTTCATCTTCAATATTGGATCCAGTTTGAAAGTCAATCTGGTCTCTAAAAGTTCCACCGGCGATACGTCTTTTGATTTGGCGGGCTGTGCATGATATTCTACCGGTGGCATCTGCTCCTTATCGCAGGCATATTCTTTCCTCACCTATTTGTTCTCGGTGCAAATTATCTCAATAGACTATTTTGCACGCACTTTGACGATGCCCAAAAGCAAGGGCCATTTGGACCCTACCCTCATTCCGTGAAGCGATGGGCGGTTGGTCAAATTCTTCTTTTTTATGTCTGTTACGGCATGCTTTTACAGTCCTATCTCCAGATGAGATGATTTTGGTAGCCTTCTTATGTCGTGGGATTTGTATGGATCGCAATGAATTATTCGAAGGAAAGCTGACACCTTCCCATCTTATATATTCACTATATAGGGTTTGATTGGCCTAGGAGCGTAGAGAGTTTCTGTGATAGTAATCAAGGTGCTATTTGGTAATAGGAATTTGGGTTATTCCATATCCTTGAACTAATCATGATGGTCCAGCCATCATAGTCACAGAGGAATATGCTTAGAATTAAAATGGAGTTATAACAAAAAAATACTCAAAATTTTATAGATAAGCCAACGGTGTACATCATTGTTTCTTAACCATTAAGAAAATCTAATCCAAAACTAGCTAATGCAAAATAGAGGTAGTCGTTTAACTTGTTTTGGTAACTCCAAAATAAATATGACCAGGTAATTAAGTAGAGAAATGTCGGTGGAGCAAAGCTCGCTTAAGTACCACTTATCTCAAAACTTTCCTAGACATCATACTCGCTTTGGATGAACCTAGTTGAAGAAAAACTTAATCAATGACATTTAGCACAAAATATATGGAAATTGCCTATTACATCTCTTGGAAATAAAGACTTTATTCAAAATCGCCATTTTCTTGATATTGGCCAGATTTGAAGTCTTCAACCCTTAGTTCAAGATCACATTTTTTATGTTCTTGTTCCAAATAGTGAGCTTCTCTTGCTTCACAATATGCTTTGTAAGCTGTGACAATACTCTTACGATCTCTACAAATGTGTGCCCTATAACCGGATGCTCCACATCGAGAACATACATCTATATGCTCAGACTCCTATGATTGAGGCACTTTGAAAGCGTCATTAGGATGACACTTAGTGTTAGTGGCGCCACCAACATGGCCAAAGGCATTACCTCCCTCTCTCTTTCCACGTTGACCTCTTCGGTTCCGTGTCCCCCTATTTTGGCGGTTACCTCCCCAATGGGAGCAATTATATGGACTAGAACGTCCAAAAGTATCCCTAAGATTAAGTTTTCGCTCTTGGCGCCCTCCCTTTAGGACGCGACTATAATTGGACTCCGGAATAGTTTCTGTTCCCACAGATCTCGAATTATAGTTCTTCACAATGATGTTGTTATGCTTTTCAGCAACATTCATGGCTCCACTGAGTTCATGAAACCTTGTGATCCATTCTGTAGTAACAATGATTCAATAGTTCTTAGCAACCATCATAGCAGAGACAGGGAAGGTAAAGAGATTCCTCTCAATCAACATAGTATTTGTTAGGGCTGGGATTTTTGAACCGAGAAGCGGTGGAACCGGCCCGGACTTCACCGAAACCGCCGGTTCGGCTCGGTTTCTTGTGTTGAAAGATGTCAATTTTGGAAGAACCAAACCGTTTTAAGTCTGGCAGTTCGGTTTCAGTTATGACCTTGCGTATGATGCAGGAACCGGAAGAACCGACATGCCTATATAATACCCACTACCCCATGCCTTTTTACCTAAAAACAATAAATAAATACCCACTTTTATCCAAAAACAATAAAAAAATACCCACCCGCCCAACCTTTTTACCTAAAAACAATAAAAAAACCCACTTTTCCCCAAAAACAATAAAAAAAAACCCACTAGCGGACTAACCCATGCCTTTTACCCAAAAACAATAAAAAAAAATACCCAAGGATGACGATTTGTTAATTTCTTTTCTCACTTTCGATCAAACAAGACCTAGCCCGACCTTCAGTACATCACATGTTCTTCCCCAATTTCAAAAACGCAACCCCAAGTCCATTGGCCATTCCAGTTCCAGTTTCTTCCCCAGATTCTTCCCCAATTTCTCAGACTGACCGAAACTCACTTTCATAGCTTCATCCCGAATCGGAATTTCCAGTTCATCTTCATCACTTCCCCAATTCCCAATTTGATTCCTTTGGCTCCCAACTCAGTCATGGCTTTGAATCCTTAGATTCCGTCGAATTCAAGTAGCCATTCTCGATCAGGAAGCGGTTACAAGCTATAATAGAAGCAAGGAAACCAGAAAGCTTTGTTGGTTTCTTGCTTTGTACATGAACCGGTTACAAGCTATAACCGAACCGAAAAATACGGTTCCGGTGGAAAAAAGCGACCACACCGAACCGGAAAAAATATATCGGTTTCGGTTTCGGTTCCGGCAAAAAATGCCAAAAACAGAACTGATCCCAGCCCTAGTATTTGTGATATATTTTCCACAGAATTCCATTAAGAATTTACTGCGAAGTGCTTCCGAGTTATAGTCAAGAACTGACTTGAAATCATAGAAGCGGAGATTGTGCCATCTCACTTCTAAGTCAAGAAGCAGGGAGTCACGGACGTTGTCAAAGCGTTCTTCGAGCGAGACCTACAGCCTTATGGGGTCTTCTTCATTCAGATACTCGTATTGGAGCGAATCATCCATATGACGTGTCATTAGGATGACGGCTTTTGCCTCCAAGGCTGCTCTATTTGCTTCCAAAGCTTAAGCTTACTCAACAATTAGCACGTCCTGAGTAGGCTCAAGAATCGCATCCAGAATTCCTTGGGCCTTGAGATGCTGGAGGACATAATGAACCCATTTATGATATTCATAGCCAATTGTTCCTAATGGAGCAAAATCTAGTTTGTTCAGGTTACTCATCCTAAAAAGGAACAAGAAAAAATGGTTAATTTCGGAGCGGAAAAAGCTACCACAAAAATAACAGAAATTTTTTAGCATAATCGCTCCCAAGAAATTCGATTCCAAGAGGTATTGGATTAGATCGAAACAATGATGTAAGTAGTCAATCAAAAATTCTCTACAAACTATAAGTTTGGAGATCTCAACAAGCTCCAAGCTTGGAGATAGCACGAACTCCCACAGTTCGGCTTGGGTCTCCCCACAAAAGAAGAAGTGGAGGGTAGAAGAAGAAAGGTTGCAAGTCCCTGAAAATAGAAAAGAATTGAAATCTTAAAGAAAAGTACACAAAAGCGGGAATTTTAGTGAAAAATTATCTTGAAAATGATAAACGGGGGGTCGCTGGAACTTTTGGCCAGAAGTTGGCCGGAAAAAGATGCTTCTGGCCACCGAACTGCCCTAAATAGCTTATGTCCGATTTTTTTGCTTACGGTTCAGTGACTTAGCTGCCAGTTCAGTAACTTTTAGACCGATTCTTGAGGTTCTGCTTCCGGTTCCTGAATTCTGGCCTCAAGGAGCTGCTGGTGACCGAGTTTGGAGGCCGTAGAAGGTCTGGAAGGCGGCAAACCGACGGAGGATTTGCGGCAGACCGTTTGTAGCTTCCGGAGGTCGGTTCGGTAGTTTTGCGGCCGTTTCTGGTGGTTATGCCGCCGGTTCTGGACTCATGTGGTCGAGGGCTTTATGGTGTGCGGCAGAGGCAGAAAGGGTTTCAATTAAGGTTGTGTATTCGGATTTATGTTTTTGGCTTCTTGAATCAGGGTTAGGGCTTCATGCTGATAACGTGTTTTAGGAAATCAAAAATAGAGAGAATCGGGAGAGAATAGTACAGAGAATCGGGAGAGAATGATCTGTGTATTCCATTGATAATAGGAGTCTCTTTATATAGAGGATTACAAGCAAAGAATATGCGTCTTACAAGGAAACTGAATCATACAATGAATAGGATATATCCGATGTTATCTGTAAGACTAACCCTATTACAACTTGGACAAGTCACTTAGAGTTTGGGCTAGACACATAAATCAGATGTTCTTAAACAATTACCAATTTATCCACAAAAATTTTGACTCTTGAATTGTTTATGCTTAGATATTAGGGATACTATTGGAAATTTGATGTTGCTTATTTTTCTATTCATGCACAGACCAAACATTGGAAATGAAAGTAAAATACATCTTCAGATTACTTTTCTAACATTCCTAAACATTGGTAAAGAAACTAGTGAGAAATTCATTTTCCCAGGCTCATGGGAAATGCCAACGAACTAATTTTCTTTTCGCAAACTAAATGAGGCCTCATGTAAAAAGTTATTAGTTAAAGTTAATATGTTATTCGATGAAATCTTGTTTGACCGGCCTTAACTATTACTATTAATTAAGTGGACAATCTACTACAGTTTATTACAAAAAGGTATAATGGGCATGCAAAAGTATAAAATTAACTTGGATAAAATTGAAAATGAAATAAATCATATGTGACAGATGAGTCATTGGATCGCAATTAGCAAAAAAAAAAATATGCCCGGATAACATCCATGTTTAGTGATTGATTTTTGGACTTTGAATGAATTTTCCAAAATGGAATTCATCACATTATAATACAAACACCAGATATTCTAAGAGCATCTGCATATGCTTCTCAAACACTGTATGACCTAATACTATTCTGACATCCTTCAGTCCTTATACAATGGGCAGATTGCTCTCCATTGGTTAAAATACCATCATTCACACTAGTATAAAAGAAGAATCCCAATATCAAAACCCACAAACACCATGAATACTGCCTGTGAATCATATATGCTGTTATGTAAGAAGTTGAAGTGGCAACTTCCAACTCTAAAAGCTTCCGGTGCAGTTCACAAAAATTGACGATTATGGTGCAAAAGTAACTGCATGAAGGGTTTTCAAGTCCAAGTTCATAGAAAAGTGCAAAGATAATTCAATCATTGCCAATAGATGAGGTAATGATAGTTCAAAATCTGCAGATTACAAGGTGCCCACAACAACAATCTACCACCATTCTGCCAATTCCCTGGACAAAATACGACTCAAACGGCCCTGGATTATGACAGTTTATTTCCTGAACCAAATCTTCAAAAGGTTCCAGCAAAATAAACTAAATAAATTATAAATATATGTAGCCAATAGATAGCTTAAAGCACATGTGAATTACAAAAATAACAATATTGGAAACAACGGATGCAGGCAAGTTCAATGTCAGATTCAGTCAAAGGCACCAGAAGCAAAAGAAAAAGTTAAAACAGATTTGAAATGTGGGCATTTGCAAGAAGCAATAATAGACATGCAGAACCTGCCGATTCGTCTTGCAATAAGATGCTGTTATGCTACTCAATCACTCAATAATTTATTGCAGCCAAACTTGTTTCTGTTCGTACCCAACAACAATGTCTTGCAAACCAAGTCTCTATCTAGCATTATTTCCTTAGCTAGGGAAATCCTTACCTTACATTATTAAAACCCAATCTTTCCACGTTATAAGCTCCTCATTTTTCCAGTTTTAGTTCATCCTCATCATTGTGTTTTCTGTGTGCATTATAGCTACTCTCTTGCAACTCCCCATGGAAACCAAAACTGATCAGCAGCTTCACATTTTCTTCCTTCCCTACATGGCTCAAGGCCACACTTTACCCCTTATAGACATAGCCAAACTATTTGCTTCACGTGGTGTAAAATCCACCTTAATAACCACCCCTGTCAATGCACCATTTTTCTCCAAAGCAATCCAAACTAGCAAAAGTTTGGGTTTTGAAATTGAACTTCTTGTCATCAAATTCCCATCAACTGAAGTCGGGTTGCCTGAAGGAATTGAAAGAACAAACTTGCGTAAAAACCAAGAGCAGGTGGAAAAGTACTTCAAAGCCATCATTCTGTTTCAGCAACAGGTTGAGCCGATTTTAGACCAACATCGTCCTCACTGTCTTGTTGCAGACTCTATGTTTCCTTGGGCTACAGATGTTGCTGCCAAGTTTGGGATTCCAAGGATCATCTTTCATGGACCTGGTTTTTTCCCCTTGTGTGCTTCAACTAGTGTGATGCGGTACAAACCTCAGACGGCGGTTTCATCTGATTCAGAATCTTTTGTTATTCCTGGTCTTCCAGATGAGATCAAGATGACAAAAAACAAACTAGCTCCTTTTCTTATTCTAGAGGGTGAGTCAGAACTCATCAAATTGGTCAAAGCATCCATAGAGGCTGATGAAACAAGCTATGGGATTATAGTTAACAGCTTCTATGAACTTGAACCAGATTATGCAGATCATTATAGGAAGGTGTTTGGCAGGAAAGCATGGCATATCGGCCCTGCTTCTTTATGCGAGACAGAAAAAGATAAAGTAGAGAGGGGAAGGGAAGGCTCGGTTGATGAAGTACATGACTGCTTGAACTGGCTTAATTCTAAGAAACCCAATTCAGTTGTTTATATATGTTTTGGAAGCCTCACCAATTTCAGTGATTGTCAGCTCTTAGAAATCGCCTTGGCTCTTGAGGCTTCTCGACAGCAATTCATTTGGGTTGTGAAGAAAGAAAAGAATGATAAAGAAGAGTGGTTGCCCGAAGGATTTGAGCAGAGAGTGGAGGGAAGGGGACTGATTATAAGAGGTTGGGCTCCCCAACTACTGATTCTTCAACATGAAGCAGTTGGGGCCTTTCTCACTCATTGTGGGTGGAACTCAACCCTTGAAGGAGTGTGTGCTGGGGTGCCAATGATCACGTGGCCAGTGTACGCAGATCAATTTTACAATGAGAAGTTGGTGACTGAGATACTTGGGATTGGGGTTGCTGTTGGTGTTCAAAAGTGGGAGGATATTAGTATGAAGAGCAAAGCCAGTGTGAAGAAGGAGACCATAGAGAAGGCTGTGACTGAATTCATGGTCGGTCATGAAAAAGAGAAAATGAGAAGCAAAGTGCTTGAGCTCAGAGAGCTCGCAAGGAGGACAGTTGAAGATGGTGGTTCATCGTTCTCGGATTTAACTGCTCTAATTGAAGAGTTGAAGTCTCTCGGGTCTTGATTTAACTGCTCTTGAAGCAGCAAAAATGCCAACAATTTCTGCTTTAAGAAGGAAAAGTTTTATTCACTAATTTGTATTGTTGGCACACCTACATATACTTTGTAAAAGTTCAAATAAATGGAAAAAGAGTAATTATGTTTCTACATGTATGATAACTAATAAGCCATAGAATCCATTTTTCTTTGTTTCTGGTAAGGCAATAAAATCCTAATCAGAAACTGAACAGGAGTCATCAATCGGATAATGATAAATATGTAAGAATGCAAGTGCCAAATAATTAAACCCACCAAAAAACAACAACATTAATAAGTTTCAAAGCATAATGCCAAACGAAGTAAGAACAAATCCATTCTGCCGAAGTTGTTCTTTAAAAAAGAAAAATTTGTATCCACCTCAGCAAACAAAAATAATGCCTTCTTTGAAGTTTATGTTCAAAATTGAATAATCAAATAGTGTCCCATAGAACAGCAATCAACACATTTATATATACCAGCTCTACCAACTAGTCCCTCGAGTCAAGCATTACCAGTTCAATTCCTTCTTCACCACAAATCTTTCAGAAGCAAATATAGAGTGGAAAACCAGTCAGTCTCATATAAGCAGATTTGTCTGTCAAGCCTTACTACTTTACTAGTTCAGTTACTTCTCCATCATCACACTTCTTTCGGGAAGGAATAGTAATCAACTTTGAAACAAATAGTGTGAATTGTGAAACAATGAGGACTAGATAGGTCTGCAGAAGACGTGAGTGACGAGCTCTGGATCTTTATCGATCACCAGTGGTTCACTACACAAAGCCTGAGGATAAATGCAAACACAATTAAAATCAAAATATGTAATAAAGTTCCCCATACACCAAAATACAAGCTAGTTGATCACTTTCAAATTCAAAGTCTTTATAGGAAACGAATGTGACATGCTGCGATTGCTGTTGTTAAAACCTGTTTATTATCATCATCATCATCATTATTATTTTCACAGATGACATGGAGGCATCAAAGCACCAAAATGGGCTTAACTTAAGTTTGATCAATTGGGCTTAACTTACAATCTCCGGTTTTGCCCATTTCCTGGAGAAAAGACAACTATACAACTAAATAAAGCCCAAATACTCTTTTAGTCTAGTTTATTCCAAGACTGAAGTTCTATTATGCTCCTGACCAATAAACTAAATAGCCAATATAAAGGTGAAGTAACAGATAGAATATACAGCTTATCACCAAAAAAAAAACATACGAACCACCCTAGTTGGACCTCCAAATTTGCTATTTGGACCTCTCATACTTAATACACATCTAATTTATTTTTTAGAATACTTAAAAAGCTAAGTAGACCTCCTTATTTTTACCAAAACACCATTGAACATGAGATACAACAATTTGTTACTCTACTTTTTATCTCAATCTTCAACCACGAGAAGAAGAATGAATCAAAATCACATGATAAAATGACCCAATATGCGACCCATTTAATTTAAAAAATGCATAAATTGATTAAATTCACTAAAAACTCCATAAGACGAAGAATACAATGGATTATGGATTACTCGGAACATATATTTATAAATAATTAAATCCAATAATTATAAACCAAAATATTTCAAATTGTCTAATCTTATAATCAAATACTTCCAACATCCAAAATTTCAAGAAGAAGTATAGCATAATCGGGTTATACGGGTTCACTTCGTGTTGGCGGGTTGACCCGTGGCCGACCCATTTATTAAATGGGTCATGGCTGGTTGACCCACGGCTGACCCGCTTTTTAATCGTGCGTGTTCAACCCACTTTATTTCGTGCGGGTTTCGAGTCGTGTCGGAATTGACAGCCCTAGGTAAGAAGAGTATTTATTTATTTTTTCATTTTTTTTTCTCTTTATCTTTATTTATCTTTTCATATTAACTTAACAAAGTCTATTAATAATTGAAAAAAAATTAGAGGTCTAAATATTAAATTTAGAAGTCCAACTACCCTACAAAATATACATACAAACACACATACACAAAAATAGCAGCTTAATGCACATGACTTGTAGTATGAAAATTGAAAAGTATTAGTCAAATGTATAAGTGAACTTCCCAAGGAAAAAAAAAAAGCAAAAAGATGTGAACATTTGCAAGAGACTACTGTAACCAGAAAGGGAGGGTGGTGTGTGGAAGTCACTCACTACCTTACATTTCTCAATCTTTCCACTTCAACCTTTTTTCCACAACTCCATCATCATTGCTTTGCTTCTGCAATAGCAGCTACTCTCTTGCAAGTTCCCATGGAAACCAAAACAGATCAGCAGCTTCAAATTTTCTTCCTTCCTTTCATGGCTTATGGCCACACTCTACCCCTCACAGACATAGCCAAACTATTCGCTTCCCGTGGTTCCAAATCCACCATTATAACCACCCCTTTCAATGCACCACTCATCTCCAAATCAATCCAATCAAGCAAAAGTTTGGGATTAGAAATTGACCTTCTTGTCATCAAATTTCCATCTATCGAAGTTGGGTTGCCTGAAGGAATTGAAAGTGCAAATTTGGCTACAACCCGGGAGATGAAAGAAAATCTCTACAGAGCCTGCATTCTGCTTGCACCTCAGGTAGAGCAGATTCTAGAACAATATCATCCTCACTGCCTTGTTGCAGACTCTTTATATTATTGGGCTACAGATGTTGCTGCCATGTTTGGGATTCCGAGGCTCATCTTTCACGGACCTGGTTTTTTCGCCCTGTGTGCTTTGAAGAGTGTGATACTCTACCAACCTCACATGAAGGTTTCATCTGATTCAGAATCTTTCGTTATTCCTAGTCTTCCAGATGAGATCAAGACCACAAGAAACCAGGTACCAGCTTATCTCAATCTAGATGGCAAAACAGAACTCACCAAGTTGCTCAAAGCATGTGGAGAGGCTCAGGAGATCGAGGAGCTATGGGAGTATCGTTAATAGCTTCTATGAACTTGAACCGGATTATGCAAATCATTTTAGGAAAGTTTTTGGCAGGAAATCATGGCATATCGGCGCGGTTTCTCTATGCAACAAGGCAGAAACAGATAAATCAGAGAGGGGAAGGGGAGGATCTGTTGATGAAGTACACGAGTGCATGAATTGGCTTAATTCTAAGGAACCAAATTCAGTTGTTTATATCTGTTTTGGAAGCCTCACCAATTTCAGTGATTGTCAGCTCATAGAGATTGCCTTGGCTCTTGAGGCTTCTCAGCAGCAATTCATCTGGGTTGTGAAGAAGGAAAAGCATGATAAAGAAGAGTGGTTGCCTAAAGAGTTTGAGCAGAGAATGGAAGGTAAGGGACTCATAATGAGAGGCTGGGCTCCCCAACTACTAATTCTTGAACATGAAGCAACTGGGGCCTTTGTCACTCATTGTGGGTGAACTCAATCCTTGAAGGAGTGTCTGCTGGGGTTCCAATGATCACGTGGCCGGTGTCCGGAGAGCAGTTTTACAATGAGAAGCTGGCGACAGAGTTACTTAGGATTGGGGTTGCTGTTGGTGCTGAAAAGTGGGCTACATTTGAGGAGGAAAGTGCGAAGAGCGAAGCCAGTGTGAAGAGGGAGGCCATAGAGAAGGCTGTCGCTGAAATCATGGTGGGTGATGAAGCAGAGGCAATGAGAAGCAGAGCTAAAGCGCTCATGGGCTGTTGAAGAAGGTGGTTCATCATACCGCAATTTAACTGCTCTAATTGAAGAGTTAAAGTCCCGAATCCCTTAAGTCTTGATTCTGTTGAAGCAACCAAAGCATATGATATAGCATTACAGCATTTGTTGATCAATTACATGCAATGATAAGTATCAATTAAAGTAATGTGTTACGTAGAATCATAGATACAGCATTTGTTGGGGGTGCAGCAGACTTTAACTTCTGTTTATTACTATACTCACACAGAAAAGTAACATACAGGTAAATTTACATTTAGATCTCCCATTAGCAGTTGATCAGTTACAAATGACTGGGCATGAGTCTTGCATAGAAATGTCAGTAGTAAACATCAATTCTATGCGGGACACATTGAACATAAAAAAACGTGCTCCCAGCCTCTACTGTCATCTTTTTTTTTTTTCTCTGTGTCCTAAAAAAAAAATTGAAAAAAGGCGAGGAAGAAACACCAGGCTGCATAAGCATACCTAAAGCCTTTGGCGCACACACAAGTTGAAAACATCAGACTATTGCTAAAAACAACAGCAAGCTGATTTTGTCAGCCAACGCTTGCAGCCAGGAACTTCCTCTTGCTAACAGGCTCTTCAAGTAACACCACCACATCAGTCACCTTCTTAAACAGCTCCTCCAGTTGATCAACACCAAACTTTTGACAGTCCAAGGGTTTTTTGTACCTTTGCTGGTAGATCGCCTCAAAACAACCCAAAAAAATCCGACAAGAGTAGCTAACAAGAATCTCCTGCAACTCATATTTGAAGTGCTCTAGGTTATGGTCATCAGTTTCACAGTTACCTGCTGTTCTCATATTGGTCTGTCCTTGACTCCTGTCATCATGTTCTTCTACAACTACTCTTTCCTCCTCTGAGAACTCATCTGATGAGCCATTACCTGTAATAATAGCCATACTCTCTTCCTGAGTCCCCTTCCCTTTCCTACTATTATCCTTCCCAGTTGAAATCAAAGGTGGGGCACTAGGGCCTGTTTTCCAGTTTCGGAGGTAAACAAATTTCTTATGCCCTTTACCATCTACCGCCATTGTGTCACCCAACTTCTTAAACAGATTAACAAGCTTAAATGCACCATACTCTGATACATAGAGAGGTCTTCCAAAAGCTTTCTGATACTCGCAAGGAACTCGAGTAAGAGGCATGCAACCTCCAGAAAGTTCAAGTAACTTTTCAAGCTGTGCCCTCAGACCATTTAGGTCCCCTGGTTGAACCCACCAAGTAGATTCATTTTGATCAGTGGAAATAATAGGTCCAGCAGGAACTTCATTGAGACCCGATGGGAGACTGTGTGACCTCAAGGCAGCAGGACCGCCAGGCATCATTAAGGAACTACTGTTATATTCAGATAAAGATTGTGACACTATTGAAAAATCTCTTGAATTGTAATAGCTTTGTGAGATCCCCCTGTATAAAATAGCTTCTTCTTCATCCATATGATCATTAATATGGCAACCCATGAAATAGCCAGCAATATCAGCCTGTCCTCCACGAGGATGCATTTGAAACTTGGTTGTAGGCACAAAGCCTTCTCCACGAGCCACACTAGGCCAGTCCCACACAAACTTTCCTGCATTGCTGAGAGCAGATGAAACGCCCACTCCAGAAGGTATTACTAGAATCACTGTGTACCCACGTTGCCCAAGTATATGGAGCGCTGGAGCAAAATCAACATCCCCAGATATCAGCATGATGGAAGATGGTGGAGGATTGTCAAGGGCAAACAAGAACATATCAACCAAGATGGCCTTGTCAGCAGCATCCTTTCTTCCATTTGGAACATCAACGAGTTTAACACCAGTTCTCTGACATCCCTCGCGGAGCCGCCTAGGGAAGGCATTAAAGTCCCCATATGCAGCAAACGTAACAACAGCTCCTTTAATTACAGGATGTACCTGCAAAGCCATTCTTATGTTACCAGCTACATCTTCAGGACGAACATCACTTGGGACAGGGCAGTTTTCAATATCCCAAAGGATAGCCACAGGACCTTCACAGAAGCTTCGGACTGGCTGGTTCATTGGAGCTTGAAGTGCGTTCACGTTTGCATCTAGCATATAAGATCCTCTTTGCTCGGACGGTTCTGAAGGCACTATTGATGTCGATGTATTTTGGCAAGCCATCACAGCTCAAAACTCAAGCCTACCTGCTTACGCAGATAAAAGAAAATGATAAGAAAAACAAATTATAAACAACAAGCTCAAGCAAAAGTTGAATCCCGTGATATAGATAACAAACGTTTTAAGAAGCAGAGTTATCTGAAGGTAAACCAGCCACTCAACAAAGTTGTATCATGTCTCATAATCTTATAAAAAAAGAAAAAGGAAGTGCTTCTCTCACTCTAGAATCCCATCGCTCTTACTCACCAATCATGTTCACTCTCAATCAAACACCTCTTCCAAACTCTCCTCTCTTTTACTTGTCATCACTCTGTCAGCTCTCTTTCTCTTAATCCTGGATAATTCTCTCTCTATTATTGACCTCAGGGCTCTCTTTCTCTTAATCCTGGATACTTCTCTCTCTATTATTGACCTCAGGGCTCAAGCTTGTCCCTTGGTGTCAATTTTTTTGGTCCTCTTACCCTTCCTACTCCTTTCTTAGTTTTCTTTTAGTTTCTTCTTAGTAATGGTGAAATTCATTGTTGATCGAAAGAAACCTTACAAATAAGTGGACAAGACATCCACTTAGAAGAACCCCAAGCTACAGCAATCGAAGCACCAGGAAACAAGGAAGAAACACAAAGCTTAGGAGCAACAGAATAAACCAACTGCTGCAATCCAATCTAAGTGAATAGCAAATGAGCTATGCCCCAAACCCAAAGCAAACTCCATCCCAAAATCTACCAAAGTCATCCCACTCACACTCTTAAACATTATCTTGTTCTTCTTTCATCTAGATGACCCAAAACACAACCATTACAGCACTGAAGTCACACAATTGGGCTTCAAATGTCCCAGCTCATATCACATTCCCTAAACACCCTTTTCCGTATAGCTAAAGCAACCAGACAGATCCCCCAAACAGGTAGCTGGAACGTATGGATGCTTTACTCAAATTCATAAATGTTTCAAGGCACCAAGCTTGCAATAGATGATGTGAACTATTGATCACAGCTTGGTGCAGCAACCCAACAAGATATTAGCCATATATACTCTCATTAACTATGCAATTGGCCATTTTATTATAAAAGATAACTACTTTCGGATCGAATTGATCGCAATCAATAACTTCAATTAATCATATAGCATAGAAAAGCACTCTGACAATCAATAACATGACCCTAAAATATTTGCTAAACTTAGTGACAGATAATGAATCAAAAAGCTTCGACCAAATAAGAACCCTAAAACCAACCCCAATTTGATAGTCCGATCAAAACCATTATGAGAAATTCAACCAAAGAATAGAGCTTTAGAGCAATAAGAACAGATGGAGAAAAGGGTTACCTCATAGCAGAGCTCCTCTACAAAGTTCGATACTTTCCCGAAAAGCCAAGCAACTTGGATCCTACCGATCAAGCAAAGCCCTAACCGATTCGATAATTAACGAAGAGGAATCGAAATCTGGGATTGAACGAAAACCCAGAAAAGAATCGAAGCCTTTGTTATGGGGTTGAATGGGATTTGGGGATATATGGGGAGTTTTGTTATGGGGTCGAATGGGATTTGGGGATTTATGGGGAGTTTTTAGTTTTGGGAGAGGAAATTCCAGATGAGTTTGATTTGGAGTTAAAGACTTGACTGAAACTCGGCACCTAGACTTTTGATTTTGAGCAAAACTGTGGATTTGGGCTTTTGCAAGATGAAGCCCAGAGAGAGAGTTGTGAGTTTGTGGGGTGGTTTAATGCTCAAAGCCTCAAAGAATCATAGATAAAGAGATACAGAGGCAAAGGGGCTTTTACAGCTTTTTAGATTCTGTATTGTTTCTGAAAACTGCGGCCATTATATGGACGGCTTTATATTCCTTTGCCTTTAATGGCAAATTGGCTGTACATGCTTCTATTTATGTCTTCTTGAACATCAAATCCATCAATGAAATTGATTGCCATAAAAAAACAAAACATCAATAAAATTATGGTTTAAAAAAATGAAAGATACGTGGTAAAGCAAAGTGGCGTGTCAAAATCATTGTTTAAAAATTGCAGACTAAATTCTTCGTATCTAGCACAAAAATGAGAATGGAGAATCAATAAATTTATTGATAATGTGGCAACGTTATACAAATAAACTCGTCATATTGTGGCTCGATGAAAGTAAGCTCCACACAAATATTATACTTACTACACATTAAGCGCTAAGGCACAAAAAGATTGATAAACGAGTATAGAGTGAGCTAAAAATAATGTCACACCTCGTATCAAAATTTATCTGTGTGGTTACCAAGACTTCTCAATTCATATGGGCCACTCCCTTAGGAGCAGGAATGACCCATAAGATTAAAATAGTGAAAACTAAATTATAATTAAGTTAATTAACTAGCAGGTTCCTAAGCTCAAGTCCATTACCAAAACCAAACCCTATGGCACAAGAAGAAACCCTAGCCACCATGGGCTTCAACTTGAAGTCATCATCACTATTGGAGCCATCGCCAGCATCATTACCACCCCTCGGTTTTCATGAAGCAGTCTATATCATCATCTCTAATTATGAATTCATGAAACCACAACCCAAGTTTAAGATCAGAACCAAACACAAAATTGGATATAGCAAATTGAAAAATCCCTTGTGACATTGTGTGACAGGATTTGCCCCGGATTTCACACCTAAAACCCGAGGTGGTCTTGCAAGGTCCACTTTCAGAGAAGTTCTATAAAAAATACGGCAGAATTTTCCCTAAAAGTGGACTATCAAAACCTGTAAAAAACACAATATACACTTCCAAACAAAATCCACCCTTATACTTTTGGAGCCACCATGCTCCCCAAATAATATCAACTCCACAACCAAGTAAAAACATCTCAACTTTTAATTCCCAAGACAAAAGAGATTTAATAGGTAAGGTCAACAAATTTATTCAATACAAATCTCCACATTCTCTCGTAGTCAGGTCATAGACCTTGAATAAATACTTCGAGTTTAAATAAGACTAAATATTGTTTAGTCATTGAGGTTTTGATCAAAAAACACTTCAGTCCCTGGCTTCTGAATTTCACACGTTTAGTCCTCGTACTCCGAAATTTAGGACCAATAGGTCCTTTCCGTTAACCGTCCATTAAAAGCTGCCGTTAAGTGGCTGACATGGCGTTTCCTTCCATGCCAACTCAGCTGCTGGCATGCCATGTCACTAGTAAATTGTCCAAATTGACCCTTGCTTCATCATCCCCCATCTGCAGCTTAAATTCCCTTCAAATCATTCATATATTCCCCTAAAATTACCTCCTCCAAATTTTGCAGAAATCTGACAATTACACATGATTTTGCAGCCATCTGCGAATTGCACAAATTTTGCAGAAATCTGCCAATTCCAATATAAACTGATAGTATGCCACAATACCACAAGAAAAATCCTTACAAAAAAAAATCACCAAAGTATGGAAAATACCATTATCTGCCAATTCATTCATATTAATCCATAAAATCTGCAGCAAGCCAATGAAGAAGCTCTAGTATACAAAAAACAAAAACTAGAGCATTACATCCTCAAGAACTGTTCTATTATGCATATACTTTAGCTCTAATCATCTTATCAAAAGATTAGAACTAGCAACCAAGTGGCACAGCACAAGGTTGCACAAAAAAAGGATGTCTAATTTCATTTGCTTGGCAGCCCAACACTTCATCAATTTGCAGACCTATTTTTCGTTTCCTTTACCTGAATTTTCTCTTATCCTTTGAGATGATCTTGTTGGTGTTGCAACTTGCTTGGTTGATGCCCTAGGAGCTTGTGGAGGCCTTGAACTTGTGCTGGTTGAGGTAGCTTGAACAGGTCTTGAGG
This sequence comes from Rosa rugosa, assembly GCF_958449725.1. NCBI lineage: Eukaryota > Viridiplantae > Streptophyta > Magnoliopsida > Rosales > Rosaceae > Rosa > Rosa rugosa. The sequence goes on from NC_084822.1 coordinate 9,645,334, forward strand.
TAGTTGGGGCAGATGTGGCTTGTCTAGGCCTCCCTCTTGTTGGGGCAGATCTACTTGCTGCCTTCATTGCAACCCACTTTTTCTAGACACACAATAAAAAAAAATAGATTCAATTTAACTTGAGAATGAGACTTTTAAGTGCAGTAGATAGTAAAAATGGCATGCAACATATGCTTTGATACTGAGCTCTTTCCTTCACTTTCTGCCTCAACTCATTGGCAGTCATAGGACCCTTTTTACCTCTCTTGGACTGCAGCAAACATTAACCATATGAAATAGCTTTTTATCACACAATTAACTTTTAAACTTTGCAATTGAAACTACAAAGAAAGTGCAATGAAAAGTTGTATACCTGATTTTCAGAACCTTGATCAGCTTCATTATTTGCCTTCCTCTTCCTAGAAACAGCAGAAGTCTTCCTCTCCTTTGAAGGCAAATGCCTTTGACAAGTTTTGAGATTATGTCCTACTTGGTTGCAGTTGCTACACTTGAGTGACCTTTGCACCCTTCCAAGTTTCCCAACACCATCTTGAACCTTTTCAGAAGCATCCTTGATTCTCTTAGTCTTTGGCCTACCCGGTTGCCTTGAATATTGAGGAGGTAAGATGCTTGGTTCTTCACTTCTTGACCACATATCCATGCTATTAACAGGCATTATCAGGTTGGAGTAGATACTCATATATGTACTCTTGAGGTAGCAATCGGCCACATATGCATCTACATCCTCCCTCTTTCCAAAGATGGCAGAAATTGCATGCTTACATGGGATTCCAGTCAAATCCCACCTCCTGCAACTGCATGTCCTTGCAGCAAGGTCAACAACATTCTTGGAACCCTCAATGTTCTCCACTTCTGCTTGGTCCCCACCATTGAATGTTGAAATGCAGTCTTCAGCAGCCTTGATCTTATTCTTCTCTCTAACATTTCTGGCCTTTGGACAGATAGTTCCTTCATAAGCTGCCATCTTGTCTTTCCTCCTTTGAACCCTCCTCATTAACTTCATCATCCGTATCTCTTCAAACATTGTGATAGGTGGCTTACCCCTTGCGTGTACAATAAGGCCATTAAAGCTCTCACACATGTTGTTAATGAGGACGTCACAATTGTTGCCTGGTCTGAAGTAAGCTCTGGACCAATGTTTGGGTGGCCTCTCGGGTGCTACAAATAACAAACAAAATCCTTAACTAAAAATCACAAACAGTCCATTAAACATTATAAACAGAAACTTAAGTGGAGACTAAGTACCTGTCAACCAATTATAAGCATCAACATCAATGGACTTCATCTCCTCCATTTCTTTTAGAAAGTAAGGCAAAGTTGTCGACTTTGCTGCTTTCCACATCTGATCCTTCATAACCTTTCCAGGAAAGAGCTTGGTGAAGTTTGTCCATAAATGTCTTGCACAAAATCTGATTTGTGCAGATGGGACAACATCCTCAAATGCAGGTTTCAACCCCTTCTGTTTATCACTAATAAAAGTCCAGCCTGCACCTTCATTCTCAATACTCAGGTCATTCACCAACAATTCAAGAAACCAAGTCCAGCTATCCTTGCTTTCCAGCTCCACCATTGCATATGCCACAACCCAAGAAGTGTTGTTGGCATCAATTCGACAGCCGTTAGAAGCTGACCCCCAAAGCAACTCTTAAGATGTGCTCCATCAAGTCCAATAACTGCTCTACATCCAGCCTTGAACCCCTCCTTTAAAGCTCCCAGGCAAATGTACATTCTTTTGAATATGGGTAGCTTCTCCCGGTTGTTGAAGTCACATTTTATGTCTATTGTTGTTGCTGGATCAACCCTCTGCAGCTCCATCCCATAATCCCTCAGCCTAGCATACTGCTCTCTAATGGATCCCTCAACCTCCAACATGGCAGCTCTTTTAGCTCTATAAGCCTGGGACCTTGAAACTCTAGCTCTAATGGTAGCTGACATGGTCTTAGCTAGAGAATCTGAAAATACCAAATAGAACTAATAGTTAAAAAATATATCAGAACCATAAATAAGTGGTTAGAAACAAGTCAAAGTTAATAAACCTGGTGTTATCTCTTGGTTAAGAGCAATCTAGTCCTTGAACTTTGCAGTTAGGTATCTCATCCGAACCATGCTATTGTTGAACTTTCTTGTACAGTTGTGAGTTGGTACATACTCCTTCATCTGAATAGTGCTTTCATGTTGCATTTTTGAGGCAAACAAAACAAATGGGCAGTTATCCTCCTTGCACACCACCCTTAACCTGGTCTTATCATTCTTGATATAGACATATTCCCATCCTCCCTGAATTGCCATCTCTCATAAGGCATCCCTCAATACATTTACATCTGCAAACTTCATTCCCAAGCAAAACTTTGGTTTTTTCATATCAGTTAGAGGGTTGAATTCAATCCCCACACCCTCTAACTATCCATCAGAATTAATGGCATATTGCAGCTGTTCATCATCTGAACCATCCTCCCTAAACATATCCTTATCATCAGAAAAGTGCCCTAAATCCTCTTCCACTGTTGACTGTTGACCCTTTGATCCCACCCTTGAAGTATTGCCTTTTAAAGCTGCCTTCAACCCTGCTTCTTCCAACCAATCTTCATCCTCAGTTCCATAGTGGTCATAATGCTCATCATCAAATTGAGGATCATAATCCTCATCCTCACTTGAATCTGCCTCCTCACTGCCCCCTTGTGCAAATCCAACATCCTCAATCTCCACATCAGCCTCACCACCACCAAAGGTTTGAAGATATATAGTCCAACACATCTATATCATGTAGACCAAAATCCTCACCATCTATACCACTTGTCCCTTGCACCACACCTGACCCTTGCACACCACTTGTTGAACCAATACCACTACTCCCTTGTCCTATACTTGACTGGCCCCAACCACTTGATGCTTGCTGGTCACCTTTTGAAGGTTTTTTCCCACTGGAATGGTACTATATAAGCTTCTGTTTTCCGTTATCTTTTGGATCCAAACCTCTAGCTTGGCTTGCTTGAGTTGGTACACGGTTTTCAACCTCTCTAATCACAACTCCTTTGCTTGAATGTGGTCTGGGCTCATCCAGTAGCTCTTTTATAACAACACCACTCTTCTTTCTTGGCGAGTCAGGAAGCTCTTCTATAACAACACCACTCTTACCACCTTGACTGAAGAAGAAATCTTCGTACATGAATACATCGTCATCTGAATCCCCGAATACTTCATGAAGCTCCACATGGTCCAAGTACAGTATGATAAGCCTCCATGCCGGTACTGAACTGCACATGACAACCACATCCTCATCTGTATCCAGCTTCATAAGTGTATCATGCTCATCGCCTACCCTATACCAATAGTCGATTCTTTGCTGTCCATAAGCCGGGTTAAGTTGCCTCACCATGTTATCTACCTCCACCAATGACATCCGATCTTTATCTACATTATCGTAGTAGTCAAACTTCCCTCCAACATAACACTCCTTCTGTATGCAGCCTCCATGGTACACTTTTATGGTGAAATAATCGGGGTGAGCTGCATAAGGATTACAACAACATTAGTGCTAACTCCTAAAGCAAGAAAACAGAAATGAACTTGCAAATTAAACCCTAGCCACTGTACATGCAAGAACCAAAACATAAATGTGCAAAGTGAATGCCTCCATAAAGAGGTAAAAGACAAACAGACCCACTTTGAAACATTGTTTAGGACCAGAAATGCCATTCTTCACACATGGGAGACAAAGACAAAAAAAAATTCTTTACTGCCTCTAACGGACCACTTTCAGTATTATATTAAAAGCAAAAGCAAAAAACTCACCCACAACTCCGACAATATTAAAAGCTAAACCCAGCCTTCTCAACAAACACTCCACAAATTTGAAGCACTTAAATACACAACACACTGAACCTGAAGTAACCATGTTCACAAATACCACAAACCCAAAATAGTGTGGAAATCCCTAAACTCAAAAACCCAGAAATCCATAAAACCCAATTTCGATTTTCAAACCCTAGAACTCGAAACTTCCATTCCAACACAAAACTCTTTACAAAAATATCAGAAACTACCGAAAAACAACCCACATACCACCCCGAAAGAAACCCCCAATTTTTGTTCAAAACCCTAAAACTGGAAACCATCCAAATAGTTCGTCAATTAGTTCAATTCGTCATCATGTTGTTCAAAATGGAAAGAAAACTCACTATATTCAGGGATGTCCACTTGCTCGCCGTCTTCAACTCTTGGAACCCAAACATCACCATCGTCTCCAGCCATGTCGCCACCTCTATATCCAGCTTCTTCTACTGCTTCAAAACGCCTTGGATTGAGGTTCAGTCCCCCGATTCAAAAGATTTTTCCTTTTTCTTACTTTGGGGTTTTCAATTTTGTGGGTTAGGCGGGATTAGGAGGTGAGAGAGCTCGATCGATGACTTTGATAATTAGGGCTGTTTTGGGAGAATAGGTTAAGGATCGGGTCTTAATCGATCGCAAAAAAGGACAGGGGCATAATGGAGAATTTGCCATCCATCCGGCTTACTTAGCTCTTAGTTGGCGTCCACGTGTGTGCCAGGTCACCCACTTAACTGAGAGATTCGACAGAGTGGACCTATTGGTCCTAAATTTCGGAGTACGAGGACTAAACATGTGAAATTCAGAGGCCAGGGACTGAAGTGTTTTTTGATTAAAACCTCAAGGACTAAACAGTATTTAGTCATTTAAATAACATCTCAAGGTAATCAAAGCAGTCTAAGATAAGAAACTGATATAACAACTAGTAAGTTAAACAGATAACCTATAGACAAGATGACAGCAACAAATGCAAGTATTATGCCTCAACTCCTACTAATGCCAAAAAATTGATCTACAAACTGGGCATTTGAAAAAGAATGGCCCAGGAGAAAGTAAATAAAAAAATGTTAATTAGCATGCATTAGTTGACGAAAATAAATGATATTTTCCCACTTGTATGTTTATAAAATCAACGATACATGCAAGCGTGTAGGAAAACATTCGAAAGAATAAAACCAATTAGCCCCGCTAGTCAAAAATAGCAAAGTATAAATAGGAGAAGACAATAGCCATACAAGTGAGCCTCCCAGGCTCGGGTAATAGCCACTCAGGCCAAAAGTACTCCCATACTCCCGAACCTGTAAGCCACTAAGGCGGATAGGGTATTGGGCTTTTGTGATACCGCTACTAAGGCAGCACCCCATCACTATAAAGGTGAAAAGAGCTTTTGTGACTCCACCGCGAAGGTAGTAGTCACATCACCTAAAAGGACAGAACAAGTACAACATGCTAGCATGGTAATATAATCACCAACAAGTATGGCAAAAGAATATATACGAAGACAAAAATCAGAATAGCTTCCCTGTAATCTCGCAATAAACAATAATCGTAAATCAAAGCATGAATACGGTTCATCGATTTAAATGTTCTAGGGCAGAATCGAGAGAAATCCAATGGCCGAATTCTCGTAAATCGACAATTGAAATCCAAACTTCGGAAATTCCCGATCGATATCAAACTTTCTCTGATTTCCACTAAAATCATATCTACAAGTTCTACAAGCTAAATTCAACCCAACCAGACAAATTAGAAGGCCAGTAGCGGCCCCATGGGCCCTCACGCGCTACCAAGTCAACCCTCAATTCGGGTATCAAAACCTATGCTAAAATCTTTCTCTCAACATAACCATTTTCCTAACTACAACAAAGCCCATAAATGCTTAGAAAGGTGAGAATTTACCTCAAAAGAAATTGGTGCCCTAGAAATTCAACTCCTCGATTCTACCTCCATACTTCGATTCAGTTCAAACCATTTGGAAGGTTTGATAAGCACCCAAAGAACTCTAATACCCAACAAGAATCACCTCGATTGGTTACCGGAATCGTGAGTTCTAATCAGGTTTCCAAAATGGTTCCATCGCGATGCTTTTCGCCTTGCTGCATCTTCTACACCTAGAATTGCCCACTACACCACCACAGATCGACAAAGGGAGGAAGGTGCATTCGATTGGGACCGATTACATCCAAATCCATTGCCGGACGGCAGAGTTACAGCTGGGTATCCGTTTCAGTCGGGTCGACTTTGTGGGTTGGTTGGAGAGAAAACGTGAATAGGGTTTTGAGTAACTTTCTGAAAATAGCAACTTACCAAAGATAAATTCTTTACTTATAATCAGTTTCCCGAAATAGTAACTTTTGCTTTTTAGACCATAACTTCAACATATGAACTCCGATTTAAGCATGCCACATGTCCATAGACTCGATTTAGTGTCCTCTATAACTCTTAAAAAGAAAATTTTCCCAAATTGTAATCCTATAAAAAGTCAACTCTTTGGGCTCCCTAATAATTAAAACAGAAATCGAGGAAAGTAAAAGCTCAATGTAAGTGATCGTAAATAAATAAACGGGTGAGCTAGATTTGGGGTGTAACATTGCGACCGTGATGATCCATTGATGAGGCTTGCGCTTAAGGATGCACCACCAAAATCACCAATTCAAATTGGGAGGGTTCTTACGAACTGGACTAGTATGTCGATGTCGACGTTTATGAACACATCTATGCAATGAACACATCTAAGGTTTTGGGGTTCCACCTTAAATCACCTATGCAATGATATCAATTCGATTCTTTTCCTCAAAACTTATTTAAGAAAAGGACTAAATACTGTTTAGTCCTTAAGCTTTTGACCATAAAACACTTCAGTCCCTGGCCTTCTAATTTCACACGTTTAGTCATTGGACTTCAAAATTTCGGACCAATAGGTCCTTGCTGTCTAAAACCTCAGTTAAGTCGCGGAAAAATGTCTATTATGCCCTCAGTTCTTTTTTTTCTAATAAATTTATTCCTTTCTCTTTTATTTATTTATTCTTTTTTCTTTATTTTATTCTTTTTTTTTTCTTTTTCCTTCTTTTTAATTATCTCTTCTCCTCCACCCCCTAAGAGGAATGATGAAGAAACAAACAGAAAGAAAGAAAGAAAGGAAGAAAAAAAATTTCCTTTTCCAAAAAAATAAAATAATTAATTAATTAAAAAAAAGAACTGAGAGCATAATAGATATTTCACCACGACTTAACAGAGGTTTTAGACGGCAAGGACCTATTGGTCCGAAATTTTGAAGTACAAGGACTAAACGTGTGAAATTAGAAGGTCAGGGACTGAAGTGTTTTATGGTCAAAAGCTCAAGGACTAAACAGTATTTAGTCCTTAAGAAAACTGTCACTAAAGATGAATCCAATTTGAGGTAGTTCAAACACACAAAGCCCAATCAATTTCTCTAGGAATAGTTCAAGTATAACCTGTACCTATGGCAACAACCTCTCAAGACACAATTCCAACGAAATTGTTTATCAATCTACAACTCTACTTAGTCTCAAAAGCATGGATATTTTTACTACACAATAGGAAAAACATGGCTGATCCTATGAAATAGATTATCAAATACCCATCAATCAATCAAAAAGTAAACGCAGAAATTAAACTTGAACATCCAAAAACTGAATTTGCATTGAAGTTCTTGTCGAATCGAACTAATGAAAACTACATAGGAAATCCAAGGTTTCTCCCCTAGCCTTAGCTAGGAGATTAGTTCTCCATAAGAAAAATGAAAGCACCACTTCTTCTCAGAATCTGGTATAATTGGGAGATCTTCTTCTGTCTTGAAATGATGTCCATCTTGATTCTCTGATTTCACGGAGATTGGGCTCTTCATACTTATTCAGTTTCCTTCACTCCCCCTTAATTAAGGGTTATTGATTCTGAGTATTTGGAGAGCTTGGGCTGCGGCAAGGCAAAGGAAAGGTGTCTTCCAATGAATAGAAGAAAGGAAGGAGAGCAAGTCACGTGGAGACACTTATCTCCTCCTTCAAAATAATTATACAAGGCAATTAACCAATAAATTCAACTTGTCCACCTCCAAGTCCAAGCACAGCAACTCCTTTGGGCCATTAATTGTCCAATTCCACCATTCAAGTATCAAACCTATTAAATCAGAAATATGATATAATTAAATTAATTTAGGCCAACAAAACACTCAATAGCTAAGAAATTAAGTACATGTGAATGCATTTTCGACCACTTATCATATGTCGATGTCGACATTTATGAAGTTATGAGGCTGTCCTCTATAATGTGATTTACAAGCAAGGGATGAACTTACTTACTTTAACTACATGCCTCACAAATGGAAATTTCTTCTCACACTCCCGAAGAGAAAGAGCCATCACATCTGGAAATCAACCGCTCGTCCCTCCGTATCAAATAATTTTTTTTTTTAAAAGTAAGTTTTTTTTTTTTTGGCGATGGAAGAAAACTTTTTTATTGAACAAACTGGAGATTACAAACAGAGGCCCAAAATAACTGAAAACAAACACAAACAAGCCCAACTAGCTCTACATGCATCAACCCAGGTGCAGATTTAGCAGGAGAGGGATGACGTAGTGACGTCACTGCTACCAGCCAAACCCGATGGTGACATAGAAACGTCACCAGATCGGCCGGCGACAACTTTGAAAGCAACCCAATCAATCCCATATGAGAAAACTAACACGGTACCCATCCAATGATCTCCACAACCCAAATCTCTAAGCCATACAAAACATCCTCAAGTACTAGTATCAGAAAGCCACACAACATGAAAGCCCACAAAGTAACCAAAGAGAAAAGAAAAAAGAAAGTAAGGTCGAGATCAACATCAGCGGATTCACCAACGAGCCGATGTGAGACAAGCAATGCGACGCCAAAATCGGAGCTCCGAAAGACCCGCGAACATTCGTTTAAGTTGATTCTGATGGGTGAGGAGGTTGTGCAGCTGAACCATAAAGATTCAGAAACTTGAGAAAGAGGAAGAGGAGAGAAAATTGATGGAGAGTACATGAAGAGGAAGAGAATTGGTGGGAAAGATGAAGAAAAGGGAAGAACAGTGGGTTGGAGGGGATGGTTAATATGAAATTAAAAGATTAGGAAGATTTGGGGAAAGCGACTTTGGAAGGAAATGAAATCAACACTTTGGAAGGTGAAGGTGAGTCGGTGAAGGAAAGAGGAGAGAGAAGTGCGAGCTTCCCTTCCTAGGAGGGTTTTAGCAGGAGGGATTAAAAAGTAAGAACTTGAAAACGGTAAGCAACACTCATGTCACTATAAGGCCCTAATGATGTAAGGCACAAAATAGATGCAGCTGCACCACCAAAGCCGAGATAAATTGTCGTATGAAGTTGAAAATTTTAATCTGGTCATGTGGGTGTGGGAGTCGGGAAGGTGCATCAATAGACTTTTTTTTATTTTTATTTTTTTTATTTTATTTTTTTTATATTCTGAATGACAATGTAACTTCCCACCCCACCCTGATTCTGATGTCCATGAAATTTAAACTCGTGACATCCACACTATTAGTTAGACTAGCTTAACCAAACCGACAGCTATAGACTTGGTCCAAGTACATGGATCAAAATAAGCACATTTAGAACTAGTTCTAAAACCTAGACATCTAACAACATTCCTAAAGCATGCATCACCAAGTAATATGTAACCCTAATTGGGCGAACAATGTTCTTGGATTGACATAGTAAACTTTTTTCTGATGCTAGCGTGGTGCAGACTGCAGATATAACTGACAAGATGGGATAAAATCTGCAATTGGATATTTGGATTTGCTCCAAATTCCAGGAGCCCAGTGCAGTAACAAAAATCAATCCTGCCAAATTGGATGAGAAAGAAAACAATTTTGTGATCAACAATTAACCTTGTTTCATTCGAATGAATCATTAACTCTGCATTACAATCACAAATCAGTGTTCAAGCCAATAAAATAAACTGGGGATGAACAATCAACAACAGTGCAATACATTTCAGCCAATGCCTCAACCAGAAACAGGTAATGCTGTAACTAAGACCTATGCTGGTAATGAAGTAGGCATATGTCTAAGATATATATATGTACAGCCTGTATAAACCCTTTGAAGATTCAGGCGATGGAAAATCTTACAAGTATCATGTCGGGGTAAAATCAACTAATACTGTTCTCAACTCCTTTTGGCGCAAATAGGAAGAGATGGTTACGGATTCAGGACCCTCTCAATGGCAGCAACATAGAACTCCTTTGGCATGGTACCAACCACAGTGTCACATTTCTTCCCATTCTTAAACAGCAAAACCACAGGTACAGCCTTAATATCATAGTCCTCAGCAATCTGCAAATCAACATCCGCGTTGAGGACAAAGCACTTGAGCTTGCCAGCATACTCAACCGCGATTTCATCAATCACGCGGTGGACCATCCTACACGGCCCACACCAGCTTGCATAAAACTCGACTAGGACAGGAGTTTCACTGTTAATAACCGATTTCTCCCACGAGTCTGTGGTAACCGGCGGAGCTGCACAGACACAAACTCAGTATGGTTAAGAGGGCCAACTTGCCGGTCAATGTTTCCATTGCTGCATATATCTAAAGTCTTACTCTTACATACCATAAAGATGACATGGATTGGAAAGCAAAACATCACCGCCCCCATTGATCATTTCAAAGAGACCAAAAGCTCGAACATATAATAATCGCCTCTAGTTGCATAAAAGCTTAAAGAACAAATCATCATTTCTAGTTGTATACAATTACACCAATCTCTCTGAAGCTATTATTTAATTCAGCGAAGATCATAGCTGACCCTGAAATTCATGAGATCATTGGTTTCGGGATTTGTTTAATTGGTTATAATAGTTGCAGTCCAGCCAAATATGCAAGCAACTAATCTCTCTAACATAAACAACAAAAACCTCTCGGATCTATGAACAAGAAGCGAAAAAGCGAAACTGAAAGAGATCAGATCTATGAACGTGGAAGAATAGCGGGATGAGAAGTACCTCTGGATTCGCGGACGGAGAAGGTCTTGAAGGTGCGAGGTGGAAGCTTAACGGACCATTTGGTGTGGCGCAATCGGAGCGGGAAAGAGAGGACGGGAGTGGGCGTAGTAGGGTTTAGGCGAGAGTGAAGGAAGGTTGGGTTTTGGAGGGCGGCGCGTGAGGAGCGTAAAGGAAATGTGGAGGAGGCAGCCATGGATGACAGGAGACAGAGAGGGAAATGGGAACGGTGAAGTTGGGTTTTAAGGTGATGATTGATTTGGTGGTGATAGTGATTGGTGGAGAAGAGGACGAGTGTGGTGGGACCAAGAGAGATTGGGGGGCGAGATGTGGAAAAAAAGAAACGTGTTAGAAAAAGGAGGCACGCCCGGTGGGATTCGAACCCACAATCCTTTGATTAGAAGTCAAATGCCTTATCCATTAGGCCACGGGCGCTCTTGTTATCATACTCCTCTTCAAAGATCTATAACCTTAGGCTTTTCCAACTTGGATATTTCTATATTGCATTCCACCATAAATCGAGGTAACAGTTGTTTTTCTCTAGTACATGTGAGATGATGGGAACTTGCAATTGATGTAGTGGAAGCGATGACCTTTTTTTTACTTCTTCCACACAGTTGTTTGTACATATATTATAGGAATGTACTCAGGCAACGTATGTTTTAGTTATATAGCGTTTTTGTTTTTTTATTTTCAAGTTGGGTTAATGGATAGACTTTATTGGATATCTGATGTATTCATCTAAATTGCTTAATAATATGTAATTAAAAAAAAAAAAGTGAGATAATGGTATAGAGTAGTGCTATGCATCTTAGAATTTTATATGATATTAAGTCTGAAATGTCGTGGCGTAGAAGACGAAATAATCATGCCATGGCAGAAGCCGTATCATTTTGAAATTTGAATTTGAAGCATTTCCTACCCCGTTCCTTCCTGTTTATGAAATATGAAATTATGATGTTTCATTATGACCGGGTCAAATGACAATATCATCCCTGAATTAGTGTCATTCTGCCCCATATATTGAATGCAGTTTTGTTCATTTGTACATTTTCAAGATCAAAATGAATAGAGTTTATAGGAGTCGAAGCAAAATGATGATTGGACTGTGAGGGCTCATAGCTCCAATGTAGAGGACTTGCCGGTGCAACTGAACCCACATCTATAATTCTCATAAACTCATCCTCTGTTAGGTTCACCAAACGAAAAAGCAAGGGGGTTGGTTTCTTTGAGATATTGACATGATTGTGACAAACAACATTTCAGGAACACGTTTTATTATTAGAATGAGCAAGTTACTAGCATTGTGGCTGCTAACGCTCTCTTTTATAGACATGTTCGTATGTATCTACTATTACATTACATTCGGAATACACCGTACTTGGTTTCTTCTGGGTCACGGTTCATACAGGCAGAGATGGAGAGACCTATGACTTTTCTTGTGTCAGCTGGATCAATAATCCCATCATCCCAGAGCCTTGCTGTGGAGTAATAAGAGTTTCCTTCTCTTTCAAATGCCTCTACTACCTTTGCCTTAAACTTCTCCTCTTCTTCCTTGTCCCACTGCACAACACATGCACACGATACCAATAAATAAGAGCACACTGATCCATTTTGAAACAAAGTAATCTTTTATCAGTGAAAGACAGAAAATCTACCTCAATTCCTTGCTTTTTTTTCTTGCTCCTTTCTATTTGGGAAAGGACACCAGCAGCCTGATATGTCAACACATCTAAAGCAGCTGTTAGTTGTGTAGCGGAGATCAGACGGGAAAATTAAATACAGATATGTTGTATGAAAGGTTCACCTGAGCACCACCCATCACAGATATTTTGGCATTCGGCCAAATGAACGTGAAATCGGGACTAAAAGCACGACCACACATTGCATAATTGCCAGCACCAAAGCTTCCACCAACAAGAATAGTAACTTTGGGAACCTACAAACATTAATCTTTGATATTACAAAAGTAGATCAAGGTTCTACTTCTCTTTTCCCTTTTTATTTGCGACTAATGATTAATTCAGTCATTAGAGAAGAATCAATGACTTTTCCAACAATCCTACTGAAAATATCAAGTAACTTTAAAGAAAACATGCCAAATGGGAGAAAAGTTGACACACAGAGAGTAATATATTCTTAAAACAAGAAGGCATTTCAAACAAAAAGTTGCTGATTATAGCAGCACAGCATTTACAATTGAATGCATACTGGAAACAACATTTAAGATGATGAAAAAGTGAATGGAATCATCATAGCAAATAGTATGGTGGGAAGTTAGAAACTGACATAAGCCTCTGTGTCTAATAAGATCGATGTACGTTAAATACTTTGCGTGCAGTCAGATTATACAAGTTTAAGAGTCTTCAGCCATGTAGCAGTAACACCCTGCTTAAGACACACTCAGGGGTTCATATCTTCACAAGCTTGCAACAATTTTAACCATGAAACAAGGAAAAACAAACCTTGGCACAAGAAACTGCCATCACCATTTTTGCTCCAGATTTTGCATTCCGTCTGCTTCAGATCTCGAGCCAACCTACAAAATGAAGGACATTCAGTTCCATGCTTCAACCACCTTGCTCAAGGTTCTATCTTCACTACATCTTCACTAATTCACTTAACCAGCCTCAGCTAATCAGATACATTTGTTAAAAAGGAAAACCAACGATAAAACTAGTCTATCGACAGAATGACACCAAACATGCTCACACATACACTTTATTACCATAAGTATGATGTGCAACACATATAAGAGAGAGATATAATTGCCATAACATGCACAACCCTGATTGTTAGAAGTCTTATATCACACAGGTTTGGAGGATGCCCTCTTCAGAATAACTAACTGACAGAGTGACACTGCTACCTTCTTCACAAAAGAATTGCAAGAAAGGAGAACAAGTTTACATACCATAAATCCGGTGATGTTCTGAAGGAAGATCAAAGGAATATTTCGTTGAGTACATAATTCAATGAAGTGGGCACCTTTTAGAGCAGATTCATTAAATAATATCCCATTGTTTCCAATAATTCCAACAGGCTGTCCGAAGATTCTAGCAAAACCTGTCACAAGAGTCTGCACAGAAGCTATTAAATTAAAAAATTTGAATATTCGTGGAATGAATGAAACAATCTAAATTTGAATGGGTGAAAATGCCCTCACAGTGCCATACAACTTCTTGAATTCATCAAATTCGCTTCCGTCGACAATGCGAGCAATAACTGAACGAATATCAAACTGTTGCTTATGGTCTGTTGGTGCAATGGAACGAAGTTCCTTTACATCAAATAATGGTTCCTTATATTCGGTACTTATGCTCCGCAATTCGCTTTTCAAACCCTGTTTCCCAGCCATGTGCAAGTTCTTAATAATATTCCTCCCAAGAGCAAGTCCATGGAGTTCATCTACAAGGACAGTTCAGAGTATATAACAGCACTAACGGATAATCTCTCTCTCTTTCTCCACATTCATGCCCAGAGTAGCAATTCTAATCGGTCATAAAGTAAAGATCACAAAAATAAACATGTCATGTAAAAGAAACTCTCAAGTTATACATTTTTCAAAGACAACTGTTTCCTAGTTTGTCACTCTATAGTCCTCGACCTAGTCATTTGTAATTAGAGAGTTTCTATTGGGAGTTTGGGACCTCCAAATCTGCTCACTTGACTTCACTCTATTATGAATTATTAAATGACATATATAACCTACTATAAAATGACAATAATTATACTAAAAAATATTATATTTATTTTATGTAGACTTTCCAATTCAATAATATTAGATTGTATTTCTTATTATTTTCTTATCTATTTTTATTTTTCCAATTTCACTACATACTCATTAAAGCATTCATATATATTTAATAAGAATTAAAAATATGATTAAGATTATGTGACATACATTTTTATATATATATGTTGAACGCATATTGGTGAGGGAAAACAAAATAAACTCTCTTCTGATTTATGACCTAAATCTAAGTCAATCCATTATATTTGCAAAAAAATAAAATAAATAAATAAAAATATTTAAATAATTAATATTGTGGAACAAAAAATACAGAAAAAAAAAACATTAAAAAACAATTTTTTTTTTAGAATAAAAACATATGATGTCTTCATTTTTTTTTTTGCACAGCTAAAATAGAAAAAAAAAATTAAAAAAAAAACAGAATAGTTCATGGCATTTTCTTATTGATTAGACATTAATTTTTGAAACTCAAGTTTGATTAAGAAATGTATATTTAGTTAAGATTTATAGAGTGATTAAATCATTGAAATGACTAAATTTTTTATTTTAAAGATAATAATATGTTTGCAAATTATATGAAAGAGGTTATTTGAGGAGGTCTAGTGAGTAAATTTAGTATTTAAAAATTTGATAAGAGGTGTAAAAAGCATAGATTTGGAGGTTTCAATAGAAAAACTCTTGTAATTAAGACCAACTCTAGATTATGTCTAATCCTTGATGAATGCAACTTCGAAAGTGGAAACTGTATCAGACAAACTCTACCTTAATCATGAGATAATACCTTCTCTAAGAGCAACTCCAACAGCTTCCCTATCATTTCTGTACTATAGGGAAGCAAAAGTAAAAGCTGTAGCCTTTTTTTCTTCTCCAACTCCAACAGATTCCCTATTTTACAGCAATCTCTAAAATCTCCATAATTCTTCCTTAAATTTTAGAGATTGCTGTAAATTTAGGGAATTTGGTTTTCTCTTTCCTCTTTATCTCTAAAATAGGGATAGTTTTAGGGAATCTGTTGGAGCAAAAGAGGCTCATTTTTCTCTAAAATATAGAAAAATCAAAATATGGGGAAGCTGTTGGAGATGCTCTAAGGCACTAGTAGCCAAACTGATGGGTCAAAAATCCTCAAACTTGAATTTACGCACATCTCACATTAGTATTTTAAATTTCATATATAATATCCAATGACAAACTAATCCATTAACTGACACGTAAAGAGAGCCTATAGCAAGCAGACTGAGAAGAAGCTTACTTCAAAGAAATGCAAAAAGGTTCAAAGTACGGAATTGGACAAGTGAAATACCTTGAGCATAATACTCTGACACTCCTGAAGTCTTGCAATGCACGCTAGCGCCCCCCAAATCCTCTGCCGATACTTCCTCTCCAGTGGCAGCCTATTCAAACATTTGATTAATCTAGGTTATATACAGAAGCCCACAATTCACTAACATATTTTTTACAACATTCAACAGAAGAAATGTAGGAACCATATGAAGCAATTACCACACCAGAAGTCTAGAAAATAACCTTCACAAGTGGGGGTCCTGCTAGAAACATGGTACCATTTCCTTTGACCATCACACTTTCATCAGCCATTGCAGGAATATAGGCACCGCCGCCAGTGCAAGAGCCCAATACCAGTGCAATTTGAGGAATACCTTCGGCTGACATTACAGATTGATTGTACAAGGTTCTACCAAAATTCTCCTTGTCAGGAAAGACCTCTGCCTGTTTGGGAAGAAAAGCCCCTCCGCTATCAACAAGATATACACATGGTAACTTGCATCGAGCGGCAATATCTTGCGCCCTGAGGTGTTTCTTAACAGTGATGGGATAATAAGTCCCACCCTTAACAGTAGGATCATTAGCCACAAACATACAAAGCCTCCCATGGACAGGACCAATTCCAGTAATGATCCCAGCATATGGTAATGTGCCTTCATATAGTTCATGGCCTGCAAGCTTATTAATCAAACATCCAACAATCAGAAGCGAAATCATGTTTTCTGTACGAAAACTAAACCAGTCCAATTGATTCGTAACCCAAAAATGATTCAAAGCTATCTGATCAAAAGTGAATTGAATCAAAACCTGAGAAAGCTCAAGGAAAGAAGCACCAGGATCAAGCAAGCGATCAATGCGCTCTCGAGGAAGGAGCTTATTCCTGCTCTTGTTTCTCTTCACAGCTGCAGCTCCTCCTCCAGCAAGAACCTTCCTCACATAAAACACAAAATCAATCACTACTTACTACTTTTGCCAAATATATAAACATATTCATTCATGGCAAGAGACACTAAGAATCAGACCTTTTGGATGTGGGATTGGAGCTCGGAGATTAAGAGATTCATGGCCTTTGAATTCCAAGAAAAGGCCTCGGAACTCCGATCAACTCCATCGGGAAGCACTCCAAGGCTGTAATCCCTCCTTATTTGGACTGCGTTCACTGACCTCCATGAACCTAAAGCTCCTCTCTTCACCAAAATGCTAAGCATCTCTCTCTCTCTCTCTCTCTAAAACGCAGAGAGACGCAACTGTATTTACAGACTGATCAGCTTACTCTCTGTATTTTGAATGCAGTTATATATATATATTGTTCCTTTGTACATTTTCAAGATCAAAATGAATAGAATTTATAGGAGTACTCAAAGCAAAATGATGATCGGTCTGTGAGGGCTCATAGCTCCAATGGTAGAGGACTTGCCTGTGCAACTGAACCCACGTCTATAATTCTCATGAATCTCATCCTGTGTTAGGTTCACCGTTCACCAAACCAAAAAGGCATGGGGGTTGGTGTTAGAACCAACCTTGTTAAGCTCACCCTTAATCCTGTTTTGCAACCTTGTTAGGCATGGGGCATGGGCCCTGCGTGACACATGTCCACTTCTCCTTTTGCCATGGATTGGACTCGATCTATATATCTTGTAACTGTCGGCCTTTAAGAGACAATCAATGAATCATGTTTGAATCTAAATTTGGGTCTAAAGTACGCTGGCGTAGCCTTTATGGTGCTACTCGCGTGGTTCTGTCCACAAATTTTGAAATAGAAGGTCTGTCAACTTAACTATCAAATTATTGTTTTTCATAGTGGGGGTTGCATTATTTTATGGATGGAAATAGCAGGAAAGATAAGAAGTGCCTCTTTCTTTTGTCTTGTAGTATTGTGTTTGTTTTGGACGCGGTCTTGGCCTAGTCCCCCGCTTCTAGGGGTCATCATTTAGCCCGTGGGCCTAGTGGGCCGATGGAGGCCCGCCCTGCCAAAAAGCCCTCCATAGGCCCGGCCCGGTGGGTAGAGGGCCGGGCTTGGTTTAGGGGTTAGAAACCCGGCCCAGCCTGCCAAAAGCCCGCTAGACCCGGCCCGCCAAAAGCCCGCTAGGCCCGGCCCGTAAAAGCCCGCAAATAAATATATATTATATATAATACAAATTTCAAGAAACGGTGAATCCTACCGTTATTTCAAAATAAAGAGAATCCTAGGCTAGAATGAGTGTTTCTTACCGTTGGATTTGGAAAGTGGAGACCACAACTGACAACCCCACGTCCCCACTTACCCACTAGGTCAATCACTCTCAGTCTCTCACACTCTCACTCGACTCACAAATCACAATTGACCTATTTCGAAAACAACTCTTCTCTCTCGTTCTCTCCGCCGTTCCCCGATTTGGCGATTTCCCTGTAACTCGTCGCTTCATGCCTTCATCCTCCATCCCTCCAGTAGTCCAGTCTGCTCCATCCCTCTTCCGCTGCTTTGGTAGATCTACGATTCTGCGGCAATCCCAATGAGTCAACGACGTCGTCGATCACCTCAAATCTGGCGGCTACCGCGGCCTCGATCTTCTCTCAGATCGAGGTTCGAATCTCAGACTAAGAACCCGTTTCTTCAATTTTCTGTTTGTCTTGAAATAGATCGGTTCGAATCTCAGACTAAGAACTCATTTCTATGTTTGAATTTTTTATCATTGTAATGTGCAGGTTCGAGTGCTATTCGGGGGCTTCCCCTTTTCTGCAAGGATACCCTAAACACATCTCTAAATCTGCAATCTAGCAGGGACTGAAAGTCTGAAACGATGGCTTTTGAATCAAGGTTATGGCTTATTTGTTCCTTTTATTTTTCTTTTGAAGTTGGTGTTTTGATTTATTGGACAGGAGTTGAAAGTTAATTTTTTTATGCGTTTTGAAGAACCCAGTTGTTCCTTTGATTAGATGTTGGGGTCAGAATGATTAGATGTTGTTTTATGCATGTTTTGAGTTCTTATTGTCACAATGAATAACTAGTACTAGTTCTTAGTAACAATCTAGTTGCTGTATGCTATTTTTTTTCTTGTTTTGATTGTGATCTCTAATATTGTAGGACGAGGAAGAGAAAACCAAGGAATTGTGATCTCTAATAACTGGTACCAGTTCTTAGTAACTGGTACGATTTTTATGTGCTTTGACATACATTTTTGGTAGAAATTAGATGTTTGATTGGAGAGTATCTTACTCTATTTATGTTTGATAACCAAGGGACAATTTTTAACTTCCTGTACCAATTATGCAGGGCTGCAGGCATATGATAAAAGGGAAGAGTAAAGAAGCTTTCATTGCATTTAGAGAAGCATTGAAGTCCAAGTTCGCTGCATATAAGTTGTATTAATAATTTGTTTTTGTTCTAAGTTGTAATTGGGAATGTTCCTATACTTTGTATTCTCCGTCTTTTTATTTCAATACATTAAATCGGGTGTGGGGATGAGCCTCCTAACTAGGTTGGGTTCCAAACCCCTTAAAAAAAATATATCATATCTTTAAAACTTCTTTTGTTAATAAAGCCCGGCCCGGCCCGTAAATACGAGGGCTACCCGGCCCGGCCCGAAAAAGCCCGCAAGGCCCGCCTTATAGGGCCGGGCTTGGATCTTGCCATTTATAATAAAGCCCGACCCGGCCCGGCCCGCTATTTTTAGAAAAGGTAATAAGGCCCGGCCCGTTGACGACCCCTACCCGCTTCTCAATTATTTTTTGTATCTTCTGTACTTTGCTTTTTTGTATTTTTTTCTCTCGGCAAGGTTTGGTCTAGCCCCCCTTGCTATGTATCTTTTTTTACTTGATTTTTAATAAATTCAGGTAAGGGCGCCTGAGTTAGCTCTTACACCGCTTTCTCAAAAAAAAAAAAAAAAAAACTTAACTACCAAAACTGATTCAGTTATGGTAAAACAAATCTTGCAAAACGACAAAGTATGTAGACGATACCGATCGTGAACTCATTCTCAACACAACCTATTCTCTATTTCTCTGGATAACTCTCTGCATTCTTGAAAATTCCTTCAGTGTCAATTGGAGAGTTTAGAATCATTCAGAGAATTTCCACACTAAATTGAATTCCAATACTTTCCTGCAAATAGAATCTAAAACCAGGTAGAAATGGAGAACTGGAGAAGGGAGAGAGCTAATTAAACGCATCGATGCTCCCAAGCTTGTTTGATTGATCTGCTCTTCATTGATGCTCGGGCTCTTTCATTTGGATTATTGATTTGTCATTCTTTTTTAATTGCTGAGTTGAAATTTCTCTCATGAGCAGTGAACATGCAAGAACAGAATGATTCATTATGGTTGCAGGTGATCTTGGAGAGTACACAAGTCCTAATAATATTTGACAGTCCTCTTGAAATACAAATCCTGGTTGAAGACCACAACACAAATTTATCAGATTCCTTAAGCTCTATCACCATAACAGATGCTTTTAATTCCTCAGCATAAATTTAACAGATTCCAAACCATAACAGATCAAGATAATTGGAAACTTCCCTATCACCATTCTCAGCCTCAAGAACCGATCGATACATAGCTCCAACCATTTTTTAATATCAACAAGGGTCGGAATTCAACCAAGAGAAGCCCAAATAGCCGCCCTGAAAAGCAATTTCGGCCTCCAAATACCCATTCTTCCAAACTTAACCAAATTTGAAAACCAATTATAGAAAGATGTCGAGCACGACGAGAGGATCGTTTTTCATACCTCATACAACATCGATTTCGACCGGAGTCACCGGAATTTGTAGAACATTCGCCGGAAAAAAAAAAAAAAAACTCAAAGCTTTCCGAATCTCCTCCTCCCGGGTGTTAGTAATTTCAATAATTCTAAAACTTTTGAAAATTGTAATAAATAGCTTGGGTTTCTTAAAAAAATTTCGATAATTACCATAGACTCTTCATGTTGCGTATTTAATTACCGATTCCAAAATTTGAAGATTTCACCTTTAAAAAAATTTAGAAAAATTTGAAGATTTTACCATAGGCTCAGGGGCTTCTTAGGCTTTGCAGGCTATCACAGAAGATTTGTTCAACACTTTGGGTTGATAGCCCAACCCCTTATTGCCATGCTGAAGGTGGACAATTTTATCTGGACACTCGCTGCTGAAGACGCATTCCACCACCTCAAGCTAGCGGTCACCACCACACCGGTCCTTGCTTTGCCTGACTTCTCCAAACCCTTCATGGTAGAGATTGACGCCAGCAGCTTCGGATTAGGCGTTGTCGTATCGCAACAAAAGCACCCAGTATCTTACCTTAGCAAAGCTCTCTCCCCAAAGAATCAAGCTCCTCTCTGTTTATGATAAGAAGATGATGGCGGTGCTCTATGTTGTGGATAAATGGCGTCTGTACCTTCTGGGTAATCAATTTACCATCATCACGGATCACCAAACCCTGAAACACTTGCTTGACCAACGAATCACCACCCCATCGCAGCATAAATGGTTGGCAAAGCTCCTTGGCTATGACTACAAAATTGAGTATAAGGCTGGGCACCTCAATATGGTGGTTGACACCCTTTCATGCAAGCCTGAACTCCTTGCAATTCAGGTCGTGATCTCTCCAGTTTTCGACAGCATCATGCAAGCTTGAACTCCTTGCAATTCAGGCCATGTCCTCTTCAGTTTTCGACATGATTGTGACAAACACCAATTCACATGAAGATGTTTGATTATTTGAATGAAAGACTAAATACTGATTACTACCCTGTGGTTTGAGCCTAAAATCAATTCAGTCCCTGAACTTCTAATTTAATCAAAAATACTCATGCACTTTTAATTTTAATCTAATATGTCAAATCCGTTAGGTGAGTCTGTTAACTCGCTGACGTGGCTCATGTGGAGCCTATGTTTATGATGCGGTGTTGAGGTGGCATGCATAGTCAGCTTAGGAGTGGGTCCCGCTATTAGAAATCTATTAAATAAAATGTTTTTCAACAAATAACCTAACCATAACTTAAACCCACAATCTCTTACATACAAGTCACACAACAAACCTCCACACTAACCTCACAATTTTATAAACTTTAATCAGATTTTATATTTATACTATATTCCTTATAATATCAAATAAAACTATTTATTTATGATATATTCGGTTAACCTTAGTTTTTATATTAATACTATATCTCTTGAATAGACTCAAGTACTTCAATAATTTCAGCATTGTTTTAGGAAAACGGAATTATTGGGAGAAAATAAGTTGTGCTTTCATTGATAAGAATGGCCTCTTTATATAGAGGATCACAACCAGAGAATCTGAGTCTTACATGGAAATAGAATCATACAATGAATAAGATATATCGGAGAATATATGTAAGACTAACTCTATTACAACTTGAACAAGTTACTAGAGTTTGGGCCAGACATATAAATCGGATGTCCTTAAACACTCCCCTTTGTGTCGCCCAAACGTGGTGCTCCTCTCGTTACCTCGTTAAAAATCTTGCCGAGTAACAAAAACCTAATGGACAAAAATAACCTCGGTCGAAGGATAAAAATAGTACAACACACCCTTCATGTTTCGAGACCAAACATGGAGACATCTCCCCCTGATGTCTGCATCTCCCCCTGATGACTACGATCATGGGAGTTCGGATAACTTTCGCAAACGATGCGACCATCATGTTTCTCGAAAGTGGATTTAGGCAATGACTTAGTGAACAAGTCTGCCACATTGTCCTCAGATCAAACATAGTTCACTTTGATCTTGAGAACAGTATGTTGTTACTAATTATGCTTGGTGTTGTCGCCTTTGATGTAGCCTTGCTTCATTTGTTCAAAGCAAGCAGCATTATTCTCATAAATGCTCATAGGCCCATCTATGGTAGAATTCAAACCACAATTTCTTCGAACATGCGTAACTATAGATCCAATCCATATACATTCAAGAACCGCTTCATGAAGAGCAATAATCTCTGCATGGTTCTAACATATAGTGACTAAGGTCTGTTCTATAGACATCCAAGATATCGTGGTCTTACCCACGGTGAATACATAACCAATTTGGGAACGACCATTGTGTGGGTCAAAGAGGTATCCAGCATCAGCAAAACTTTCCAAAACACTAATGTCGTTTTGGGATGGGGACAAAGGACGCAAGCCAGTGTTGGCAGCAAGCCTGGTGTGTGATGGGTCCGAATCCATCATCTCTCTGTAGGGATTGAACAAGCTCATTTTAATCATACATCTCAAGTATCGAAAAATATTTTTTACACCAATCCAATGGCGTCACATTGGTGCAAAACTATATATAGCTAACAAGTTCACTACAAATGAGATGTTCGGTCTTGTGCATTGAGCTAAATATAATAATGCGCCTATTGCACTCACGAAGGGCACTTCTGCCTCTAGCGCATCTTTGTCATCATCCTTCGGACGAAGAAGATCTTTTTTAGAATCAAGACTACGGACAATCATGGGTGTGCTTGAAGGCTTGACCTTGTCAAAACGCCTAAGCATCAACACGATGCTCAAGTTCCAAACCGAGACAAAACTGTGTTCTCCCAAGATCCTTTATCTCAAAGTCAGATTTCAAGTGTTCATCGATTTCCCTTAACTCTTTAAGGGCTTCCAATGAAGATCATGTCACCAACATGAACCGCAATAGAATTTGAAACTTGTCATAGAATCACGCAGGCATTTACATATCCCTTCCCAATCAAGTAGTCACTTAGTGAACGTTTCAACCTCATTGCAAACGCGATCCATGGTCTAGAGCCACTTGACTTGGGTGAATGAAGTCCATTAGGAACCTTCATGTATATTATGTATCCAGATCCTCATAAAGATACGTAGTGACTACATTTGTAAGCTACATGTTCAGTTATTCGGAAACTACCAAACTGGCAAGGTAGTGGAGTGCAATAACATCAATTATGGGAGAAAATGTCTCCTCGTAGTCGATTCCAAGGCGTTTTGTGAGAAGCCTTACGCCATAAAGCGAGATTACCATCTTTTTTTCTCATCACACTTTCTAACGAAGACCCATTAGTCAATAGGTTTTATGTTAGGAGGTGTTGGCATCACTGGTTAGAAAAACCTTCCTCTTCGTTAGAGAATCCAACTTAACCTGGATCGCATCTTTCCATTTAGACCAATTTTCTCTACGTTGGGATTTATTCATCAACGGAGCGTGGTTCGATATCATCAGACTCAACAAACTCATGCGTTATGAAATGCGCGAATACATCATCAATCATGATGGAGTTTCTATCCCACGTCTCATGTACACTAGTGTAATCTTCAGAGAACTCTATATTCTTAAGAATATGTTCTGACGTTGAGGTGTCCCCCAACGATAACTTTAATCAGGAACATTCTCATGAGACGGATTTTGACTGTCGATGAACAAAGGATTGAATTTTGCCCAAAGTATCCTTCGAACACACGGGTCTCCCACGCATCCTAGCTAGGGCCATGGCCTATAACGCCATAGTGTCTCTCTCTATGACGTTGGTGCCATGCCTACCTCTGTGTAGGGTGGCGTTACGTCCTCTCATAGAAACGTCCATCATTGCAGGCATATTTGCAGCAGATATGTGTGATCTCGTCACTTTAACGGGGATCGAGATGAGACAAAGTGGGGACAGATCCCGACAATTCACTTTGTTCCTGTTGAACATTTGTGTTCTTATCTCCCCCTAACGACTGGAAGTATGTCTCATCAAAGTGACAATCCGCAAATCTAGCGGTAAAGAGATAGCCTACCAAAGGTATTAAGTGGCGGACGATTGTTGAAGTTTCAAATCCAACGTATTTCCCCATTCATCAGTGATGATCCATCATGGTGCGTTGTGGCGGCGCAATTGACATATAAATTGCGCACTCAAATATACGTAAGTACGAGATACTTGTGCCTAGTCACTAGTTGTAACGCAGAGATAAATTGAGTAGATGTGGATCGTAGACGAATTAACATACCTGCATGCGATATTAATGCATCACCCCAAGCCGAAAACATACCCAATTTAATGAATATTTGATCTATTGCTAAAAAATTAAATATTTTCCGTTCATAAAAAAAAAAAAAAAAAATTTATTCCTCTTCTTGATTTGAAAATATTTTATTTCTCATAAAATAAAAAATTGTTAATGAATTTTTGTTTGAAATTTTAAGAGATAGTTTGACGAAGAGAAAATTCAAGGGACATGGTATAAATATAAAAACTGAGTATAATTTACAATGTTGCAAGGTTAGCATGGCAGTTTGTTGTGCGAGTTGTATTTTAAAGGTCATAGATTCGAGCAATGGTTGAGTTATTTGTTAGAAGATTTTATTTAGCCCTTGAATGAACTAGTATTAGCATTGTGGCTGCTAACGGTCTCCTTTATAGACATGTATCTATTATTACATTACATTCGGAATACACCAAACTTGGTTTCTTCTGGGTCACGGTTCATAGAGGCAGAGATGGAGAGTCCTATGACTTGTCTGGTGTCAGCTGGATCAATAATCCCATCATCCCAGAGCCTTGCTGTAGAGTAATAAGAGTTTCCTTCTTTCTCATATGCCTCAACTACCTTTGCCTTGAACTTTTCCTCTTCCTCCTTGTCCCACTGCACCACACATGCACAGAACACCAATAAATAAAATCACACTGATCGATTCTGCAACTAAGTAATCTTTCGTTAAAGATAAGACTCAAGTTTTACCTCAATTCCTTGTTTTTTCTTGTTGCTTCTTTCTATCTGAGCAAGGACACCAGCCGCCTGAGAATGCAACAAAGACATGTCAATCCCCAACCTAAAGCAGCTGTTAGTGTTGCAGCGGAGCTCAGACAGGTGAATAAATTAGAGAGATGCAGTATGAGAAGGGTCACCTGAGCACCACCCATCACAGATATTTTGGCATTCGGCCAAAGGAACATGAAATCGGGACTATAAGCACGACCGCACATTGCATAATTGCCAGCGCCAAAGCTTCCACCAATTATAATAGTAACTTTGGGGACCTGTAAACATTGATCTTTGATATTACAAAAGTAGATCATAGTTCTACTTCTCTTCCCTTTTTATTTGAGATTAATGATAATTAAAGAAGAATCAATAACTTTTCCTACTGAAAACATCAAGTAACTTCAAAGAAAACATGATAAATAGGAGAAAAAGCAATTACCAAGTGAGAAATATGTTCATCTTAAAACAAGAAAGCATTTTAAACAAAAAATTCCTGATTAAAGAATCACGGTGTTGATATTTAATTGCATAATGGAAACAACACTTAAGATGATGAGAAAGTGAATAAACCATCATAGAAAATAGTATGGTGGAAAGAAACTGACATAAGCCTCTGTCTAATAAGATGTTAAATACTTTAGTCTGATTATACAAGTTTCAGAGTATCTTCGGCCGTATAGCAGTAACACCCCTGCTTAAGACACACTGAGGGGTTCATAACTTCACAAGCATGCAAGAATTCTAACCATGAAACAAGAACAAACAAACCTTGGCACAAGAAACTGCCATCACCATTTTTGCTCCAGATTTTGCTATTCCATTTGCTTCAGATCTCGAGCCAACCTACAAAATGAAGGACATTCAGTTCCATGCTTCAATCACCTTGCTCAAGGTTCTATCTTCACTTAACCAGCCTCACGTAATCAGATACATTTGTTGAAAAGGAAAACCTACGATAAAACTAGTCTATCTACAGAACTGCACGCGAAACATGCTCTCACACTATGTTTCCATAAGTACGATGTGCAACACAAATAAGAGAAGATATAATTGCCATAGGATAGCCCTGGTTGTTACAAGTCTTAGATCACAGAGGTTTGAAGGGTGCCTTCTTCAGAATAGCTAACTGACAGAGTGACACTGCTAACTTATTCACAAAAGAATTACAAGAAAGGACAACAAGTTTACATACCATAAATCCGGTGATGTTCTGAAGGAAGACCAAAGGAATATTTCGTTGAGTACATAATTCAATGAAGTGGGCCCCTTTTAGAGCAGATTCATTAAATAATATCCCATTGTTTCCAATAATTCCAACAGGCTGTCCGAAGATTCTAGCAAAACCTGTCACAAGAGTCTGCACAGAAGCTATTAAATTAAAAAAATTGAATATTCGTGGAATGAATGAAACAATCTAAATTTGAATGGGTGCAAATGCCCTCACAGTGCCATACAATTTCTTGAATTCATCAAATTCGCTTCCGTCAACAATGCGAGCAATAACTGAACGAATATCAAACTGTTGCTTATGATCTGTTGGTGCAATGGAACGAAGTTCCTTTATATCAAATAATGGTTCCTTATATTCGGAACTTATGCTCCGGAATTCGCTTTTCAAACCCTGTTTCCCAGCCATGTGCAAGTTCTTAATAATATTCCTCCCAAGAGTAAGTCCATGGAGTTCATCTACAAGGACAGTTCAGAGTGAATATAAGACCACTACTGGATAATCTCTCTCTCTTTCTCCATATTCATGCCCAGAATAGCAATTCTAATTGGTTATAAAGAAAAGATTACAAAAATAAACATGTCATGTAAAAGAAACTCCAAAGTTATATATTTTTCAAAGACAACACCTTCCTAGTTTGTCACTCGATAGTCCTCGACCCAGTCATTTATAAATAAGACCAACTCTAGATTATGTCTAGTATCCTTAGCAAATGCAACTTCGACAATGGAAATCGTATCAGACAAACTCTACCTCAATCATGAGATAATACCTTCTCTAAGGCACTATTAGCCAAACTGATGGATCAAAAATCCTCAAATTTCAATTACTAGAGTTACATATATGTCCCATTTTTAATTTCATTATATCTAATGACAAACCAATCCATGAACTGACATGTAAAGAGAGCCTATAGCAAGCAGACTGAGATGATACTTACTTCAAAGAAACGCAACAAGGTTCAAAGTACGGAATTGGACAAAGTGAAATACCTTGAGCAAAATAATCTGACACTCCCGAAGTCTTGCAATGCACACTAGCACCCCCCAAATCCTCTGCCGATACTTCTTCTCCAGTGGCAGCCTATTCAGCATTTGATAAATCTAGGTTATATACAGAGACATGTATACAGAAGCCCACAATTTACTAACACATTTTTCACAACATTCAGCAGAAGAAATGCAAGATACCAATAAAGCACAAGACAAATGTAGGAACCATATGAAGCAATTACAACACCAGAAGTCCAGAAAATAACCTTCACAAGTGGGGGTCCTGCCAGAAATATAGTACCATTTCCCTTAACCATCACACTTTCATCAGCCATTGCAGGAATATAGGCACCACCGGCAGTGCAAGAGCCCAATACCAGCGCAATCTGAGGAATGCCTTCAGCTGACATTAAAGCTTGATTGTAGAAGATTCTACCAAAATTCTCCCTGTCAGGAAAGACCTCCGCCTGTTTGGGAAGAAAAGCCCCTCCGCTATCAACAAGATACACACAAGGTAACTTGCATCGAGCGGCAATTTCTTGCGCCCTGAGGTGTTTCTTAACAGTGATGGGATAATAAGTCCCACCCTTAACAGTAGGATCATTAGCCACAAACATACAAAGCCTCCCATGGACAGGACCAATTCCAGTAATTATCCCACCAGATGGTAATGTGTCTTCATATAGTTCATGCCCTGCAAGCTTATTAATCAAACACCCAACAATCAGAACAGAATTCATGTAACTAATCCGGTCCAATTGATTCGTAACCCAAACATTCAGTGTATATTTCAAAACCTGAGAAAGCTCAAGGAAGGAAGCACCAGGATCAAGCAAGCGATCAATGCGTTCTCGAGGAAGGAGCTTATTCCTGCTCTTGTTTCTCTTCACAGCTGCAGCTCCTCCTCCAGCGAGAACCTTACATCACATAAACACAAAGTCAATCCCTACTTACTACTTAGCCCCAATATATAAACACATTCATTCATAGCAAGAGAGACTAAGAATCAGACCTTTTGGATGTGGGATTGGAGGTCGGAGATTAAGAGACCCATGTCCTTAGAATTCCGAGAAAAAGCCTCGGAATTCCGATCAACTCCATCAGGAAGCACTCCGAGGCTGTAATCCCTCCTTATCTGTACTGCGCTCACTGACCTCCATGAACCTAAAGCTCCTCTCTTCGCCAAAATCCTAAGCATCTCTCTCTCTCTCTCTCTAAAACGCAGAGAGACGCAACTGTATTTACAGACTGATCAGCTTACTCTCTGCTTATGTGGAATGTCTATCCGTATCGAAATATACTAGCCTCTTAACACACGCTCACGCGTGTGTCAATTGGCCTTTTTTATTTTTTCATACTTTATTTGTGTCTATAACATTTTGTTTGAGTTTTTATTAGTATTTCTAAAAAAAGAGTTTGTTTTAGTAATTTATCTAAAAAATATTTTTTTTTTAAATTATGAATATTTTTTTTTCTTCAAAAAAAAAAAAACTTTTTGTTTAATAAGTAATTTTTTTTATTTAAACTGCCAACTCCCAAAAAAAAAAAAAAAAAAAAAAAACTGCCATTGCAGTTAACAAAACGTTTAAGATCTTTTTTTTTTTTTTTTGTAATTTCTTCAATTCAGTTTGCTATTATATTTACTATTTTATCCTTCCTTTGTTAAATTATAGATTTTTAGACTATAATCAAAGAAGGGTAAATTGTGGATTTTTAAAAATTTAACCATAAGCCTTATTGGCTTAATTAATACTGATAATATAAACGGTTGAGATAGAAACGACGTCGTTGGAGTGCTAGTGACTGGCTTAAAACCCAGTAAAACCCAAGATAAGGTGATATTCTTGCGCCAAAAAACTCAGACTTTTGCGGCAATGGAGTCTCTGTGTTCAGTTCTCTTACCAACGACGGTGAAATTCTCTTACCCAAACCTTACTTCAACGGCTACTGTTGCTTCTTTCTCAATCAAGAACGTGGCCTCCGGCCAGCGAAGAGCAGCAGCTACTGTAAAACCCTCTGAAAACCCAGCTAAAACCATCTCTCCAGCTCAACCAGCAAACCCAGTTTCTAGTTCAAAGAGTACAAGCACTGCTGCTTCTGTGCCTCCCAAGAAGGTGTTTTTGCAATACCCATTTGGAAAAAAAAAGAAAAAAATTGAGGTTTTAAGTGAAGTGGGTTACTTGAATTTTTTGGGTTTATTTCAGGTTCTGGTTCCGATTGGGTTTGGGACTGAAGAAATGGAGGCTGTGATTATGGTGGATGTTCTGCGCCGAGCTGGTGCTGATGTCATTGTGGCCTCGGTGGAGCCGCAGCTCCAAATTGAAGCTTCTTGTGGGACTAAGTTGGTTGCTGATACCTCCATTTCCTCCTGTTCTGATCAAATTTTTGATCTTGTGGCTTTACCGGTGAGTTGTTTTGAACCAGTTTTGGTCAAGTTTCTTCAAGTGTTAGCATTACTAGATATGAAGCAACTAGACCAAAAATAATAATATGAAAGCAAAAATGTTCGTGACATTGTGATTGTATTAAGGTGATGAAATATTGGTATTTTAGCGGTAATGATGCTAGATGAGTAATAATTCAAACTTTTAAGGTTCTTGAAAAGATTTATATGAAGAAATGTGGTCTTCTTCTTCTTTTTTTCTGGTCGAAATGTGGTGTTGGTTTGTATTTTTTGGTAACTTCTAGGATGCACTGGTTATTGATATGTTTATGACCATAAGGGAGGAATGCCTGGCTCGGTGAGGTTAAGAGACTGCGAAGTTCTTCAGAAAATTACAAGGCAACAGGCTGAGGAAAGGAGGTTATATGGAGCTATATGTGCTGCTCCAGCAGTAACACTTCTACCATGGGGTCTTCTAAGGAGAAAGCAGGTGGGTTGACTTGGGTTGACTTTTGTGAAGTTTCAATGTATTTTTGCGGCTAATGGTTTTCTAGTTTGTTATGCAAGACAACTTGCCACCCTGCATTCTTTGACAAGCTACCAACCTTCTGGGCAGTCAAATCAAACATTCAAGTTTCTGGAGTACTCACAACAAGCCGTGGCCCTGGAACTTGTTTTGTTTTTGCCCTGTGCCTAGTGGAACAGCTATTTGGGGAATCTGTCGCCAAGGAAATTGGAGAGTTGCTGGTGAGTGGTGAGCCCTGCTACTGTAATGCTTTTTTATTTGAAATGCATCATGCTTGACCTTGATTCTTAATACAGATGTAGAGTAAATTAGTTTCAGTTGTTGTTCATAAAGAAGCATACAAGTGAGGTTTCATGTCCTTGCAGCTTGGACATTAGAGTATTCAGATAATAACACTGAAAATTGTGTAGTCAGCAACATTTATATCTATAGGTTTTAAATGTAACTGTAGATGTCAGGACTAATCAAATTCCAAAGAATTACCATATTCTTCAAAGTATGTTACTTGGATCATTTGCTTTCAATTATGCCAAGATGTTTCATAATGAGAATGAGTAGAGGAAACTCCATCCTTTGTCAATATCACATTTTGTTCAAGAAACTCCATCCTTTGTCAGATTTGCCTAACTGACTATCGTTTTCTGCATCCAAAATATGCATCCATTCTCAGATTATTTAGATCCTTATGATCTTTCCTTTTCATTTTTGTTCTATATAATAGCTTTTGAGCTAATACAATGTCTCTTTGATTAGTTGGTGGGTCCTGCTGATGATGAATCTAGAAAGGAGGAGTTCAACAAAGTTGAATGGTCTTTTGATCACATCCCTCGAGTAAGTTCCTTTTGTTTCCACTTCATTACGGAATATTATCCATGTGATCTGTAGTTATGCAGTTTGATTCTCTAGCAACCATTACCTAATTCAAAAAAGGAAACTAATCTTTGTTTACCTGATAGTGTTTCTTTATAAATTGGGAAAACCCAAAAATCTATTATATCATAAAGACAGGTTTAAAACTCAAGTTTCTTTCTCCTCTCAAAAAACAGGAAAAATAAAATGCTCTTATAGATGAACAAGAAATGATATTAGGATACATAACACACCTCTATTTTCCTTTTATTTTACTTTTAACCCTGTTGACCGTCTGCGTGCTCTCTGTCGATATCATGTAGGTTCTCATTCCAGTTGCAAATGGTTCTGAAGAGATTGAAGTAGTGACTATTGTAGATATTCTGCGGAGAGCAAAGGTGGACATAACTGTTGCTTCAGTTGAAAAATCTGAGCAGATTTTGGCATCTCAAGGCACCAAAATCATAGCTGACAAGTTAATTGGTGTTGCTGCCAAGTCAACATATGATTTAATCATTCTTCCGGTGAGACAAAGCAAATGTATACTGATACAGATTTTTTTTTTGTCTGCCTAAAACAACCTATCAGGATCTGGAGATCATGTTGTAATTTTTAAATTAGTAGTCTGACTTATGAGATAATATTTAGGGAGGAAATGCTGGGGCTGAGCGGCTGAGCAAATCTAGAATTCTAAAGAGTCTCCTCAAAGAACAAGAACTAGCCAGAAGAATATATGGAGCAGTCTGTTCCTCATCAGCAATTCTACTTGAGCAGGGCTTACTGAAGGTTACATGAAATTATGTTTTCTCTATCTTTTCTCTTCTTTTTCAGTAAAGGAGTGAAATCTTTTATTTTTTCCTGGCTTATAAATCTGTTATGCTTCCTTTGTCAAATATAGGGTAAGAAAGCCACTGCCCATCCTTCCATTGCGAGCAAACCTACAGATGAGTTGGTGAACAACACCAAAGTAGTAATTGATGGTAACCTGATCACAAGCAGGGGACTTGCTACTGTTGCAGAATTTGCATTGGCTATTGTGAGCAAACTATATGGTCATGCAAGGGCAAGAAGTGTTGCAGAAGGCCTTGTTTATGAGTACCCGAAAACTTAGATTGATCTAGCGTGAAAATCTAGTAAATCAAATGCAACTTTTTATCAGCACTTGGACTTGAAGAGTATATAGTCTGCCAAACTCACATTAGCCAATGGAAAGAGTTCATACCAAGTGATTGGAAAATGGCTTTTTGAGATAGTTGAGTTTGTTGACCATGCATTTCTGGAGTGCGTTTTCCCTTAATAGAGGTGTTCATACCAGTGCTGATTAACTGATGATACACCTTCTGCGATCAGTGAAACAACTTAACATCTTTATTATTTGCAGAGACGATGAATTGATGTAAAAGAGAGTGGCAAGGCCTGTATACTTTGTAGCAGAGTTTTGTTTTTGGGAGTGTTTTCAGCACTTTGTTTAATCCTCAATTTTGTTGTCTTCATTACTTCACAGGATAGTTAGGCGGGTTGTAATCTGTAAATGTTGGGAAATTGGAATGAAAAGTTGAAGAGGAATTTAAATGCTGTGAAACGATTTGTTTGTTATTAAATCCCTAGCAAAGAACCCAAAAAAAAAAAAAAAAAATTAAACATTCCGTTGCCGGGACTTGAACCCGGG
The DNA here is from genome assembly GCF_958449725.1 of Rosa rugosa. NCBI lineage: Eukaryota > Viridiplantae > Streptophyta > Magnoliopsida > Rosales > Rosaceae > Rosa > Rosa rugosa. Next base: position 9,678,525 of record NC_084822.1, read on the forward strand.
TCTTTCGGGTGAGAGCCGAATATCCTGACCAACTAGACTACAACGGATTGTTGATACTCGATACCACAACATTGAATTAATTCCATGTTTCAAGTCCTGCCAAATTTCAATGGGGCAGGCAGGCACAGAAGCACAGTTGCTATGTTTTTATAATTATGCGCACACATCAAACCGCCAAGACATATCCACGTCTCAGAAGAATTATGGTGGATTTCCTTCCATCTTCTCAAAAAGAGTAAGGAAATTCTACCATGTTGAATATGCACGGAGAACAATTGAATAAAAGGTCAACTGAAGACCAAATCAACTAAAACTTGGATTGCCGACCTCAACGAGGTATGAGTCTCAGTTCTTGATACCAAATCAGCCTCTTGCAAAATATCAAGCATGTTGAATTGTTGGATTGCCAATCTAAACAAGTAGCTTTGTTGGCAGTTCACCTTGATAGTTAAAAGCATCATCATATATCAACCGAAGGGACCTTATCTGGAGATCGAAGCTAATTGGTTAGATTAATGTAGGTTGCAGATTTCATGAACATGAATTTGATGAACAGCAGAAACGGAGTTATAGTTTAGATGGATGATACTGACAAGAGTTTACATATGACTTCTCTTAATTATCCCTACATTCCATTTGCAATCAAATGTGAAGCAAGAGATTACACATACAAAAGTTTTATCTACAAGATGAGACTAACCGTAGTCTTAATTTACAACTCACAACTCCGCTCCTATACATACAGCTACTACCTAGTGTTTGAAGTATAAGATTGGATGCAGATAACAGATACAAACTCCAATCTTTGTACCATACTACCTATTTTGTAAACTCGAGCGCTCATCTCATATCTGCAGTAAAACTCATCAAAATTACCAAGGGCCAGTCAATGTTCGTCTCAAGCACTGTCTTTTACCTCCCCATTTCCGCTGCATTGTCTCCAAAATCTGTCAAACATTCAAGAAATAAAGGGATCGATCAGCGTACTGTGCTGTTGAAGTTCATCTATGCATCATTATGCAAGTGACACCTCATTTACAAGAAATTCCTAGACGAACATACTTATTTTATTCACTGGTTATGTCAAGCAAGAAGAAATAAACCACACAAACAAAGGCAAGGCAGTAAAAATTTCAAGATATATGAAGAATGGCGTACCTCATCTTTCTGCATTTCCACAATTTCAGCCTACAACAACAAGGTAAAATCAGGGAGGGTTTGGCTAAAACTAATACAACCAGTGCCCAGAGTACCATACCTGTTTTCTCTGTAATTCTTCATTCATTTCTTTAAGTTTTGCAACTTCTGCCTCTAGTTCCAAGGTGTAGGCCTGCACGAAACCAAAATGAAAAGGTTACAGTTAAGCATCTGGTGTGTTTCTTAAAAGTATGAATGAAGCAGACTGCCACTAATTTACTAAGCTGATTCTAAAACATGTTTAAGTTCAAACAGATCTCAAAAGTTCAAACAGATCTCAAAGATTGTCCCAATTTTGCACTCCAGAAAGTGTGTCCAAACTAAGAAGGGAAATGATAACTTCTGAATCTTGTACATGAGGATAGTAGTGGGATACATTGGCAGTTCAGGAGCTGCACTACACATTTACATCATGCTGCACTTTCATCATATATCAACAGTAGTTCTATACACACTCCAAATATATAAATTACTGATGACATATAAAAATTATGTGTTCCTAGCATTATTTTTCTCCCCACATGACATGGCTGTGTAAGTAGCTGTGCAACTAGATATTTTCTATCAGTAAAGCAATAAAACCAAAGATCAGAACAGCATAATGTGATATTGCATTAACACGAGTTAATAGTGCTGCAGTAGCTGTACTCTTACATTCCTCTATATGCACTGACACACTTTTGTTTATTCATCAGACAGATTCTTATGTCAACACATGACTTCTACGACTAATAAGGTTTTTATGGGAATTCCAATTTCCAACTAAGCAGTATAAGGATTGGGGGGGGTACAGAAGTATGCATTTGTAAGCTTCAGATCATATCTATGCTAAAACATAATGCCACCACACTAGACATCCAAATATAGGTGTGCAACTAAAGCATCAAGTCCCTTGATTATCACATACAGAAAAGTAAGTTCAATTTCAAAAGACAACAAGTAACACACGGACAATGAGTAACACACTGTTACAGTTATTAACAGATAATAAATGTAAGGATGGCAGAAGTACTGTGGTTACCTGTTTACGAGCTCGAGACCTTGCAGCAGATTCTCTGTTCTTTATCATTCTCCTTTGCCTTCTCTCAACTACTTTCTCCAAAGCTCCATTGGCTTTCCTTCCGCGAGTAAACATGTAAGGAACTGGTGACAATGAAGATGTATCTGCACTGCTCTTAGCAATCACATCTGGTGACATCTGATTTATGGGAGATTTTGATGCAACTGTAACACCTCCAGCACCTAAACCACCCATTCCAATCCCTGCACTCGGAAACCCACCACCTTGAGAGAAAGCAGTGTTCCTAGAAGGTTCCACAACCGCAGAGACGGGTCCCCTACTTCTTGGGCTAGTTAGCTGAGCATTGCTTACTAAATGCATAGAAGGGGAAAAAGATAAAGTTGCAGGCTTGGGAAAGATTGGCTGCTGCTGTGGGGGAAGCTGGTGTGTTTGTTGCTGCGAAGTTCTCAGTCCACCAACATTCAGTGCCAAATTCGGAGACTGATTAGGAACCGAATTATTGTTACTCTCTACTCGACTACTCAAAAGACCATTGTTTCGACTTGCTTGTTGGAACCCAGGAGCTAAACCGGTATTGTTACTTTGACGGAATAATTCAGCAAAGAATCCACCATTACCAGGCCTTGCCATTTCTTGAGCATCTTCTCGCACCACCCCTGCTCTCGCCAAAAACTCCTCCAAAGTCATCTCCCCCAAAGTCTGTTGTCTTTGTTCCTGTGGCAAATTCTGCCCCCCACCAACATTACCATATTTAGCATCACCACTGTCTCTAATCAACTCTTTCCAAACATCATCAACTGTCTTCTGACTAAGCGTCCGCGGCAAAGTTAACGAACCTTGTCTCTGCAAATTCCCCCCAGGGGCATTTCCCTCTCCTGCCCCACAAGTAGATGTCACCATTCCTTGAGTCTCTTCAGCACTCCATATATTCTTCAAAAGCTCATCCATGTTCATCGACCCGAAATCCTTTCCAAGCCCTCCCATGGTGTTCTGGAACTCATCAAACGTCAGGGAGTACACAGAAGACTGCCGGGCCAGTGAGAAATTCCCAGCTAGCCTCCCACCATTTACATCCCCATTTTGCACATCACCATAGTTCTTGAAGTTTATATTAGATCCCATCTTCTGTTAACCAAACTAGCAAGCAACAGCTGACTAGGCAAATCCCTACACATCCACCCAATTGAACAAGAACAAATATCCTTCTCAGTTTTCTATATTCAAACAAAAAGTCAAAAATACACAAAATCATGTCCACAGAAATAAAAGAAAATACAAGAACTGAATCTAAAACCCATAAACTTCAATGAACTACATACACGTATCATAGGACAATTAATGAACTTGGGAATCATACAAAGACATCATTTTTTCAAAAACAGACAAATCCTTGACAACAAACTTCACATTTGCTTTATTCAACCACCCAACAGAAACTTGCCACAGCTGGAAGCCTGAAACCATAAATATCTCACAAGATTCTACTGCCAAAAGTTATAACTTATTTCCGCTAAAAAAAGAAAAAAGTTCACTTATTTCCGCTAAAAAAAGAAAAAAAAGTTAATACTTATGAACAAGTACGAATGTGCAAATTATCAGAACCAAACAAAAAGTCCTATGCCCCTGCCCCATCATTTCAGATCAAAATTATCAGCTCCAGATCCAACAAAAAAAATAAAAAAGTCATCAAATTTTAATCCACCTTAACATCTACACTCCCAACCCTATTTTGATTCAGAACTCCACCACACCCAGAAAATTTTATTTTTTTTAAATAAAAGAACAAAACTTTAAAACAGTGAAGTTCAAACAAACATGTATTATGATCATCTCAGAAATTTGTTCCCTGTAAGAAAAAAGAATAAAAACCCAGCATAATAACTTCAGGAAAAGACAAAAACTCTAAAAATAGCTGAAAATGAGAAAGAAAGAGATAGAGAAGAGAAAAAACACTGAGAAAATGAAGGGCTTTTTTTACCTTGATTCCCTTTTTTTAAATTTTTTTTTTCCAGAAATGGGAAAAAAAATTTAGTGAAGAAAAAATTGGGAAGTGTCTGTTTCTTCTATCTGTGTGTGTGAGCTCAGGAGAGACTAAGCTTTGGGTTTGGGTTTTGTCTGCTGTAATGTCCGGGTGCGACAAGTGTCTTGTGCCGCCTCGACGCGAGTCGCTATTTAAGGACGCCCTCCAAGCTAAGATATCGGAATTTCCTGATTTTTTTATTTGCTACAGTTGCTGAGCAGCCACCCACATCCCGCAACGTGGACCAATCAGGAGAAGGGATTGTGATTTGACGTCTGGCCACTATGTGGGTGCAACGTGGGGGGATCTTGGCCGTTGAGGTAGGGCCCGCTTCCGACACGGTGAATCTCCCAAATTTTTTTGAGTAGGGTGTGTTTGGATCATGTGAGAGAGACTGTGATGGGTGGTTGGCTTAGTATTGAGTCAAATCCCAGAAGCACTTTTGAGAAGAGGCGGTCGTGCTTAATGCTTATCGATTAGCTGGGTAAGTAAAATAAAAAGGTTATCTCATGTAGTTTTGACTGTGAAGCTATATTTAGGTAGAGGCAGTGTTGACTTGGTTAGGACCCTAATATGGACGGTTTTACTTTGTCCTGAAGTCATAAACATGGTGATAATTAATGTGATGGATAACAGATGGAGACCACTAATCATAGTACTATGTAAAGATAATGAGGAAGTCGATCGATATGAAACTTCCCAAGTCTTCTGTAGTTCAAAATATCTATTCTAATTTTTCCAGTTGCATCCAACTTGAATGTGAAACCTAATCGGTTTTGTTGACTTAATATATGGATAATGCATTTTCTATAAATAGTTTGGTCATAATATCTTATTAAATAATGCAAAAAGAAAAGATCCAGACCTAGCAGTTGCTCTGCTAGGGTTGAGATTGAAATTTCCTCTTTTCAATCTAGAACTTCATCCATGTTAATGGATGCCTTCCCCTTCTTGGGGTTTGATCGTGGTTCTTTATCTCGGAGGTGTTTGACTTCTTTTTCTTTTGAGTATTTCAAGGAAGAGGCGGTTTCAAACTGGTGAAATTGCGGGCTTAGGCTCAATGTGGTTGTGCTCTGGTAACGGTGGTGGTGTTCTTGGTAGCGGGCCTTCTGATCCCCGTGCGGGCGAAAGCGGGCGGTGGAGCCAATCAAGTGGGATCAAGGTCAAATTTGGGATCCCGATTCGTGGTGCAGGTTGGGCAGCGTCGCTACAGGTGACTGCTGCTGGTGATGGCGGGCTTTCTAGTGGTGGTCTGGCTCTAGTCTGGGACAGATTCAGCGATTCTGTCAGAAGTTTCAACGAGGACGGTGGTGCTGCAGATGGCGGTAGCGTGGTGATGGGAAAAGCTACTGCTCTGGGTGGGGATGGGCCCCTTCCTGGGCTTGGGCCTCAAATTTTGCTAGGGCTTGGCCTGCATTTTTCTTATTTGTCTTTTATTTTTTTATGTTGGATGAGGAATTTGTGTCCTCATCTACTAGTAATATTTAAATTCTGTTTGGGTCGCAGGATCTAGCTGCTCGATTGCTACATTTATTTAATTTGCTTATAAGTTTCTAGGTTTTGTTAGAATAAAGGTGCTTGAATGTCCTTAAAAAGTGGGTGTACCCGAGAGTGCAATGTTCTGTTTCTATTCCTTTGCATGTCCTAAAGGATGGCTCTTTCTGTCAGTCCCTCAGGAGTGTGTCATTTCTGGTACTGCTTACTGAATAGACCTCCTTTGATTCAAAAAATATTATCTTATTAAATTGTCAATTACGGTACAAAATTAAAGTACGATTTTACAAAAACGGTGTCGAGTTCATACCGACATAGTTTTAGGTTAATGCAATGTTGACTTGGTTAGGACCCTAATATGGACGGTTTTACTTTTTCCTAAAGTCATAAACATGGTGATAATTAATGTGATGGATAACAGATGGAGTTCACTAATCATAGTAGTAAGTAAAGACAATGAAGTCGATGAATATGAAACTTCCCAAATCTTTTGTAGTTCAAAATATCAATCTAATTTTTCCAGTTGCATCCAACTTGAATGTGAAATCTAATCGGTTTTGTTGACTAAATATATGGATAATGCATTTTCTATAAACAGTTCGGTCATATTTATCTTATTAAATTGTTAATTACGGTCGGTGGTGTTGAATTCATAATGACATAGTCCTAATTTTAAGGTTTTGGTTTATACAGTGATCAATGTTCTAAAAATCGCTAGACAGTAGGCGCACAGTGTGGAGGGACCTAGTGCCTAGGGGCTTAGGCATATGTTGATTTTAATTTTATTTTATTATAAAACATATAAATAATACATGCAATTAAAAAATTATACTTTAGTATAATTGATTGAAAACATAGTTTTTTCAAGTATGTGACTAAAAAATAGAAATATTTTGAACATTTTATAAACCCGGCTAAAAACTCAGGGAAACCCAAAGCAACAATGCTGATGCCATTATTGTTAGTGGTGTCCTCATCTTCATCAAGTTTTGTACCAACTATTCAAATTCCCAGTTTTTGGGCGGGGCTCGATGCATGGTTGTTTCCATGCCCAAGCGTTGTTGCCTAAATTAGTTTAGCCCACACCTTTTCTTTTTACCATTTCTTACTGCTCAAGAGCTTGCCCATCAAACTTCGTCGATTAGGAATGCATCAACGTACTAGGTCATGCAACCCGTTGCGGCAGTTCTTAATCCGAAGCAGCTGTTCATCTTGGATATTTCTAAAGCTAGCTTGGCAATCCCAATACATAGAAGCATGTATGTTCAATTGTCTTCATTTACATTGTTAAACCAGTTAATTATACTCAACTTTGAAACTCAATTCGCACCGTCATTTTTTTTGTGTGACTAAAACCAGGAGCTAAGAGAGACAAAAAGCCTCTTAACCCCTAGAATTTATTGAAAGAAAAGAAAAATACAAGAGGAGGGGGACATAAACCAAATCTCCCGAAACCAAAACCAAATCTACCTACCGCAAACGAAACTGCGGCAGACCTAAACGGACCCTATTACAATGATCCTAAATAAAGGAGGGAGGCATATCCATCAACAACTAGAGCGCTTACAATCTCTCCTTTTTAAGTATTAATCGCAAGAGGAACCGAGTGTTGGTGCGGAAAAATTCAATAGAAGATTTCCTCACATACTTCTTATGACTGGAGCGAGAGCGAAAGCTTCGCTATAAAGGAATTGATTTATGATCTTTGGAATTGGGTCTTGTATTTGACGAATCAAGCTTCTGGAAGAAAGAGGCGGCTACCCGCAAAAGGTACTTCGATGCCTAAGTTAATAATGATTTGAGTTGTGGTAAGTGTGTATCCGGGTTGAATTGTTTGTCAAAAAGTTTACTTCGCAAGGTATTTATAGACGAGCTCGAGTGGATATTTTGACTAGTGTGTGTAATGGCGTGCTTGATCCGCAAATTACACATGAGCGGGTCCACAACGCCACTCCTAGAACATCGTGGGAAAGTGTTTCCGCTTACTGAGGACTCGGATGAGTTGGCTAAGTCCGCTAACCTATTCTGCCTCATTCAAATTCATCTTGAGAGGATTCTCTCCTACCTCGAGGAGATCACATTTTATTCGAATCTCTCCTCGAGCAAATCTCTCCTTGAGCTGATGTCTCCTTGAAAGGTTTCGGCGTGACTAGATCTTTCTCGACGAAATATTTCCCCCCAGACAAGAGATAAGCTCATCGGTAAAATATTCACTCCTCGACTATATATTTCTTCCTTGACAGGATGTTTCCTTGTTGTTTTTATAAGTTCTCAAAATTTTTACCCCACACCGACACAGATCGATGAGGAACATGAACAAAGTTCAACTTGATGTCTATGTACTCGAAAAATCAACTCTCATTTAGCCTAATATTCATATGTAATTTTTGTCGTTAATTAATTCATCGACAATCTTTATGGACATATAAATTCAGATTTGAGTTAGTTTTGATCATGTGTAGTGATCCGCAAGAGCTGAAATTATAAACACAAAGATCTTCCCATGGATATCTTGATCCACATTCTAACAAAATGTGTTTAGCAAACAAAGCAAAGAAGAGTAACGTTTTTGAGTGGTCCACGTGGTAGGTGAACAGTGTAGGGAAAATGAAACCATTATATTAAATATCAAAAAGATAAGTTTAGGCATCGCTAAAGTAGAGTGGGCCAGAGCATTTTCGTAGGGTTCAGATCCCAAAACAAAAGAAAGATTAAAGAAAGATGGAAGATGCCGTTTTCGTAGGGAAGATGCCGTTTTCCACAATATAAAATAGAAAAACAAAGGGAGATACTGACACCATCAATCCAATCTCTGAAAGTGTGAAGCATGGTTGGTGGATATCCAGGCGCCACGTGTTTGAACTACCATTCCCTCTTACTCCGTTTAATATAAGTTCCTCCGTAATGGTGGGGCCCGCACGCTGGAAGCTCATTCTTACGCAAAAGGCCGGGCGCGGAGGGTTTTTCTATATACATTTTTTCAAGCTAAAATTCCCATCCAAATTACAAATAGTGATTGTAAAAGCTGTATATTGAGCCGTATAAATGTTAGAGACTACTTAGAAAAATGTTCATCACTGCTTCTATCAATGCACATTCTATTGAGTTACTCACCACGTAAATCATTGACGATAGCCAAGCATCCATTTTCATTGGACGGATTAACGTAAGCATGTCCATTACGTGTCACGTTTGTCTTTCTTGTTTAATTAAAGATTAAATACTCGTTACTCCTGGGTGTGTGTGTTTGGTGGGGTGGTAAGGCTTTGATCTCATATATAAGAGGTCAGGAGTTCGAGCCCCATCAAGGGTGGGAATGGGGTGAGGTTTTTTAAAAAAAAAAAAAAAAATACTCGTTACTCCTCATACTTTTGCATGAAAAACAGTTTAGTCCTTACTCTTTCTAATTCTCACACAATAGATCCTAAAATAACTATTATACCCCTCACTTTTTTTTTCTCTCTCTCTCTACACACACACACACACACACATATATATATATATATATATATATCTCTCTCTCTCTATATATATATATATATATACACATATATACACAGACACACACATATATATATATATGTGTGTGTGTGTGTGTGTGTGTGTGTGTGTGTGTGTATAGAGAGAGAGAGAGAGGCAGAAAAAATAAAAATAAAAAGAAAGAAAAATAAAAAAATAAAAAGTGAGGGGTATAATAGTTATTTTAGGACATGTTGTGTGAGAATTAGAAAAAATAAGGACTAAACTGTTTAATTTTAAAATTTTGGACTAAACTGTTTTTCATGCAAAAGTATGAGGAGTAACGAGTATTTAGTCCAAATCAATAGGCTTGATAACATTCACAGCTTTCGACCAAGTCGTATGGTTTAGATCCGGCGTTTGGGAAGGACATGATATTAATTTGGCAATGTGGGCAGCGCTTAGTCTGCCACTTACGTGCATTTGTTTGTTTCAGCCGTCATTGTTGTTAACATAAGTAAATTTTGGGGAGATAGGTTGTACATGGAAGGTGTTCGATGAAATGATTGAAAAAAAATTAAGTGTCCCAAATGACTACTAAAGTTTAGGAGATATGTGCCTTTCGATGATTCATAAACGTGCCGGACATGTACCCAAAGATATAGGCTTAGCTCGAAGTTGGTACATGAGAATCACGAGATGAAGTGGTTTAGTATTTTGTGGTTATCTTTTTTTTTGGGAAGGGTTTTGTGGTTATTTCTAGTGTGTTGATACAAAAGATGATAGCTCACTGTTTGATGCCTTGCTTGAGAAGCATCTTATTTCTTGGAATGTGATAGAGCAACGTTGCACAATGTCTATGAGTTTCATGGGAAGAGGATTATCTTTTCCATTTACTTAGCTAGAACTAGCTTTGTTTTTGGGTTTGTCCTCTCACTGTCTCCTATTTCATTATTTGTTTCAAATTTTGATTGAGCGACATGATGCTGTTTCACTTTCTTTTGTTCATTTTTATTCTAAATTGTGAAATTATTGTCCAAAATCCAAACAAGATCTGTGAACTACATAGATAACAGCTTGGTATAATTGACAGTGTCAAAGCTTGGTATAATGCTCAGGGTATTGGTAATGTTGAGAAAACAAGTTGCTTCATTCCTGTCAAGTGGTCCAAACCTTGTCCTAGATGGTATAAACTTAATGTCGATGGAGCGAAGAGCTTACAGAGTGGCAAGATTGGAGCTGGTGGCGTCATCCGAGACTATTACGGTGTGTGAATTGAGGGATTTGCTGCTTTCATTGGCAATGAGGAAATGATTGTAGCTGAAGCATGGGGTCTTTTACTTGGTCTCAAAATGGCTATTAGGTTGGGAATTGAAAGACTGGCCATTGAGTATGATTCTGAGACCTTTGTCTATCTGATGCAGTTTTAAGTCCATCATTAATTAACTCTTGTTTGCACCTTCAAGTTTCTTTCTAGCTTGGAGTATAGTTTGGGTCATGTCCACATGGAAATGAATAATGTTGCTGATATACTATCCAAATGTTGCTTAGATGGTGATCTGGGCGTTGCATTCTATGGCACAGCCCCCCTCTGACGTAACTCAAGCTCTGTTAGAGGATTCAAGTGAAAGTCCTAATTTTAGGAAGAGAAAAATGCAGCTACCCTCCCTAAACTATTCTGCCAAGGCCAATTTGATACCCGAACTCTCAAAAGTATCAGTGTGATACCCAAACACATATTTTGACATCAACGTGATACTTCCGTCAAAAATTCCTAATGGCTCCGCCTATTTGCTGACGTGGCAAGCACGTGGGCCCCCCAAAAAAGTGAAATGACCAATTTACCCTTTTTTTTGTTAATTCATTTTTTTTCTTTTCATTTATTTTTCTTCTTTTTTTCTTCTTCTTGTTCGTCTGGGATTTTGTTCTAGCCAAACCGCCGCAAGCTCCGCTCCTTCTCCTCCACCCAAGAATCAAAGAAAAATGGCTTCTGCTTCTTCTTCAACCTCAGTCCTCTTCTTCTTCTCTCTCCTCCTCCGCCCAAACCATCACCAACGTTGCCATCATCCTCTCCAATTTCTGCTACAAATCCATGTTCTTCGCATTCAACTGCCGGCGGACGGACCCAAAACGAAAGTTGGGTGACATGATTAAAAAAAAAAAATCAAATCTTTCTGCACCAGAAAACTGCTCTGGGCACCCGGAGACACCCATGTCTTCCTCTCCTCCAAAACCGATCTCCTTCTTATCCGCTCAGCAGCTTTCCTCCTCCGCCGCCATAGCCTCAACGTCCTCCTCCTCCACTGCCGCCGTCATGTCAGTAACAACAGATACCAGAAACTCCGATCAAAATCACAATCACCAGGTCAAAGCAACATATAACTATGAATTCATGTATACCAGAACTAAAAACAAACCCAGCATAACCAAAAAAGCAAAACCAATCCAGATAGCAATTGAGCACAATTACACCAAGAAAAATACTTGGCAGTTGGTACTTGGTACCTTTGGCTTCTCCCACACACTGTCAATTGCTCGATTTGAGTGAAGAGTTGAAGCTAAAGAGCGAGCTCCACTGCCTCAACAACAATGGCGAAAATCACAGAACCTCTTATCCCTGATTCCCTGCAAATCAAACACCTCAAGCAAAAGAAGATGAACCACCTCCAGACTTCGATCCCGAAACCATGCGAGGCCTCCTCCTCCACCTCTTCCTTCTCCCCCCTCAAAATCACGTCTTTCATTCTGTCCGCCACCATCAAGGCCGCTCGACCACTTCCGCCACTGCGACTCAGACGCCAGCAGCCGGCCCATAACCCTCGTTGCATTCTCCGGCGTCAACGGTGCCTTCCGGCTACTCTCATCCTCTCTGATCGCTCTCGTGATCACCGAATCAGAACTTCCTCCAATCTCTTCTTCTTCTTCACTTCTACCCCCATTAACGTCATCGTTTAATCTGAGTGATGACACTCCCCTCTGCCCCTGGTTCACAATTCGTCGTTGGGAAGCAGCTGCTAGTGGGAAACAACGGCGTCGTTTTGGGGATGGTGATCCTCGTCGTCTTCGGAATCGACGGCTGCTGTGGCATCATCGGCGTCGATGTTGGTGTCCAAATCGACTGGTTGTGGAGGAGTACCAATAGCTACTATGGATATGGAGGCATGGTGGATAGCGAAGAAATCAAGGATGAAGTTGGTGAGAAAGATGAGACGGGGGTCGAGAGAAGGAGAGAGAGCGAGAGACTGATAGCCTTCAAAGCCATCAAAACCCAGAAACCCGAAAACCAGAACCAGGAGAGAAAGAGAGAGGAGAGAGAGAGAGAGATGGAGCTCTGTGCCTCTGTGCTCCGTTTTTTTTTTTTTTAATTAGTTAGCAGTAAAAGACTATTCTACCCTTGATAAAAATATCACATAGGACCCACGTGCTTGCCACGTCAGCAAATAAACGGAGCCGTTAGAAATTTTTGACGGAAGTATCACGTTGATGTCAAAATATGTGTTAGGGTATCACACTGATACTTTTGAGAATTTGGGTATCAAATTGGTCTTGACAGAATAGTTTGGGGAGGGTAGCTGCATTTTTCTCTTTTAGGAACCATGTAGTTGTTTTGTTTGTTGGGCTTTTTGGCCCCAGTCTATCCAAAAAAAAAAAAAGAAGAAGCAGAAGGCATAAGCTCTGAATTTTTCTACACTCCAATCAAATTTAGTTGATAATTAAACATGTTTTTGTCTACTCTATATTCATTCTGTTTCTCAGTAATTGAATGTTCTGAATTTTGTCTAGGAACAGAAACAATTAATATATGCACATTCATGGCTTGATGTTAGACAAGGCATTAATTCGTCTGAATGAGATGAACAAGGAACTGAACTTTTACGTACCTGAACTCAACGTACACACTAAAGAAGCTTAATACAGAGGAGAAAGAAAGAAACACAAACACACATGGGGAAAGAAATAAAGAAAGAGTAGATGCATTAGGCAAACAAATAAGCTCAATTTCTCCGAGTCCTCTTCTCACTCTTCCTTTTCATTAGTCTGATTAGTATCCCCACAATCTTAAGGAAATACTCGTGCTTCCTTGTGAAGAGGACGTCTGCAAGAACCACTCCAACTAGCAACCCACTCACAGATCCTGCCAGAACAAATATCCAATCCAATTCATTTCCAAAATCAGAACTATTTTCTTCTTTTGTTGAAGGTGGCAATTGATGAGGAGCTTCATTGCCACATTTCTTTGGCAATGGATCTCCACACAACCCCAGGTTTCCTTCATATGAAGTACTCTCAAATGTAGCAAACTGGGTTCCACGAGGAATAGGACCACTGAGATTGTTGTGAGAGACATCGAATTTTGCAAGGAATGTAATCTGTGTCAGTTGTCGAGGGATCTGCCCTGAGAGTTTGTTCTGTGAAAGGTCCAACGATTCAAGCAACTTTAATTTTCCCAAGGATGAGGGGATCAAACCAGTGAGAATGTTGTTGGACATATTGAGCAAACGAAGCCCCGTCAGGGCCCCAATGAATTCAGGAACCTTCCCTTCGAATCTGTTGCTTGAGATGTCAATGGCTGCAAAGTCCTCTGGAATCTTGGGATAGAATAAGTTCACACCTTTACTTGTGATTGTGAAGGAGAAATACTTACAGCCATATGAAGGATTAAAAAGAACATTTGTCTTCATGTATGAGAATTGATTCGAAGTGGTACCTTTGATTGCATTTCCAGAGAATATGTATTCAAATGGGAAGTTGCCTGAGAAATTATTGAAAGATAGATCAAGAATGCGCAATTGAAGGAAATGATCTAGATTCTTTTCAGGTTTCCTTATCACACCGTGGAACGCATTATGGCGCAGTGCCAAAAGTTTCAACTCCGGGAGAGTCCCCAACCAAAAGGGGAAAACATCATTGAATTCATTGTTTGACAGAACAAGAAACTCGAGCATTACGCAATTCGCCAATGACCTTGGTAATCTCCCCTGCAATTTGTTATCACTAGCATCAAACATCGTCAGATTTCTCGTGTATGTTTGAGGGAGATGGCCTTCAAAAGAGTTGTTTCCAAGGTCTAAAACTCGCAGATTATCACTGAAGTTCCCGACACACGGCGGAAGCATGCCACTCAACTTGTTATCTGACAAATCAAGGTAATTCAGAGATGTCAGATTGCAAATCAAAGGCGAAAGTTTTCCACTTAGCTTATTGTTTGAAATCAGATAGTACTCAATGGATGGTGAAGGTATCAGTGGTGATCCCTGAATCACGTTGGACGAGAGATCCAAGAGTTGTAGGCCGCTCCACGATAGAACAACTGGAGGTTGGTCAAAGCCGGAAAGGAAGTTATGAGAAATGTTCATGACTGTCAAACTTTCTGTGCTTACGTTCCACATCCATTTCGGTACTTGACCATGCATTCCATTCTCAGCAAGATCCAGCCACCTCAAATTTTCTTGAAATCTTAGGAAACTTGGGAACTCTGTTATGTTGCAAGAACCCAATCCTAGAGTCATTAGGTTTGGAAAAGTTGCTGTTGCATTCAGAAACCTTGTCTCTTCGAAAAATAATTCCAATTTATTTCCAGATAAATACAGTACGATGAGATTTTGTAACTTTTGAAACATTTGGAAATTTACTTTGCCGCTCAAACTATTATTATCTAGATAAAGATACTCGAGATTCGTGAGATTGGATAAGGACTCGGGAATGGAACTGTGCAAATTATTTGAAGAAAGATCTAGAGCAGTTAGTTTGCTAAGATTGCCTAGAGAAGATGGGATTGGCCCAGTTAATTGATTCATGGGAAGTGAAAGTGTTATGAGCTGGTTGAGATCTCCGATGGAAGACGGGATGTGACCATCGAAATCATTACCAGAAAGGTCTAACTCAGTGAGCTGGGTGAGGTTTCCTAGAGAAGATGGGATTGGACCAGTTAATTGATTTGATGCAAGCAAAAGTGTTGTGAGCTGGGTTAGATTTCCAAGAGAAGGGGGGATGTAACCACTGAAATTATTATTATCAAGTGACAGATATGACAGTTGGGTAAGGGTTGCCAAAGAAGCAGGGATTGAGCCAGTAAGTGTGTTATTTGAAAGGTCTAAATAAACCAGCCGCCTAAGATTACCTAGTGAAGATGGAAGGAAACCTGAAAAATTGCATCGACTAGCAACAAACTCATTCAGTGAATCAAGCTTTTCAATTGATGAAGGGAAGTCTCCAGAAAACCTTGTTCTAGAAACTCTCAATGACATGAGAGGACTTGTTTGTTCAAATGCCGGCAAAAAACATGTGAGATCTGGATTTGATTCTATATTAAGAAATTTTAAACTCTGTAATTTTAAAATACTTACTGGGAATTCGCCTAGCAGCTCACAATACTCTAGGAGGAGAGATGTCAAAAATGATAAATTTGCCAAGGAATCGGGTACTGGTGCAGAAATGATGACGGAGCTGAGATGAAGCTTTTCTAGACTAGTTGAGTTTTGAACTAGCCTTCTTAGATCAGACTGGTTTAGCTTCAGTGATCTTTCACCGTTACTGCTGTAACTATTGGAGGATAGATCCAGGGACAACAATTTGGGCAAGTGAGAAATTTCAGATGGGATTTGACCAGAAAAGAAACTGCCGGAGAGGTTAAGATAACGGAGCATTGGAAAATTCCTGATGGTAGTAGGAATTTTAGATTGATTGAAGTCATTGTCGGCAAGATTCAGGCTCTGAAGATAAACAAGGTGGAAGAGGGTGTTGTTGGAGCTGATAGAGCCGGAGAGACAGCTACTACTGAGATCAAGTCCAATCACATGACCTGTCTTCTCATCACACTCGACCCCGTCCCATGAGCAGCATCCTTTAGCAGCAGCTGGTTTCCATGACAAAACCTTTGGATAAGCACCCTCACCAACAGAAGCAGATTCATTGATGACAAAGCTTTGCTTAAACTGGAGCAAGGCGAAGCTCTCGTCGTCATGGCAGGAAGATGATGGCTGCTGCAGAGAGTGTAAAGAGTTGGCAATAACCAAGATATGAAACATGAAGAGAATTACTCGTTTCGAAAGCATGAGACTAGTCCACAAGCTCAGTGATAGCCCCATAATTGATGTTTTGATCATTCTGCGCTAGATGATCTGGAGAAAGCATACATTTTTATGGAAGAGAGTGAGAGAGAGAGAGAGAGAGAGAGAGAGAGCTGTATGGGCCAGTCAACCACGTACGTGTCAATTTCTTTTCTTTTCTTTTCAATACACACAAGAAAAAAGCGGCAACGACCCAAACACGGAGAACACGACCCAGACCCAAACACGGAGAACATGTATTGATCAATGGACGCAGAATTTGCTTTTTAAAGTTTTTTTGTTTTTTGTTATATTTGATCAAATTTCAAGTCCAAGACTAGTTCATTATGATCACTGTAGAAAAGCATGACAACGGCATTAACAACCAATAATCCCTAATTTATTGTTTTTTAATTGCATGACAACGGCATTAACCAAAACCAAGAGGCATGACTGGATCCAGTCAATACTACCATCACATTCCTAATCCTTCTTTTGCTCCGTGTCTAGAAAAGCCAGGGGCCCCACTGCGTGATCACCATCCTCTGAAGTACCCATTTTTAGCTTTTCTTTTTTCTTTTGAAAATGGATTAATGGAATTAGTTATCACAAAAGAAAAGATGATTTCTACTATATAATGGGTGATGTGGACTAGAGGCTGTTGCTATACCGGCACTCTCCAGAAGAATATGTTCCACATCGATTTGTTCATGTCTCGTGGTTTTCTTCATGTTGCATAATTGTTTTTTTTTTTTTAGATATGAAAAGATTAGGTTAAATACGGAAGCCTCTTCGGCAACCAAATTTACAACATCAAACAATAGGGCATTAGAAGCATTCCTAGGAACAGTGTTCGTCTAGAAAACCCGTCAATAGAGGAGTGCCCAAGGTGAGCAATAGAGTCGGCAACAAAATTCGCCTTTCGATAGATATGTCTAAAGGTAATTGTGGTAAATCTAGAAGCTAGATGTCTAATGTCTTGAATAATTTTAGCGATCCTCCAAGAGGGGTGTGTTCTTCCCAGGACAGCATCAATAACCACCTTGGAGTCTCCTTCAACCTGAACGTTCAGATAATTCAATCGCAAGGCCCAATCCAGGCTATTTCTTAGAGCAGTAGCTTCAGCCACTGGCACCGTAGTTTTGCCAAAGCCTTTAGCAGCCGCAAACAGAGGTATACCTTCCTTATTCCGGATTACAAATTCCTCTGTCGTAGATGAATCTTGTCCTGACCCGTCAAAATTGATTTTCATAGCTTTTGGCGGTGGAGGCTGCCAGACGATGGTGTGGAGAGAGTTTTGCGGAGGACCTCCACCTGAAGACCGAACTTCCTGAATGTCAGTGTTTTGAAATGCCGCAGCAGCTGCGACAATGGATCTGGGGCAAGAGATGACTCCACGGAAAATAGCATCATTCCTAGCTTTCCATATTTGCTAGCATAGAGTTAGAAGCTTGGCAAATAGATCACGGTTGCATGGTTGTTCAATAAACAATTTCCTGAAGACTTGAAGATAACCTTCATTCCAAGGCAGAGCATCAAGGTTGGATAGCCTCCAAACTTCTTTTGTAAACTCACAGCATCCAAACAAATGGTCCGCTGTTTCATTATCATTGTCACACATCGGACAAGAATTGTCCTCGACATATCCAAACCTGGAAAGTCGATCCCTTGTCTTAAGCCTTCCTCTGAAGAGCAGCCAGCCAAAAAGTTGAATTTTGGGGGGAACATTAAGCTTCCAGAGCTTCTTTAGTAATTCTAAGCTGCTATGATTATTTGCTTCAGGTAGTTGTAGCCATGTAGCAGATTTTACCGTAAATTTACCATTGTCAGATGGGCCGCCCCAAATGCACTCATCTTCCTGATCGGAAACAGGAATCGGGATACCTTGTATCTGGTTCACCACAGTTGAGTCCAGAATCCTTAAAAGTTTATCACTATTCCAGTTATGCTCCTGAATGTAATCTGCCACTGTTTCATCAATGTTTATACCTTCTTGCATCCTCAAGTAGAAGGTCAATCAACCACCCAATTAAAAGTCCAACATTTAATAGACTTACCATTGCCTACTAGCCATCTCATTACCTTAAGAATAAGCTGCCTTATATCCAATATTCCTCTCCATGCTAGGGAGTGAGAATGTTTTTTCTTTGCTTGAAAAAACGTAGTTTGCCTCAAATACTTTTTCCTAATAATCTGTGTCCACCAGTTATCCTGGTCAGTCAGTATTTTCCAAGCCAACTTGGCAATTGCAGCATTATTGAAATAGGCAGTGGGTCAAACTCCCAATCCTCCCAGAGATTTGAGGGTGCAAACCTTGTTCCAAGCCACCGGTGATGCTTTGGAGGTTGTACCCCAAAAAAAATTCCTTGCAAGCTTGTCTATATGATCTGTGACCTTATTAGAGCATTTAAAACAAGACATGACATGATTTGGCATATTGAGAAGATTTGCTTTGACTAAAGTTAATCTACCTGCTCTGGAGAGAGTGTCTTTTTTCCATCCTGCAAGCTTGTTTGTAATCTTGAGGAGAAGTTCTTTCGAGTTGAGCAGATCCTTCAAGAAGATCACGTTATGAATTCCTAAATATTTTCCAATGGCAGCTTTCTGTTGAA
This sequence comes from Rosa rugosa, assembly GCF_958449725.1. Taxonomy (NCBI): domain Eukaryota; kingdom Viridiplantae; phylum Streptophyta; class Magnoliopsida; order Rosales; family Rosaceae; genus Rosa; species Rosa rugosa. Next base: position 9,697,377 of record NC_084822.1, read on the forward strand.
TGTTGACAATGTCCCTTTTAAGACTAGTTGGAGAATTAGGTGAGAAATACAGGGAAGATTTGTGGAAATTAATTTTCTGACCAGAAGCTAAAGAGAAAGAGGAAAGAACCATAAAAATCTGTCTAGCAGCCTTTTTGGTAGCTTTTACAAAAATCAGACAATCATCTGCAAACATTAGGTTTGAAATTCTGAAACCAAGAGGAGAGGAGAGTATACCTACCTGAGACTTGTGTGTACTTGCCAGCTTATTGAATTGCCTTATCAATGGTTCCATAGCCAGGATGAACAGATACGGGGAAAGTGATCTCCCTGTCTAATGCCCTGTGTGGGGGAGAAGTGGCCCTGCGGAACTCCATTGAGAAGAATGGAGAAAGACACTGAGGATATGCAATTCCTAACTTGATCAATCCAGTTTTGATGGAAACCAAATTTCTGTAGGCAAGTAAACAGATAATTCCAATTTAAGTAGTTATAAGCCTTTTCTAAATCCAGCTTAACAGCCATCGCACCTCCAGTTCCTTTCTTCTTCTTCAAATCAGAGAAGAGTTCATGTGCAATTAAAATATTATCCTGAATCACTCTTCCTGGGGCAAAGGCTCCCTAGTTTTTAGAGATGCATTTATGTAACAAGGGTCTTAATCTTTTAATCATAATCTTCGTAATTATTTTGTAAGAGACATTACAAAGGCTTATAGGCCTAAAATCCGAAACCTTTTCAAGTTTTTCAATTTTCGGGATAAGTGCAATATTTGTGAGATTCAAAAAATTTAAAGGAGTATTCTCCGAAAAGAAAGATTGAATCATAGGAACAACAATATCTTTCACCTTAGTCCCGCAATTCTGGTAGAAGATTGCATGTAATCCATCCGGTCCCGGAGCTTTGAGGGGTCCTATAGACTTGACAGCTTCCAAAATTTCATCTTCTGATGCAGGCTGCAAAAGAGAGGCATTGTTAGTACTAGTAATGCAAGGTTCAATTATGTTAGTAAAGTTCTGCAAATGAGCATTAACAGAAGGTGTGTCAAGGTGAAAGCGCTTTTTGAAATCGTGGACAAAAGTCCTAATGATTCCCTCATCATTTTCTATCCAGTTTCCAGTCGAGTCCTGTATTCTGGTAATTCTGTTTGACCTTTTCCTTATATTGGCTCTTGTTTGAAAGAATCTAGTGTTTTTATCTCCTAGATTCAGCCAGTTTGCCTTCGCTTTCTGGGCCCAATAGATTTCCTCCTCTCTGTAGCATTGTAGAAGTTCTTTTGTAACCTGGCAATGTTGTTCCTGCAAATAGACAGGGAGAAAAGATTAGTTGATTTTGAATATCTGGACACTTGTCATTGAGGTTCTCTAGTCTTCTAAAAATATCTCCAAACACATTTTTATTCCATATATTTGCCTGGTGGCAGAACTGGTTTCTTATAGTTAGAAAATTTAAAAGAGGACAAGTTTCCTTCCTTTGATTCCAGATTTACTGTACCAGTGGTTTAAAGCCCTTATGGGACAACCACATTGCTTCGAACTTGAAGGCCGGCCTTACCCTTCTTTGCATTATTATTCTTAATTGTCAAACAGATAGGTCCATGATCCGAGCCAATAATGGGGAGATTCTCTAATTGGATATTTGGAAAATTGTTTAAGAAAGCAGCGTTAACACAGGCTCTATCCAGTCGTTCATAAATTAAAGTGTCATCCTTATGGTTGTTTGTCCAGGTATAAGGTAGCCCCTGCGCCTGTAATGAAACAAGACCTGCATTATACAAGAAAGCTGAAAAATTCAGCATATAATTCGTCACTGTTTGGCTGCCCCTAGTTTCTCATCAAGGTTCACAATGTTGTTTAAGTCACCTAATGACAACCAACTTTCCTCACTATTCGGTTGTAAAGTTAGTAAATCCGACCAGAGCTTGGCTTGTTTTTCCTTTTGAGGGAAGGCATAGACAAAAGTTGTAAGCCAGGATCTGTTAACAGTGTTATCCTTGATTATACAATGTATGTATCTATCATGGGGTTTGATTAGTTCGACAGTAACAGTTCTAGTTTTCCAAAATAAGATCAAACCACCACATTGACCATGAGCAGGAATTAAGATAAAATCATCATAAGGAAACTTCCTCAATTTATTTAGTAAAGTACTTAATGCCCTGGTATCTAGAAGACAAAAAACATCAAGATCTAAAGAGGAAGAATAAAAGAGGCACTGCGCCACAAAACCAGGCCAGGCGCTGCCTTTACAGTTCCAACATAGAATTTTCATGGTGTTTGGACCCAAAATGAGCATTTTGGCCTGACAAGGCACGTCTTGGAGAAATTGAGCCAATGTCAGTGGCTCAAGCTATATATTGTCGACAAGTTCAAAATATATATTTAGAGGCTAAATAAAGCCTACTATGGAAGCATGAAAAGTCAACTTTAGCACATTTTTCCTACTTCGGCTAGGAGAAACCGAGCTAAACAAGGAAGGAGGGCGGCAGACTAACCAAACGAAATCCAAATGAGCTAAAACTTTCTAGATTAAATCTAGAAAGCCCAAGGATCATTTATTATGAAGAGTGCCAGAGCTATTTTTGAGTGGAAGGCCTTCAAACAATCAGTCCAATTTTCTGCAGAAGCAAAACTGGAAAACTGGACCTGTAAGAGGTCCAGCAGCGTTTCCGGCCCGACCACTATACCAAAATCTCTGAAATTTTACCAGGATGATCTACACTCATATTGGAACATTTGTTATGAAGAAGTCGCGGTCAAAATCTTAATTCTTGATGGAGATATAGTTGAAGGAATAAAGGAGCCGAAAGTGCTTCCTTATCTCCAAAATTCATCATTCCTTATCTCCAATTATGCTTCCTTATCTCCAAAACTCATCATTCCTTAGCTCCACTATCATTTGTTTAAGGCCAACCACTTTGGCATGGTAGCCTATAAATAGAGGTTACAAAGAAACACTTCAACACACAATTCATCAACAACAATCTCTAAGATTATCCAAGCCTCTCTAGAGCAACCCTCTCCTTCTCTTACCGGTAGTAACACTCCAGTCCTAGTCTCCTCAAGAGCCGACTGTCAGTGATACCAAACCTTCCAGCCAAGCTAAAGTCACGCTTTAGCAAGTTCTCCTCACTTCCTAGTAGTTCTCGCTCTGCTCGATCTACAACATCGAGTATCGATTGTGATTTTGAAGAAGCTCAGCAAAAGTCCTCGCCATGAGGCACAAAGAATCCCACGACGAGGTTGGTGCTCTCCTCGTCCACAATTGCTTGAAAGAAGTCAGGTCAAAGGACACCCCCGACGACCGCACCCGAACGGTGCTGGCACGCCCGCGCAAGAAAAGAGACTGTTGACCAGCTCAAGGAAAATTGGAGCCAAACATTTTGGCACGCCCAGTGGGACATACTGTGAGCTGTAAATCACACCACTATTAAGAAGTTGAGGTTAGTAAGGGGTTGTGAATCATAACGGAATAGGTGAAGTCTCTTTTGTTAATATTGACCTAAACTCCTTATTGGTGCGTAGTTCAGGTCCCTTAAGGTTAAGGGCGGTTTTTATTAACACTTGTTGAACTGTCTTCACACTTATGATCTTTCTCATCTTAGTAAGTATAGCCTATGTGAAATGGTGTCTAGAAAGGGGACAACGTTCATAACAGGTTATTGAATCCAGAAGTGCGTACAAATGAGCCTAAACCACTATGTGGGAGTAGTTCATGCCAAAATGGATTCTGCCTCTTTTGTTCGCCCTCCCCCACCTGGCCATTTCAATAAGGTTGCCCAAAGGATTTGAAAGAAAGTTTGTGTCTAGGCGACTATACTTGGGCCGCACGTCTAAACCTTGATTCACAGTGTCTTATTGAATTCAGCTACTTTCAATTCAGACTTCCAGAAGCCATTGGGCAGTCAAGCGCAAACCCTTATCAAAAGGTTTACGTTAACTGCCCGAAACATAAGACCTCCAGTTACAGACCGCACTCGCGTGCAGACTGTCGTGGTCTTTCCGAAGAACAAGTAATCAAAAGATTTTCTCCCCACCCTCCATCGACAGAGATGTCATTTGAACGAGGAGGAAATCAACATCCTACTACTGAAGGCTAGAAAGTTCCCGCCACCCAGCCTAATCAGGCTGGCGATACGTCTAGCATTACCCAGGTAGCCGCGAGCGCAGTTACAACTATTGACTTTATGCCTATTCTCGTTCCAGAAAATGCGACCATAGAAGAGCGGCTTAATATCCTTCAACATAATTCTGCTGCATACCATGAGAAGATGGAAAAAGCCCTTGCGGAGGACCGTCGACGGCTTGATGAGTTCACGATCTCGGTCAAGAGGCTTGAGCTAGGGGCACAACAAACACAAGGGAAATTGGATGGCATGAACCAAAAAATGCAGAAGAACCACGAAGAGCTGTTGGTCGCAAGCAAACACATCGCTTCAGAAGTCACGACGATTCGCAAAGAAGGATCCAACGTCGCGACCCAGGTGGCCATGCAGAAGGATGACCTCGATCAGGCCAAAGAGGTTCTACATAAAACACTGGGAGATCTAGCACCATTCTAGGTTCTCTAGGTCAGTCTCCCATATCTGGCAAGTACATACCACCAAATGCTCGAGAAAAAGCAAGCGGCGGCAGTACGGCCACATCCGCTACTGCCGCATCAGTCAGAGGTAAAGAGACTACTCTGGCAACGGGTGGGAAGAACAACACCGCGTCATCAGTCACGCAAGGGACCAGGACTTTGAAAATCAATGAAGGGGCCTTTGTTGATCATAGCCCGTTTCCCCAATATGACAGCGACGGAGTTGAATACGTGCACCACGATCCACCTCTAGCAAACCATTATGGTACCGACCGGGTTGAAAGTCCAGCGAAGGTCACCGCAGCCACAAAGGGTCAGCCAGCAGTGGGTTTTACGTCACAGACGTCAACCCGACACAAAATGACCCATGGAGGCGGCGTATCTTTGGTTAATCAGGCTTCACAGGCCCCACCGCTGATCTGGCCAGTTGATGATACAGTGGTTCACCCACCTCCTCCTGATCCAAGATATGTAAGGAGAGAGGAGGTAGAAGCAATGATCAGGGCCGCGAACCAAAGGCCTAACCTGGAGGAGGCCTACCAGGGGCCCTTCCCACCGCATATGACATAGACACCTTATCCTAGGGGATATAAGAACATTACGTTCTTTACTTTCTCGGGAGAGGAAGTTGAAAATGTCGCGGCCCATTTGGTTAGGTTTCGAGTACAGTGTGGCCAGTACCAGAACGACGACAATCTGAAGTGTAACATCTTCGCTACTTCTTTATCGGGGTCTGCCTTCACATGGTTCACTAAGCTGCAACCGGGATCAGTTGCGAGTTGGCCCGCGATGGAGAAGCTGTTCAAGGAAACCTTCGGGACTATCGACCCGGAAGTAGATCTGGCTTCACTCACTCAGATGGCTCAGCAGCCAACTGAATCCGCTGTCATGTACCTTCAGCGCTTTCAGATCCAGAAAGGAAAGTTGAACGTGATTCTGCCGGAGAAAGAACTGGTGAAGTTGGCAATCAAAGGCTTAGAGCCCCGCCAACGCAAAAAACAGCATGGAAGCATGTTCAATTCCATGGGGGAACTGATCACAGAAGTAGGAAGTTTCGAGCACTTGCTCAGGGAGATGGACGCTATGAAAAACGCCTCGAAGGGGACATACATCCCAGGGAAACGCCGAACAGTGGCTGCGCTCAGCCATCAATCCAGTTCCTTTGATCCTTACTACAAGAGTGAGGAATCTAGTACAGCAGAGGCTGATGAGTCTGAAGAAGACGAGATAGCTGCCCTGGAACTCACTGGAAAAAAGGCTTCAACGCTAAAGCAACTGAAGCTGTACAAAGAGCCGGTGAAGCTCAAGTCGGTGGTTTTCACCAAACCAGAGTTCACAAGTTATACTTACGACGCGAACAAAGTGCATGAAATCTTGGATTAAATGATCACCGCGAAGATGGTGAAAACCGACTTCGGTCCATTTCCCAAACCAGAGCAGCTAAGGGGGAAGAAATACTGCAAACTCCATAATATGTGGAATCATAATACATCCGATTGTGTTAAGCTGAAGGATCAGATCCAAATCTGGTTAAATAACGGTAGTTTGCAAGTAGAGGCGCCGACAACAGCAGCAGCGTTGGTGGACCTAGATCCCTTCCCAGATACCGGCATCAACATGGTGGACGTGGCATGGGGTGAAAAAGATCAGCAGAATCAAAATCCAGACCACGCGGCTAAGGATTTGAAAAGGGTTGGAGACAAAGTCGTGAAGCGGGAATCCAAGACTCGTTTACCCATCGTCCTATGCTCGCGGTGCAAGGAAGAATGTGACACTCAAGCTCTGCATGAGGAAACATCCCAGACTGTCCGCTTTGGATCTCTGCCGCCAATACGGTTAGTATCATCCTCTAGAAACTTCCAACCATGCAGCCCAAGAGTACACAGTGGTTCAGAAACTCCTTCTCCAAGGGACTCAAACTTATTCAAAGTTGAAGACCGCGAGGGAAGAAGGGCAAGTAGATAAGCGGTAAGGGGTTTTAACCAGACCTTACATTCCGCCAGTGTCGACGTCCTCCATCAAAGAAGGGAGATGGTATACACAGAAGAAGGGCAAGGCGGTGGAGATGAGCTCTTTAAGGAAGAGAAAACTCCAGTGGAGGTTTGGAGAAGCAAAGTGAACCTTGGAAGCACTAGATCAAGGACTGATCAAACCATCGCAATTACTGAAACCTCTAGAAGAGTATCAGAGACAATTGGAGGCATTGGCCTCCAAGAGATTCGTTTCCCCGCAAGTTCAGAAATAGCAGCCCAAAGTATCGCACAAAGAGCAAAAGCCACGTGCCCCCAAGAGCAGCGCTCAGGAGAAGTCCCTAGTTCCCGCGAGGCAAGAACCGCCACCAGCTCGTAAAGTCAATGTTTGGCGGAGAGTATCTCGCGAAGGAAGAAATAGCGAGCCTTCCATCTTTGACATGCTGGGGGACAAAGACAATCGGTCCTATGACAAGCGGATGCGGGGAAGGAGTTACAGCGAAGGAGAGTTGGTTTGGAAAGCAGTTCTCCCGCTTGGAGAAAAATTAGATGGTCGCGGCAAATGGACTCCAAGATGGGAAGGCCCGTACATCATCTATAAAATCTTAGAGAAAGGAGCTTTTCATCTCAAGGACCTGGATGGAGATGTCCATCATAACCCTATCAATGGGAGATACTTGAAGAAAGACTTTCCCAATGTCTGGGACTCGGAGGAGTCGTAGACAGTAACCGCGCATAAGACATGGGGGACAATTCTAGTGTTCCTACACTCGCAAAGCCCATTCATGAAGGCCTGTTTTTGAGGCCCATAATCATTTCTTCACTATGTCTAGCAACACTATACAATACTAAGCCTAAATCCTAAATTTTTACAGCTTTGTATATGAATATTCAAGCTATTTTATTTAAAAAAAAAAAAATACTAAGCCCATTTAGCCTAAAAAAAAAAAAATTCGTTAACTTTGTTTTAGGTTTTATATTCATATTTCGGTTTTTGTTTATCTTTGTTTTTTATTTCGTTGGTTGTTTGTTTATTATTAGAGTCAAAATGAATTTTGGGTAAATATCTTCTTCATCGTAGGCGCATCCAATGGGATGTGATGTCTAAGGTCTAGTTTGGATACGAGAAGTGCTGACAAAGTGTCTCGTCCCCTGTCAATCAAGTGAGCTGAGCTCTGCCAAAATTGTTCCTCTCTTCACCTGGTCATGTTCCAAAGGAGTTACCGAAAGGAGAAGAGAAATATCCCTAAGTCCAAAACGTTTTTTCTTGTATGTTGTGTCACTTTATGTGTTGTTCTTGTTTTTATTTTGTTTTGAGTCTTAGGATGCCCTTTCAACTGTCTATGATGAGTTTATATCTCCAAAATTATGGCTAAAAAAAAAAAAGAAAAAAAAGAAGAAAAAGAAGTCATAAATACAACTCTTAGGGGGCAATTCTAAGTGTTCCTACACTCGCGAAGCTACTAAGCCGAGTCAGCAGCTCCAGAAACTTTTTCCAGCTTTGCCCTCGCAGGAAAGGCTGAGCTCAAGGGAAGTGTGAGAGCCACCACCGTGACCGCCACCTCCATTGGAAGTAGTCTTCATGTTGCCAAAGATGTCCTCACCATGCACGGGAAACAGTGAAAGGGTTTCAATCTCCTGGTGATCTTCTCCTCTTTGTTCCATGAAAGTTTGTTCTACATTAATGTCAAAGAAAGTAGAACTAGTTCCCCCTCCAGCTGAGATTGAACAATCCCTAGCACTCTTCTCCATGTTCATGGATCCATAACCACCATAGTTCCCCATCTGCCCGTTAAAAGCAATCATCACACCAGCAGAAGAAGCAGAAGCAGGTGCAGAAGATCCAAAGTTAATATACTGATCCTCATGTTTCTAATTGGTAACATTGTCATCACCAACAAGCCCTGATCTTTGCATGGGCACATGAACATCCGAAGTGGACCTCTTCTTCTGCTTCTCCCGAGCCCTTTGGTTCACGAACCAATAATAAACGTTCTTGAACTTGATCTTGCCGTACCATTTCAGCTGGAGACAGATCCTCTGAATCTGCTCTATAGTTGGGGACCTAACTCCCTTGTTGTAGAAAAGCTCCTTGAGGCTAGGATTCTTATATGATCTGTAGTGGGAATCCACCTAGTACTGCTCTTCCTGCGAAGCATGTTAGCACTACTCCTGGCTGCTTTGTTACTTCCTCCATCCTCTGTTGGATGCCGGTTTTGTGGTTCCATTGGTGATGGATTGAGAGAATGCAAGAATTGAAGAGTGATGATGATGAGTAATTAAGAAAGATTGCTGTTAGAAATATTCGAGTTGATGAAATGCTTTTGGGATTGGAAATTTGGGTTTATAATGTGGAGGAAGATATAGGCATGCAAATATCCACCCTGGGATGAAGCTCAATTTCAAAACCGATGTCAGTAAATAGAGATTAGTGATTCCAAATCTCGGGAAAAAAGGGACTAGCAGCATGTGAGGAGCGGTTTTTGAGGAGTGAGCTATTATTAGAGGATTAATAGCATGTGAGGAGACCGAACGGTTTTCGAGGAGGTAACTGTTCTATTCACGAGATTACTTTTTCACGACCATTGTTTTTCAACGAGTGATTAGTGCCTTAAATCTCGCAAAAGAAGGAATTATTGGCGCTAAGAGTTTTGAGTTGGGAGCAAGCAAGTGGATCCAAAAGATACATATTCTCTCAAAACCCTCGCCGCAAGGCTCTTTTTGATGCGGAACATATTTTAAAAGTTCATATTATTTTCAATATACAACTATGTGGGCCTATATTTGGGGCCTTGCGAGACACAATTATTGGCTTCTCACGGATATTTGGATATCAGGATAAGAAAATATTTTTATATTCATAAAGTGGCTTTGCGGCCAAAAGCAGTACATTCATTACAAAGCCAAAAGTGGCTAGAATACAAAACAGGAATCTTCGGATATCTTCTGAATCTTTTCTCAAGTGGAAGCAGCTATGGAATCCAACGTCGGGTTGAGCCACACCATTATCTCAAGGAGGGGCAGACTTCAGGGAAGGAAAAAGAGGAGTAACGGAGCCCCCGCGCCCCCTTTACATGGAAGCGGCAGAGGAATACAACATAGGCTTGGCCAACACCATTATCCATGAGAAGGGGAGACTCTAGTGAAAGAAAATGGAGCCTCCAAGCCCCCTTAATTGGAAGCAGCTATGGAATCCAACGTCGGGTTGAGCCGCCCCATTATCTCCGAGAGGGGCAGAGAGTGAAGGAACCGAATATCAGCTTGAGTCTCTGCACCCCCTCTAGCCATGGTAACCACCATTAGTTGGACGTGAAGTATAGGAACAGCCATTCTGTAGCTTGAACCTATTCCTTCAAAGAGTCCATCCCTTCTCATCCCTCCAAGATTCTATCAAGAAGAGAAAGGGGGAGATGGAGGTGAGAACCAAAGCCCCTTCCATCTGGAGGGCACAACACGGGCCGGGTCCAGAAGGAAGGAAACAGAGGAGGAAAGACGAACCTTAGAGTGGTTGTCCTCCCTTTCTCCGTTTCGCTCAGCGTGTGGGATTCTAACAAAGATGATCTCGCATGATCGTGGATCCCACACTCGGAGCCCCCTCGCGTTTCTAAACCAATCTGAAGCCTGGCATTGTTGTTGCAGAATTCCAGAAGGACGAAACAAGGGGTTGCCTAAGATTACGCCATAAGGCCTAACCCAGGCTTAAGATTACGCCATAAAGCCTAAAATTTAGAGGCTAAAGGTCATTTCATGAGGGGAAGATTTGTGAAGAAGGAGAAAAAGAAGCAAGGACTGAAAGGCCATTTCTTGAATATTTCAGAAAAGTTGTTGTGAGTATTCCCTTCCCGAAATACAACTATTTATATGGACTTCAGGCAAATCCCCACCCTTGGATGAAGCTCAATTTCAAAACCGATGTCAGTAAATCGAGATTAGTGATTCCAAATCTCGGGAAAAAAGGGACTAGCAGCATGTGAGGAGCGGTTTTTGAGGAGTTAGCTATTATTAGAGGACTAGTAGCATGTGAGGAGACCGAACGGTTTTCGAGGAGGTAACTGTTCTATTCACGAGATTTTTTTCACGACCGTTGTTTTTTAACGAGTGATTAATGCCTTAAATCTCGGAAAAGAAAGGATTATTGGCATGTGAGGAGACCGAACGGTTTTCGAGGGGGCCTACAGAGATTGGCCCACAAAGCTCAATTTCAAGCAAAGTTCCTCCACGCGGAGGTTCGCCGCAATAGCACTAGCTTCGGCCTGAGTGGCCCGTTCTCTGAGACGGGCCAGGTTGCGGCCCATTTCTTCAGAAGCAGCCAAAGGTTCATCGAGTTGGGCTTCTTCTGCAGCAATCGCATTCTCAACAAAGGCTAAACCGGCATGGAGGTCCTCGATCCGAAATTTGAAGTCGGACCTTTGGATTTGTAGTTCCCGCAGGCAGATGGCTCGCTCATTTAAAATACCGCGAGAGATGTCCATTTCTCGAGAGAGGCTATTCAAAGCTTTTTGAGCGTCGTGAGCCTGGGCGTTCGCGGCCGGTTGACGTTGGCGGGCCTCACCAAGTTCATTCAGTAGATCGTCAATGGCACTAAATTGCTGCAGGGTCAATGCCTTATCCTAGCAAAGATACCTTAGGGCTTCCAAGACTCGCGGGAGGATGTCAGTCTCCAATACTTGAGGACCCAGATGTTCGTGAAGCACCATCTTAGCCTCATCCACAGCAGAAGGAGGAGTTACCTCTAACACTCTCATCAGTCTCTCGAATCTGGTGGGAGGAGAAGGAGCGGCGGAGGCGCCACAGGATCACGAACCACCAATGCAAAAGGGTGGACAACTTCCTCAGTTTCTTCATCTTCAATAGGTTGGTCTGTCCCTTCAGCCGCGGGAGAATCTGGAAACTCAACTCGCGGCTCACCATGGGCAAGTGGAGCAGATTCAAGCACAGAGCCCTCAGCTTCGACGGTTGTCTCATTTGTTCGCGAGACTTAGAGGGCACCACCACCGTCAGTATCATTTTCCATCTCTGGGGCGACTGTCCTGCCGATAGGACCCTCAGCATTTGTAGCCACCTCCTCGGTACAAACAGAATCCTGGTCAGATTCAGAAAGTCAGAGAGTGGGGTTGGATCAAAAAGGGAAATGGAAAGCATTGGCCAACAATGGCTTACCTCTCGAGTTGTCGGGTAATATCAGGTACGTGGTCACCAAGAGGAAGAGGCCTCACCTCATTCACCTCTTGGACCTCTAGTGCCGCGAGAATCTCTGTCGTCATCAGTTCCTCATAAGCGGCAGAATCCTCAGAGTGACTTTCCACGCTTTCATGCTCCGAGGAGTCGTCATCGGAGATCGTTATTAGAATGGTAGGACCTTGCAGATGCTCTGTAGATGTGGGAGACGGAAGAGGTGCCACGGGATTAGTTGATGCTTGAACTAGCGAGAGAGTTGGCTTTTCTGCAGCGGCTGAGGATATAGCCTCGCTCAGGAGAGAGGGATCTGTGGTCCTCTGACGGACCTGTCAAAAGATACATAATGAAGATCCTGCCCAGATTCTAAAATTTAAATAAAATAAAACAGGGCCAGAGCTTACCAGCCGCATTGACAGAGGCTCGTCATCCTCAAAGTCCTCTTCAGCGATTTGGGCGCGACCGCGTTTGCGAGTATGAGCAGCAATTACCTGCACAGAAGAGGAATCACAACTCAGAAAATAGAAGGGGTCTGGAAAGCCAAATGTGCAAAGTCAGAATTAGTCTGGGGCAGTTTACCTCAGCAAGGCTCACATCGTCATCATCAGAGGACTCCCCCTCAGGAGGCTCCTCGGCTACTGCCTTCTGTTTCCCGGCCTGAGTAGAGGCTGCCCTGCTCCGGGTGGTACGCTAAAAATAAAACAAATGCACTTAGAAATAAGGATTGATACTCAAGCCAAGGAAAAGAAATGGTGAGGGAAGTTGGAAACTTACTGATGCCCCATGTTCACGAATCTGTATTCCCTGTTGTGCTTGCCGCGAGGGTCTTTGCGGCTGCGGGGGCGGAACAGGTTGATGTTACGGAGGAGCAGGAACAGGAGGCGGAGCCTCGCCAGCATAATATTGTTGAAGGATTTCGCTGTCCACGGCAAAGGGATGTTCCAAGTCGCGGAAAAGGATGGCGAAAAGGTCACGGTTATTCATGGTCCAACAGTTGACATACACTTCTTTCCACCAATCAGCATAGTCATCATCGACATCGTTGAGGGGGTATAGCGCTCTGACCCAAGGGGGAATCACTATCAAAGTAAACTGACTCTGAAAGGGGGCAGACCCAAGCGGAGCTAATCTCCGCCAAGAGGTGTAGTAATTGGCAGAATCAACCAGAGGCCAGGGTACCAACTGGGCCAACCCAAATTGATGAGGAAAGTGATTGGGTGCATAAAGTTTGTAACTTAGTTCATCCGTGGCCAATTGAATGTTGGAGCAAGAAATAGTGCGGCGAAACATCATCATAGCCTCTTCGCGATGACCCGGGCGAGGAAGAAACCCATTTGCCAATATCGCGGGGAATCTTCTATTTACCACCAACTTCACATCCGGCATCTCATCCAGAAGATACAAAAACGAGAAACACCAGGAAAATGCCGGAGATTCATACATTCCCTCGCGGCAGAGCCATCGGCCCAACAGAACGTCATTTGGAGGCACTGCTGGCACGTCTGGTCAGCGAAAATGGGGGAAATAAGTCTGGAGCCAGAAATCCAGAATCCAGAAGGGGCCTGAGGATTGGACTTCGAATGGATGCATATCGACTTGATAAAGGGCTCGATAAAGCAAACCCAGAACCGGTTGACCAAGGCCAACGACTGTGCCATTATAAAGAGCAGTGGCCAAAGAGGACCAAGTGCCAGTTGGTTTACCAGCAAAAGTATAGAAAATAAACTTACAGAGCCACCACTCGAGGAAGGCAATTAACCCGGTTTCATCATGATGTCCGCGGTAGTACTTTCGCCAAGACAGGTAAGATCTGCTATGAATGTTGCGACCAGTCTAAGTCATCTGCAGCGGGAATTTCTCATCATCAAATTGGCCTTGAACATACGGTGCCGCGTGGATGGGTAGGCCCGTGATAACGAGAATATCCAATAAGGAAATACTCATCTGCCCAAAGCGGAAATCAAAAGTGTTGCTGGCGGTGTTCCAGAAGCAAAAGGCCGCGGCGAGAGGAGAGCGATTAAGGCCGCCGGGAATTTGAAGACACAAGTCAATAGCATCCGCAATGCCTACTGCATGCCAGCGGGCACGAACCTCATTGTACCAGGCTACATCAGGAGGTTGGATTGAGGGCCAGAAACCAATTTTGACTCTATGATGTTTCTGGCCCCAACCTCCAAGATCGCACTACTAGAAATCTGTTCATAGACATCGCATGTTTTAAATCGGTCAGACTTGCACACGATGTAAAAAAGTAATCTAACATCGTTTTACGAAAATACCGATTTAAATGTATATCATTAACATCGGGTCTTAAAATGACCGGTGTTAAAAGTTTTGTTTGAAAATTGCGGGAACCTACTTTTGCAAAAAGCGCTAAGTCTTTTAAGTGAAATGAAGGAGCGGGGACTAAAACTTAAAACTTTCACACTTAGAAAAATTAAAGCCCGATCCCAAAACTGAAACAGAAAACCCTAATCATAGTCTCGCTCGACTCCTTCATTCTGAACTCACCCCAAACTGGAGCTCCTCCCAAACTCGACCTCCATTCTGGACCCTAAGCTCACTCGAACTCGCCGCCATTGCTTCCTTCATCTACGTCCTCTCTCCCTCTCTAGTTTCACAGCTAGCTAACTCACACAAATCGAGCCATGGCTCCTCCCAGTCTTCTCGGTCCTCCCGAGCTCCACAAACCCTCACCCACCACCACCGCTCCGCCGCCACCCGAACCCGAATCCAAACCCCAAGGCCTGGAACTGGAAAGTCCGACAAGGAAGGCTTCCATATGGCGGCGTTTTGGCTCCACAAGCACCACCCCAAAACTCGCCTGCAACCTCGCGTCCTTCTCCGAGATCGGTTACTTGAAGGACCTGCCGGAGATCGTGTACCGGCTTCTGGAGGGCGAGGACGTGAGGAAGAAACAGAAGGCGGAGTGGCGGGAGAGGAAATGCGCCGGAGGCAGGAAGCGACGGGAATCCGGATCCGACGGCGAAACCGGGTTGAGCTCCGAGAAGAAGAGAATCAGAAAAAAGAGAGGAAAATGGAGAGAGAAGAAGACGATTCAGTGAGCGAGGTTCTCAGAGATCGATTCAGACTCTCCACCATCTCTATCGCCGATGCCGAAGGTACTAAAATCTTCACACTCACTAATTCGACGGCTTTTGATTTCGTTTCTGGTTTTTCTTTTTCTCAGTTTTCAATTCTAGTTCTCCAAGCAGCGAAGAGAAGCGGCATGGAGATATCGGAACCCGTGGTGGCTTGCATTTCCGACTTGGCCTTCAAATTTACTGGTATTTTACGTAAGCTTTGCTGGTTTGCTTTGAAATTGAGAATCGAAAGTAATTTGGTCATAAATTTTTACAATTCTTATGGCGCATAGCACTGAAATTTACTGAATAGTTAGGTTATTGTGTTTGTGTGATTAAGGCTCCATCTGGAAATGGAATGCCTCTTTAGATTGGGGTTTTTTCTTTGGGAACTTTTTTTTTTTTTTTAATGCTAAAAGAACTATGTGATTACTCGTTAGGAATTGGATCTAATTAATGGAACCCCAATTGGTCCAACCGGCCTCCACACTATGTTCTTTGTTTCTGGGTTTGCAGATTCCGCGTACTTCCTGCTCTCTCTCTCCGTCTCTTTTGATTTTTATTTCTTTTTAGAGTCTCTTAAAAATTTTGTTCAAGATCTAAGAATTCACTTGTTTGTGATTGTTAGTGACACTGATATTGTTCTTTGTTTGATTTGAATTGACTGGGTTTACTCAGGTCTCTTTGCTTTGGAGACATGGAGCAATAAGCAATGCCAAGCATTCCCCAAATTGCAAGTAACCGAAATTTCAAAGCTTTCGTCTTCGGATTTGATCTCAATCAGTAGAGAATTAGGCATTTGATTTTTCAATTCTGGCCGCGAAATGGTGGACTGGAAAGAGAAGATAAGGTCTCTTTGAACCTGACGGAGGAGATTCTCCAAAGCATGGAAGTTGGGCTGGCTTTCAGGGACTACGTAATGGCTCTGTCTCTCTCTGTTTCTGATTGCTTTTAGCTCAATTGAATCAAAACCCTAATCTTTTTAACTTGGTGAATTTGAAAGTGAAAAAGTAATTGTTTTTTTTACAGAATGGTAGAATCAGTTCGTTGGATTTTCTCAAGGCTTCGAGTTATGTAGTGACTGCTAGTGATGATGAGTCTATTTGCTTGTATGATGTCTCCACTGCAGCGTAAGGTATAAGCCCTTTTCTTGTTGATTTGAAAAATGTAGACTTGTTTAGGATTTAGGATTTAGGGTTTAAGGTTTACTCTTTTATTTGTATTTAACAGGTGCTTGAAGACCATTAACAGCAAAAAGTATGGGGTTGATTTGGTTTGCTTCACTTATCTTCAATGTTTTCATTTGGGCGAAAATTATTGTATGGATCTGTTGAAGTATGATTGTTTTTGTAGAGTTTGAGAAGCGCAAGTTTCTGGGTGGCTTTAAGAACAGTGGGTTTGTGGAGAAAGTCAATTCCAGCTTGGTATGTTCTCTCTTGCTTTCTTCCAATCTTTGTACCACTTGAATTTGTGAGCTATGCAATTTTGGTTTTAATTGCTTTATTCTAGTCTCTGTATGTTCACCTTGTCTTGGCTGAAATGTTCTTGCATATAGAAGGATTGGGCATTTGTTCTAGATAGAAAAACGAAGAGAAAAACAAAGTCATACTAATCGATACACAGTATTTGCGGTGCTTACTAGTAAGCAGTGAGAGTGAAAGAGTTTGATTCAACTCGGTGGGTGCTCGACTCCAACCAGCTTGGTAAGCGTCTCTCTATCCTCAATCTGTTTGAACTCTAACTCCGTATTCAGATTTCATAAAGCCCTTGTGATTATCATTTTGTTTTTCTCTTTCTTGTCTTGATTCTGGGTTGGGGCAGATGGGTTTTGCTCTGCTGGGTTTGGAGCTAGTGTTCCTTATGGGTTTTTAATCTTTCGTAATCACTTTCTCACACTTCAGAATTGCTTTTATATTACGTATGAATTTCTGGATTTTTAACAACATTGAAGCTATTTTTGTTACTGTAGGAACTTTGAGGAAAGAGAAATGTCCAGGTTTCGATCACTGTTGCAGGCAACCAAGAAAGGTATCATAGCTGCTTCTTGGAGTTGTTGTGATAGTTTTTTTCTCTCTCTTTTCCGTTTCTTTTCTATGTGATAGCTTCTCTGAGGGTTTGTATAATTGGCTAGTATGTGATGTTTCATTGTTATATCAAGAATCAGTTCAAATTGTATAATGAATTTCCATTGTTGTTTTATTCAGTTTATCTCCCTGATACTCTCTCTCTCTCTCTCTCTCTCTATATATATATATATATATATATATATATATATATATATATATATATATCAAAAACATGGAAGCAGAGGTGCAATCATTAGAAGAGCTTTCAAAGCAGCTATTCCTACTTTTCAAATTTTCAAATAGGATAAAGATGCATGCTTTTCTCCTACTTTGAGTGTATATGCTTACAGATGTTAAGTAGCTTCCTATAGTGATGCCATTTGTGCATATGTATATTCAGGGAACTAGCAAAGGATTTCGTTGTTGCTGGCACTGCATCAGCGTGCGTATATGGTGCTTGTGAGGCGATGTTCAAGCCTGACATGGTTTGTTTCTGCACTCAACTAATCAAGATTCGTTATTTGAACTGCTTGTATTTTTCTGTATATCAGGTTTTTTAGTTTTAGATACTTTAGACCATCATATATGTTCAATACAAGTAACTGTCAATAACTTGGCTACTCCAGAAATGTCATAGTGCCAATCGTAATTTATACTTGGATTTTTTATTTAACTTTGAGTTATTTATTTACTTTTGGAATTTTGTACGCTATGGTGGGAATTCTTATCTCTTTGATCTGAATACATTATAATTCCCATTGGCTCAGGATGCTGGACTTTTTTTACCTATACATGGTTCTGCTCCTGATATTGCTGGACAGGTTGGTTTTCCTGCACATCAAATTATCTTGCTCTTGGAGTACAATGCGATTTAAATATGAAACGGTCCAATATGCTGGATAAGGCTTTTGCCTTTAGCAATGGTTCTCAGTGCTGCTATGCTATGCTTTCAATGCCTCTTTTTTCTTTTTTGGTTTTGCTTGATATTTGTCTGAGGGTTTGTAAATGTTTATTTTGCTTGAACTTGACAGATCAAAGTTTCAAACTTTGCACTTATTAGTGCATTTATGACAGAGTTGGAAGCTGAACACCTGTTATCCAGGTTTATATGTGATCCTTTTATTGGAAATTCTACATGATTTTCAGATTATTTGAGTACTTATTTTATCAAGTGTTGTTGGACAGATTTCAGTCTAGATTGTGTTCAGATGCTCATCAATAATATCTACATTTGTAGGATTTTGATGTATGCTGCAGATAAGTGACACATGACCTTGTTTCTGCAATTTGTATGCAGAACGTTAGAGTCAACTAGCTGTCAGTTTGCTGATCAGGTGGAAGCAACATTAGTTAACAAAGGAGCCAGAGTAATATCCGAAGAATCAACCTGTTGGTGTTGTGCTTATGCGGGCGTGGCTGGCCAGGGATAGCCAATACATGGGAACCCTTGGAGAATCTCCAATCTGTCTCTGATGTTATAGAAGCATTTAAAAAAAGGTATTATTTTGTTTCTGTTTCTGTTTTACGTTCCAGTTACTTCCAAGTCTTTATATTGCTAGTGTTGGCCTCTATAGATAGTCCATGGGTTTCCACACTAATTATCTTCATTAGCTTGTTTACCCAATCACTGTGCCTTGTGTGTTGTTTATATATTTCTAGTGGGCGGTAAAGACGTGGAAATCATATAGCCAAAATCAAATTGACGAGGTGCGCATTGAAGTGGCTGATTATATGCAGAGTTTGATGTAGGACTGTGACTGCCAAGATGTTTTTTGAGTAAGGCTAGCTAGTTTTGGCTTTGAAGCAAATCTTGGTGTGGAACTTTTGTACATTGTTGCTCATATGTTTCCAAGCTAGCTTTTGTAAGTTTAGGGGTTTATTTTATGAATTATGTTGAATCATGAATTTGGAAAGAAAATTAATGGAAAGCCCCTAATTTTGGATGATGAGAAATGCAATTTTTTTCCCTGCAATAGCTAAATGCAAACTTTTCACATCATGCTTGTCAAAATGAAGTGAAGTATATTAAAGCATAATAAAACAGTAATGCCAAGGAAAACGAAGTCAGTTGAGAGATTAGAAATCAATATCAAAAATGAAATCGATGTCCTATGATTATCAATATATCGAATTGTAACTCAAAACCGATGTAATCAAAACTACTGCACATCGATTTCTAATCACCAAACCGTAATCTATTATGAACATACAAATCACCTACCATGGAGCAAACCGATGTGTGGTCAAAAGGTGAACATCAGTTTTACGAACAAACAATACTCATGGGAACTGATGTCTACAAGTGTACCGGACATCGCTTCTGGAATAGAAATCGATGCAAATGTTCAAGTAGGTATTGTTCGACATATACTTTTTTAAGCATAAAATGTGAAAATATGAAGAATTAGACATACCTAACATACAAAAATATGATGATTATAACGATTATACATCGATTTGTTTTTTAGAATCGATGTTGGTTGTTGTCTGGGACATCGGTTGAAAACGCGCTTATACTGATGTCTATACTTTTCTCTACACCCACTAAGACATCGGTCGAAAATTAGTTTAACATCGGTCCAGAACCGATGTCTATGAACAAAATTCTAGTAGTGTCGGTAGGAGACCGGAGAAGAGCCGGGATGGGACGGCGGATGGGAAGCCCATAATAGGCCATAGCATCATCTGGCAAACGATCGCAAGGTGTGGGACCCAGACTCGCTTGACTATCGCGCCACCAAAGCCCATCAGTCGACTTCTTTCCTCTCCGGTCTGACTTCTACATCGAACACTCATGTTAGTCCGCCAGGTGAATGCGGCTTTCTCAATGATTTCATCTGCCTGATCGATAACGAATGGTTTCTTGGATGCCATTTCTAGGTCACAAGGAACACTTCTCCATTACACCTTGATTTATGGCTCAGATATTTTTGGAGATTAATTTATTAGTTGGGCCAGTGAGTGGCCCTAGTTGATAATTAATGATTCATTATTCCATCTTGAGAATCGCATCTAAGACGACAGTGAAGATACTTCTCCATTACACCTTGATTTATAGCTTAGATATTTTTGGAGATTAATTTATTAGCTGGGCCAGTGAGTGGCCCTAGTTGATAATTAATGAATCATTATTCCATCTTGAGAATCGCATCTAAGGCGACAGTGAAGATATTCCACCTTTTCCTACCACCGCAGGGCCAGCATAGCGGCCTGATGTTTTTTTAAATAAAACATGATTAAAACCGATGCTGTTTTAGATGCTAAAGTTGCAGCAAATATGGTGGTTTCACTTGGTCACACGTCATGATGTCGATAGCCATGATCCAATCATCCTCTTCGGCATAAGACTCGCGAAGGATTAAATGACAGCAAACAGTTTGCTGTTTTGCATCTTATTTCGCCAAGTACTATAGGCCTTGATCTAGCCAGGAAAGCGGCTCCAACACCTACATTTGAGAAAATCAACAGAGAGCCAGCGAACAAGGCAGATACTTGTTGCTATACACATGGCGAAGCTACCACCAAGGAAGAGAAGGATCCTCATTCGCGATCAAAAGCAGTCTCTTTCGCATGGGGGGCACGCTAAAGTTCTAATCTCCTACAACGTGCCCAAGTTTCGCTAGATCCATGAGGGGCAATAAAGTTGGCAAAGAAAGCATCAGTTCATAACAAAGGCAATTCAGATTATGGCATTCAAGCTTTATGACCTATTTAGAGGCCTATATGGAAACAGTCAAGCCAATACAAGTGGCTTTGGAGCAACAACATTATAAGAGTAGTGCTGATTCAAGACCTCTTCAGTCAAGACGAAGACCTTTGACTTCGAGGTCTGGGGGGCAATGTTTGGACCCAAAATTAGCATTTTGGCCTGACAAGGCACGTCTTGGAGAAATTGAGCCAATGTCAGTGGCTCAAGCTATATATTGTCGACAAGTTCGAAATATATATTTAGAGGCTAAATAAAGCCTATTATGGAAGCATGGAAGCATGAAAAGTCAACTTTAGCACATTTTCCTACTTCGGCTAGGAGAAACCGAGCTAAACAAGGAAGGAGGGCGGCAGACTAACCAAACGAAATCCAAATGAGCTAAAACTTTCTAGATTAAATCTAGAAAGCCCAAGGATCATTTATTATGAAGAGTGCCAGAGCTATTTTTGAGTGGAAGGCCTTCAAACAATCAGTCCAATTTTCTGCAGAAGCAAAACTGGAAAACTGGACCTGTAAGAGGTCCAGCAGCGTTTTCGGCCCGACCACTATACCAAAAGCTCTGAAATGTTACCAAGATGATCTACACTCATATTGGAACATTTGTTATGAAGAAGTCGCGGTCAAAATCTGAATTCTTGATGGAGATATAGTTGAAGGAATAAAGGAGCCAAAAGTGCTTCCTTATCTCCAAAATTCATCATTCCTTATCTCCAATTATGCTTCCTTATCTCCTTATCTCCGAAATTCATCATTCCTTATCTCCAATTATGCTTCCTTATCTCCAAAACTCATCATTCCTTAGCTCCACTATCATTTGTTTAAGGCCAACCACTTTGGCATGGTAGCCTATAAATAGAGGTTACAAAGAAACACTTCAACACACAATTCATCAACAACAATCTCTAAGATTATCCAAGCC
This sequence comes from Rosa rugosa, assembly GCF_958449725.1. NCBI lineage: Eukaryota > Viridiplantae > Streptophyta > Magnoliopsida > Rosales > Rosaceae > Rosa > Rosa rugosa. Next base: position 9,718,857 of record NC_084822.1, read on the forward strand.
TCTCTAGAGCAACCCTCTCCTTCTCTTACCGGTAGTAACACTCCAGTCCTAGTCTCCTCAAGAGCCGACTGTCAGTGATACCAAACCTTCCAGCCAAGCTAAAGTCACGCTTTAGCAAGTTCTCCTCACTTCCTAGTAGTTCTCGCTCTGCTCGATCTACAACATCGAGTATCGATTGTGATTTTGAAGAAGCTCAGCAAAATTCCTCGCCACGAGGCACAAAGAATCCCACGACGAGGTTGGTGCTCTCCTCGTCCACAATCACTTGAAAGAAGTCAGGTCAAGGGACACCCCCGACGACCGTACCCGAACGGTGCTGGCACGCCCACACAAGAAAAGAGACTGTTGACCAGCTCAAGGAAAACTGGAGCCAAACAATAATACTAAGTTTCAAGAAAAATGAAGGAAAATGACTTGAACTAATAGCGCTAACAACTAAGGAATTGAAGAAACATTTTAAGTAATCTGGAACTAAGAAAAATGGAAGAAAACTCACGATGAAGTTTTTAATTAGAGTTGTATGTGTCTTCTCTGTTGTTCATGTTTATTATATAGAGATTAACTCACTTGTCACATGTCTATTTCAATCCTTCATGCACTAGGATGCCACTCTTGCATGGAAACTCAATTAACAACTCTTAACATTACATCAAACCCTTGAAAACTGACAATTTCTAACTTACATTAGTAAAGCTAATGAGGAGTCATCTAGCCCGGCCCTACCCTAAATTTTAGGGCTTAGGGTTGGGTCGGGCCATGCCTACTCAAAGTCAACAAAATTTAGGATCGGATAGGGTTGGGTCGGGGCTTAAATATGCTAACCCTTACCCGCATGAAAGACCCAAGCCGATAGGGCCTAAAGGGTCGGGTCAGGCCGGCCTTCCGAATAGGGGTTTAAATGGGCCGAAAAGGACTTTATTTTATTTAACAAAAAGAAATACATTATTTTTATTTTTTCCTCAAAATGTGGCTCAATGGTTATATAGGTAATACAAGACTCATTGTTTTTTGTTGATCATATTTAATATATATATATATATATATATATATATATATATCTATATAATTTTCATCCAGAGTGAGGCTTCACTTTGAAATTAACGTGTGATGTTGGAGTTTAGGGTCACTTTTCGGTCTCATATCCACATTTCAACCGTTCAGTTTTTAGGTACTAATGTAGAGATCATCTCTGTAAAATTTTAGCCAAATTGATGATCTTTAAGGTATCTAACTTACTTAAACCAATGAACGGTTCAGGATATGTATATATATATATTAGAATTAACTTATAACATTTATAAATATAAGTTAAGGTGGTTATATTCAATTAAGGGTTAATTACAGTTTACCCCCTGAGGTTTGGGGGTGTCATCATTTTACTCCCTCTACTTTTAATTTTGACTTTTTACCCCCTAAACTTTCCGATTTCAATCAGCCGTGTCCAATTTCTCTTATTCCGTCCAAATTGGGTATATTTTCATTGCTTTTCATTGGGGGTGTCACCTACTATTCACTGCTAGTGTATATTTTCATTCTCTGGGTCACGAAATACACTGTGCCCATGACCCAGGGCACGAAATACACTGTGCAGGTCACCATGGTGACCCAGGGCACGAAATACACTGTGCTCGTGACCCAGAGGATGAAATTAACACTAAAAAGCAGTGAATAGTGGGTGACTTGGTGACCCAACGGATGAACTTGCTCCAAGTCTGACCCTTGAGGGCTAAAATGGTCATTTGAACATAAAAGAATTTAAAAAAATAAAAATAAAATTAATTTTTTTTTTCTGTTTTTTATTTTATTTTATTTTATTTATTTATTTATTTTTTTCTGTTTCTTAGTTTTTTTTTTAAAGATATTTTTTTTTTCGTTTTTTTTTTGGTCTTCAACCTATACACCACAAGTTATAATAGGTTTATAAAAACAAAAAAAATACTCTAGGTGGTTGAAAGCCGCTCGCTGGTCTGCGATATTTGTGATATATCTCCGATAAAGTGAAAAATTTAGGATATATCCCTAATAAAGTGAAGAAATATCTGTAAAAAATAATTTTACACTTTATCTGTAAATAAATATCTGTAAAAAATGATTTTACACAGATATTTCTTCACTTTATTGGGGATGTACAAATATTTCTTCACTTTATTGGGGATATATCCTAAAATTCTTCAATTTATTGGAGATATATCACAAATATGTAGACCAAAAATGATTTTACACAGATATTTCTTCACTTTATTGGGGATGTACATATATTTATTTACAGATAAAGTGTAAAATTATTTTTTACAAATATTTCTTCACTTTATTGGGGATATATCCTAAAATTATTCACTTTATCGGAGATATATCACAAATATCGTAGACCAGCGAGCGGCTTTCACCCACCTAGAGTATTTTTTTTGTTTTTATAAACCTATTATAACTTGTGGTGTATAGGTTGAAGACAAAAAAAAAAAAAAACTCTTTTAAAAAAAAACTAAAAAACAGAAAGAAAAAAAAATTATTGTATTATTATTTTTTATGTTGAAATGACCATTTTAGCCCTCAAGGGTCAGACTTAACGTCCAATTTGGACGGAATAGGAGAAATTGGACACGGATGATTGAAATTTGAAAGTTTAGGGGTAAAAAGTCAAAATTAAAAGTAGAGGGGGTGAAATGATGACACCCCCAAACCTCAGGGGGGTAAAATGTAATTAACCCTTCAATTAACTATCTTCCAAATTTAATTGTTGCTTAACAAATGAAATAAAAATTAAAGAAAATAGCTTAGGAAATGAATTACAAAGAAAAAGTTAAGTTGTATGTTAAAGAAAAAAAGAGAAACATATTTAAAAAATAGAAAAAAAGAAAATTATTAGGGCTTAATTGAGCGGGTTTATAGGGTCGGTCTGGGCGTGGCCCTAACATGCTCAAACGGATAGGGCCGAAGGGTCAAGTCGGGCTTCATTTGCATGGCCCATACCCTACCCTATTTGAGAATGGGTCAGGCCAGCCCGCCCTAATACAAAGGCCGGGTCGGGGTTCGGCGCGCCTATCGGGCTTGGGGCCGAAGGGCCACATGATGACCCCTAAGCTAATCCATGAGTACCCGTACGTGCATGACCTTGATTATAGTTAGGAGGTTCAAGAATTTTAACATTCTCTCCTATGGTCCCTTTATTCTATTAACAAATCCTCAATATAACAACACATTAATAATGAGAAAAATCATTAATCATTACCACTCCAACACTCTTCATTTTCATACTTCCCATGCATAATAAAGAGAGCTAGCTACTCATGTCTACTCCTTTAGCCATATTTTTCTACTCTACTCTCTTTAATAGCTCATCATTACTTCCCTCTTTTTACTCTATCTCTTCCATACATTTTTCCCTTATTTTTAGGATCTATTACCACTCTCATACTCCACCTCCCTGCTTCTTACAATGCATGAGCTGCTATCTTTGCTTCCATTCATCATTTTACTCCTCTCTCTCTTCTCTATATAAGCATCCCTTTATTACACTTTTAAACCATCATCCATTCTACCCCATTACATCTTCTTTCTCTCTTCATCTCCTTCATAAAATCTCCATATCCACCTCCCAAAATCCAAACTCATACTATCCATACTACTCTATTTCCTCCATCACCACCACCATTTCTTATCCTCTACCTCCATTAACACCACCACTACTACATCATTTCTCCATTCTCTTTTCTATCATCATTTTCTCCATCTACTCCACCTATTCACACAATACATAATAGAAGCTTCACTATCTTTTATCATCAAATTTTCAAGAGCAAGAAGGAGAGGGAATCACCACCACCACCTTCACTACCAAGACGTGAGCTTGGGGATCATCCAACACACCACTAAGCCAACTCTATCACTTTTACTCTAGATTATATTTTGGTGTTTAATTTTATTATGAAGTTAGTATATGTAATTATGAGTGAGTAGTACTTTGTTGGGGCTAGGGTTGAATGCCCTAGCCAAACTTGTACGAATTGATGTTTTAATTTACATTTGATGTTATTTGTGATTTTCATCTTCATATGCTAATTCAAGAAGTGAATGCATTCATTCAAACTTAACTACTTTGAATGTGTTGTGTTTGTCATCTCATGAAAAAATGTTTAGGGAGTAGTTAACCTTGAGCATTGATTGCATGATAGTATCCTCTATGTGCTTGTGAAGGTTGTTAGTTAAAATCACCTAGATCTAGGATTGGTTTGCTTGCATGCATCTAGGAACAATGAATTGAGACTTAACCGGTAATATGATTTGTTCTTAGGTCGTTGTTAATTCTAGACTTATCCGGTTGGAATTGATAACATTAAAGGAGTTTAAGCCTTTGTAGTCTTATCCGGCTGGATGCAAAGAGGGTACTTGAAAAATTAGAAAAATAGCATCACTTGTATTTGAACTTCAATACTTGCAAGGGAGGTTAGTGGTAGACAATCCAACTCCTAACTTCATCCATTATATTACTAATTTAGTTTAGAGTAGTACTGGTTTATGTTACATTTGAGCATTTATTTTAATTTGGTTCACCGCTCTATCCAACAAACAATCTCACTACCACCACATTAATGCACATACTCACCATGAGTCTAGATTTCTTGTGAATTTAGGTTTGTGATTGTACATTTGCATATTCTAGCTCTCCTTAGGTTAATACCCTAGCTAGTGAAAGGAATCCAATCCTCGTGGGTTCGACAACCTTTCTTAAATTCCTATACTATTACTTGTACCCCTTATACTTGAGGGCGGCTATTTGGCTAACACTTTCTCGTGTATGTTTGTTGGAGATGACCTTCAAAAGAGTTGTTTCGAAGGTCTAAAACTCGCATATTATCACTGAAGTTCCCGAGACACTGTGGAAGCATGCCACTCAACTTGTTATTTGACAATCAAGGTACTTCAGAGAAGTCAGATTGCAAATCAAAGGTGAAACTTGTCCACTTAGCTTGTTGTTTGAAATTAGATTGTACCTGATGGATGGTGAAGGTATCAGTACTAGTAGTGATCCCTAAATCATGTTGGATGAAAGATCCAAGAGTTGTAGGCCGCTTCATGAGAGAACAACTGGAGGTTGGTCACAGCCGGAAAGGAAGTTATGAGAAATGTTCATGACCATCAAAGTTTCTGTGCTTACATTCCACATCCATCTCGGTACTTGGCCATGCATTCCATTCTCAGCAAGATCCAACCATCGTAAATTTTATTGATATCTTAGGAAACTTGGGGAACTCTGTTATGTTGCAAGAATCCAATCCCAGAATTATAAACTTTGGAAAAATTATTGTTGCATTCATAAATCTTGTCTCTTCGAGCAATAATTCCAATTTATTTCCAGATGCATGCTGTGTGTTGAGATCTTGCAGCTTTAGAAACTTGTGGAAATTCACTTTGCCGCTCAGACTATTACTATCTAGATAAAGCGTCACGAGATTCGTGAGATTGGATAAGGTCTCAGGAATGGAATTGTGCAAATTATTTGAAAAAGGATCTAACTCAATTAATTTTCTTAGATTTCCTAGTGAAGAGGGGATTGGCCCAGTTAATTGATTCATAGAAAGAAAAAGTCTTACAAGCTGGTTGAGATTTCCGATGGAAGACGGGATGTAACCACTGAAATCATTACCAGAAAGGTCTAACTCAGTAATCTGGGTGAGGTTTGCAAGAGAATATGGGATTGGACCAGTGAATTGATTTGATGCAAGCGAAAGTGTTATGAGCTGGGTTAGACTTCCAAGAGAAAATGGGATGTAACCACTGAACTGATTAGCATTAAGTAACAGATGTGACAGTTGGTTAAGGGTCACTAAAGAAGCAGGGATTGAGCCAGAAAGTGTGTTATTTGAAACAATGAATTAAAAAACGCGCCTTGCTCGAAAAGCAAAAATCTGGCCTGAATCTGAGTGTGTTTCAATGGTTAGGCGATGAGGCTGTTGAGGCGTCCAAGGCGTGAAAGGCGACGCTCAAGGCGCCAAAGGCGTAACGCGCAGCAACAAATGAAAAATGACGTCGTTTTGAAACAGATTGGGTCTAAAGCCTTTCTAGGTTGCGACCCCAGATTAATTGAGTGTTGGAGAGCCGATTTCAGCCCTTTCTCTTCCAAAAGGTAGCAAATTCGATCCCTAATCCAGAGTTCGAGTTAGGAGTTCGATTTTGATTCGCAGCAGTCAATTTGAAGGTATTGGAGTTCAATTCGCAGCAGGTGATTTGAAGGTATTGGAGTTTGATTCGCAGCAGGCCATTTGAAGGTATTGGAGTTCGATTCGTAACAGGCCATTTGAAGGTATGATTCCAATTGATTCCATTATAAATCTTGAAAATAGTGTTTGAACCAAGGTTATATTTATCTGGGTTTGAGTTATTCCCGTCTAGACAACCATATATGTATTTGGGTCTGAGTAAATGTCTTACTTTTGGGCATCATTTGTTGATGGGTTGATTGCATAGTAAGGAACTTTTAAGTTGTATGTAATTTGGTGATTTAAGTTGTATGTAATCTGATGCCTTCGTCAAATATAATCTGCTGAAGCTCTGTCTAGCAACCCCATTAATTTGGTTGCAGTAGTTTGACATTTGATTTGTTATCAGAAAGCTGTCCAATCGTGAAGGCTCGGGGAGTGGCTTGAAAATGGGGTTTGAAGGATCCTCTTCAGGAATGGGTTCTTCTCCAGCAGCCTTCCGAGCCTTGTTCTCGGTCCTTCTCTTTTGAAGTAGTAGTTGGAAGATATTGAGGCAATTTGACTTTTTAATTATTCTTTGCCATTGGTAATTGGACTCCCTTGTGTAGATAACTATAGGCATTGGTGATTTGGTGTATGGTAATGCATCAAAATGATGAAAGTTGATGCTCTCATAGAGAGTCAGTGATGATTATGAATGGGAGCTGAACTGGGTTTACTATATTGAGGCCAAGTAATGTAGGATTGTCTCTTCTGTTAATTGATATGCCGTCATTATAATAATTGTGTTAATTGAGTGTTAATTGATATGCTGCCCGAAATAGTATATGATTGTCTCTTGTGTATAATACCAATTGTATAATACCAGTACCATATTCCACAGTAATTCAGTGTTAATTGATATGCTGTCAGAAATAGTCATATTTATTATGAGTGAATGACAATTAATAATGTTCTTTTGGTTACTCTTAATGTGGTATATATAAGAGTAATAATTACATAAATATAGGTCTTTTATACATAAAGCTTACACCATACGCCTCAAGGCTAACGCCTTCTTGAGGCTCACCAAAAAACGCCTCGGCCTACTCCTCAGCGTTTTAAAATATTGATTTGAAAGGTCTAAATAAACCAACTGCCTAAGATTACCAAGTGAAGATGGAAGCAACCCTGAAAAATTGCATCCACTAGCAACTAACTCGCTCAATGAATCAAGCTTTTATATTGAGGAAGGGAGGTCTCCAGAAAACCTTGTTTTGGAAACTCTGAGTGACATGAGAGGACTAGTTTGTTGAAATACAGGCAAAAAACCTATGAGATCTGGATTGGATTCTACACTAAGATATTTTAAATTATGTAATTTCAAAATACTCACAGGGAATTCGCCTAGCAGCTAACAATTCTCCAGGAGGAGTGATGTCAAAAATGATAAATTTGTCATGGAATTGGGTACTAGTGCAGAAATGATGATGGATCTGAGATGAAGCTTTTCAAGACTAGTCAAGTTTTGAACTAGCCTCTTTAGATTGGACTAGTTTAGCTTCAGTAACCTTTCACTAGGACTGTCACTATCGGATGATAGATACAGGGATGACAACTTGGACAAGTAAGAAATTTCAGATGGGACCAGAAACGAAAGAGCCAGAGAGGTTAAGATAACTGAGCATCCGAAAATTCCTTATGGTAGTAGGAATTTGAGATTGATTGAAGTAATTGTCGGCAAGGTTCAGGCTCTGAAGAAAAACAAGGTGGAAGAGGGTGTTGTTCGAATTGATGGAGCCGGAGAGGCAATTGCTACTAAGATCAAGCCCAATCACATGACCCGTCCTCTGAACACACTCGACCCCGTCCCATGAGCAGCATCCTTTAGCAGCAGCTGGTTTCCATGACAAAACCTTTGGATAAGCACCCTTATCAACAGAAGCAAATTCGTCGATGCCAAAGGTTTGCTTAAACTGGAGCAAGGCGAAGATCTCCTCGTCATGGCAGGAAGATGATAGCTGCTGCAATGTGAGCCCCTGAAAATTTTAGTTAATTTTCGAAGGTAATTTTTCGCCATTAAAAATTTTTGTATGGTGATTTAAGTAAAGGAATTTATTTCAGAAATTATCATGAGTGTCGATACTACAATTCGAGCCATTGAAGTATAGTTGGGCTTGGCAGACTAACGATTATTGTCGAGACAAAGATTTGTCAAAGTTGGTCCGATGAAGAAGAAGAATTGGGCTTCATTGAAAATTTCATATTTCGGGCCTAGGATGAAGTCGAGAAATGACTAAAGACGTCATTGACGAAAAACGACTAATGAAACGAGCCCGAAAACCCGAACAAGGAAAGCTAAAAGAATTTCGGTGGTTCATTGCAAGGGTGAAATTGTCATTTTACACCCATAAGTATAAATAGGAGGTTAAAGAGTTGGAAAACCCTAAACTCCCTTCCTTTCCCTCTCGGCCGTGTCTTCTCTCTCTCTCCCCCGACCTCTCGCTCTCTCTCTTCTTCTTCCCACTGCCACCACCGGAGACCCCAGCTCTGGCCACCATTTCATCACACCGCTTCCACCAGTCGACGCCGCACCTAAACCCGACCAAAACCCACCTGGAATCACCTTCCATGCATCAACCCCAACCTTCACACGCGATTCCCGAAGCTACGAAACCACTGTAGATCATCTCTCCTTGAATTCTGACCATAATCTCGCCACACCGCCGCTATTGCTTGGCTCAGTAGACATGGAGGAGGAAAACCCAGAAGTCTAGCCATCCACCGAAGCCGGACAAGGCTGCAAGAGCGCTGCCGAAATCTCTCCTTCTGTTGAGATCAATTCACCGTTCTCCGGCCTCGCCTGAGCGATACCACCTCCAAAAATAGGATCAGCGTCGCGTCAATCGCCAAAACCCCATGGCCCCGACCTCTAACTTCGACCATAGGCGCCGCACGCGCCGTCGCACGCTCGTGGACCACCGTAGCTCCATTATTCACGGTTGTCGGATTTCCATTCCTTCTCTGTTAGGTAATCGTCGTGTCTTCTTTTTGGTTGACGCCTCTATTCTATTGTGGATTGAAAACCCTAATTTTGGATTGTTTAATTTGGAGGACTTGGAGGTCTGTGAGGTTATGGATTTCTGCGTTTCTGGAAGTTTTGGGGAAGGAGAAGGTTGCTGGGTCAGTTTCAATTGAAACTGGAAGAGGTAAGGACCATGTACAGGTTCTGTTTTGGGATACCGAAATGGTTAAGAGTTGGTTACTAACGATCTGGTATTTGTTAGGTGCTTACACGACTGTTGATGGTAGATTGCAGCAATTGGAATTTACTCTTAGTTTGGAAAAGAAGAATGGTAAGGGTCTGGATGTTTGGATCTGTTTTGCCGTGTGTTGTTCATACTTAGTGGAATTCTGGATAATTGGAAAAGATATTGTTATGTGTTGGAAACTTGCCATGGTAATGAACAAGGATGAAAGTGGTTGAATGCTTGAATGTATGGAGAGAATTGGTTTGTCTGTTATTAATTTTGGGAAAATGTTGTTTTGCAAGAATGGACAAAGAGAGACCGATTTTGTGGTTTTTGACAAGTTAACTAAAATTGTGTATGATGTTAAAGAAAGCGAGTAATTATTGATGTTGGAAGGGAGTTGATAATGAAAATGGTGGATTTTATTTGATTGAGTTAAATTAGGATATTGGATTAAAGTTATGAAACTGTTACAATTAGAAGTGCTTTCTTAGTTACCATATCCCGGATATTGGATTTCATGGTACCGCCAGAGGTACTGATTCTCGCCAAAGGAGTAGCCTACGGATACACAGCTAGGCGAGCTACAGCCTGAGCCTCGGATGGCCCCCAGATCACCGCCGACGCGCCGCCACGCGTCGTGCCAAGATAGCATCAGAAGCTCCTGACGCTGGGAACTGAAGCACATAAGTCCCACATTGAAAACAAGGAGAAGATCAACCTTCTCCTCACCTATAAAAGGTTCTCTCCTCTCTCCTCATTAATTACGCATTTACTACTCATTTATTGTTATGATGTCTATATGCATCGACTGACTTAGGCATCGGAGAAGTGAAGACCGCCCAACGCGGTCTCCCTCTGAGGCCCTGTCTTTCATTTGACAGCTAGCGAAGATCATCAGGTCCTCAGAGTAGCGGTCCGCCCACCGGACCCGCGTTAAACGAAGGTTCGGCTACCGCCGGACTTTGAGCATTAACAGAATGCTAAAACAAAGGAAAAACAATTGAGTTGAACCGAACTATATTTTAGGGACATTTGTGTTAAGTTTAATCACCATATCTCAAATGGTTCAATTTGGACTATTTGGGAAGTGTAATTAAGGGTGTTTGTTGCTTAAGAAAGGAATACTAGACAATGGCATCAGCTATTTAACCCGAACTAAATTATCGAAAGAAATATGGTCACCATATCCCGAATGAGCCTACTATTCTAAGTGAATTGTTGGGAATGGTTTCTAATAATTATCGATTACTAGCCTTCCTGCACGCGCATTGCGCGTGCGGAAGGGCCGCGCTCACGCGTGCGTATTGTTCTTCCTCTCTTGTCACACTTGTTTGAAATGTTACTTATGAGTGCAATATAATTTTTGTGCTGCATATTACCTAACTCTTACTTAATTCTTACCCCCATACTCTTTTTCTCTGGGTTTGATATTGCTAATTCTTACCCCATACTCTTTTTCTCTGGGTTTGATATTGCAAATAGCAGATAAGGTTAACCTTCAGCCTTATCTGCTATAACATTGGACTGACAACCAATGTTATAGCAGATTAGTGATGTCAACTACTCTTTTCTCCCTCTGCAGGGGGTACCTACAATTTGTTTCAGACGTACAACATTACTTAAATGGACTGACAAAGTGAAATTTACGACCACGTTTGTAAGGAGTTAACAGTTGAGGAGGAGAAACTTTCAATAACCTCATAAGCCTTTGAAATTCACATGTAATTCTTTTTTGAAATAACACCAGCAACCAATATTCATCTTGCATTAATACAGGTACAAACTAAGCATTTCATCAGCTCCTAAAATCCCAAATCCCTGCTATGAAGCTACAGGTTAAAGGAAAGATGTCGATATGTACAACATGACATAAAGCTACAATCAACATCATGTCATAGTTTGTAGCAAAAAAAAAAAAAAAAAATACCATTCTAGAACTCCAAGGGTCTTGGTTTGGAGTCTTGATTAAACCACCACTCTCTTCTAACACACTTGGCAACGTGTTGTCAACATAACAAAATTATTTCTTAAAAATAAAAAATAAAACATTACACTCGGTGCTTTTATCGACCATTTTAGCACAGGTATATATATAAGAACATTTACATGTGGGCCACCAAAATAAGAAAGGAATCTGTTCCAAATAGTTATACAAAAGGTTGAAGATGTTTGTCTTTTAGATGACTCATTGTAGTAAGTTACCAGCCATTGCTTCTAGTTGATTTGTCATACTTCTGTTCTCCACACTTGTATTTCGCGACTGTCGCCGTAAGTGGTAATTAGCACGTCTTCGGGCTAAACTTTCTGCTCGTTGTGAAGAATTCAATGACTGTCGCTTCTCTCTTTGATAATTAGTTCTACGTTGTCTTTCTGCATCTAGTATACGAAGACGGGTGTGTCCCCGTATAGAAAATTGATTTAAAAAAAAAAAATTAGAGAAGGTTTCCATCAATTGTTTACATGTAACAAACGAAACAATGTATCATGCAAATTAACCTGATCTTCATCCAGTGGGTGAGACTGCGATAAAATAGCTTCTGAAGAAATCACTGATTGTCTCCTCTCTCCTTGAGAGGTATTTGTACTTTGCCTTTCTGCATTGGGTGCATGAACACGGGATGGTTCCTATATAGTAACTATGTTAAGTTCAAAACATAATCGTCACAAAAAAAAAGGTTCTATAAGTTGTTATATTCTATCTATGAAAGGAAGAAAAGTACAATGCTAATCTACCTGGCCATCATTCGATGGCTGAGGGCGTGATGAAGAAACTTGTCCCATAACAATCTGGAAAACCACTTCAGCCATTAATTAAAATTCCAAAAAAAAAAAAAAAATCCATGTAGTTTGGGTTAGAGTTGCACTCGAAATCCTTACCAATAAGGAATCAAATACGGCGAGTTTGAATTAGATCAAATTCTAATCAAGGCCTTACTTGAGACCGCATCTTTACTTGATGGTTGCAGTATTTTGGCATGTCTGTGTTTATAGCGTCCTTGAAGCTTGCTGCATTGATTGATCACATGAAAACATAAACTTTGAGGTTCAATAGCCAAATACATGGCAATTGAATCATGAGCGAAGATCATAAAGAGCATAATGCGAGTAGGAAGTGGATTTAATACAATGAATTCAAACCATCAGACCTGTCTTGTTCAGAGCAGTGATAAAAAAATGAAGCTTTTTCCAACCTTGTCGGCCTTTGAATGGTATAGAAGTCAGGAGCCCCTATCTGGGAGAAATGAGTTGGAAACCCTTTTCCATGCTCGGTTTGGAAGCGCTGAAGAGCCTGTTACAATAGAAGATCTGAGTCACGTGCGACAACAAACCAGTTAAAATGCTGCGCTTAAATTTAGCTTAAAGAGATCTTGAATGAGTATGATATATATTAAGCATGAAAACTTTATTGGATACAAAGCAGATGATGAACTTTGGTATTAGAAACTGAACTATTATCTCAACCAAAGCGCTGTTGACTGATATGTATAACTATCAACCTAAGGAGCTCAAATCGTATGATACATGGCATTCACTAAAAGAAACACTAATAACGAAAAATTAATTATCTATTTTTAAGAAAGGAAAAAAAAACTTGATTAATCAGAAACTGAAGCAATGAGAGCCAAAGAAACTCAACGGCAAAAAAGGAGTAATCTGAATCAATAATTTTATCATTTTACATAAACCCGGACATAGCAATGACAATGCAAAATCCATAGGCATAGGCATCAAAAATGAAGTCCTATTTTCCTTGAGTTACAGCATTTTTCTCCCTTGGCAAGTCAGTAGTGAACAAACATTATGGGGTAAGAAAACAATGATATACGTAAACTTCCATAACAGATAAATAAACATCCTACCAATAAATAATTCAAAATATCAAAAATGAGATATTATCAACAGATTTCGTAGCCTGGGAGCTTGATGAGGGGGGAGATGTGATTCTAGAATAACTATAAATGAAGCAAGGGAGAAACTTACTATGTCAAATATATTGAATACTTTTCAATTATTGGGTAGTACACCCAAGGCGCTGCAGCAATAAAAGTATCAGGTTCCAATATCTCCTTAACATGCTCCAAGAAAGACGAACCAAGAAGACTGCCAACAGATCAGAAAATCAAGAGACAGCAATAGTAAACTTTGATAAGAAGAAAAGAAAAAAATTAGCTACAATCTTTCATTAATACATTAGAATCAGCTGAAAAATGAGAAAGGAGAAACTCAAGATAAATTGACGAAATTAAAAAAAATGCCTTGAAAGTTTAATCAGGTTTCACCTAGACCAATTCTATAGCCAGACAGCAAACAATTTCTATTGGTATTAGAGTACTATGACTTCCTATAACCATACGGACACAAATCATTGCCTAGAAGAGCTTTGCTGCTATAGCTACATCAGATGGGCACTTTGTTTATAAACTTGCACATACACTCCTTTAGGTAACAATGAAATCCAACAGAAAAAGTAAGGACTGATGAAATATTGAACACAGTTGACAATGAAACAATTTAACATACCTGGTCTTGCGCTTTTCCTTTCAAGTCCAATCAAATACTTTACAGGTACCTAAACAAATGAAGTAAATGTCACCGTAGATCATTATCACCTATCTTACACAAAATACTGAAAGCTCCAAATCCTTGAGAAACAATTGAATAGCAGTATGGAGTACTCCGTGAAAATTGACGAAATTAAAACAGCATAACCCTGAGAAAACCAAAAGAAAATTTGAAAGAAAACCAAAACCAAAAAATCAAAAACCAAATCAATGGAAACTTAACCCCAAAATACCCTGTCACAATTAGGTAGTCTCACCTTTAGGTAATTCGCCAAAACTGAGTCGATTTTGATTTTAATTTTAATTTTGTTCCTCTGTTTGAGTTATAATTAACCACTGCAGAATGGCCTTACTAAAACCTTGGTGGCTCCACTGTTCAAAGTAATGGAGCAGCATTATACCCTCTCCTATCCTTTTAGCTAGTCTAAAATCAAACAATATTAAAGTAGAAAGACAACCAATTCCCACTCTTCCTAGTGTAATAATAACATCATACAGAGAGGCCTTAAAAGCATGATTCAAAGCGAGTGGAAAAGAGTTTACTGCTTATACATGTTAGGTCCTAATTTGGCAGAAGAAATGCATACAAATTGGGTGATTGAAGATAAAAGAACATAGGATACAGAAACACTACCTGCAACTAATATTAGCCGACACCAACTTTCACAATGTTCCGAAATCTCCCATACATTTACCTGCAAAAATTGAAAGAAAGCGAAGCAGCATTTGGCAATCACCCACTCTTTGAAATTACCCAATGTAATAATTAACACATGGAACTTCAATCGAAAACAAAAACCCAAATAAATGAAATTCAAAATCTGGAAACAATTATCAAGGCTGACCTCTACCGAATCCGCAACACTGTCGCTCGAGTTGATACCTATTACTCTGCCTTTTGGGTTTGATTAAGAATCCGCTCTGCCCACATCAATGGAAATAGGACACCCAAATCAATGCCAAATCAATGGAACACGAAATCTGAAAGTCTCCGATTTGATTCTAATTTTTTCCTCTTTCTGGGTTTGATTTTGCTCTGCTCCTCTTTCCCTTCTCCTTTTATATGAACCGTAAATTGAGAGTGGGGTGAATAATAAGGAAGCCATATCCACTCCAATCATCTCCCACGTCCGCCTTCCGTCTCCAATCGTGCGCCCCGCCAGTCGTTCTTCGAGCAGATCGTGCTAACTGCCGGCAATTTCTGTTTTCCTCAATGATTCCGTATTTATTTTCTTATTTATGTTTTTGTATTTTACATTGCTATCCCTTATTGATAATTTTCACTTAAGTTGAACTGTTCTTTAAATCATGGGTAATTATGGGAGTTCAAAAATTTGGTGAAGCTTTGACACCAAATCTGGCGCCTCCCTTTATTGTAGTAGAGATGGGTTATTTGGTGAATTTTAAAGTGAGTTATGAATTAGTTACTTATCGGTATAATTTTTGTTAAAGGACTCGAGCGTGTGCACATGAAATTGGATGAAGTATCGAAAGTCGGAAACAAAGCTAAGTTGGGCGAGCGCTCCAATTCCAAGTAGGGTGAGCTGTCTTTTCCTTATTAGAGGCTTTTCTATATGTGGAATGCTCTAGTAAAATAGTATGTTGCCTGCAAGTATGTTTTTGATTGTTCATTAGTCGATGCCTCGTGATATCTGTGTTTCCATAACTGATAATTGTTTATTGCGAAAACCGAGGCTAGACTTGCATGTTGAGATACTGTACCCATTGTATGTTTGTACTTGTGACCTGAAAGTGAATGGGACCTAGACGCGTTGATTCCTAGGGATCCCACGGTGTCGATAACCGTGAACATCCGGAGGGGGCTGTGCTCGTATGTTTGTCGAGGAAGGGTGAGTACCGACAGTGAACCAGTCATAGGAGACTCAGGGCCAGGAAATGGACACTTTCGCTACTTGTAGTCACAAGAACTACAGAGTAGTTGGCCGGTTCTCGAATGATGACGAACAGGGTCGATCACCGATTTGTTTGAGTTTAGCCGGCAGGTAAGTATCTCGGAGCTCCAAGTTGTGTGAAGCATGTTGCATATGTTTTATCAAAGAGAATAAATGTTTGTGGTTGCTTTTTTTTTAAAGTATTTTTCGATAAACGTGCACAATATTATGTAGTAAATATTTTCAAGTATATTATTTTTCAAACCTAGCATGGGTGGGTCGGCCCCTACTGGGCATGCGAGGACGAAAGCTCACCCCTACAACAGTGTGCAGGTTTCGAGCATGTGGTCGGGGAGCGTACAGGGGAGGCACACGGCCTTGCTTGGCGTATTTCTCTTTACTTTATTAAATTAAGGTCTTAGTCTCTTATCGGATTTTGAAGTAGCTTATTTATTTACTTTTTATTTGTTTTCCACTCGCTTATTTACAAAATTTCGGGAGACCCGTAACTCTGGGACGCGTCTCTCATACTTGTATTTACTTAGTGATTTGTTATTTTCCAAATTGGGCTCCTATTGTAAGCCCAAATCCTTTAGCCCACTTTAAATTCCGTTTCCAGTTGCTAGAATGATTTGTCCAAGAAAGTGTTTTGTAAACCAACAGTCTAAACCCAAAAAGCCTTGCGATTTCGGGTTGATAAGTTATCGGGATGTCATTCGTGACATGTCGGTTTCTCATTGGCTCGGGGTCGCTGCGCTGTGGGACCCCTCTCTCGGGTCACCACATGCAGAGTGTATAACAGTTGGCAATAACCAAGAAATGAAACATGAAGAGAATTACTCGTTTTGAAAGCATGTGACTATTCCACAAGCTCAGTGAAAGCCCCACAGTTGATGTATGGATCATTCTGCGCTAGATGATCTGGAGAAAGCATACATTTGTATGGAAGAGAAAGTGAGAAAGACAGCGGTATATGCGCCAGTAAACCATGCACGGGTCATTTTTTTTTTTCAATACGCACAAAAAGAGAAAAGCGGCAACGACCCAAATAATTACATGTTAAAACACGGAGATGACGCCCCTAATTGATCAATGGAACGCAGAATTTTTTTATCAAACTTCAAGTCTAAGACTAGTTCATTATGATCACTGTAGAAAAGCATGACATGACAGCGGCATTAACCAAAAGCAAGAGGCACGTCGAATTTGGTCCTCCTCAATACTACCAAGACTAGTTCTTTGTTTCTGTTTGACAACTACATGTTAAAACACGGAGATGACGCCCCTAATTGATCAATGGAACGCAGAATTTGTTGATCCAATTTCAAGTCTAAGACCAAGAGGCACGTCTGGGTCCTCCTCAACGGCATTAACCAAAACAAAGAGGCACGTCTGGGTTCTCCTCAATACCACCAAGACTAATTCTTTGTTTCTGTTTGGGCCTGTTTTATGCCCCGTTTGTAATCAAAAAAGAAAAGAAAAGATGATTTCTACTATATAATGGTGGCACGGATTTGAGGCAGCTGCTATACCGGCACTCTCGAGAAGAATATGTTCCACGTCAATTTGTTCATGTCTCATGGTTTTCTTTAGAAGCATATGTTGCATAATTGTTTGTACGTAGGAAAAGGAGCAGCTAGCTCCCTCCTTGTACGTAGGAAACGAGAAAAAGAAAACTGAGAATTGTCAACAAAGGGAGGAAGAAATTGGGGAGAAAGAGAGGACATAACGATGAGCCATTAGAGAAAGAGCAGATTGAAAAAGATGACTAAGGAAGATAGGAGCAGCTACCTTTCTCCATTATGCATGGGAAACAAGCAAGGAAGGAGAAAAACATGGCAGAAAAGTAAAGGGGCTGAAGATAAACCCATATCTCTCCGTTGTTGAATTCACCCAACCATATCTCTCTCCCAGATTGAGCCTCTAAATTCTCTATGTCCACTGTTAAAAAAAAAAAAAAATACCTATGATCCTCTCTCTCTCTCTATCTCTTCCTCTTTCATGTCAAAATCTGAAAACTTTGAAGTTTTTAACTGCTCTGGACTTTTGAAGCTTCTCAAACTGCCGCAGTCGCCCACCAAGATTGATCCACCCTACAATCAAGTCACACCTTATCAAAATCATTGTAATCTCTTAGGGAAACTTCATTAGGGGACAGGGGTTACACATTACATACCTCGTGGATTGATCGACGATTTGATGTTCGCTGGGCAGCTCTTTGCTAAGAATGAAACCAGATTCAGCAAAGAAAATGTTATTGAGGCCTAGAGGCTAGAACAACTGAACAACCTAATTGGAATTTTCCTTGAAGAATTAAACCCACCATTTAAATTATTATGGATAAGTGGATAACCATAAGCTTTTAATTAAGATTTTCGTATAATAGTAATTATATACAAAAGTTACTTCTAGAAATACGATTAATTTGAATGTTAAATGAAATTTTATTATTTTATGCTACTATGAAATGATATATTAATTATTTAATATTCAAAGATATTATATTTCCATACCGATTAAAGTATCAAATAGCAAAAGTCACAGTTTTCGGTATATAGTTTAGACACATAAAAACAGTGTTCAAAATCAAAAGACAGGGATAATATATTAATTTAATTTTTTATTTTCTAATAAATACGAACTTGCATATCATAAAGTCTCATAATATTATTTTGGGAAAATGATCATTTACCCGATTTTAGGCTAAAAATTGCCCACTTGCTCCACCAACTGTTTTTTAACCCCATTTACCCAAAACACTCTAAGGGATTATTTCCCCTTTACCCAATTAATTCTTTTTTCTTTTTTTTTGAGACTTTTTTGCCCTCTCCTTCTTTCTCACTTAGAGAGAGAAGTCACCTTCCACCTTGCTGTGCTCCGGTGACCAGTGGCCGGCGCGGTCTCCGGCGACCGGTGGCCGGCGCGGTCTCCGGCGACCGGTGACCGGTGACCGGACTCCGGCGAACGGTGACCGGATTCCGGCGACCAATGACCGGATTCCGGGAACCGGTAACCGAAATCAAGCGACCGATGACTGGAATCAGGAATCCGGCTATTATTGCCCCCCAGTAATCATATTACTGCCCCCCAATAATCATATTATTGCCTCCCAAAAATCATATTATTGCCGTCCAGTGAATTGTATGAACTCCCAAAACCAAAATGAATAAACTACAGGAACAATTGATCAATTTATAATCATATTATTGGCTCCCAATAATCATATTATTGGCTCCCAATAATCATATTATTGCCCCCCAATACAAAGTTCAATGTCTCTACTGCCTCCCAATAGACCACCAAAAATGCACCATTTTGTATGATTCACAGATAATTTGTCTTTAATACACAGAAAACAACAGGTAACTTATCAATACACCACACTATTGTGATCCCTGTCCCTCATTTCAAAGTCTACTAGGGGCCAATAATGTGTCTACTGGGGGCCAATAATGGGTTATTATTATCTTCCAAATAACCATTTCCAAGTGCCTGATCAAGTAGATAAATCTCTTATGTTAAGAGAAACCTCGATCTGGTGGCCTACCCACGGGGCTCGGAGCCACCAACACATCAACACCAATCCCAGAGTAGCCAGTCAAAACAATCCATGCCATCACCTTGAGACGCGCAACACCAGAAGGCATGACCACCTCGAACGCCAGCCGCTAGAGAAGAAACCATAACAGTAGTGCCACGCAGCCATTCACCAATCTGAGAGAAGCAGAATGTGCGACCTCCATACTTGACCGCGCCAAAGGAGGTAGCGGTCCGAATGACAGGCTGGCTCCGACAGCGTCGCGGCACCGAGATGGTTGCTCCGATTGCTGTACTGCTCCGCCAATCGGATCTGACAGAGACAGAGTTTCAGTCGGATTCCGAAGGCCTCGACATCACCACCATTAGAAAAGTGAAGGAGGTTTGGTTTTCGTGACCGGAGACGACGGCGACGAGGATCATCACCGGGCATCGAGGCGACGAGGATCATCACCAGGCTGTACTGCTCCGCCAATCGGATCTGACAGAGACAGAGTTTCAGTCGGATTCCGAAGGCCTTGACATCGCCACCATCAGAGAAGTGAAGGAGGTTTGGTTTTCGTGACCGGAGACGACGGCAACGCGGATCATCACCGGGCATCGAGGCGACGAGGATCATCACCAGGCATCGAGGTTCTGGGCCGTGAGCGTGAGGGAGGGAGTGAGCGAGCGAGAGAGAGAGAGATTAATGTAATTTATTAATTAAAATGAGGGTAATACTGTCAAACACTGTTAGTTTGGGTAAATGGGGTTAAATAACTCTTGGTGAAGTAAGTGGGCAATTTTCTGTCTAAAATTGGGTAAGTGGTCACAGCCCCTATTATTTTTCAATTTTTCTCTCTCTGTTGATATGGTTGCAAGAAAAAGATGATTAATTTGTAATTTTAAATAAATTAATAAATAGTTAGATAATATTACTTCACACCCTTAAATGTATCTATATAATATATTTATCTGAATATTTAATATAATACATCAATTTAGTATTTTACTTAGCAATGAATACGGATTTTTGTCTTTAATAGATATATTAGATTATTTTGTTGATTATATTTTTTATTTTGTCACAGTTATCAGTATCCATTAAACAAATAACACTAAAAATATAAATGGGTGCCATTTGCTCTACTCAAATGATACGGTTAGAAAAGTGTATCCAAAAGGGGTGGGTGCTAGAGATTTTTCTAGTAGTGAGCGGAGGAGATTTGTGTGGCGGAGGAAGTTAAGAAGGGGGAGGAGGGAGAAAGTGAAGGAGGAAGAGAGAGAGACGGCGGAGCTCCCGATGTCGGCGGTTTGATCGAACAAAAATTAAAATTAAAGTTATTTAGACCAAAAAGAAATACAATTAATATTGTAAAATGAAGCAGATATAATGAAAAGAAAAGAAAAAAGATAAAAAAAATGATAATTAAGGTGGACACCATGAAGACATTGAAATTAAAAGAAAATGAGGAGAGAGAAAAAAATTAATACAATATTTAAAATTAAAATAAAAAAATGACACACTAAAGTTAAAACCGTGGCTTTTGGTTAGTGGAGCCTGCTATAGAGAATACTCTTTTTCATTCCGTGACTGCACCGTATCTAATGACTTTTAAATACGGTTATTCGTATCCTCAAAAGCAAAAGATACAGAAAAATGACAGTGTCCTATGAGGCATATGCTAGTAGTGAAACTGTCCACTATTACAAAAAATTAGCAATGAAAACAACTGAAATCATAATAGGTTACAAGGAAAATGAAAAAAAATGACTTGAACTAGTGAGGCTAACAACTAAGGAATTGAAGAAACATTTTAAGTAATATGAAACTAAGAATGAAAGAAAACCCATGATAGAATTTTTGACTGAAGTTGTATGTGTCTTCTCTGTTGTTGCATGTTTATTATATATAGAGATGGACTTACTTGTCGCATGTCTATATTACAATCGAGGATGCTAATCTAGCTTGCATGGAAACTCAATCGATAACTCTTAACATTACGTGAAATCCTTGAAAACCAACAATCTCCAACTTGCATTAGTAAAACTAACCCGATTATAGTTAGGATGTTCATGAAACCAAACATTCTCTCCTGCGGTGCCTTTTTCTTATTAACAAATCCTCAAGATATTAATGCGAATAAATCATTAATCATTATCCCTTTAATGGCTAATGTTTGATGTGCCGAAGGTTGACAAACAGGGTGAAAACAATACTAACACGATATAAATAAACCCACATTATAATTTTGAAGTGTTCTAATCTCAATCCTTTTTTCTTTATCTTCTTTTTTTTTTTTTTTTTTTTTTTTTGAGAATGTAATCTCAATCCTTTAAATTAAGGGAAAATGCCCAAATACTCTAATTTTAAGGAAATTAGTCCCTTGGTGGGATCCATAAGATAATTGATTTTGTTCCCTAATACCCAATTAAGCTTCTTTTTTTTAGCCTATTTTATCCTCTCCTCCTTTGTCACATAGAGAGAAGTTTTCGGAGACTTCTTCGGAGCATATGATAATATATAAGCTATTAACCCCAATCTCATTATCTAACCTAACCTATGGTCATGAACACTGCTAGCCATCTTATTTTGGGACATTTGCCTTTTACTGAAGCTTGACATGATTTGATTGAGGTCAGTGCACTGTGCATTATTTGGAGTCTAGAATCAAAAATTGAATGGAAAGAAGCCCAAACTGTTTGAACCCCAGAAAGCCCATAAGCATGAATACGGCCCAGGATTTCTGAGTCGAGAAGATTTACATAAAAGGAAGATATACGGGGTCTGCAAATCGGAGAGGTTGCTAGTTTGAAATGGACGAGGAGAAGCTCAGAAATTCGTGGAAGCCTACTTGAAGAAGAATGGGTTCAAGTTAACGGCGCACGCTCTCCAAGAAGAACTTCAGCAATCTCTTCCTCCCCCCCGTCTCTCAATTCGACCCCGACGTCGTCAGGCAAATCCTCGCCTTCTCCGAGTCAATACCATCTCTCTCTCTCTTTAGAAGGGTTTTGCGGTTATTTCTATTGTGTTGATACAGAAGATGATAGATCAGCGTTTGATGCCTTGCTTGAGAAGCATCTTATTTCTTGCAATGTGATGGAGAAACGTTGCACAATGTCTATTGGGTTTCATGGGGAAGAGGTTGGCCCATTATCTTTTCCATCTACTTAGCTAGAACTCTTAGCTTTGTTTTTGGGTTTGTCCTCTCACCGTCTCATATTTCATTATTTGTTGCAAATTTTGATGGAGCAACATGATGCTGTTTCACTTTCTTTTGTTCATTTTTACTTCTAAATTGTGAAATTATTGTCCAAAGTCCAAACAAGATCTGTGAACCCCTTTTATTAAAAAAATTTTGAGAGAGAATCCCTTGGGCAAAAAACTAAAATAGAAAACAAGCTTGGTATAATTGACATTACCAAAGTTTGGTATAGCATGATGCTCAGGGTATTGGTAATGTTGAGAAAACAAGTTGCTTCATTCCTGTCAAGTGGTCCAAACCTTGTCTTGGATGGTATAAACTTAATGTCGATGAAGCGAAGAGCTTACAGGGTGGCAAGATTGGAGCTGGTGGCGTCATCCGAGACTTCCGGTGTGTGAATTGAGGGATTTGCTGCTTTCATTGGCAATGAGGAAGTGATTGTCGCTGAAGCATGGGGTCTTTTACTTGGTCTCAAAATGGCTGTTAGATTGCGAATTGAAAGATTGGCCATTGAGTATGATTCTGAGATCCTTTTTTATCTGATGCAGCAGGATGTAGATGATTTTCATCCTTTGAAGTCCATCATCAACTCTTGTTTGCACCTTCAAGCTTCTTTCCTGGAGTATAGTTTGGTTCATGTCTGCATAGATATGAATAATGTTGCTGATATACTACCCAATTGTTGCTTAGATGGTGATCTGGGCGTGCATTCTATGGCACAGCCCCCCCCTTTTATATAACTCGGGCTATGTTAGATGATTTAAGTGAAAGTCCTGGTTTTAGTAAAGTCTCTGTAATGATTAAAAGGCATACGCTTTGAATTTTTCTCCACTCCAGTCAAATTCAGTTGATAATTAAGCATGTTTTTGTCTACTTTAACCATTAAAATGAATTGATTTTTTTACTGTACAATGATGGTCTATTCATTCTGTTTCTCAGTAGTTGAATTTTCTGAATTTTGTCTAGGAACAGAAACAATTAATATATGCACATTCATAGCTTGATGTAAGACAAGGCATTAGCCTGAATGAGATGAACAAGCAACTGAACTTTACGTACTTGAACTCAACGTACACACTCTAAATAAGCTTATTACAGAGGAGAAGATACCGCGTGAGCAAGTGTAGGGAGGAGAAAGAAAGAAACACAAACACACATGGGGAAAAACAGAAAGAATGGGTAGATGCATTAGGCAAACAAATAAGCTCAATTTCTCCGAGTCCTCTTCTCACTTTTCTTTTTCATTAGTCTGGTCAGTATCCCCACAATCTCAAGGAAATACTCACGCTTCCTTGTGATGAGGACGACTGCAAGAACCCTTCCAACTAGCAACCCACACACAGATCCTGCCAGAACAAATATCCAATCCAATTCATTTCCAAAATCAGAACCATTTTCTTCTTCTGTTGAAGGTAGCAATTGAGGAGCTTCATTGCCACATTTCTTTGGCAATGGATCTCCACACAACCCCAGGTTTCCTTCATATGAAGTACTCTCAAATGTAGCAAACTGGCTTCCACGAGGAATAGGACCACTGAGATTGTTGTGAGAGACATCGAATTTTGCAAGGAATGTAATCTGTGTCAGTTGTCGAGGGATCTGCCCTGAGAGTTTGTTCTGTGAAAGGTCCAACGATTCAAGCAACTTTAATTTTCCCAAGGATGAGGGGATCAAACCAGTGAGAATGTTGTTGGACATATTGAGCCAACGAAGCCCCGTCAGGGCCCCAATGAATTCAGGAACCTTCCCTTCGAATCTGTTGCTTGAGATGTCAATGGCTGCAAAGTCCTCTGGAATCTTGGGATAGAATAAGTTCACACCTTTACTTGTGATTGTGAAGGAGAAATACTTACCGCCATATGAAGGATTAAAAAGAACATCTGAGGTATGATGAAAAAAAAAGAATCGCGACTCAAAGCTAAAAAAAGAGAAAAAAGAACGCGCCTCACGCGCCTGGTTTTCCTGACAGAGAGTGATGCTCCGTCCGGCGGCGCGTCCTTGGGACGTCGTCGTCGGACGGGTCTGTGTTGTTTTTACGCATTCCGGAGGGGGGCTCAGGCGCAGACGTGGCCGTGGGAAGGTGGCAGGTTGTGGTCGATCTGTGAGTTCTCGATGCAGCTTGTGGACTTCTGCAGGTGAGGAGCGGAGGTGCGGTGCTGTTAAGGTGTCATCTTTGCTTCTGAGTTCTGGGACTGGGCGGCGGCGATTTGGTGTTCTGGGCGTAGTCGATCCAGATCTGGATCTATTCTGTCTGTGGATCCGGATGCTGTTGCCGTTCAGACTCATGCCGGGGTGGCCCGATGTTTTGCGGCGCAGCTGTGTGGCGTCTTGGTGCTGGGATGGGTGGGTACCTGGTCGGGCTCGTCTTGGGTGTTTGTTCAGGCTGCGGTGGGATGGTGATCGAATCGGGTGGACTGAGAGAGACGGTGCTCCTCGCAGGCGGATTCATGCCAGTCGGACGGTGTGGATCTGGCTTGCAGGACGGCGGCGTGCGGCTTGCAGTCTGTGCCCCTCTTTGGTTGGGCTATGTGCAGTTTGGGCCTGGGCTCTGGGCCCAAATTCGCTTTATTGGTTTAAGTTTTATTGTTTTTTGTCTTTTTCAGGTTATGGTGGCTATATGCCGGTAATAAGTCCCTGCCGAGTTGTGGCAGGGCGACGTGGGCTTGGTCCCGGACTGCACCCTTTGTGTGCCTGGTCTGTCCTAGGTAGGCAGCGAGTTCCTTGCGTTTGCAAATGGTCGCTGTCCTCTAGTGGCAGTAATGTTCCTGCTCTAGCTAGGCAGCGAGTTCCTTGCGTTTGCAAATGGTCGCTGCCTCCTAGTGGCAGGGTGAAACTGCGTGTCGTAGGAGTTCTCTCCCGACGGCAACATAACAGAAAAGTTGTGCCTATGGTAATTATGCTACGTAGTCATCGAGTTATCTTTCTGTTATGTCACCGCAATGTTAAAGCAAATGGAGAAGCCAGTAGTGCGCTCTTTGCTAATTGGTGCTTTTTTGAATACATGTTTTTTGTAGAGTTTCCTGATATCATTTCGGGTCGTACTCTTTATGCTTATTGTAATCAGGGGTTTAGGCTAAATGTCCCCCCCTTGTATTCGACAGTTTCATTAATGAAGGCGTGAGGGCAGCCGCACCGGCCCTTTTCAAAAAAAAAAAAAGAACATCTGAGGTTGTCTTCATGTATGAGAATTGATTCGAAGTGGTACCTTTGATTGCATTTCCAGAGAATATGTATTCAAATGGGAAGTTGCCTGAGAAATTATTGAAAGATAGATCAAGAATGCGCAATTGAAGGAAATGATCTAGATTCTTTTCAGGTTTCCTTATCACACCCGTACCGTGGAACGCATTATGGCGCAGTGCCAAAAGTTTCAACTCCGGGAGAGTCCCCAACCAAAAGGGGAAAAACATCATTGAATTCATTGTTTGACAGAACAAGAAACTCGAGCATTACGCAATTCGCCAATGACCTTGGTAATCTTCCCTGCAATTTGTTATCACTAGCATCAAACATCGTCAGATTTCTCGTGTATGTTTGAGGGAGATAGCCTTCAAAAGAGTTGTTTCCAAGGTCTAAAACTCGCAGATTATCACTCAAGTTCCCGAGACACGGCGGAAGCATGCCACTCAACTTGTTATCTGACAAATCAAGGTAATTCAGAGATGTCAGATTGCAAATCAAAGGCGAAAGTTTTCCACTTAGCTTATTGTTTGAAATCAGATAGTACTCAATGGATGGTGAAGGTATCAGTGGTGATTCCTGAATCATGTTGGACGAGAGATCCAAGAGTTGTAGGCCGCTCCACGAAAGAACAACTGGAGGTTGGTCAAAGCCGGAAAGGAAGTTATGAGAAATGTTCATGACTGTCAAACTTTCTGTGCTTACGTTCCACATCCATTTCGGTACTTGACCATGCATTCCATTCTCAGCAAGATCCAGCCACCTCAAATTTTCTTGGTATCTTAGGAAACTTGGGAACTCTGTTATGTTGCAAGAACCCAATCCTAGAGTCATTAGGTTTGGAAAAGTTGCTGTTGCATTCAGAAACCTTGTCTCTTCGAACAATAATTCCAATTTATTTCCAGATAAATACAGTACGAGGAGATTTTGGAACTTTTGAAACATTTGGAAATTTACTTTGCCGCTCAAACTTAATTTATCTAGATAAAGATACTCGAGATTCGTGAGATTGGATATGGACTCGGGAATGGAACTGTGCAAATTATTTGAAGAAAGATCTAGAGCAGTTAGTTTGCTAAGATTGCCTAGAGAAGATGGGATTGACCCAGTTAATTGATTCATCGGAAGTGAAAGTGTTATGAGCTGGTTGAGATCTCCGATGGAAGACGGGATATGACCATCGAAATCATTACCAGAAAGGTCTAACTCAGTGAGCTGGGTGAGGTTTCCTAGAGAAGATGGGATTGGACCAGTTAATTGATTTGATGCAAGCGAAAGTGTTGTGAGCTGGGTTAGATTTCCAAGAGAAGACGGGATGTAACCACTGAAATGATTATTATCAAGTAACAGATATGACAGTTGGGTAAGGGTTGCCAAAGAAGCAGGGATTGAGCCAGTAAGTGTGTTATTTGAAAGGTCTAAATAAACTAGCCGCCTAAGATTACCGAGTGAAGATGGAAGCAAACCTGAAAAATTGCATCGACTAGCAACAAACTCATTCAGTGAATCAAGCTTTTCAATTGAAAAAGGGAAGTATCCTGAAAACCTTGTTCTAGAAACTCTCAATGACATGAGAGGACTTGTTTGTTCAAATGGCGGCAAAAAACCTGTGAGATCTGGATTTGATTCTATATTAAGAAATTTTAAACTCTGTAATTTAAAAAGGATTACCGGGAATTCGCCTAGCAGCTGACAATACTCTAGGAGGAGAGATGTCAAAAATGATAAATTTGCCAAGGAATCGGGTAGTGGTGCAGAAATGATGACAGAGCTGAGATGAAGCTTTTCTAGACTAGTTGAGTTTTGAACTAGCCTTCTTAGATCAGACTGGTTTAGCTTCAGTGATCTTTCACCGTTACTCCTATAACTATTGAAGGATAGATCCAGGGACAACAATTTGGGCAAATGAGAAATTTCAGATGGGATTTGACCAGAAAAGAAACTGCCGGAGAGGTTAAGATAACGGAGCATTGGAAAATTCCTGATGGTAGTAGGAATTTTAGATTGATTGAAGTCATTGTCGGCAAGATTCAGGCTCTGAAGATAAACAAGGTGGAAGAGGGTGTTGTTGGAGCTGATAGAGCCGGAGAGACAGCTACTACTAAGATCAAGTCCAATCACATGACCTGTCTTCTCATCACACTCGACCCCGTCCCATGAGCAGCATCCTTTAGCAGCAGCTGGTTTCCATGACAAAACCTTTGGATAAGCACCCTCACCAACAGAAGCAGATTCATTGATGACAAAGCTTTGCTTAAACTGGAGCAAGGCGAAGCTCTCGTCGTCATGGCAGGAAGATGATGGCTGCTGCAGAGAGTGTAAAGAGTTGGCAATAACCAAGATATGAAACATGAAGAGAATTACTCGTTTCGAAAGCATGAGACTAGTCCACAAGCTCAGTGATAGCCCCATAATTGATGTTTTGATCATTCTGCGCTAGATGATCTGGAGAAAGCATACATTTGTATGGAAGAGAAAGTGAGAAAGAGAGCTGTATCCGCCAGTCAATCACGTACGGGTCAACCATGTACGGGTCAATTTCTTTTCTTTTTTATTCAATACACACAAGAAATTTGTGGCAAGTCGGCAACGACCCAAAACACGGAGAACACGGCCCTAATTTATTAATGGAAAGCAGAATTTGCTTTTTGTGTTTTTTGTTATTTTTGATCGAATTTCAAGTCCACAACTAGTTCATTATGATCACTGTAGAAAAGCATGACAACGGCATTAACCAATAATCCCTAGTTTATTGTTTTTTTAATTGCATGACAACAGCATTAACCAAAACCAAGAGGCATGTCTGGATCCTCAATACTACCATCACTTTCCTAATCCTGCTTGTGCTCCGTGTCTGTAGAAAAGCCAGAGGCCACTGCGTGATCACCATCCTCTGAAGTTCCCTTCTTTTCTTTTCTTTTTTCTTTTAAAAATGGATTAATGGAATTAGTTATCACAAAAGAAAAGATGATTTCTACTACATAATGGGTGATGTGGACTAGAGGCTGTTGCTATACCGGCAGCCTCAAGAAGAATATGTTCCACGTCGATTTGTTCATGTCTCATGACCATGTTGCATAATTGTTTGTACGTAGGAAAAGGACCAGCTAGCTTCCTCCTTGTACGTAGGAAATTAACAAGAAAAGAAGAGTGAGAATTGTCAACAAAGGGAGGAAGAGACTGGGGAGAAAAATAGGGACATAATGATGAACTGTCAGAGAGAGCATATTGAAAAGGATGACTGAGGAAGAGAGGAGCAACTAGCTTTCTCCATTGTGCATGAGAAACAAAAGCAAGGGAGGAGTGTAGACATGATTTTGGGTCACCAAAGTCAAGGAAAAAAATACGGTAGAAAAATAAAGGGTTTTGATACAAAAAATTATCAATAGAAACAACCAAAATCATGCTAGGTTACAAGAAAAATTAAAGAAAATGACTTGAACTAATAGCGCTAACAACTAAAGAATTGAAGAAACATTTTAAGCAATCTGGAACTAAGAAAAATGGAAGAAAACTCACGATGAAGTTTTTAATTGGAGTTGTATGTGTCTTCTCTGTTGTTCATGTTTATTATATATAGATTGACTCACATGTCACATGTCTATTACAATCGTTCATGCACTAGGATGCTAATCTGCATGGAAACTCAATTAACAACTCTTAACATTACGTCAAACCCTTGGAAACCAACAATTTCTAACTCGCATTAGTAAAGCTAATGAGGGGTCATCATGGGTCGGGCTAGGGCTGGCCCTCAACTAAATTTTAGGGCTTAGGGTTGAGCCGGGCCGGGCCTAATCAAAGTCAACAAAATTTAGGGCCGTGTAGGGTCGGGTCGGGGTTTAAATACGCTAACCCTTACCTGCCTGAAAGACTCGAGCCGATAGGGCCTAAAGGGCTGGGTCGGCTGGCCTTCCGAATAGGGCCAAATATGGCTTAAATGGGTCGAAAATGACATTTTTTTTGTTTAACAAAAAGAAATACATTATATTTTTTCTTTCTCAAAATATGACTCAATGGTTATATATATATATATATATATATATATATATATATATATATATATATATATATATATATATATATATATAATACAAGACTCATCGTTTTTTGTTGATCATATTTAATATATATATATATATATATATATATATATATATATATATATATATATGTATATTGAAATTAACTTGTAACATTTATAAATATAAGTTACAATTAACTATCTTCCAAATTTAATTGTTGCTTAACAAAGGAAACAAAAATTAGGATCATGGATTCAAATTTGCTCACCAATTACAGAAAATAAAGCTTAGGAAATCAATTACAAATGGGGTTTGCTGCCGAACAGGAGATCGATGTCTACTGCCCATAGGATTGTCAGAGGGGTTTTTTTTCCAGGTATTTTCAGTTTTGGTTTGGCTGGGTTGGTGGAGGTGGCAGGTGGTCGTGTTGTTACAGTCCGGTGATCGATCCCCACGAATGGTTTCTTGGACCGCCGGCGCCGCCATGGGTTTCGATCGTTGGCGTTGGGTCGTGGGGTGTGTGAACCCCGATTGGGGATATGTTGGTCAGTGGTGATGCAGGTCGGCGGCGTGGCTCGGAACGATTGGATCACTACCTTGGCTGTGTGGATCGTGACGATGCGGGTCGGCGGCATGGGTCGGATGGAACTCCGCCATAAGGTGACGTACGACGAGGATGATGGAGAAGACGGTGGACTGGGCCCGAATCAAGCTGCTGGGCCTAGAGTGATCTCCTTGGTGACTACCCTATTGGGCTTAGTTGTTGGGCTGAGGTTCTACCTTAGTCCATTAGCTTCTAAATTTGGGCTAGGGTTTAGGCTCTTGGCCCAAACCTATGTTTTTAGCTTTTTGTCTAATTACCATAAGTTCCCTTGTATTAGGAACCTAACGAGTGTAGTTTGGCTTGTCTATTCGCTATGTTTTCCAAAGCTTATAGGCTCGCTTTTAAGTGAGCGATAAGTTCAAATATAGTTGGTCTATCCTATGTACTACTGTGGCTCCTCTACAAATCCTTGTTCTGGCCATTGTTATGTGTCAGCGGGTGGGTATGTAATGACATTTTTGGCATGCGCTATTATCAATAGAATTACCATTATTTCAAAAAAGAAAGAGATAAGTTGTATGTTATAGAAAAAAAAGAAAAACATATTTAAAAAATAGAAAAAATAGAAAATTAATAAGGCTTAATTGAGCGGGTTTATAGAGCCGGTCCGGGCTTGGCCCTAATGGGCTCAAATGGGTCGGGCCGAAGGGCCGGGCCGGGCTTCATTTGCATGGCCCATATCCTACCCTATTTGAGAAAGGGTCAGGCCGACCCGCCCTAATGCAAAGGCAGGGTCGGGGTCCGGCCCTACGGGCCGAGCGGGCTTGGAGCTAAAGGCCTAGGGCCAAATGATGACCCCTAAGCTAATCCATGAGTACCCGTACGTGCATGACCTTGATTATAGTTAGGAGGTCTCTCCTATGGTCCCTTTATTCTATTAACAAATCCTCAATATAGCAACACATTAATAATGAGAAAAATCATTAATCATTATCTTGATTCTCCCTTAAATGTCTAATGTTTGATGGGCTAAAGGTTGACAAATTGGGTGTAAGCAATACTAACATGATATAAAATGTGCGCTCATCAATTTCAATCAACCCACCTTACCGGTTTGCTTGGATTAAAAAAATAATTTTTAAGTGTTTTAATCTTAATCCTTTAAATTAAATCTAATGGTGGGTGATTAAAAAAATCTATGGTCACCTGGTGACCGTGTGAACACTACTCTATTGAGGAAAACCAAAATCCAAACATCATTCATAGTAAAGAAATTCCAAAGAAGAACTCAAAGCAAAACCAAAGAGAATTCTTCATGTGGATAGATTCACTACTTGGACAAGAAACATGGTCATTTCTTTTCTCTTTGTCTCGATTCCAAAACAAATCAGGGAGCTTTTCTTTAAGTTTCCTTTGTGCATCTTCTTCTGCTTCTCCAATTTGAATCAGATAACGAAATTGAGTAACCACCATGAGTTAATCTAATTTGGAATCACCAGATAACAAAATTGAGTAACCACCATGAGTTAATCTAATTTGGAATCACCAAACTAAACTTAAATATGATAAAGTAATCATGAGTTCACATCCATAATCAATTGACAATGGATGGAGTGGCCCAAATCATTATAAACTCATATGCAAGGTCCTTATTTTTCCATGTACGATTCATACTCTCAACATACCCCCGCACGTGTGGCGAATTTTCAAGTCATACACGTGGACAACTTATATTGGGTGACGTTGAGCCGATGTGGTTGGACGACATTCACACGTGTAGTAACCCGCTTTGATACCATGATAAAGTAATTTGAGGTTCACATCCAAAACCAATTGGTAATGGATGGAGTGACCCAAATCCTTATAAACCCATATGCAAGGTCCTCATGTTATGCCCCGTACCGAAATACTTTAACTTATTACCAGTTTACAGTTAGTAAAAGACAATTTTACTTCATGGGTTTCTATTTTACAGTTTAGGGGAGGAAGAGTTGACTTTTTTGTTGACCCGATAATTTAGGAAAATTTATTGTGGAAGTCGTAGAATACGTTAAACCGAGTTTGTAGACACGTAGTTTGGAAGAAAAAGTTATAACTAAAAAACCTAAGTTACTATTCCTGGCTTTTGGGTTTGACATGGGGCTTCTATTTTTGGAAAGTGGGAAGAGAGAGAGAGAGTTTTGGCAGCAAAAATCGAGAAACCCCGATCTAGACCCCTCTTTTTCGCCGTTCGGACCCGGAATAGAATTCCAGCGATATCTTCGTCGTCGGACCGCCATTGAGCACACCACCGGTCACAAAAAGATCATCTCTTCCTTCTATATCATTCCATGTAAGTATTTCACGTTGTAAAGCTTTGATTTGAGAGAATCGAAGAGAGATTTCCAGGTTGTGCGCATCGGAATTTTTGGTTCGATCTCTGATTTTCGGCCGGAAACCTTGGTGGGTTTAGTTGTTGGGGAGGCACTGATCGGTTTGATAATATTCTTGCAACTTGAAGCGACCAGAGGAGGAGAAATCGGAGGTGAACAGTGAACTTCGCCGGAATTTTTACTTTCGGGCCGATTTCCAGCCAATTGGTCTTGAATTGATTGTTGTGACAGGTACAAAAGTTTTTGGGCGCGCATGTTGTGAGGATTCTTTTGGTGTAGGTGGTGTGGCCCACGCGCCGCCACTGGTGGGGGCGCGTGGAGGCGCATGCAGCCACTTAAAATGTTTTATGTTAGCTTTTAAACAATATCCTGCGATTAGGAACCTTTAACCACACTTCGTGTTAGGGAATTCGAATTTGGATATCGATTGGAAAGTGTTAGTTTTGAAATTTTGGGTGTTTTATTCGTTGTTGTGAATCGAACTCGGTGGGTATCCATATTGGATTAAAGCATGTTAAAAGAAAAAAATACAGAATGTAAAAGAGGATTTGGAAATTGGTGAATCGTGGAGAATCATGGATTTCGAGTAATATGAATCCTAAATTGGAAAAGCCGGGTTTAGGAGAAATGATGAGTAAATTGAGTTCTTATTATTTTGAGGAAGTAATTGTTGATTTTAAATTGTTTCCCTATTATTATTTATATGCTGCCAATTTGTACAGTACGTACTTAGCCCTCGAGTGAGGAGGATCCCGACAGGCAGCAAGCATAGCTGTGAGGCTTACCTGTGAGTGAACCTTAGCTTTTAAATTAAATTATGCATGCAATAGTAAATCTTCAATTATGGTTTCAACTTAAGATTTAAATACAGATTACTACTCTGTAGTTTGGGTCCAAAATCAATTCAGTCCCTGAACTTCTAATTTCATCAAAAACACCCCTGCACTTTCAATTTTAATCTAATAGGTCCAATTTGTTAGTTTTCCGACAATTGAGCTATTTAACTTGTTAATGTGGCTCATATATGGCTTATGTTTTATGATGTGGTGTCGAGGTGGCCTGCATAGTCAATTTAGGAGTGAGTCCTACTATTAAAAATAAATAGTTTTCAACAAATAATCCAACTATAACTTGAATCCATAACAGAATATTAACGAATTGGACCTATTAGATCAAAATTGAAAGTGCAGAGGTGTTTTTGATGAAATTAGAAGTCCAGGGACTGAATTGATTTTGGACCTAAACCATAGGGTAGTAACTAGTATTTAGCCCTTTAAAATATTTGATTAAATATGTTTTTATTGTTATCGAAACGAGATGAGTTTTAAAACGTGGCTTGATAAGGAGGCTATCATTGTCGCATGCATGCACTACCTGGTCGGCAGTACCCTCCAGGTAATAGTCTGGTCGGCAGTACCCTCCACACTATATTCTGGTCGGCAGTACCCTCCGATGCGTCATCTGGTCGGCAGTCCCATCCATATGGCATGAGATAGTTAGTCAGCAGTACCCTCTAACTATCTGTGGTTAGTCGACAGTCTCCTCTAACCACCGCCACCTAGATTCTATTCGGCAATACCCTCTGATGCGTCATTTGGCAGACAGTACCTTCTAGATGGCATGAGATGGCTAGTCGGCAGTACCCTCTAGTCAGCGAACGTTTTACACTAAAATGTGGATTTTAGAAAGGCGGATTTGGAATGATTCTTTATTTGTGCTGCATGCTGGATTTTATGGAGAAGAAAATGGGAAACCATTCACTTATTTTAAACTTATTTAGTAATTTACTTTATTTTTGTCCACTCACTCTAACGGTTTTCAATGCTTTTCCCTGAGCCCTTCTGTTTTCAACGGCCCAGATTTCAGATTGCCGAGGTCGTGCGTTCAGGAATTTGTGGCTTAGGATCCACCGCTTCCGTTTTGACTGTAGGTTATTACTTAACCTACCAATGTAAGATATCGGCTTAATTTTCGTAGAATTGCTCTGATAACCGAGCTTAAGCTGGAGGAATGTTTAACATTTGAGAATTTGGATGTTATGATTGTGCTAAGATGAATTTCTATCCGGAATATAAATTATACCTGGAATGTAAATATTTGGAATGTATAATTGGTTGTGATGTTAGTTTAAGCTTCATGTCCAGGTTTTGTAAAATTTGGGTAGTTCATTTTAGGGGAAAGTCCAGGTTCTGTCGAATTTTCGGTAAAACTTTACCTAAGGTAGGCCCTGAAGGGCCGGTTTGGGTTTCAGGGTGAAATCCGGTTCAGCATTTGTTACCTCATTTTCCTATGTGTGATTCATACTAATTTTGCAAATTAAGTTGCTTTATATAAGGCGCTTGCTTAAGTAGCCTCACAATCCTGCTCCACAAACCATAGTCCTACTCTATTATTCTCACTATGCTAACACAAAACTCAACCAAAGCCAGCGCAAACTTGAGCACAAATTGTGCAAAACTACAATTATCAAAGCTTACTGAACACAAATTTGGGCAATCTCAACAAAATTGAACTTATCACCAAGCTTCCTTGATAAGAAAATCTTAGCATACCATCTTCTTCTTGTCATCACCTTCGAATTGGAAAGGAGAGAGTATGACCTTGTACGTAGGAAAAGGAGCAGCTAGCTTCCTCCTTGTACGTAGGAAATTAACAAGAAAAGAAGAGTGAGAATTGTTAACAAAGGCTGTGTTTGTTTTCCTTCATATAAGCACTTGATAGGAAAAGATAAATCCAATCTGATTGATTAGCGTGTTTGGAGCCTCAGATACATTGCTGCCAGAAAATATTTATCTTGTCAGAATTTGATAACAAATCCTGTTGAAGAGGTAATATGATTTAATTAGTTATCCATTCACTCACCACGGGCTTCTCTCTCTAACCTTCAATCCATGACACAACCATCAGACGTCAGCCACTCATGATTGGAGTCGAGGCCAGAGGTCGGCTCGTCGAGGAAGAGGATGATTGGGTCGTGGAGGATGTCGATTCCTATTGAGACGTGGCAACGCTCTCTGCTGGAGACGCCTCGGTGGCCTCCTTTGCCACGATGCGATTGGCCAAGGCGTCGATCAGAGTTGACTTGCAAGAACTGTTGGCGCTGAGCACCTCTAGCACTTCACCTTCTCTAGCCTCGCCGGAGATTTCGTTCAATAATGTATTTGTCCTTGTCGCGCCTAGACGGTTGCTCTAACCAGTAAACATCCCAGAAAGACTTAACTTAATTCCAGCGAATCTTGACGTTGTAAGTCAAGTTAGTGAACGAGAGCACGAACGGAAGCGACCTCGGGTTGTCAATACTTATGTCGCTCATGTCAAGGACCTGGTGATGATGCAGCGGAGTCTCGCCGCCATCGCTGGTGGCCTCCTTGCGGACATTTCTAACGTGCTTCAGAAGCTGTCCCAGGAAGGGCGACGAGCCGTAGGAAGTTGTCGAGCTCCATAGTGAAAACTGGCGATATCTTCTCCAAACAACGGCCATATTTTAGCTATGGTTCCAATTTTCAATCCAACTTGTATACTGTTGCTCCAAACACCGAGTGAGATTGAGATTTTCCAATCCAAACTGTTTCTAATCTATTCCAGTCAAGTCTGCCAAACGCGCCCAAATGGAGGAAGACATCTGGGAGAATTGTCAACATAGAGATGTGACAAGTATGTCACATGTCTATTACAATCCTTCATGCACTAGGATGCTAATCTTGCATGGAAACTCAATTAATAACACTAACATTACGTCAAACCCTTGGAAACCAACAATTTCCAACTTGCATTAGTAAAGCTAGTCCATGACTACCCGTACGTGCATGGCCTTGATATTCATGAATTCAAACATTCTCTCCTACGGTCCCTTTTTCCTATTAACAAATCCTCAAGATAACAACGTACATGAGAAAATTCATTAATCATTATCTTGATTCTCCCTTAAATGGCTAATGTTTGATGAGCTGAAGGTTTGACAAACCGGGTGTAAATAATACTAACATGATACAAAATGTGCTCACCTTACCAGTTTGCTGGAATTAAAAAAATAATTTTTAAGTGGTTTAATCCTTTAAATTAAATCTAAGGGAAATTTTTAAGTACAGTACTTGAGGTATAAGTCACTGAGAATTAA
Source organism: Rosa rugosa (assembly GCF_958449725.1). Lineage (NCBI taxonomy): Eukaryota > Viridiplantae > Streptophyta > Magnoliopsida > Rosales > Rosaceae > Rosa > Rosa rugosa. The sequence continues at coordinate 9,755,701 of NC_084822.1, forward strand.
GGTGAACATACTTTACAAAACATCACAATGATGCTTGGGGTTCAAAACCCGACCTCACATAAATACACACCGTTAATTAGTTGTATCGTTCCTTATTTGTGTGATTTCCGTCAATCTTCTGAGGGAAAATTCGTCTCTTCATGAAAAAAAAAATTGGTTAGACCTAATCTTAATAGCTCGACGGCGGCACCGAGGCGCCATGACCGCCACCAGCATTAAGATCAAACCCAGACCCTTTTCGTTGCTCAATTTCGTCGCATCTCCCTCCAGCTTCTAAACCAGACCCTTCCATCCCTCAGTATTCGCTCTTAACCAATGCCTCGAGCTTCAATTTTTCCCTCTCTAGGTCCCTGATCTTCCCCCTCTGCTCAAAGACACAGCAAAGTCCGAGAGTTTCAGGTAAAATATACAGGCTCCTTTTTTGTTTAATTTCTGTATTGCATGAAGTGACAAGCTTCTGTACTCGCAATTATCCTTGTTTGTACTTAATATTTCTTATTTAATCTGTAGGTGAATGAGAGCTTTCCATTCTCGATTGCTTTATCCTGGAAAGGTTCTGGTGAGAATGCCCAAAGTGGAGGAGCGGATCAGACTACTGTCGTCTTTCCCAAGGGAAATCTCATTCCAAGTATCAAGCTAGGTTCTTACATTTTACAGATCTAGCACGTTTTCAGTTGATGTGCAGTATACCGAAGTTGGTGATTTGCAGGCACCTGCAAAGATCAGTACATATACGGTGATTTACTCTTATCATTTGAGGTAAGATTATTGAGAATATCATAATTTTGTTGATATTACCCTAACCTTTGCAGGATTGAAATTCATGATGAGTTCTCTTTATGCAAAGCACACATGGTCTCACTTCTGTGATCGACACACCATATCCACTATACATGATACATATATTTTATCACATACATGATTGAAGCTTGCAACAATCACTGGGAGATTCTCATCGGCGGGAGTATTCAAGAATTACGCTACCTAGGACATATGTGTGTTGCACTTTTTTTCTCCTTCGACCAAAGTTATTTTTGTCCCACTGGGTTTTTGTTACCTGACAAGGTTTTTAATGAGACAACATTAAGCCAGTTCAACACCATATCATAAATTGGTGGACATCCAAGGCGTAAATTCTCATTTGTTATGTCCTTAGAATGTAAACTCAACTATTATATAAATGGATCCAATAAGAATAAGTAAGATACCTCTCTACATTTTCTCCTATCTATCTCTCTAAATTCCTTGTTTCGTACCAACGTAAGTTTCTAGTTTATAACAATTTCTTTTTTCAAAATGTGTGGTTTTATTGGTAATTCAAAACTCATTTCCCCTGTTTTTTGTTTTTGTTTTTTGTTGACCCTATTTAATATATCTTTTTTTTGTTATTGTTGGAATTACCTTTTTTTTTTTTTATCGAAAACGGTCATCCCAATGTTGTATATCAGCAAGTAGTACCAAAACGACACACCTAAAAAGGGTCTTTTGAAAGAGTCATTTACAAAGTACCCTAAAAATCTATTCTATAAGCAGAATAAGAATCCAGCATATTCCAAGTACACTCATCTTTTTAAGGTTACACACTTTTATTCTAACAAAAACCTAAAGCTCCGAAGAATAATAAAAAGACATCAGAGCAATCTAGATTTTTGCAACCTACTCTAAAAAAAAAAGATAAAGGTAGTCATGACCCCTTTCCAAAAAGAAAGGAGGATGACCAAGAATAAACTACAAAATAAAACAAAGAAAAAACTCCTAAAATTCTTTTGGATCCAAAGCACCCTAATCCAATTGCCAAAAATGCAGCCCACCTCCAACATGAAAGCCCATCAGGCCCAGTTGGACAATTCCAGCCACATCATCCAATCATGCTCGAGAGGAGCATTACCCAAACTCCAATCTTAGCCGCTGTTGACTCCGGACGACCACCCACCATCACCATCGTCGGCACCCAATGATGACGTCAACCCATAAACCCCCGGCCTTGTATTCTAGAATACAACACAGGAAGCCTGTTTTAATAGCTTTCTTGTCAGCAATGATCCGAGAACCTAACACCGACAAGAGGAAAGCTCCACCATCGTGACCTACGCTACCTCAGGCAACCGTGTCAGGAGGAAAGCTCCAGTATAGCCACCCCAGCATATCAAAAAGCCTCCAATCCATCGTAGATCCCGGTTCAGAACTGTAATGCCCCAAACTGCACTTCATCACTTTGAGCACGTCACAGTGCCTTGTGTCTTTAAGACATAAACCGAATATTCAGTTTAAATCCTAGAAACCCACAAGGCATTTAGTTAAATAAAGTTTTTTCAAAAACTGCACAGTGAAAATGCTTAATATACTTTGAGGTGAAAACTTTCAATTGCTTGTTTTAAACTTTTAGTTCGTCTAAGACTCGAGTCAACAAGATGTCGAGGGATAATTGACTTAAACCCAACTACCGGAATAGGAAGGAATATTGAATCAACAAGTTATGATAATGTTATTCAGTCATCGAGAAATTGAATTAAACTTTGAAACTTGTTTCTAAGACCATTTACCGAACTATTTCCACACACCCTACTCTGTCTTTCAATCCCTTCACCAGTGCAAGTACCTGTACACACATTGTTGTAAGGGTGAGCTTTCGTCCTCACTGCTCTGTGGGACCTATCTCGGCTAGGTTTGAAAATCAATAACCAACGAATAATATTTTTAGGATCCCAGTATGAAAACAAATAAATATATATAAGAATGACAAACTTATAATATTTTCCGTCTTAAACTCGATGCATGATACTCAAATAAACACAGCGCCAAAAATTACCTATTGGTCAGTCCCATAGACCCACTACACGACCTTACCTCACATAAATTTCAAACCAGGTAAGCGTAGCGAGAGCGTTCGCTACCTAGCTATACACACGGAACCAGGTTGTCATTGCGATTGAAGCACCGTCCGACCTGTGTAGCTAACCCTTCGGAGGTTAAGGGGATTGAACCCAAGGAAGTCAATGCCACCCTTCATTCTCAAGCCAATAACAGGTATCCTGCGCACGTTAGCTTTTAAACACTTGATCTTTAAGTAACTAGCAATTTTATCATGCATCATACATAAATCGAAACAGAAAATTACTAATCAAGATTGAGTTCGGTGTCTCCTACTTGGATTCCGAAAGTTTACCATTTCATGTTGTCTGAGAATCACGAACCTTCCGTTCCTCGGGTAACTGGAGTCCTTGATTCTGACATAAGTAACATTAATAACTTTCCTTAAGGAAATAAAGACGAAAATTTTTGTCGATTTAGTCGTCCGACCAACTTCCCTAGTTTGACCAGGATTTGACCAAGGGTTGATCGACGTTTGCTTTGTGACACAGCATGCTTTATGTAATACCCGAAAAATTCAAGTTAATTTCCGATGACGTTTTGGAAATGATTTCGTGGTCGTGGACACGAGTACGAAGCTTAGAGGAGTGTGGAATTAGTTCGAACGATTTTATTTTGAAAACTGAACGTTTTAGGGGGGTCAAAGGAGTTGACTTTTTATACATTGGGAAATTGGGAAAACTTCCTTCATGAAAGTTGTAGAGCGCGTCGATACGAGTTCGTGGACATATGGAACGTAATATTCGGAGTTCGTATGAATAAGTTACGAATATTTGAAAATTGGGATTTTCTATAAATATGAAAAAAAATCCGAATATTGCAAATGAGGACAGAATTTCTGGAACTCCAGAAATTTCTCCCCATTTCTCTCCCGAGCCCAGCCGCGACCCCCTCCCTTCGTCACCTTCGTTCTTCCTCATCCGGCCACCGATTGATGTGAAACAAAGTGGGTTTTTCTGGTCTCGACCCCCTTTACGAGTTTGTAGAAGAAATCGAAGTGAAATACGAGCTGTATGAGGCTCTACAAGGTCGAGAAGAGAGCCTCGTCGGAGACGAAATCGCTCTTCCCCACTTTTTCTGGGCTCTACTTTGTCTGGCCATATCTTCCTCTACAGGCCTCCGATCGACCTGATTCCAAAAGCAATTTTTCTCACCGTGAAGTTTTCTACAACTTTCCAGAAGACATCGACTTGAGATAACCATCGTGGTGGCCGCTAGAAGACCGAGAAGCCGCACAGCCGAGCTGGAAATCGTCTTCCTTCGCCACCTTGGTTCTCCCAGCTCCGGCCACTATAGCTCGAGTTCTTTGAGGGCTTTTCTAGCCCAGAGGAAGTAGAAGCTATCCCCAAGAAGGCTTGCAGCGATTTAATCCGGGGTGATCGAATTTTGAAGATTGGGAAACTAGGGTTCTTCGGGTTTCAAAACTTGCGAGGTAAAATTCTACTTTTTGGCTTATAATCTGACTTTGGTGTAGTTATGAAAAGTGAAATTGGAGTTGAGTTGAAGGACTTTGATGTTGGGAGTTTTGTCTAATTTTGACTTTGGATGGGTGGCGGTGCCGCCACTGTGATGGTGGTTTCCGGCGACCTCCGGACACCCCAAGGACAGTTTCTGTCCATTTTTGTGTTCTACGTGTCGATACGATCGTTTGCATATATAATTCATAATTTTTGGATATCGTATGATGAAGTTATGAATTTTTAAGTTTCGATCGATTTCGATCGTTAGATTTGTGATATGTGAAGTTAGGACCGTCAGATGGACTTGTAGTTTTGATACGATGATCTTATGACTGTCCCAGTGGCTTTGTGTGGTCATGGGCGAAGATCCGACCGTTGGATCTTCGTATAAATGCAAAACGGTGATTAGGGAGGCGATTCGTGAGAATCCGTCCGTCGGATTTTTGTATAAATTTGTGAAGATGTTAGTAAGGACGATTCAGGAAGATCTGACCGTTGGATCTTCGTGATGATTTTTGGGGGGTGATCCTAAAGGCGATCCGTGAGGATCCGACCGTTGGATCATCATTTAATTTCGATCCGACCGTTGGATTGTCGTTTGAGTATGTTTTTGAGCTATTGGCTAAGTTAAGGTCATGTGTGATTAGGTGATTGACGGTCTCCCTTGGGTGAACGATTTCGGTGTGTATTGTGTTGAATTGAAGACGCAGCGGGAATATCGAGGTGAGTAAATCGCACATGGTTCATTCACGAACCGAAATTCGGTGATTTTATTTAATTGAGAAATTGTGGAAATTGTTTTACGAAAATAAATATTTGTTTTAAATTATATGGACTTGATCGACTACGGTCCATAGGTAAGTAAAATGTATTTAAACTATAAAAAAATGAATTTCTAGATTTTATTGCATGTGAACTATAGTTGGTATTAGTGGTCACTCTTGTGTGGGTGACTACGTATATATATATTTACGTGGAATATATATTGGATGGTGTGATTTACTGAGTTATATTTTGAGCATTACCCTTGGAATATGTGATTTATCTTAGATGTTGTGTTGTCTATGATAATGGGTAATTGAGTAAAGTGCGATAGTTGAGTCGTTGAGATGAATTAAATGAGGAGTCGAGTGAATTGAGAAAAGCAGTCATTCGTAAGGTGAACCTTGGCCCAGGTGACACTTTACGATACAGTTAGAGCTCTAGTCTGTCTGCCGTCATACTGCTTGGGGGATAAACGAGTTATCATATGCCCTTGGGTATGACATGACATACTGAATGGGGTGATTAATATAATTAATCATAAGCCTGTAAGTATGATATACTGAATGGGGTGATTAATATAATTAATCATAAGCCTGTAAGTATAATATACTGCATAGGATGATTTATATAAATAAATCATAAGCCTGTGAGTATATATTGAGTAAGAAGTTGTTTATTATTGAGTAGTCATGATGAGATGTGAGTTGATTGATGCTTGAAGTGATGTTGTACACTTCAATTCTTATGCAAAACAAAATTAAAATGTGCTTGAGTTGATTTTGTTACTTTAAATCGTGCAATCCTTTCATTTACTCATACGAGCTTTGCAAAAAGCTTACCGGGTTTGTATTGTTGCAATCCCGGTACACTATTCAAACGGTGTAGCGGGTAATCCTGCAGGTCAGGAGAATCAGGACGGTGATCGTGCGGGTTAGAGAATTTGTTTTAGTTTTACAGCAATTGTAATTGTGAGGTGAGTTATGCTCATTTGAGCCTTACAATATAATTTGGTGAGAGTGTGCTGTAATAAACAAATTTGAGATTTGGTTTATGTAATATCGAGCGATGTGAGGTGTGGTTGTTTTGAGAAAAAAATTCAGGTTGTATTTATGTGAGTTGTATTAATTCATGTTTCGGATTTTAATTGTATTTAAAATTCGGGGCGTGACACTTTAAGTGCCAATAATTTCATTGAACGTAGTTTTATCAACCACATACACATTTCCGACCAATCATGACCATATTGAAATAATTCAAATATTGAGTTAATTCCATTTCATATCTGGTGCACCCAAAACTACTAAGGGCCCCAATACATAAATAATTTTCTTTCCTTCCTTGTCATTACTTTTCTTTCTTTTCCAACACTAATTTTTCTTGATTTCATTCTAACTGAAAGTACTAGAATGGCCTAGAGGGGGGGGGGGGGGGGGGGGGGTGAATAGGCAACTCTCTGGAATGTACGCACAAACTCGAAACTGATCTCAAGGATTGTAATAAGATTGCTATCCCAAGACAATGAGAAATAGAACAAGCAGAAATCAACGTAACAAGCAAACACACATATAAGAACCAAAGAAACACAGAAGATGTTTGCGTAGTAAAAATCCTCAAGGTGAGGTAAACAACTGCGTGGCCTTAACTCTTGAAGGCCAAGTGCTCAAGCACACACTATAAGATAGTAGTCAAATTACAAAGTAGACTTACAACCTCTTGGATAACTCTGAACGCGGTTACCTCTAGCTAAACTCATTCAAGCCGGTTGAACTACTTCACACAAATTTGCTCACTTCCTCTAGATGTACTTCACACGTATCAACTCGTCAATCTTCAATTCTTGAATATGCTTGACTCCTAATTGAACTCGTAGGTCTTTCAAACATGAGAATGATATGGATGATGTATGAATGAATCCTTGACTCACTAATTCACTTAGACATGGAACAAATGAATTAATGATCAAGATTCAGCTTTGCCTTTTGAAACAAATGAACTTTTTTGTCTTGCAAAGCGTAACCCCTGAAACCTAACGCAAAACCTATATATATATATATATCAAGAGCCGACTCCCCCTAAAACAATTAGAGTGTGATAAAGACTAATTAAAGTAGATTGATGTCTAATAGGAATCTAATTTTCTAAAAGATAACAAAACGATTTTTATCCTAGATAAAACAGATACATGCTTTAATCAGTAAACGACTAAATCAGTGACTTAAAAACTTGATGACTTTCCTTAAACACATGACACATAGACAACGTACACAGAGGGAAAACTAAACAGACGACCTCAGGATTGAAGCATAACTAACAATCCTGGAACTCAACCATGCACAATGTAATGAATGAACCTTACCAAAAACTTCCATACGAGTCAGTAGGATCTTGTCTTGCGTTACATGCCTTGAACTTTAATTCCAATTATTTAGATCATTCTTTTCACACACTCTCTTAAGCTAGAACTCTCTAGTTTTGTATAAAGGGAATGCCAACATACAAGTTCCTATACCAACACTAACCCATTACCAAATTCACAGTAATCAATCACAATAGCAACAACAATCTCATTTCACCAAAGCTAGCAAGAATCTAGCTCATCTTGTACTAACCAAATCATGAATAGTCTTCGAAAAGCAGCCTTCACTTCTATGACACATAAGTGAAAGAATGCAGCCAATGAGAGAAAATCCTCCCTGTAGGTATAATGTTTACACTTGATGTGTTGGCATCCCTATACAAAGCACTAAAGAAGCCTACAAAGTTCATCAAAACTGATCTCGGAGAATTTCAGGTAATTGCATCTCATGCATAAGCACGGGATTGCAACATGTGTTGCAAAGCTAGGTCAAATTATCTTAATAACATTTATAAATATTGTTTAAGGTGGTTAAAATCAATTAATTATCTCTCCAAGTCTCCCAAAAATTAATTGTACGTTGTTTAACAAAGAAATAAAAATTTTAATTAAAGAAAGCTTTCTAAATCAATTACAAAGTAAGAAAGAGATAAGCTGTATCTGAATAAGAAGGAAAGAAACATATTCGGAAAATAGAAAAAATAAAAAATTGTTAGGCTTGATTGAACTGGCTTAAAGGATCGGGGCGAGCTTCATTTACATAGCCCATACCCTATTCTATTAGAGTAAAGATCGGGCCAACCCACCCTAATGCAAGGGCCGGGCCGAGCGGGCTTTAAATGAACTTAGGGCCATCCTTCTTCTTGTAATAGTTCTTTTAAAGTTTTTGTGGCTTGCCCAAAAAAAAAAAAGAAAAAAAAAAAAAAAGGGAAGCTAAAGGACTCATATTTCACAGTTATCCACTTAAGTGGTATGGGCCGGGTTGAGTAAAATTACCCGTATCCATACAGTTTCAGTTCCCAAATTCCGTGTCTCAGCTTTTATCCGTAAAATCTAAAGCCCTAAACCCCAGGATCATCGGAGGGAGCCCCACATTTCTGATACTCCTCCTTCTCAGCCTTCCAGCTTCAAGCGGCCCCAACAACAACAGAAGACAGCTATCTCTCCTACATTTCCAATACCAGGTATTAGTCCATCCTCACTCTCACTCTCACTCATTCTGATATCTTCAAACCCATTTCATTCATGTTTTTCCTTTTGAATTAGCGCTCTGACTATTGGGTATTGATTGGGGCTGACTAGAAATTCAGATTGGGGCTTTGATTGCTTTCTGTTCTATTATTCCTTCTCCTTTTGCTTTCATAACAGAATCAATTGCTGCTTTATTTGCTTTTTGTGTGCTCAACTTGGAGTATTCATGGATTATATCAGTTTTTCTAACAACAAGTTTGAGTATTCAGCTGGTTTGTATTGCTAATTGCATGATGCCAAGTTGTTACTCTCATTGATTTTTGTTCCGAATTCTGTCATTTAGTTCATTCATATCTTTCTAACAGCCCAGCTCATTTTGGAATCCTCAGATGAACACTGGCCTTGACCATTGAGATTTCTCTAAGACCTTCATGTATGTTCAGGTACAAAGTTTACGTTATCTCTGTTCTTCTTTACCTTTACAGTTTGTTTGGTTACTGAGAGTTTCTTGAAAATGGATGGCGTTGATCTAGGAATTCAAGAAATTTCATATTTTGGTGTAATTTTTTCTAATTTCAACAACACATAAAAGCGTGGAGCTTTTTCTTTTGGTAATTGGAGGTATTATATGCAGAGTTTGCGATGTTCAGATTGTATGATTCAAATGTTTGAAATGATTGTTTTCGAGCATTAATAATCACAATCAGGGTATGCCTATTTAAATAAAGATGAGATTTTGTATTTAAAACAACTGTTGAAGTTCCAATAGATCAATATCCTTTGCATATTTGATCTTTCTACGTGAAACATCAATTTCCCATGGAGAATAGCTTGTTTTGGATTTGTGCTTAACTTGTAAATTCAAATGAAGTTGATTGAATTTTATCAGAAGGTTTGCTGACATACTCTTATTGGTTTCTAATCATATTGCACATATGTGTCTTGAGATAATAAATTTGTTATTGGTCTAGTTTTCTTTCTTCTGAGATTATTCACTGCCTGGCTGATGGTTTGTAGTGTTTCTTTCCAGTTTGTTGCCCACCTGCAAAGGTAGGCGTGCTTGCAAAAGTTTCCCCTCACTGCGAGTCTGTTACCAATTCTTCTCATCAGCTACTAATTCATTGCCTTCTGTATCGGATGGCTTTGGAACTGAGAAAAAAAGAACTGATTTCGGTCTTCTATTTCAATCCTGCACAAAACTTCACCATGCGAAGTGTCTCCATGCTTTTCTTGTGGTGTCAGGAAAAGCTCAAGATATTATTTTTTCCTCCAGGCTAGTCAATCGGTATGCCTACCTTGGTGATGTTTCATTCTCACGCCGCACTTTTGATTCAATGCCTAGAAAGGATGTCTATACCTGGAATTCAATGGTGTCTGCATATGTTCGCAGTGGACGTTTCCGAGAAGCTGTAGACTGTTTCTCTGATTTTTTGTTGACCCCTGGTCTGCGACCTGATTTCTACACTTTTCCTCCTGTCTTGAAAGCGTGTGGGAATCTAAATGTTGGGAAGAAGATACACTGTTGGCTTATAAAGCTGGGTTTGGAATGGGATGTCTTTGTGGCTGCTTCCTTGATCCATATGTATTCACGGTTTGGATTTATTAGCGTTGCTCATAAATTGTTTGATGAGATGCCATTCCGGGATATGGGTTGTTGGAATGCAATGATTTCTGGGTTTTGTCAGAATGGGAATGCAGCAGATGCATTAGATGTCTTGATTGAAATGAGATCGGAGGGTGTAAAGATGGATCCTGTAACTGTTGCAAGTCTACTGACTGCTTGTGCACAATCAGATGATTCCTTAAGTGGAATGCTGATTCATTTGTATGTCATAAAGCATGGACTAGAGTTTGATCTGTTCGTATGCAATGCCTTGATTAACATGTATGCTAAATTTGGTTGCTTGGGACAAGCACACAGGGTTTTTTATGAAATGCATGTAAGAGATTTGGTGTCATGGAACTCAATAATTACTGCAAATGAGCAGAATGATGAGCCGATGACTGCACTTGGATTCTTGAACAGGATGCAACTATCTGGAGTTAAGCCTGATTGGTTAACACTAGTGAGTTTGGCTTCCATTATAGCTCAATTAAATGATGCTGAAATGAGTAGGTCTGTTCATGGATTCATTTTGAGGAGAGATTGGTTCAAGGAAGATGTTGTTATTGGAAATGCAGTTGTGGACATGTATGCAAAGTTGGGTGCTATAGATTCCGCACGTACTGTTTTTGAAGGACTTCCTGTCAAGGATGTGGTTTCATGGAATACTTTGATCACAGGTTACACTCAAAATGGTCTTGCAAGTGAGGCGAATGAAGTGTACTGTATGATGCAAGAGTGCAAAGAAATAATTCCAAACCAAGGAAGTTGGGTTAGCATTCTACCAGCATATACCCATTTAGGGGCCTTGCAACAAGGGATGAGAATTCATGGGCGGGTGATCAAGAACTGTCTCTACTTGGATGTATTTGTGGGTACCTGCTTGATTGACATGTATGGAAAATGTGGGAGACTAGATGATGCATTATCATTATTCTACCAAGTGCCCAGAATGAGTTCAGTCACTTGGAATGCCATGATTTCCTGTCTTGGAGTTCATGGGCATGGTGGGAAAGCTGTGAAGCTATTCAAAGATATGATAGATGAGGGGGTCAAGCCAGATCATGTAACCTTTGTATCTCTAATGGCAGCTTGTAGTCATTCAGGTTTGGTCAATGAGGGTGAATTGTACTTTCATATAATGCAGAAAGAGTATGGAATCAAGCCTGGTTTAAAGCACTACGGCTGCATGGTAGATTTACTTGGCAGAGCTGGGCATTTAGACAAGGCATATAGTTTTATTAAGACTATGCCTGTACAGCCTGATGCTTCTGTTTGGGGGGCACTACTTGGTGCTTGTAGAATACATGGGAATGCTGAATTGGGGAAAATTGCTTCAGAAGGCTTGTTTGAAGTTGATTCGGAGAATGTGGGCTACTATGTTTTGTTGTCAAATATATACGCAACAACTGGGAAATGGGAAGGTGTGGATAAAGTGAGATCTATGGCTAGAAACCGCAGACTGAGGAAGACTCCCGGGTGGAGCTCAATAGAAGTTAACAATAAAGTTGATGTGTTTTATACTGGAAACCAAACGCATCCATTATGCGAACAGATATACCAGAAGTTGAGGGAACTAACTGAGAAAATGAAGAGCCTTGGTTATGTTCCGGACTTCAGCTTTGTGTTGCAGGACGTCGAGGATGACGAGAAAGAGCATATCCTCATGAGTCATAGTGAGAGATTGGCGATTGCTTTTGGAATCATTAGCACGCCTCCTAAAACTCCCATTCGGATCTTCAAGAACCTGAGGGTTTGCGGTGATTGCCACAATGTGACGAAACTCATATCAGTAATTACGGAGAGGGAGATCATTGTGAGGGATTCAAACCGTTTCCACCATTTCAAGGATGGAACTTGCTCTTGTGGGGATTATTGGTGAAAATGAGAATCAAATAGAACAGTTGTGGCATGGTCAAATATACAGAGGTTTGGACCAAAAAAGAAAATGTACAAGAGGCTCCAACTGCAACCAATTGATGCTTAGATGTGAAGGGAAGCCAGCAACAAGCAGCATTAGCTGTTGATGATTTGGCTTCTACCTCAATTGTGACTCATTCGCAATTGCCAGCTTGTTTCCAGTCACATTGCTTCACTTTGACATCATGAGAAAAGGAAAAGAGAACCAGAATCCTACTAGTTTTTGTTTTACAGATAGTTTACTAGAATAAAATAATTCTGCTCTGAGGTGGCAACCAACTAACCTATTATCTATAACAACGTTTCCCCCCAAATCCACTCCCCCTAATATTACTAGGAAATCGACGAAGCTGCGTACAATAGTGGCGAGTTCATGGCAAACCCTCACGCACCACCGCCTCGACCTCTCTACAAGCAGAACTCCTGGTCGCCGGACATACTCCGTGAGGAGACATGGCAGCGTCAGAAGAGCAATTGGGGTACGCGGAGTCTCAACCGCAGCAAAAGCGTTTCAGACGATGACTTGGAGGAACTAAAAGCCTGCATTGAGCTGGGGTTCGGGTTTGATTCGCCAGAAATCGACCCCAAACTCTGCCGCACCTTACCTGCATTGGAGTCTTACCATGCTTTAAACAAGCAGCGGTTTGGTAAAAGCGTATCAACAGGTTGGTTAACAAGATTGATTTATTTTTTTGTTTCCTGGATCCGAACTCTCAAGGGTCTTTGATTCATTGATTTATTTGTGTTTGTTTTCAGGAGGGGATGATGCGGAGGTGGTGAAGATGAGGTTAAAGCAGTGGGCGCAATTGGTTGCCTGTGCGGTTCGGGAATCATCTTCTTCCGGGAGATAACAACTCAGTATTTGATCTTCTGTTACTAATTTCAGATTAATTATGACGAATTGTAAGCTTTTATTGTTCTCATTGTAAAGGAAAGAGAAACTGTAACGCTGATTTATATTTGGTAGAAATTACCATGCACCAGAAAGACTATACTTTTAGCTCCAACATTGCTTTTGCAAGCAAACACTTGTATTTGTTGATCAATGGAACGCAGAATTTTTTGATCAAACTTCAAGTCTAAGACTAGTTCATTATGATCATTGTAGAAAAGCATGACAACGGCATTAACCAAAACCAAGCGGCACGTCTGGGTCCTCCTCAATACTACCAACTACCAAGACTAGTTCTTTGTTACTGTTTGACAATTACATGTTAAAACACGGAGATGACGCCCCTAATTGATCAATGGAACGCAGAATTTGTTGATCAAATTTCAAGTCTAAGACCAAGAGGCACGTCTGGGTCCTCCTCAACGGCATTAACCGAAACCAAGGGGCACGTCTGGGTTCTCCTCAATACTACCAAGACTAGTTCTTTGTTTCTGTTTGGGTCTTTTATGCCCCGTTTGTAACCAAAAAAGAAAAGAAAAATGATTTCTACTATATAAAATGTGTGGCACGGATTCAAGGCAGCTGCTATACCGTCACCCTCGAGAAGAATATGTTCCACGTCAAATTTGTTCATGTCTCATGGTTTTCTTTAGAAGCATATGTTGCATAATTGTTTTTTTTTTTTTTTTTTTTTTTTTTGTGAATTATGTGTTTGTACGTAGAAAAAGGAGCAGCTATAAAATGCGCTCATCAATTTGAATAAACCCACCTTATAGTTTTGAAGTGTTTTAATCTCAATTCTTTAAATTAAGGGGAAATGCCCAAATACTCTAATTTTAGGGAAATTAGTCCCCTTCCCCCATCAAACTTATGGATTTCTCCATTACCCATAAGATAATTGATTTTGTTCCCTAATACCAAATTAAGTGTTTTTTTTAAGACTATTTTGCCCTCTACCCCTTTGTCACATAGAGAGAGAAGAGACTTCTCTAGAGCATATGATAATATAAAAGCTATTAACCCTAATCTCATTATCTAACCTAACCTATGGTCATGAACACTGCTAGCCATTTTACTGAAGCTTGGCATGATATGATTGAGGTCAGTGCACTGTGCATTATTTGGAGTCTAGAATCTATAATTGAAGTAATGGACAGAAGCCCAAACTGTTTGAAGCCCAGAAAGCCCATAAGCTTGAATATGGCCCAGGATTTCTGAGTCGAAGATTTACATAAAAGAAAGAAAGTACGTCGTCTGCAAATGGACGAGGAGAAGCTTCAGAAATTCGTGGAAGCCTACTTGAAGAAGAATGGGCTCAAGTTAACGGAGTACGCTCTCCAAGAAGAACTTCAGCAATCTCTTCCTCCCCCGTCTCTCAATTCGACCCTGACGTCGTCAGGCAAATCCTCGCCTTCTCCGAGTCAGTCGCTTGTAAAACAAAACAAATCCAAAATAAACTAGAAAACCTAAAATAAAAAGAATGTAAAACTAACCTAAAAATATTAAATCACGAATCGGATAATTAAGACGTTACATTTTGGCCTAAATCTGATAGGGCTCACTAAAGTGAGTCTTGAAGATCTCGTCGTTCCCATTCTGGAAAGGTATCATGCGTTTCAAACGGACATTCTGGCCAAAAGTTAGTCAAATCTGATTCAAAATCAAAACCTGACTTTTCGCACGAGAAACCCGAAAAGTCCAAAACCAAATCTTCTTGAATATTCCAGCGGCTAGTAACCTGATTACGCGTGAGTTACCTATTTTCCAATCACGCTTCTTGATTCTACACCGCTTCTTTACTTTTATGGTTTTTTGGCTAAACTGGGTCCATTCTCGTCCTACATCAATCATCTCTCTCTCTCTCCCGCATTCACATGCTTCCTTCATGCTTAGGGTAATTGCGTTTCATCTTTGACAGAATTTTATAGACTAGTTATGCGTGACACATTTTCGGGGTTCAGTGCAGTTGTTTGGTAAGCGTCTTGTATATGAATTCCAGTTTAGGAGCTGGGATTTTGTTTCTGTACCAAATTTCACCCCGGAGCACGCACTTTTGGTGCGTATCTGGAACACTTCACTTTGCTGGATCAGTTAGTTGTAGGTTTCCCTCTTCTTATAACTACAACATTGTCATCAATTAGATTTGGAAGTTGAATCCTTATCGGACATGTATCGAAAGATATGGGCTTAGCTTGAGGTTGGTTGATGAGAATCACGAGATGAAGCGTATTTTAGTATTTTGTGTTTTTTTTTTTCTTCTTTTTCTTTCTTTCTTTCTTTTGAGAAGAGTTTTGTGGTTATATATATTGTGTTGATACAGTGGAATGCATCATATTCATTCAAAAAAAAAAAAAAAAAGCATTTCAATAGAAGTCTAAAGTTGTTTCCCGAGGCAGGGACAATGATCCTCTGCGGAGCAACTTACCTAGCCACTTAAACTTTTAACTAGATAATGACACATGAATATAATGAATCTAATGATCTAAAATAAACTTTAGACTTCTATTGAAATGCTTTTTTTTTTTTGAATGAATATCATGTCGATATATTGATAACTCAAGCCGTGGAGACTACATATTTATGGGCAGTAATAAATTGGAAGTTGTTTCCCGAGGCAGGGACAGTGATCCTCTGCGGAGCAACTTACCTAGCCACTTAAACTTTTAACTAGATAATGACACGTGAATATAATGAATCTAATGATCTAAAATAAACTTTAGACTTCTATTGAAATGCTTTGCCAAAAGGGAAAAACATCATTGAATTCATTGTTTGACAGAACAAGAATCTCGAGCATCACACAATTCGCCAACGACCTTGGTAGTATCCCCTGCAATTTGTTATCACTAACATCAAACATCGTCAGATTTCTCGTGTATGTTTGCGGGAGATGGCCTTCTAAAGAGTTCTTTCCAAGGTCTAAAACCCTGAGCAAGTGTAGGGAGGAGAAAGAAAGAAACACAAACACACTTTTCTTTTTCATTAGGCAAAACAAATAAGCTCAATTTCTCCGAGTCCTCTTCTCACTTTTCTTTTTCATTAGTCTGGTCAGTATCCCCACAATCTCAAGGAAATACTCACGCTTCCTTGTGACGAGGACGACTGCAAGAACCCCTCCAACTAGCAACCACTATGCCAAAAAAGCTATCAGACAACAGAGTTCAGACGACAGAATAGTCATTTTCTGTCGTCTGAGTGTTTCAGACTAAACTCAGACGACACATAAATTAAATGTGTTGTCTGAATACAATGAGAAACCATGCTTGTTTCATTTTGAAGATATGGTCAGACTCAGACGACACTTAAATGTCGTCTGAAAACATGAAAATTTTCTTAGCAGAAAGTTTAGATTTCCCTCCAACAAGTTGAATCTTTTCCCTCCCAAATGCCCAAACCCTATCGGTGACTAACTAATGGGGTGATATTCAGACAACACAGTTAAGAAATTGTGTTGTCTGAATAAGGTGAGTCTGACTTTTTTATGTTTTAGGTCTCTTTTGGCATATCAAAAACCCTTCGTGATTTTTCATTCCCACAAACTCTGTCTAAAACTCTCTCTCCTTCAGCAAAACCCCCTCTTCCTCTCCATCTCTCTCATTTCCTTCCCCAAAACCCCACAACCTCCCAAGTCCCAACAGACCACCGCAATCACTCTCAATCAAAAACCAACATGCCCCAAACTCGCCTCTTCCTCTTCCTCTTCCGGCTCAACCCTGGTTCAGATCCAATCCCCAGAAGGCTGCTTTTCCCAAAGACAATGGTTTTTTTTTTTAATTTGGGCGTTTAGGGTTCTTCTGATTTTGGGGTTTGTTTGGTTTTTTACATTTTTCTCATGATTTTTCTTACTGCAGATTGAAATTGATGAAATCTCTCTCGCAAAGGCTATGCTTCGAGGCGTGGCCGGAGGAAGTGCGACCTGGCGTAGACTCGTGGGGCGAAGGGAAGGCAAAGTGGTGAGGACTCTTTGGGCGAGGACTACTTATACAGGCTGGGCAAAGAGGCCGATAACAAGAACATCGCCGTAGGATACCGAGGCGACGTCGTCGATGATCTTTTCGTCGGCAAATCCCTCAATCGAGACTCCGATATCGTCTTTGATTATCGATAGAAGGTCACCAGGTCCTTCCAGTACCTGCAAGGCGATTATTACATTGCGC
Source organism: Rosa rugosa (assembly GCF_958449725.1). Taxonomy (NCBI): domain Eukaryota; kingdom Viridiplantae; phylum Streptophyta; class Magnoliopsida; order Rosales; family Rosaceae; genus Rosa; species Rosa rugosa. The sequence goes on from NC_084822.1 coordinate 9,772,916, forward strand.
CTCTCTTCATGGTATAATGGACTTCGATAACCTTCTCGACTTCGAGAACGACGACCCACTCCTCAGCCCTCTGCTAAAAATTGGTGGGTCTTCTCTTTTGTTCGATTTGGTAGTTAGGTTTTCTTGCTTTCTCACTTTACTTTCTTGAATCATTTAAATGTTTTGTATGAATTTTGCTCTCTTAGAACTTAAAATTTCATTCTTTCTTTTTTGTTTCAAATTGTCATAAATTGTTGGACTTGGAGTGAAAAAGTGAGAGCCCAACACTTGAACATGATCTGTTTCCATTTAAAATCATAGCAGATCTTGCTTTTGCATATACGTTAATGTGAAATTGACACTACAGGAATGCTAATATGCTAATTGTACAAACTGGCTAAGCATGATTAACGCGATGGGAGGTCTCCAACTTAAACTAACAGAGGCTTAAGACTACACTATCTAATTCTACTGATTGCTCCTATAGTTGACTTTGACTTGTCCACTTTTGATGCATTTCTATAGCATAGTCTGACAGAAAGCTTCATCACTAGCTAGCTTCATTTTCTTCCCCAATTACACACTTTACATATTTTTTGGTCTATTCATTCCTGCAGCTGCGGTTTGAAGTGGCTCACAGGTTTTGGTGTCCTTAGTAATTTACCCTGGACACCCCAAGATATATATATTTTGTCTAATCTACTGCAACTGCAATTTTTTGTTGTTATAGCTTTTGTCAACTGAGTTCTAATTTTGTTTTCAATTTTATTTTGGAGTGGTTAGTGGCATTAGACCAATGGTTAATACTAAACCAAATAGATTATGGATTTCAATTTGATTTGTTTCGATTCACTACACCAAAAAGTTAATCACACAACACTAATCACACAACGAAACGAAAATCATCTGTTGTGTGTTTTAGTAAGCTCTATTGTACAACGGTATTAGTGATATTTTGTTGTGTGAATGTCAACAAACTGATAACTTTTTTATCAGAACTAGATTGCACAATGGAATTAACCATTGTCCGTCGTCTGAGTCTTAAAAAATTTAGCGGCAGATTTCCCCCCACTTTAGAGTCTTGGTTGGCTCTTGAAACACTGAAATTTGGGTTACTAGGTACAACGGGTTTCACTATTTCCGTTGTGTGATTGAAAAACTAAGCACCAAATTACGTTTGAGGAAGCTTGAATGTCTTCCCCTAGATAGGCCTAGTGTAAGCTGCTGTAATTGTACAACAGATTTAAGATTTTCTGTTGTATGAACTTGGACTAGGCGGCAACATTTTGAGCCAAAATGTTATACGCGGCATATTTCCCTCCATGTTTTGACATTTTGATTTTGTATTAGTGTGCTCCTACAATAGTATGTTACACAATCGTTGTGGGAGTGACTTAGAGAATTTATTGAGGGTTAATTGTGTCCCAAAACCTAGCCATATCTCGACCTAATTGTAAAGTGGATAAAAAAGAAAACAAAACCTCTCTCTTGCCCCTCTCGAACCTATCGACCCGTCTCGACCCTCGATCATCTTGTTCGCCACTTTCCCTTCCCCTTCTTATCCAAAATGCAAATCCTGTGCCCTCCTCACTTGTAATCCAAATCCCTAGATCCAAACTACTAATTCAAACCCGCAATTTCCCCCATTTCCCACTCAATTTTTCGAAATCCATACCGAAGTTTTCCTCAATTGAAAAAATGGGATTCGAATTGAACGCTTTAGGGTTTCGAGTAATCGAGCAGCAGTGCGATGAGCAACAACACGGAAAGTGCAAATTCTGAGCCTCTTGAGCGTGACGACGGCGCTGAGGTGGTTACCTCAATTCCCGATTCTTCTGGCATTGAGGATGCGGTGCCGCAGCTGCTGCACGTCGTCGTTTCAGAACCATCGAAGAGCAAGACGAGAATGAATCTGACGACGATGAGGATATCCCCAATAAGTTCAGTCGGTTTCTTCACGTTACAAACCCTCAAGCTCGCCGCAATTCCTTCACCTTCTTCTTCTTTACGCTCCGTTTTCAAACCATTATCCAAAACCTTCCTCTACTGCCATAGCCACACACCAAGACCTCAAGTTCCTCTCTTCTTCGTCAAGGGCTTTTTAGCCTCAGCCGTACAATCCACTGTCGCTACAGCACCAAAAGCAACAAGCCCAGATGAGAAAGGTTCTCTCTTTTCATAAACTCGTTGGGTTTTTGAATAAAGTAGAGTTCTTTAGATTATGTTTAGTTAAAATTTTTGTTTTTTTTTTTTTTTTTTTTTTTTTTTTTGCGATTGTAGGTGTGAAACCACAGTGGAAAGTGATAGATTTCAAGGGGCATGGATAAGGGAGAACAAGGATGCTGTTGCTTGGGTAAATGCTTTATCATTCTGCATATGGTTTACTGAGATCCCATTCTTCTGGTTTATTGAGATATGGTCATAGGCTGAATTGGATATGCTTCTGGTACTGTGAATTGAGATATGCTTATAATTTTTGTTTTCTTTTTATAGTATTGTAGCCTAGTTTCATCGGATTTGGGTGATATCTGGTATGAGTCTGGATTTGATCGGTCATGAATTTAGGTTTCTTTTTGGTTGTCCTTTTGTTCTGCATCTTAGAAAGTCAAATCTGCAATTAATTCATAGGTTTTAGTGTAGGACCAACTCTGCAGTCTTTCTTTGTAGTGAAACTTGAATGGCTGGGAACCCATTAGCAAGTAGCAAGGCTTCGTTTTTCTTGTATTTCTAGTTGATGATGCCATTTTTGCTCTTTGAAAGCTATCATTATTGAAAAGATATGAACACAATTAGTATTGCAATCAAAGGATGAGCTGCATTAAATCTTAGTAACAAAAAATAGAGAAAAAGTATGGCATGCATGCTTATATTTAGATATGTTCCCTTGATATAGATATATTCCTAGGACTGCAGATGTAGGAGTGCTGCAGTACATGAAGAAATTAAAATTACTGCAAACACATAAGTAGGAGATCTTCCAATTAAAATTCCTCATGCAGGATTGTGTGCAGTAGGAGATCTTCCAAAAGTTTGTTGCCAAATTGAATGAGCACTATGAGAATGTTCTGATTGAAATGTGTTATAGCTTAAAATCAAATATCTAAGGAACAAGTGAGGGTGAAAGTGTTAGTAATTACTTTTCGTTATTTTAAAATCGATGCTGACTATAAGTTTAATAGTTTGCATAAGTGCCTTAAGTATGTAATAATAGATTCATATACTGATGGTGACATGGTGCAGCTCTTTCCGGTCATCTTTTAGTGGTTATTATAATATTTGATGGATATTGATCAATAACACATCAATGTATTTGCAAATCTGTATCTTCCTTTACAATTCAAGGTCAAGGTGAAATTATTTTTTTCTTTTGAAGAATTTGTTGTTCCTCTGGTATTTATGTTACTTATACATAAGAAATCAGGTGGTTAAACTTTTACCTGCTTAAAAATACAGGAGCACTACTTTTGGCCTTCAGACAGCATTGCTCTGGAGAAATTTGAGATAAAGTGGCCTGAAGTAACAAACCAAGTGGGGGAACAGATCACCTCGAGTACTATTTTGGTAATGTTTAGCACCAACTCCAAATGATCTGTTGCTCGTACTGATATTCATCTTTGAGCAGATAATCCGCTTGTCCCTAGCATCGGCCATTTGTACTTGGCAGTTAATGCTAAACACGATGAACTGGCTTCTGAGGGGACAATGCAATTCGCCAAGTGAGTTTTACAGAGTCTGCTCACATAGTGCAAGCATCATGGTCATCATATGTAATTTTTCTTGGATTGCACTTTAATAAAATAAAGATAGAGGTTAGTGGAAGTAGTATGCTCTAGCCTAGTCAACAAAGTAAACCTTCATGCTATTAAAAGTAATAAAACGTGCACTTTTTAAAAAAAAAAATTGGTGATTAGTAAGAGATAATGGTCACTGGAAGAAATATTTACCAGATTTTCTCAATATCTTTATAGTTTTGTAATGCTCTGAGCATAGTATGGTGTTCAGTGTTCCTTTTAATATAATATCTGGTGCAAACAAATTGCAGTGCCAACAAGTGCTTAAAGAGCTAGAAGCATCGGTCAATCTTGCTAGGGGTTTCTATATAGTCATAATTGCATTTACTTTTGGTTGGTATATATTTGTTGGATTTGATCATCTGCTACAAGCTTGGCCAAGTGGTTGAGACTTGCTGTGAATAAATGGGACAACATCATTGCTGGTAATAAGGTGGAAGTCTGGGGCACAAGTTCTTGTTGTCGTGGACTAGTGAGCTCACTCTCTCTTTTGAAGGCGAGGTTTATGTGTTTTTTGCTGTTATGCCCCAGAAGGTCACTCTCTGTTTCTTTCTTGCTTGTATATTATAAATTGTTTAATTCTAAAATGCTTGTATATTATGTACATAGTAAGGCATTATCCCTCTTGTTCATTGCATTTGTTAATTGTGTCAGGAACTATATGGTGGAATGTTGCATAAAGAGTCTTTGGGAGATCGAGCGTGGAGTACCAAGCATTAATGCAGCAAGCTATATTTTGTTTCATCGTGTAAAACTTAACCAGGAAACTTAAATGCTTTTTAGTCTATCCAATGTATGAATGCTTTAGCAATGTTCCTTAAATTCAATATTTGATGAATTGATGTATCCCAATGACTTTGGAACAAATGTTGATCATTTGATGGTTTGTATTCAATTTGTATTCCAATTGTTCACTATTAATTTATATCCATTCAAAATTTGGGTATTCACACAACGCAATTATATATATCATACAATGGATTTTAATAACTAACGTCATTTAGTTTTAATCTCATACAACAGAAAAGGCTAGAACTCAGTTGTCCCAGTTTAAATCACACAACAGAATAATTAAAAAAACGTTGTATGAGAATTTTAACCCACAACGGCATAAAAACAAGTTCTGTTGTGTGAATTGCTGCGCATGACTGCTGCACATGGTTGCGCCTGGCATCTGTCGAGTTCTGGGACAACGGTGCAAATGAATATATGTCGACTGATTGCATCTCACACAACGGTGAATTCACCGTCGTCTGAGTTTTCATCAGACAACATCGAGATAGACGACGGTGAGTCTCCAAATCACACAACGTTTTTTCGCCGTCGTGTGATGCAGTTTTTGGTGTAGTGTTTCCAGGTTTTGTTGATCTCCAGACTTCAACCCAAAAATTGTTGTAGTATCACAAAAAAAGAGTCCAGGTATACTCTTGATGCTCTTGTGTTTTTGATGCTCTTGTATTCCATTCCTTCTCAATTTAGCCCTCTGTGTTATACTTAGTTTGAGTCTTTAAATAAAAGTCCTCGTGTCTTATGTGAAAAAATTTAAGAACTTCTTGAGTGGCTTAATGTGTAGGTTATAGATTCAAAATGATGTCATCTCAAGTTATGGAACAAATGCAAAGCAATGTGGTTGTCAAAGAGCACTCAGAGGACCTACCTCTTACATCGTCATATGAATCTTCCATGGAAGCACTTTCCTCTCTCATTATAAGTAAAAAACGTGGAGACGGATCATCTGTTGGTGGTAAATATGAAAAATTGGAGAGGATGACGATGTATCTCAAGGTATGATGCTGACAAAATGATTAGCACAGCATGCTCTGAGTAGTTAGTTAACAATTTGATTTACTGTTCTGAGGTTGAAATGCTGGATGATTGTTCTTACAGATACTAGACTTGGAGAAAGACATAGGAGGACTCAGAATTATTCATGTAGCTGGAACCAAGGGACATGTGTTTCTTCTTACCATAAACTATATATGCTTGATAAATCAGACTTAGACTTTCAGAAACTTAGCACCGTTCTTTGAAATATATTATGATATCAAACCGTCATAATGCCATTTACTAATAAGGTCCTCAAACAAGGACATGTTTCTTACCTGTTAGATCAGATATGAACAGCCAACACACAGAGTCAGCAATGCATCTCCATATCTAATGCTATAGTTTGAAAACGTCCTTATTAGATGTGTGCATGTGTTTGTATTTTTAATGCAATTGAATTATGCAATTCTGTACATGTATAGTTGCTTTAAAAGGGTTCAAGGTGTCTGACATGATTAAAATGGAAAATGTTTTTGTAGTTTAGTACCTGCTTCTCTCTCTCTCACACACATTCTATTTTAGATTTGCGGATTTGCATATAAGGGTTCAACATGCACATTCTGTGAAGCTATTTTACGGCAGTGTGGTTTTCGGACAGGACTGTTCACTTCTCCTCACCTGATTGATGTGAGAGAAAGATTTCGTATAAATGGGTTAGTATTTTAACACACGACTCAGCTATATGGATTAGCTTTTGCTTGTAAACCACACACACACACACACAAATCTCAGTCTCTCTCTCTATTGCTATCTCTTTCTCTCAATAAGAATCGGTGTTCTAAACTAATAGGTGGTAGCAAGCCTCTAGTCCTTAGAGTTTCCCAAATTTGAAGAGTAAGAGCACCTAAATTTTCCATGAGTAGATAGTCTATTTGTACCTCATTTGTTTTGGCATAACCCCTTGTGGAAAAGAGTCTCATTAATTATTATACTGGAATTCCTTTTTTTATTGAATCTTTGAAATAGGTCCATCAAGTACATTAGAATTGAAGAGGAGATAAACTAGATGAAATGCAAACAAAAGTTCAAAAGCCTGTTTTCTTCCACCTCCTATTTTTGCAGAGACAACTATTATAAATTATTTCCAGCATGCAAGATTGTTGCATTGCTTTTGGTAGCCGGGTTTTGGTTTTGCGCTTTGTGGTATTTTTGTGTCTTTTCTTGAATATGATATCCTCAGCAAATATCTTTTCTAGCTTCAGTTTTTGTGCACACAGTTAGCTTTGTTAATTGAATATGTAAACAAGTATCAATCCTTGTTCTGAGCATGACGCAGCTGCAATGTGATATGTGGTTCTGTACTAAGTTTCGCTCTTGAAATATGTCATTTTGCTAAATTTCTGTGTTTGTGTTGTCTGCAGACTGCAAGAATTATATAGAACAATGGCAGTCTTCTCTTCAAAACTTTGATGCCTCAATTAGCTGATATCTCTGGAGGATTATCCGCTTCAAGAATCATAGCTGTTACATAATTGGCTAAATTAAAGCTTCTGCTACTTAGTCACTCTAGATTAGTATAGTTGCTCCAAATAGTAGTTTTTTTGCCTTATAAGTTTATTGAGCTGATGCTCATTAGGTTTATGTATGAAACAGTTATGGATGTATGTGTTGACTGTAATGACAGATTGAATAATATATGCCAATTGTGTAGTTTCCGGATTACATCCTAATAGGAATACAAATGTGACCTCTGAAATACCATGCAACCACTAAATCAAAGCCAAAATGTGTTGTTGGAGCTACGTAAGAACAACAGAATTCAGGAAAAATCTATTGTTATTTTCCCACTCAAACAACAGAAAATTGTGGCCTTACAATAAAAACAAAGTCAAAAATATATAAACTTTTGTTGACTCAAAACAAAAATAACAACATATAATTGTATCTTAAATGAATGTACAACAACAAATAATTGTCTTGTGTTGATAGTTTAAATAACAGTTAACTGTTATTAAAATACAAAACAAACATCAGTAAACTGTTATTATAAGTCATTACAAACAACAAATAACTATCGTCTGAATTTTAATCAGACAACAGACAACTTCAAAACCTTCTGTCGTCTTGGGTTTAATCAGACAACAGATGACTTGAAAAACTTCTGTCGTCTGATACCCCAAGAGACGGCACCGTACTAGACAACAGAAATTTTTTTCATCAGACGACAGATCTGCTCTGTCGTCTGATTGCTTTTTTGGCATAGTGTAACCCACACACAGATCCTGCCAGAACAAATATCCAATCCAATTCAGTTCCAAAATCAGAACCATTTTCTTCTTCTGTTGAAGGTAGCAATTGAGGAGCTTCATTGCCACATTTCTTTGGCAATGGATCTCCACACAACCCCAGGTTTCCTTCATATGAAGTACTCTCAAATGTAGCAAACTGGGTTCCACGAGGAATAGGACCACTGAGATTGTTATGAGAGACATCGAGTTTTGCAAGGAATGTAATCTGTGTCAGTTGTCGAGGGATCTTCCCTGAGAATTTGTTCTGTGAAAGGTCCAACGATTCAAGCAACTTTAATTTTCCCAAGGATGAGGGGATCAAACCAGTGAGAATGTTGTTGGACATATTGAGCAAACGAATCGAAGCCCCGTCAGGGCCCCAATGAATTCAGGAACCTTCCCTTCGAATCTGTTGCTTGAGATGTCAATGGCTGCAAAGTCCTCTGGAATCTTGGGATAGAATAAGTTCACACCTTTACTTGTGATTGTGAAGGAGAAATACTTACCGCCATATATATGAAGGATTAAAAAGAACATCTGAGGTTGTCTTCATGTATGAGAATTGATTCGAAGTGGTACCTTTGATTGCATTTCCAGAGAATATGTATTCAAATGGGAAGTTGCCTGAGAAATTATTGAAAGATAGATCAAGAATGCGCAATTGAAGGAAATGATCTAGATTCTTTTCAGGTTTCCTTATCACACCGTGGAACGCATTATGGCGCAGTGCCAAAAGTTTCAACTCCGGGAGAGTCCCCAACCAAAAGGGGAAAACATCATTGAATTCATTGTTTGACAATTGACAGAACAAGAAATTTGAGCATTACGCAATTCGCCAATGACCTTGGTAATGTCCCCTGCAATTTGTTATCACTAGCATCAAACATCGTCAGATTTCTGGTGTATGTTTGAGGGAGATGGCCTTCAAAAGAGTTGTTTCCAAGGTCTAAAACTCCCAGATTATCACTGAAGTTCCCAAGACACTGCGGAAGCATGCCACTCAACTTGTTATCTGACAAATCAAGGTAATTGAGAGATGTCAGATTGCAAATCAAAGGCAAAAGTTTTCCACTTAGCTTATTGTTTGAAATCAGATAGTACTCAATGGATGGTGAAGGTATCAGTGGTGATCCCTGAATCATGTTGGACGAGAGATCCAAGAGTTGTAGGCCGCTCCACGAAAGAACAACTGGAGGTTGGTCAAAGCCGGAAAGGAAGTAATTATGAGAAATGTTCATGACTGTCAAATTTTCTGTGCTTACGTTCCACATCCATTTCGGTACTTGACCATGCATTCCATTCTCAGCAAGATCGAGCCACCTCAAATTTTCTTGGTATCTTAGGAACCTTGGGAACTCTGTTATGTTGCAAGAACCCAATCCTAGAGTCATTAGGTTTGGAAAAGTTGCTGTTGCATTCAGAAACCTTGTCTCTTCGAACAATAATTCCAATTTATTTCCAGATAAATACAGTACGAGGAGATTTTGGAACTTTTGAAACATTTGGAAATTTACTTTGCCGCTCAAACTATTATTATTTAGATAAAGATACTCGAGATTCGTGAGATTGGATATGGACTCGGGAATGGAACTGTGCAAATTATTTGAAGAAAGATCTAGAGCAGTTAGTTTGCTAAGATTGCCTAGAGAAGATGGGATTGGCCCAGTTAATTGATTCATCGGAAGTGAAAGTGTTATGAGCTGGTTGAGATCTCCGATGGAAGACGGGATGTGACCATCGAAATCATTACCAGAAAGGTCTAACTCAGTGAGCTGGGTGAGGTTTCCTAGAGAAGATGGGATTGCACCAGTTAATTGATTTGATGCAAGCGAAAGTGTTGTGAGCTGGGTTAGATTTCCAAGAGAAGGCGGGATGTAACCACTGAAATGATTATTATCAAGTAACAGATATGACAGTTGGGTAAGGGTTTCCAAAGAAGCAGGGATTGAGCCAGTAAGTGTGTTATTTGAAAGGTCTAAATAAACCAGCCGCCTAAGATTACCGAGTGAAGACGGAAGCAAACCTGAAAAATTGCAACGACTAGCCACAAACTCATTCAGTGAATCAAGCTTTTCAATTGAAAAAGGGAAGTATCCTGAAAACCTTGTTCTAGAAACTCTCAATGACATGAGAGGACTTGTTTGTTCAAATGCCGGCAAAAAACCTGTGAGATCTGGATTTGATTCTATATTAAGAAATTTTAAACTCTGTCATTTAAAAAGGATTACCGGGAATTCGCCTAGCAGCTGACAATACTCTAGGAGGAGAGATGTCAAATTCCTAAAAGTCAATTCCCTCGTTTGGCATTATTAGATTAGAAATTTTAAATTTCTCGGTGGAAACAAATAAAGGAATTCATTATTTAAATTCCACACTTCAATTTCCACCAAAATAGGTGTCATTTACGAATTCCTTTGCAGTATTCAATTTTTATTTCCAAAACAAGGCTTTTTTCTATTTTATTTTTTTTATTTGTTTTAAACTTTATTAATTTATTACACATTTCAATTCCTAAATAGATACAACCAAACAATAGAAATTGCAATTAATGGAATTTTAGATTGATAGAGTTAAAGATTCCATCATTTATAAATTTCTACGGATTTTATAATTTTCTCATCCAAACGCACCCTTAAAGAAAACTCAACTATTTTGTTGACAGCTCGGGAATTTCCAATCCCCACCCTAATTCGAATCCAAGAGTCTTTTGGAAGACCCTCTTCAACATGGACTTGGTAACCGACTAATTAAGCCAACCCTATCTCACTGCAAACTTAACATAGGCCATCAATATATATAAGAGGGATGAATAGACCGAGAAATCATATTCCAGTATTTAATACTTCGTGCTTTTCAACAGAAAGAAAACCCTAATTACTGGTCCGATGACTCGGATCATATCATCACCAAAAAGACGACGTCAATCATCAGATTCAGACTTATTCATGGATAATGTTAATATTGACGATCTCCCTGAGGTTCTTTTGGTTGAAATTCTCTGTCGACTTCCTTGCAATAAGCTTGTTTTTCAATGCAAGTGTGTGTCCAAGCGTTGGTTGGGTCTCATATCGGCTCCATATTTTGTTGGCCGCTATCTATGCATCCAACGTGAATCGCAAAAGGCCAGCCCTCTAACTACTCTTGTTACATTTAATGGAGGCTCATATTCTCTCCTTACAACGTCTGACAATCCGGTCTTCCAATCAACAAGTTTCACTCTTAGTTTCCTCCCATGCTATCAACCCAAAGCATTAGGAGAACTAGCAAAATTTCGTCCGTGGAAATTTCTTAAAAAGGGTTGCGTAGTACCAATGTTTTCAAAGGCGATTTTGAGGCGAGCCCGGGGCGCGCTCCGGTGTGAGGCGACCGGAAAACGCCTCGCCGGTCTAAACTGAGGCTTGCTGCTGGAAAAGCCTCCGCCTAGGCGTCGGGGCGGCCATTTTTGCCGAAGGCGAGGTCTGATGCGGCGGGAGGCGGAAGGAAGAAGATGGAATAACGTGTATTTTTGTTTCTCCTTTCCTTCAGCCAAAATGACGTCATTTTATACAGGTCCCTTTTCTGAAAATTTCTTTGGGCCAATCCAATATAGGTAGGTAACATGCAAAAGATAATGGCCCATTTACATATTCAAAGCCAAAAGCCCAAAGAATTCAATAATCTGATAATATATTTATTAGTTTATATTTTTATGTATTTGAATATAATTTATAAATGTAATATATTAGAATAATATTTGCGGAAAAAGCGGTCGCCTCATCGCCTTGAGGCACTCGCCTCGCGAGGCACTAATAAGACGCCTTCGCCTTCGCTTTCGCATTTGAAAACATTGCGTAGTACCACCAGTTATTGTAAGGACGTACAAAGACTTGGTTTTGTGCTGTGCGACCAGGTACAATCAACGTGATTACTACCTCTGCAATCCATACACCAAGCAATGGACTCGTCTTCCTCCCACCCCTCAAGTACACTACCATGAGGTACCCCTGGCCTTTGTCTGTGACCCATACTATAAGTACGAAGGCGATCATTGTCGAAAACAAGAACAAATATTCAATAATAGTTCTGTCATGCTCAATGATGAGTATATGTGGAAGGTCGTGCGAGCAGTACCAAATTCATCAGATCCTAACTTCCATTTAGAGGTCTTCTCTTCTGAGACCCGTCAATGGAGAGAGTTAGTTGTTTCATGCTCGCGACCATTTTCGTCACTTGAAATATCTGTAGAATCTTCGCACTCCATTGCTTACAAGGGAATGTTGTATTGGTGGTGCCGTGACGGGTTTATATTCGAGTTAGATTTGTCCATGTCCACTACTAATACCAGTAGTACTGGCAGCGGTGATCATAATAATGTTGCTAAATGTCGATTCATTGAGCTGCCTGAGGATTTAAAAGTTCAGGGATTTCCCTATCTAGTGTTGAGCCAAGGGCGACTGCTGATGTACCTGTACCTGACGCAAGATGATGATGAGGATTCAATGAAAGTTTGGGAGCTGAAACAAGTGGTGACGGACAATAGTGGCCAAGGCAAATTCAAATGGTTAGTCGATAGAGTTTCCGTAACATCCAAAGATATTGAACTAACACGAGAAAAATACGGCCGGCCCAGTTTTGGAGTGGTAGCTTTCCACCAAAATAATGAGGATATTGTGTATTTATCAAATATTAACCAAGTTATCACTTGTAACCTCCTTGGAGGAAGGTTAGAAGCAGCTACAAAGATTCGATATTTGGGGATTTTAGAATTCACCTATCCGTTTGTGCTTCCATGGTGGCCTACACCAATTCCCTCCAGACCGTAGGCTGTAGATTAGGTAGACTACGATATGTATGTTTGTAAGAGAAGTTGAACCTCTATATTTATTTTTAGCTAGCTACAATCATTGTTATATAAATTATTTCCTTATTAGAAGAAGTTAAGGAGTTGTATGCATTTTTTTTTTTTCCTTGGACTCCTTGTCCATGTATAGCTTCTGAAGGTTTCTTGTGAACTGGAAGGGGTAACTATAGTAGGCAACAGAAAGCGAAAAGGGGAGAAAACAGTGGAATAAGAAACAGCAAAACAACCCAGTAAATCATTCTTGCAAAACACCAAGTCTGCTCGCCAAGTTTTCTCGCTAGCTTGTTAGACTACGTTAATAAATGAAGAGTACTGTTTGTCGAAATTTGCTTACTTCTCTCTCTCTAGCTCTCTTTCTCTCTCTCTCTTTTTTTTTTCTTTTACATTAATACTAAAATACTATTGAATAACTTGACATTGCCAACAGATTGAAGGTATTTTTGCAAAGGGATATCAAGGTGAGTTGAAATGCATCTCATGCCTACTCGAGGAAAACTAACTTCAAAGGGATATCAAGGTGAGCTGAAATGCATCTCATGCTCTCACCCTTTTGAAGACGTAGCACATGTTTTTTGTGCATGCCCTATTGCCAAAGAAATTATCGCAGGTGCCCCCTTTCATTTACATGCTTTCATCTCGCCAATTTTTAATTTCAAGGAATGGATGCTTGAGCAAGCAGTGAATCTTCAAACTGATGTGTTCCAAAAACTACTCATCGTTTTATAGGGTATTTGGATGAATCGAAATTGCACTCTCTGGTCATGTAAACCTCAGACAGCGCAAAACATTGTGTGTGGTACAATGGCTTGGTATTTTGAGTACCAGCAAGCCAACTGCTCTTCTGTTAGACCTGCTGTGGTATGTAAAAAACAGAAATGGACTCCACATGCACCTGGGATGTTAAAGCTTAATGTAGATGGAGCCTTTCTGCCAAATTACATGAAAGGAGGAGTGGGGGGTGTTCTTCGAGACTCTAATGGCCATTTTGTTGCTGCCTTTGCTCATCACCATGTTAACTACGTTACTTCTGCAAAGCAGGTTGAGCTGCTGGCTATTAAATCGGGTTTACAATTGTTGCATGAACGGCAAGTCAGCGACTGTACGTATTGTGCAGACTGACTATATATCCAGTAGCTGTAACTGAGATTCATGCGGAGAATTATCACATTTTGGAACATGAGAACATAATTGATGATATTCATTGGTGGTTGCAAGGTAAAGCAGGGATCTCTATTATCCACACACCTAGAACTGCAAATGCAGTAGCTCATAGGTTAGCTAGTGAAGCATATGAATCTGTGGATCGTTTAGATTGGCAGGGCAATGCTCCAGATATACTTAGACCATGTTTAAGTTATGATTGTAATCATACTGCTTAATCTCAATGCAATGATGATCCCTTTATTCAAAAAATGTATTTTTGCCTTCTCTTATCTCTCCCTTTCAAAGTGCATTGGTGCCAGGAAGATTAATTACAGATAATATTTTAGTGGCAATTGAAGTTGCTCACTTTGTGCATAACAAGAGGGCAGGTCAAGATGGGTACATGGCTCTAAAATTAGATCATAGTAAGGCTTTTGATCGAATGGAATGGGCCTTCTTACGCAAAGTGTTGGTGTACGTGGTTAATTTGGTTTTGCACAGACTTGGATTGATGTTGTTATGCAGTGTGTTACCTTAGTGAGGTATATATTAATTCCTTTCTTGTCCGTGGTAAACCTAGAGGCTAGCTATGTGATTCCTTCTAGGGGTTTGTGTCACGCCCCGAATTTTGAATAACAAATTCAAATCCGAAACATGAATTAAAACAACTCATACAAATAACGTCCTGAATTTTTTTTTTTTCATAAACAACCACACCTCACACCACTCAATATTACATAAACCTAATCCTCAAGTTACTTATTACAGCACACTCTCACCAAATCAAATTGTAAAGTTTAAATGAGCATAACTCACCCCACAAATACAAATGCTGTAAATCAATTACAATCACTCTAAACCGCACGATCACCGCCCAAGTTCTCCTGACCTGCAGGATTATCCGCTACACCGTTTGAATAGTGTACCGGGATTCCGAAACACAAAACCCGGTAAGCTTTTTGCAAAGCTCGTATGAGTAAATTTAAATTAAAACAATACTAACCATTCATACGAATTCATTTATCAAGACAACCACAAATCAGAAGTCATTCAACGTACCATTTATCAAACAGATAATGACTCTCAAAATAACCAAAGGAACTAATCGCACATCTTTCTTCTCAAAACCCCAAAAGCGTGACTGACAGACTAGAGTTCTAACTGTAGCGTAACCCATCACCTGGCCTAGGTTATGGCATCCGACATGATTGTCACTATCGTAGTCCATCAACATAGTTTAGAACATCCGATACGCATACTCAACTTAGCCCGTCACCCGATAAGGGTCGTGGCATCTATTACACTCAAATAATCGTAGCCCGTCATCCACCTAGGATTAGAGCATCTGATATGATTGTCACTATCGTAGTCCATCAACATAGTTTAGAACATCTGATACGCATACTCAACTTAGCCCGTCACCCGAAAAGGGTCGTGGCATCTATTATACTCAACCAATCGTAGCCCGTCATCCACCTAGGATTAGAGCATCCAATTCCCTCATACCGGTCACTACGTCGACCCTAAATCCAAAATCGGAACATATAGAATAGCTTTCACACCACATGATCAACATTTCATTATTCAACAATTAAATGCGGGAATAATAGCTTGAATAATAACCATTCTCAATCATTTCATCACTCAATAACATGCCATCCAATGTATATATTCCACGTAATTATATATATACGTAATCATTCACTCAGGAATGACCACTAATACCAACTATAGTCCACACGTAGTGAAAACCGAGAAATTCATTTTTATAGTTTAAATACATTTTACTTACCTATGGACCGTAGTAGAACAAGTCCATATAATTTAAAACAAATATTTATTTTCATAAAATATTTTCACTTCAATTACAATAAAAATAAAGTAAATAACGACATTTGGTTCGTAATATGAACCCCATGAGATTTACTCACCTCTAATCCCTCTGCGTCTTCTTAATAGCCAAAAAATAACGATCCGAAATCGTCCACCAATCAATTCGTCAATCACCTAACCAAACACGATATTTAACTTAGCGCACAATTCATAAAACGCACTTATACGAAGATCCAGCGGTCGGATCTTCACTCGTGACCACACAAAGTCATCAGGACAGTCCTACGATCATTATATCAAAACTACAAGTCTATCGGACGGTCCGATCTTCACAGATCACAAATCGAACGATCGAAATCGATCGAAATCGTAAAATTCATAACTTAATCATACGATCTCCAAAAATTAAATGTTGTATGTTGAAATGATCGTATTAACATGTAGAACACAAAAATGGGCAGAAACTGCCCTTGGGTGGCCGGAGGTCTCCGGAAACCACCATCACAGTGGCGGCGCCACCGCCCATCCAAAGTCAAAATTTGACAAAATTCCTAACACGAAAGTTCTTCATCTTAACTCCAATTTCAACTTCTATAACTACACCAAAGTCAGATTATAAGCTAAAAGATCGAATTTTACCTCGCAAGGTTTGAAACCCGAAGAACCCTAGTTTGAAATCTTCCAAATTCGATCTGCACAGGTGAAATCTGTTAGCGTGAGTCATGGCTTAACGTTAGGAATAGAATATATTGTAATTATTTCGTAGTTAGTACTTACCTGTTATATTCCTATAATCTTCTTTATATACCTCCACTGTGAGATGAATCAGATATTAGAAACTTCATTCTCTATATCTCGTCTTATTTGACTTGGTATCAGAGCAAAGATCCGAGAGGACTTTGTCTCTTATTTTCTGCTTCTAATTTTCCTAGTTCGAGGAATTAATTCAAAAAACCCATTGTTAGGGTTATTGTTTTTCCTTAAACGGCCTTACTCCCGTCGTTGTCTCTCATCCAAGAACGACCAGATTGTCTTCTTCTTGGACTTCAACGTCATCAGACCAGCCACTTCCATTGATCAGACCGGCTTCGTCTCCAGACTAGACCGCTGTCGTCTTCCTTGTCGGCTTCGTCTTCAGCCCGAGACCGCCGCCGCCATCTCTCATCAACCCAGATCGGCATCATTCTTGGTTACCATTCCAGAATCGTTCCTTCCCCTTGATTACCAGACCGGCGTCAACGTTCCCTGTCCAGATTGGCGCCGGTTCTTTCTGTCCAGATCGGCGTCTGCAATCAAAGTCTCTGCGACCCGGATCGATTCTTGTTCAGATCGCTCCGACAACCCAGACCGCCGTTGCTTCCATCCCTCACTCAAGTCGGCCGGATTCTTCAGTTGGCAGCCCAAGTCCGACCAGGTCTGACCTGATTCTTCATCTCGTCGCAACCCAGATCGATCGGACTCAACTCGGTCAACTCCAACAGGTTCCAAAAAAAAAAAAAAAAAATTTAGAGCCTTCTGTTCTTCTTATTTCCGCTGCATACTTTGGGATTTGTGTGTTTTTTGCTATTGTACTATTGCAATGGGTGGTGATGACAGTCAAAGTTCTAAGGCCAATGAGGTCCAGAAGGTTGAGGTCTCTGTCAAGAGCTCAGAAGGTGGTTCTTTCGGGGGTACCAAACTCACTGGTACCAATTTCCGAACATGGAAGAAGATTATGTCAGTTTATCTTCGTGGAATACACAAAATGGGGCATGTGACTGGAACAATCAAGGCTCCTAGTGAAGATGATGTGGAGGCCTATGCTAAGTGAGAAGATGATGATGGGTTTGTAATGTCAATTCTATTTTGAGCCATGACTGATGATGTGCTACAGATGGTGGAGCAATGTGAAACTGCTGAGGCGATATGGAAGACATTGGGGGATTTGTATACCAACGAGTCTGATTTTATACAGGTTCATGTATTGATGTGTAAAGCTGATAGTATGCAACAGAATGGGCAACCAGTAGCTGTGTATTTCACCAAGCTGAAGAATGTATGGGTTGAAATTGATCAGAAGCGTCCTTGCAAGATCAAGAATCAGGAAGATCTTGTGTGGTACCAAAAGGAGAAGGAGCTAGAAAGGGTTCATGTATTTCTAATAGGGCTTGATGAGAAACATTGCAGTGCTAAGGGAGAATTGCTCAGAATGACAGACCCTCCTAGTTTGAACACAACTTTTACATACATCCGCAAGGATGAGTCTCAACAGGAGAGTGTCAAACATGCACAGGTTGAAGTATCTAGCCTAGCCATTCAGGCCAAGTCACCGGCACCTTTCCTTCAGCAGCAGAGTTCAGCCCCACTTCATCAGCAAGGTTTCCCACAAGGCTTCACCAACCGCCCTCGTCCTCAATGTTCTTATTGCAACGACCTTGGGCATGTTCGGGAGACTTGTTGGAAGTTGAACCCACACCTTAAACCTAAAAAGCAAGGTTATCGTCCTAAGGCGAAAGCACCTGTTGTTCAATTGGTCCAAGAACCGGATTTCTATGGAGTGGCTGGCCAAGATCATCATACAGCAGGTGGAGTTACTCCTACAGCCTCTATAGCTGGTCGAGGTAAAATTGGTATGGCTTTAAAGGTTTCTAACTTTGTTGGTTCTGATACATGGATTATTGATTTTGGTGTCTCTGATCATATGACTTATGACAAATCATATTTTACTGAATTGTCTTCCCCACCAGTGTCCTATGTAACCAAGCTACCTTGAGAGAATCCTTCCCCAACCTCTGGGCAACAAAACCCCTCAAGAAATTCCTACTATGGTGGCCGGATGTGGGAGATATCGGCCGGTGAATGGAGGCAATTTCCAGCTCGGGCTGTGCGGCTTCTCGGCCTTGTATCGCCCTCCACAGTTCATTTTTCACCTCGATGTCTTCTGGGGAGTTGTAGACGACGTCAAGGCAAGAAAAATTGCTTTTGGAATCAAGTCGATTGGTGGCCTGTGGAGGAAGATATGGCCGGACAAAGGAGAGCCCAGAAAACGGTGGGGGAAAGCGATTTTTGACGTTGGCAGTCCCATTTCTCGGCCTCAATTCTTCTTCTCCAGCTCGTTTCAAGTTCGATTGGTTACCCAGACTTCATGTAGAGGCCAAGGCGAGCAACATCCCTCCAAGAACTCGGCCAAAGGTGGCCGGAGTTGGGAGGACGATGGAGGTGAAGGGGAGGAGGTCGCGGCTGGGCTCGGGAGAGAAATGGGGAGAGATTTCTGGAGTTCCAGAAATTCTGTCCTCATTTGCAATTTCCGGAAATAGAAATGCATTTATACTAAAATGGAAATATCTTCAAATTTCATAACCAATTCATACGAACTCCGATTTTTGTGTTCCGCATATGCACGAGTTCGTATCGACGAGCTCTACAATTTTTATGAAGGAAGTGTTCCCAAATTCCGTACGTATAAAAAGTCAATTTTCGAGACCCCCCAAAAAACGTTCGTTTTTGAAAATAAAATCGTTTCGAAACCAATTTTCTCGTACAACGACATACGAATCAAGCCTATATTTCATAATTCATATAATTGAACAAATATTAAATTATATAAATTAATTGAGTGAAAATTCGGGTATTCACAGTTTGAGGCAAGGTGACCCCCTTCCCTCTTATTTATTTATGTTTGGTGTGGAGGGCTTCTATGCATTACTGCAACAAAAACAGCGTTTGGGATTGGTTCCTGGTATTGCTATTGCCATAATGCCCCGAGCGTGAATCATCTTTTTTGCAGATGATGGAATGCTTTATACGCAAGCTACCCCTAAGACCTGCTTTCAGATTAAAGAGGTGATCAAAGTGTATGGAAGAGCTTTTGGTCAAGTGGTGAATTTCAACAAGAGTTCAGTTGCGTTTAGTAAAAATGTTGGAGAGCCTACTTAAGGTTCAGTGGCTCATTTGCTTGGTGTAGCGATTGTGGAGTCAGATGAATAGTATCTTGGCTTGCTTACCTACGTGGGACGTAAGAAAACTGCTACATTTTAATATATCAAGGAGAGACTTGGTGAGAAGCTGAAACATTGGCAAGGAATTGAAAATTGCTCAGCGGTGGTAGTAAGGATATTTTAATTTGAGTTGTAGCTCAGGCTCTTCCTAATTATGCTATGAGTGTGTTCCAACTAATTACACAAAACTTTTGTGAAGATCTTGAGCAAATGTGTGCAAGGTTTTGGTGGGGAAGTTCCTTAGATAAACGCAAAATCCATTAGAAGAAGTGGGATGATTTGTGTCACGCTAAAGAAGTAGGTGGTCTGGGGTTCAAAAGCTTATCTGAATTTAACATGTCTATGCTTGCCAAGCAACCTTGGAGGGTGATTTCAAACCCTGAGTCTTTGGTGGCACAGTTGTCTATCTAAAGCACGTCATTGTCCAGATGACAATTTTTGGAATGTTGATGTGCATGCTACACCTTCTTACTCTTGGCGTAGTATATTTGCTACAAGGGAGTTTATTCAAACTGGTGCTTTTTTGCAGATGGGGACTGGGCATAATGTTTGGGTATGGAATGATGCTTGGACACCCAAGCTACCTTCTCATAAACTCAGGTTGCTTTAATGAGTCAAGAAGATGTACAGACGGTGAATGAACTGATTATACCTCCCAATAATTGGGATGAGCACAAGGTGAGCTCCTTCTTTGTTCCTAATGACGCTGCAGCTATTCTTTCTATTCCCTTGAGTACGAGGCAACCCGAAGATAGACTGACATGGCATTTGGAGAAAAAGGTATGTTTACTGTCAAATCGGCTTATCGTTCTGCTTTTTCAAGAAATGCTTCTACTCTTCCTCCTTATGTTGTGGCAAATCAAGGAGTTTGGAAAAAAAATCTGGAATGCCAAAATGCCTATGAAATGGAAGGCACCTCCTCAAAGTTGGGTGAAGTTGAATTTTGATGGGGCCTATAATTCTGTGACTGGAAGAGCTGCTGTGGGTTTCTTGGTTAGGGATGCTTAGGGCACTTTCTTAAGTGGTGTTGGTAAAATAGTACATCATGTTCAATCAGCTGAACATGCTGAGCGTTTGGCTTGTAAGGAAGCGGTATCTTTTGCATTGGAGCAGGCTTTACAGCCCATTATTTTTGAGACAGACTGCTTGGTCTTGCAGCAGCAGTTGGCTCATAGAGATGTTCAGAACACGTACATCAATGCTCGGGAGACTTTATGATGATATCAATGCTGAGTTACAACTCATGACCAGTTCAAGATTGGTTTATACTAGGCGGGAAGCAAATAAAGCTGCACATACTTTGACAGCTTATGCTTATGCACAAGACCAGAATTTCTTTTTTTCTTCTAGTCCTTTTATTCAATCTGTAATTGATGCTGAAAAACAGGTACCCTGAGTTTGTTCTTGTTTATCAATAAAGTATAACTTCATTCAACTCAAAAATTGTAATAGGAGAGAATGTTCTAGAATTCCTAGTCGTATTTGGAATAGTTTTCATTGTATTATTAGAACATGTACTTTGTAATCCCTATATATAGGGCTCCTATTCTCAATAATGAAATACACAATTCTCTCATCAATCTCTCTCAATTCTCTTATTCTTAAACACAAAGGGGTAGTGTAATGTTTGCCCAGATTGAGGAGGACACTGACGCAGAAGAATTGCACGTGGGTGGAAGCATTTCACCAAGAGCTTATATCAGAACAACATGGTGATCGATCAACATATATAAGATGCTGAGGTGAACTATAAATTCCTGTTTGAGCCCAAAAGTAATTTTGGCAAGATCCTTTAGTGGATTTAGCGTAGCGGGCCGATACCTGCGGCCAAAAAATAAGCCTAGCTACTTGGGTTTGGGTTACAGCTTCACCCATTCCAAGGTCCATAAGGAAAACGAGCCATTATTGGAATCAAGTAGCAGAGATTGAATAGGAAACTTCAATCAATAATCCTTCTATGGCAAGGACCAGTCGAAACCCTAGGTATAAATACCAAGTTTCAAGGACGAATCAAGGACAACTCTTCAATCAACTAATCATACAGATTATCAAGCCTCTCCGGAGCAAACCTACCCGCAACCTAGTTGCGAACCAGCGAAGCAAGGGCAACGCCCTCGCAATCCAGCGAAGCTAAAGTCACGCTTTAGCAAACCCCGTGCTTTCTTCAAACTTCCCAGTGATTGCTCTGCTCAACCTACAACGTTAAGTATCGATTCGGTGACGCGAAGAGATCACAACCAAAGCCCTTACCCGTAAGGCAAGAAGTCCTTTTCCAGAAGGCATGCATAGAGAAGAACCTGGTGACGAGGTTGGTACTCTCCTCGTCCACAGCGTTTGATCAAGAAGTCAGGTCAAGGGATTCTACGACCACTGCACACCACGGTGCTGGCACGCCTGCGCATATGCTCAAAAGAGACAGTTTGTACGCGAACTGGTTTTGGAGCCAAACAATTCCCTTTGAATTAACAATTAGAGATGGTTTATGAGTTGCTGTCATCTGATTAATTATGACTAAATTCTTATCTTTATCTAAGCTGGTACAGATTTTTACGGGCACAGCAAGTGTGGGGTACAGATATGTTCAACTTGAGGAAGGAACAGAACTGTGGTACAGATTTTTGCTTCCATTGGAGCTTTTAGTGGAGACAGTCTTGTTTGACTATTTTTAAACTTCTTTTCTTTGTTTATTTTGTTGACACACTGATCTAATCAGTGGGATGCCAAACTGATCGAGATTTAATTAGTTTAGTACTGGGTTCTACTCTACACTTGTTTTTGCAACTCTTGATATTTGACAAGATGAAAATCAGCAATGTTGTCGTCTTAAGGCAAGCTAAGATGAATCTAGAGATCTGGTCGAGACAATAATGAGTCACTGAGTTCAGGTAACTTCTTTGTCTAGGAGCTACTAGTGCAGACAATTTTTGCAATATGTTTTAAAGGTTAGTCTTATGGGATTTGAACTTTTGAAGGTGCTGTCTCCTAATTACATGCGCGCAATGATCCATGTAGAATGCATTTTAAAGTGTTTTCAAGAAGATTTTGGATTCTTGGTAGCAGCCTTGCATGGTGTATTACATCCCTATTTTCCAGTCAATTCTCAGCATTACCAGAAGCAGTCCGGAAATGCCAACATGGATTCTGCATCATACATCTGTGTACCAATGTGAGTACACTGTTTTTCTTTGTTCTGTTGCAGTTCTTTCTTCCACAATTACTGTAGGTCTTTGATAGTAATATATGTTCAGAAAAGTTGTCCAGTCCTTTTGGCAATCGTTGATTTTTGCTGTCTACCTCATTGTGTAGGCAATCAATTTGATTTTGCACAGCTTGCGTCTTAGAGAGACCATGATCCTACCTCTGCAGTAGGAATACGAAACCTACACGACTACTCTAAATACTAAATGTACCCCATACCTCCAACACAAATTGTCCCAATTGGTGCAAGGTTAACATTGACATAGTCTTGCAGCTCTGTCTCTGGAAGAATTGGTGCAGGAGAATATTATGAAGGAATTTAGCAACTGGATCAAAGGTTTTTCTGTAAGCCTTGCTCTTGGTACAATCATGAAAGCTGAAGTCTGGGATTTATTCAAGGGTCTTCTTATTCAAGCTTAGTTAATCTGCGAAAGCCTATTCTATGACACGAGCTGTGACATCTCAGTGACTCATGTCTAGCTACAAGGAAGTTAATGAAACAGCAGATAACTTGCCAAGCTCGATCATTCTTAGCGGCTTAGCCATAGATTTGAAACTTTTGGCTAAAGAAGTCTTATGGGTTATGAAATATTGCAAATGCAATGCTACTTTGTTTCGCGCTTAAGTGCTAGAGTTAAAAAGGAAATAAGAAAAGAAAGGGAAATGCACCCTATGTAGTTGAATTTCAGATACTTACGCTTTGTGTGCCACATGAACTTTTTTTTTATATGGGAAACTGATTCCTGTCCCTTTCTTCCAAATTTTTGGTTGTAGCTATTTTTGTTGTATATTTGGGGAAAATGTTGAGAATGCTTGAGATAGATTAGATAAACAAGGTATAGATAGTATCGATCTTTTTGGAAATCCTACGAAATGATGGTCTTCCCTCTCTGCGTGCATCTGTGTTTTAAATTAGTTTTTCCTCTGTTTTGACTTCTGAGACTCTGAGAGAGTGGTCTCCTTTTTCCCTATAATCATAAGTTTTTTTTTTTTTTTTGATACACGTTGTTGATTAAAGTTGTGCGCAATCTTTCCTTTATTGCAAGTTTGGGCTCAGCTATTCCATCTTCTTGGGCTTGCTCTTTGTCAAGTCCCGTATCCGAAAAAATAAAAATAAAAAATAAAAGAATTAGCACCATCTCGCTGGACCTTTGAATCGTCAGCTAAAAAGAAATACCGCAAGCCGTATTAGATGCATATATTATTACATTTGCTTCCTGCGGTTTTAGCCTTTTCTTGTGGTTACGGCGAGGCAAAAAAGGAAGTTTACTCTTGAAATCCAACCATTGTGGCTCTTCCTTTTTTTGTCAAAAGCTCACAAAGATGTACATGTACATAAAGTATTATTATGGTCACAGACCCTACCAAGGTTCCCATCTTTCAAAATATCCCACCTTGTTGAAGGAAAATCAGTTTTATGTGTGCCTTATCAAACTAGGAGTAGCAATAGGAGAGAAGGTTCTAGATTTCCCAATCCTACACGGATTAGTATTCCATGTACCATTAGAACTAGTACTTTGTAAATCCCTATATAAAGGGCTCCTATTCTCAATAATATGATTTACATTCTCCCTACAATTCTCTCTACATTCTCTCTCGAATCTATTTTACTTAAACACGTTATCAGCACGAGTTCTAACCACAAACCAAAAACCAAAAACCCAAAAATCTTCTTCATCACCGCAGCTCCTAGCCCACGCTAGCCTCCCCTACGCGCCTCTGCGCACGCATCCTTGCTACCCCTGCACACCGCCGCACGTCTGCTGCCCCTGCAGCACCAACGCACAACCACTGCATCCTTTTTTCCGTTTCTGTGCACATCCGTCTTCTTGCAAGCCCCGAAACGTCTAGTTCAGAACCTCAGATCAAAATCCTTTCTTCATCAAAGTTGTTCGTATCTGTCTCTTCCATCTGACCTCCGAATTTAAGCCTTATCGGAGTTGTTTTGAGACCGGTACACCAATCGAAGTGCAAGCTGTTCAGAAGAGAATCTGTTCCGAATTTCAACAAGTAAGTTTTTAAATTAAAGTTCCAGCTTTCTGAATTTTAATTTCTCCTTCTTTTTCTTCGGGGACTTGCAACCTCCCTTCTTCTACATCCCACCTTTCTTATAACGTGGGTTCGATTCATGAAAAAGCGGAATCGTGGGGATTCACGCAATTAACGAACTAAGAGCGTTCGTAAGACTTCGGACTAAGAGCGTCCGTAAGCATCGATTTAACGAACTAAGAGCGTTCGTTGATAGGAGCATAATTATGCGATAATAATGTTGTTAATTCCCATATTTACTTTGTTAGTTTATCTTATTTTCTGGTTAATTTAGTTGTTTTTATGTTTATTAGGTTTTCCGAAGTAAGGAAAGAAATAAGAGCAAAAGGAAGGAGATATGTGCAATTGATGGAGAATTGTGGACTCTTGATGAATCAAGGAAGCTTAAGGCAATATGAAGGAAAAGATATTCAGCAATTAATTCTCTTGGCTGCTCCTATTGGATAGAAGGATGTCAATGAATCCAAAATCAATCAGAACATTAAGGAGTTAGAGTCCCAAAAGAAAAGAAGGAAAGAGTTACAAACTGAATAAAATCTCTCCTTGGACGTTCAAGAAAAGATCATCTCACATACGAAAAAGCATAGACGCACCAGAGCTGGAGGAGAACCAAGACTGCAAAATCACACCAGAAACGATCGATCGTTGGAATTCCCGAGATCGATCGTTGATCCGTATTTTCCAATTTTCTGATTTTTGTTGTCTTTCTTTCTCCATGAACTCCTTTGTGTTTTTGATTCCAATTATGTGTAACTAAATTTCCAGTAGTTAGGGGGCAGTTGAAGCCCCTAGACATGATCCACAACATGCTTTGACTTTCAATTTGTTTTCCAATTAATAAAGTTGAGGTTTTGTTTACCAATTTCTCATTGATGAATTCTATGTTTGTATGCTTTGGAGGCCTACTTAGTATGCATGCTAGGGTTCTAATACTTTGATTGTTTGATGCCTGGATCAATAGTTGGATTCCTCAAATTGTCTAGAGAAGTAATTGGTAGTTTTCACTAGCAAGTGAACAAAACCCTAGGTTTAGCAAGGCTCTAAGTTATTTGCGATGCCTAGTGATTGCTCAAACTCTTTTCAAACTTAACGATCTCTGCATGTTTAATCTAATAAACGTACCTTTAGGTTGCATTGCTTGGGAATAGTCTAGGTGTAGAGCACTTCCTGCCTAGCGTACAAAGTAAGAAAGGGTAATAGGTTGTGTTCAAGCGTACCGAGCCAATCTGAGCGTTTTCAACTAAGTTAATTGGAAGTAAATTGGACAAAGTGTGTTGTGTGTGATTGTTGGGGGTGGATACTTCCTTCCTAGCTAGTTTCATCATCTTGATATCAACCAATCTTAAATCTGTTCAGTTTCGTTTTTCTTTCTGTTCTCTGTTTTAAAGTATTTTATTCTCATAGTAAACGAACTCCAAAAATTCCCAAATTTTGTGTGCTGGACGCCTTGTGTGTCTAGTACGTCTCTGTAAATTTTCATATTTTTCTGGGTTGTTTTGGTTAGGATTTTAGTTTGTTTTTCGACTGCTGTTCAGTAGGAACTGCAGTCACGTATTGTGACTTTTGTTGAAGTTTTTAGTTTAACTTAATCCTCTGCGGGAGACCCTTATTTCCCTATATTACAATTGACATATTTGCAGGAGAATAAGGAAAATCAATAGCTTTTAATTTAGCTATCATTCTTAAGCTACGGACTAAGAGCGTTCGTGAGCACCTATTTTGACCATTCAAACATCATTGTTTCGGTCTAATCCAAATTTCTTGGAAATCGATTTCTTGGTAGCATTAAGGCTCGGAAATCTTAATACTAGTTTTCGTGGAAGCATTGACTCCAAAACTAATCCGTTCTTGTTTCTCCTTTTTGGATATCAAACTTGAACGAGCTCGATTTTACTCCATTGGATTCTACGGGCACGGATATTTATTTGCCTACAATCCAATAGCCATGTTCTAAAGGAACCGCTCAAGACTCACAAACTGAGATAGAAAATTCCAGGGCATTTACCCTGATGAAGCGCCACATGAAGATGGCCCTCCAGTTTGAGTACATGAATGAGGATAACTCTAACAACCTTTGGGTTGCGCCTAGTGAACGTTTTAGTAACATTCACAACTTTTCGAACATGGAAGCACGATGGAATAATATCTGCTTCACTAAAACTTTGAAAGAGTTATGAAATATTGTTCGGAGGCTCTCTGCATTATATTATTTATGCATGATTGTGGAAAACACAAAAGAACAAATTGATTGAGAAAACCCTAACATGACCATAGGGGTCATGACGTTGAGGGTATAGGGTTGGACACCATGGCGCCAATTTTGGCCATGATTGCACTATTCCAACGCCATTGGTCCTAGAGACCATATGTATTTTGTCAATACACCTCAATCAAGAGAGCATCCTCTTCATGGTATTTTATGGAGTACCTGATTAATGGTAATCAAGATATCGAGCTATAAAAGACTTTAAATCTGGCGATGAAGATAGAATGCCGCAGATTTTCATTTAGCATAGTCTTTTAATTTTCCAAGAATTATGTAATGGTAATTATGCCTTAATCAATAAAATGACTTATTGGATTATCTCTTTTCCACTAGGCGTACTCAATTAAGTATGATGTCTAGGAAAGTAATTGAGATTAGTGGTACTTAACAGAGCTTTGCTCCACCGACATCTCTCTCTACTTCCCTGGTCATATTTAAATTGGAATTACCGAACGAATTGAGTGACTACAATTTGTCTAATGTTTGATTTTACTTTGGATTAGATTATGGTCACGAAACCTTGATGTAATCATTGGCTATTATTAATAAAGTATTGATTTATTTTATCTCATGTCATGGACATATTTTTCGAACTTTATTACTTAAAAGATATAAGAGCCAATGGTTTTCATGTGGAAACACATTGTGAGAATGGACAAGAGTTCCTTTGCATCACCTCTAATGACTACGGACATAAAAGAGTCTTAGAGAAACTTATGTGTCGCTCTAGTGGGTTGTATGCAACCACTATTCGAGTAATTGAATCCAATCATGTTATGAGAGATGATTTATGGGATTCTGACACATATAGGCTTTGGCACGACCGTTTGGGACATCCAGGTCGTGATATGATGATCCGTATATTAAAGACTTCACACGGACATCCATTTTTCAGAACGAAAAGCAGTAAAACTCGGTTTTTGGACACCGAAGGAGCCCCTGCGCCTCACGGCGCCTTTCACCCCCAAATCCGGCCATCATTGGCCGGCGCCGCCATCCCCCTGCGGCCTCAGGGTGGCATTGACGCCACCAAGGCTCCTGTGACTCCAATTTTTACTTCTAAAGTCAATTGTGACTTCGTGGCTTAACCAAAATCCTCATTGGTTGTTTCTAAAGCCCATCATTCGTTCTACAAAGCCTGCTCTTTAGCAAAATTAGGATCGAGACTATCCTATGCAAAGGACACTAAAGAAAATATACCATTCTTGCAAAGAATCCAAGGTGATATTTGTGGACCTATTCAACCACCATGCGGACCATTTAGATATTTTATGGTGTTGGTTGATGCATCGACACGTTGGTCACATGTCATGCTATTGTCCACTAGGAACGCTGCATTTGCTAAACTCCTAGCACAAATTATTAAGTTAAGGGCTCACCACCCTGATCATCCTATTAAGTCTATAAGGTTAGACAATGCTCGGGAGTTTACATCAAAAACTTTTGATGATTATTGCATATCCATTGGGATTGAAGTTGAACATCCAGTTCCTCATGTTCACACCCAAAATGGTCTCGCAGAAGCCGCCATTAAACGTCTACAAATGGTCGCTAGGGCATTGGTAATGCGCACCAATCTCCCTATTTCTGCTTGGGGCTATGCAATATTGCATGCACCTGTGCTTATTCGTCTGAGGCCCACTGCCACTCGACCATTTTCTGCGTCCCAGATGGTGACTGGGTATGAGCCTAATGTCTCACACTTACGCATATTTGGGTGTGCAGTTTATGTGCCTATTGCGCCGCCACAGCGCACCAAAATGGGACCTCAACGACAATTAGGCATTTATGTTGTATATGATTCTCCAACAATTGTCCACTACTTAGAACCCTTGCCAGGCGATCTCTTTACCGCAAGATTTGCGGATTGTCACTTCGATGAGACAATCTTCCCGTCGTTAGGGGGAGATAAGAACATAAATGTTCAACAGGAACGACAAGAATTGTCGTGGTCTGTCCCCACTCTGTCTCATCTTGATCCCCGAACCGCACAGTCCGAAATTGAAGTGCAGAGAATTCTCGATCTTCAGAACGTAGCAGAATCGATGCCTGATGCGTTTTCTGATATCGCTAAAGTGACGAGATCACACATACCTCCTGCAAACGTGCCTGCAAGGATTGATGTCCCTAAAATTAGAGGACCTGACGCCATCTCAAGGGCAATTGAGCATGGCGCCAACGTCCCATCTCACAATGATGGTGACGTTGTGGCTAGGCCCATGGCTCCTGCCATGAAGCGCGGGAGGCCTATAGGTTCGATGGATTCTCGCCCAAGAAAGAAAGCGAGTTTGGCACAAAATAATCCATTAATCATCGATGTAAATAATCCATCTCATGAGAATATTCCGGATTATGGTTATGTCCAAGAGACATCATTGGGGGACGCTCCAATGTCAGAACCAAATCCAGAGAATAGAGAGATCTCCATAAATTACACTAGTGTACATGAGATGATGGATATAAATTCTATGGCAATTGATGATGCATTTGCATATCATGTTGCAAAAGGAATCATAGAATATGATGATATCGAACCTCGCTCTGTCGAAGAATGTCAACGAAGAGCGGATTGGCCTAAATGGAAAGATGCGATCCAGACTGAATTAGATTCACTAGCAAAGAGACAGGTATTTGAGCCTATAACGCAGACACCCCCATATGTAAAACCTGTTGGCCACAAATGGGTCTTTGTTAGAAAGCGTAATGAGAAAAATGAGGTGGTTAGATATAAAGCCCGCCTTGTGGCGCAAGGTTTCTCACAACGCCCTGGAATCGACTACGAGGAGACATATTCTCCCGTAATGGACGTTATAACGTTCCGCTACCTTGTCAGTTTGGTAGTTTCCGAAAAACTTGACATGCAGCTTATGGATGTGGTTACAACATATCTCTATGGGGATCTAGATTCAGAGATATACATGAAGGTTCCAGATGGACTTCAATTACCCAAATCAAGTGGCTCTAAACCACGGAGCGCGTTTTCAATAAGATTAAAACGCTCACTATATGGATTAAAATAATCCGGACGGATGTGGTATAACCGTCTAAGTGACTACTTGATTGGGAAGGGATATATTAATAACAAAATATGCCCATGCGTGTTCATTAAAAGAACAAGTTCCGGATTTGCAATCGTAGCAGTTTATGTCGATGACATGAACCTAATTGGAACTCTAGATGAGTTAAAGGAGACTGCTATATAGTTGAAATCCGAATTTGAGATGAAAGATCTTGGGAAAACACGGTTTTGTCTCGGTTTAGAACTCGAGCACCGTAGTGATGGGATTTTGATCCATCAGTCTGCATATACTCAGAAAATCCTAAGGCGCTTTAATGAAGATAAAGCAAAGCCTGTGAGTACTCCCATGATCGGTCGTAGTCTTGAGCCTGGAAAAGATATGTTTCGCCCAAAGGATGAGGACGAAGAATCATTAGAGGCCGAAGTGTCCTATTTAAGTGCAATATTTATGTCGATGACATGAACCTAATTGGAACTCTAGATGAGTTAAAGGAGACTGCTATATAGTTGAAATCCGAATTTGAGATGAAAGATCTTGGGAAAACACGGTTTTGTCTCGGTTTAGAACTCGAGCACCGTAGTGATGGGATTTTGATCCATCAGTCTGCATATACTCAGAAAATCCTAAGGCGCTTTAATGAAGATAAAGCAAAGCCTGTGAGTACTCCCATGATCGGTCGTAGTCTTGAGCCTGGAAAAGATCTGTTTCGCCCAAAGGATGAGGACGAAGAATCATTAGAGGCCGAAGTGTCCTATTTAAGTGCAATAGGCGCATTATTGTACTTAGCTCAATGCACAAGACCAGATATCTCATTCGCAGTGAACTTGTTAGCTCGACATAGCTCTGCGCCAACACGCCGCCATTGGATTGGCGTAAAGACAATCTTTCGATACCTAAGAGGTACGATTGATATGGGCCTATTTTATCCCTACAGAGAGAAGAGGAATGACGGAAGAATGGGATCGGACCCCATTAGGCATGGAGCCACCGTCCACCATGACAAAGTGGCCGGCCATGTTGCTGCCAACGCCGCCACCACCACCAAGGGTGGCCGGCCTCACCCTATCCCCCTCCATCAAAACGACAAGTGATGTTTTGATGGGTTTTGCTGATGCAGGGTACCTCTCTGACCCTCACAAAGGTCGCTCCCAAACGGGTTATGTCTTTACCATGGGAAGCACTGCGATATCTTGGAGGTCTACAAAACAGACAGTTGTTGCTACTTCCTCAAATCATGCAGAGATTATTGCTCTACATGAAGCCGTACGTGAATATATATGGCTAAGGTCTATAATTAGACATATACAAGGAAGTTGTGGTTTGAAGTCTACCACGGATGAACCTACATGCATTTATGAGGATAATGCAGCTTGTATTGAGCAAATGAAGTTAGGTTTCATCAAGGGCGACAACACCAAGCATATATCGCCTAAGTTCTTTTATAATCAGCAACAACAATCACTTCTAAAGATTGAAGTAAATCAAATCCGATCAGAGGATAATGTAGCGGACTTATTCACTAAGTCGTTACCTAAATCCACCTTCGAGAAACATGTGAAAAGCATCGGATTGAGAAAGTTATCCGAACTTCCATGATTGTAGCAATCAGGGGGAGATATCGACATCAGGGGGAGTTATGATGTCTACATGTTCGATCTCGAAGAGTAGAGGACGTGTTGTACTCTTTTTCTCCTCCTCGAGCGTATTTTTTCCCACAGGGTTTTTTCACTCGAGCAAGGTTTTTAACGAGGCAACGGATGAAGCGTCACCACCAAGTTTGAGCGGCACAAGGGGGAGTGTTGAAGGAAAATCAGTTTTATGTGTGCCTTATCAAACTAGGAGTAGCAATAGGAGAGAAGGTTCTAGATTTCCCAATCCTACACGGATTAGTATTCCATGTAACATTAGAACTAGTACTTTGTAAATCCCTATATAAAGGGCTCCTATTCTCAATAATATGATTTACATTTTCCCTACAATTCTCTCTACATTCTCTCTCGAATCTATTTTACTTAAACACACCTCCAGAACATCAAAATATCCTTCATTGAAAGACAAAAGAATCCCTTCATAATATCCCATATGCATATCAAAATATGCTGCAGGGTTTGTTATTTTCCGGAATTTTATACATAATAGAGTAACAATCATAATCTAAAAAGCATTAACTGAAGGGTTTAAAACATCATTAGAAGCAGAAAATCAACTAATAGCTCAAGCATACACCGCTGAATCTATTTAAGATTACCAGTCATGGGGCCAAGAAGAAGCAGATTCTAATAAGTCACACAAACTCTTACAGTTCAATGTCTCAAAAGAAAACTAAATCAGTGAACTTGATATATACACTACTACCAGTGCTATTTGACAACGTTCATAACACTACGTTTTTTTTTTTTTTTGGCAAACCATAACACTACGTTTAAACATGACTTGACCATATATATATATATATATATATATATATATATATATATATATATATATATATATAATAACATAAATCCACTCCATTCTTCATCATTTAGTAGTCTTCAGTCCTAGCAACTCTCATAATATGGCACTCAATCTCCTGGTTTCAACAGAAGCAAAGCATTAAGGACTGAGGAAATCATGCATTTTATAATTGATTCAACCAAATTGAAGCTATAACGGATGATGGAAAACAAACCTCTTCCTCTTCAAGAAGATCTAACCTCTCTCCATCTTCTTTAGAAACATGCCAGGCTTCAAAATCTGAAAGAACACAGCTTTAGAAGGTCTCAGCCAATCACGCAGCTAGTAATAACTATTTGATGTACTGGGGCATTTATCATACTTTCATGAAATTTATTAGAGGTCCCTTTTAAGATAGTTCAAAAATCATAAGCATAACTATTCAGTTTGATAGCCACATTCTTTCTAGTACTTCAAACATCAAAACATAAGCATAAGAGTAAAAAGCCACATTTTTTCTAGTAAAGCAACACAGATATGTGGGTCTTTCCACAACCAGTTTCCAGATACACAATTATGTTCTCCTCCAAATTAAGCTTTCTTACACAGTTCCAATTGATACCTTCAAAAACAACACATAAAAATCAATAAACAAAACGAAAAGACTCCACTTTTACTTCATTTTCAGTAATCAAAATCCAAATGAACCCAACCCAATATCCATTAATTGAGCAAAACTTTTTGTCAATATCTAGTACCAGCTGTCCAGTGTGTGAATATATAGTTCCAAATGATACCAAATCCTATCAACATGCAATGTATATTCGTTCTCTTCAAACCATTTTGGCCCTTGAAATCAGGCATGATCGGGTTTTGCAACTAAAAGCAACTAAAATTACCTCCTTCTCATTGCCATAGAGTGGAGCACAATCAATATGCCGATATCCTGCCTGCAATTGGAAGAATCACAAAAAGACTGAAATTTGATCTCAATCGGGTACAAAATTCAACAATCCTAAGAAGGAGAAGAGGAAAACTCTTCTAGGTTCCTAAGCCAGGGCTGGACTGCTAGGTTCCTAAGCCCAAAGAAGGCATCTTAGCTCCGGTTTTCGGAGCAAGAGAGAATTATGAAACTCTGGTAGAGCTGAGGGGAGGAAAGCGAAAGGGAAGAAAAAAATGGGGCGCAGACTAAGGATCGCCTCTTATACCTAGGGCAGAAACTTCATCTGTTGTCTCTGCTACAGGCCTTTCAACTGCATCCGACGATCATTCCAATCTGAAGCCAATGGTGTACTCTTGTCAGGTTGTTCTTTAGCAACGCATAACTTTGAAAAAGAATCAAGCAGGAAAATTGGGTCAAAAACAAAAAATATGATATTTGAAAGACATAATGTTGGGGAACAGGTTCAGTACATACTATAGCAGCTTCTGGGGCTCTCAAATAGGTTCCTCGACAGAAGGCAGGTGTTCTTGTATAACA
Source organism: Rosa rugosa (assembly GCF_958449725.1). Lineage (NCBI taxonomy): Eukaryota > Viridiplantae > Streptophyta > Magnoliopsida > Rosales > Rosaceae > Rosa > Rosa rugosa. Next base: position 9,806,983 of record NC_084822.1, read on the forward strand.
TTCAATGCACTTTCAAATGAACCAGTTCTGCAGAAGGATCCTCCATGATATACTTAGATTCGACAACCTAATGCAATCGTTGCTCTGCATAGCTAGAATTGTCAACTGGACCATTCCATTAGCATCAGGCACCACATAGTCTCTAGTATGAGTTTCTCTACTCATCATAGAATTAGCCACTGCAAAACCATGAGTATCATAAAATGATCAGTAAATGGAAAACACTAAATTTTACATTGTTAAAATGAAAGCTCGCGATCATCTACTCATCACAAATCAAGTTGCTGAGAACTTTGGGGCCGGGGGGGGGGGGGAACAATGCCATTTTAACCAAAAATAGCTAGCTCAAAAGAGACCAAAAGAAAAAGGCATTGAGGGCTTTTTCTTATGAGACCATAATCAACTATGAACATAAGAGGATTCATCTCATTGTGAATGTTGTAGAGAAATACAGAAGTATAATCCCATAAAAAATGTAGAACACTCAACAAACTCCTTGCCACTTGTTTAGTAAAAAACCATAACCTTTCCCTACCTGTCACCAAAAAAAAAAAAAAAAAGCAAAATCTATTGTCCCAACTGCCAATGGAATTCCAAAAGCAAAACTAACCTGGCTCAGCCCTTGATCCATCTCGCACATAGGCGCTCCAGCAAGAATCCTAGTCAACGGACCTTTTTGAAAAAATCAAGCAAATACATCTTAAAATGAAGAAGAGGGAAAAAAATATATATAAGGAATCTAAAAAAACAAAACAGTTGTTGGAATCAAATATGAAATTGGTAAGATCTCAACACTGTATTGGATAATACTTGAAGAAAACTAAGATGATGATATGCACAGTTGCCTCAATAGTGTTAGTTGCCTTGCAAACCGTAGAGGTACATGTGCCTTGATCAGTATCATGTGCTCGTTATATTCCTATAAATTAGAGAAAGTTAGAACTTGGAAATAATGGTTTTAGTTACCAAGTAGAAAATTTTTCCAATCACGGGTAATATGTGTTTACTTCACAAAAGAAAATAGAAGAAGAAGATAAGATAGCAGGAAGAAAGAAAATAATCAACATCCACCGTATACTTACTGTTGTCTCCACCATTTCAACCTTATGTATTGTACTAAGAAGCTCTCTTTTTTCAAAATAGGATCAAGGCTTCCACCGGTACCATAGAGTCCTGTAAAACAAAAGACATTCTTATTTTTTAACTTATAAGAGCACACACATGACAAATTACTCATAGTATGAAACAATTAGAAGTACTTTCAATTTTGCCTGGATTGCACTGCAGAAATCATTTAAGCCCTGGCCACTCAGAGCAGATATGCAAACAACATCATCTCTTTTCTGCTTCTATTCTGATGCTGTTAGGATTGCTCACCTTATCAACCTGCAAAAATGTAGCTGTCTATCATCAATCTTGTGCATTTTCTTATATTTCTCCATATGTAATAGCAACATTCAATTTGACTAAAGCAACCGAATGTTGTGCATTATGATCCCCACCACTAACAGTAACTTCATAATTCTTCGAATCCATAAAAAAAAAAAAAAATAAATAAATAAAAAACCTTTATTTCCCAATCTATTTAGAGACAGCAATATCAGAGTTCACCAAAACAAATGCATATAACAAATTCCAAGCATCAACAGCCATTTACAGAACTCACATCTTGAGACATTTGAGTAACACTATCTGCCAAGCTTGAAGCCAGCTCTTGTCAGAGCACTCCACTGAATCCAAAGAGGCTCTACACTTCTGAAGCGGCAATTCTCCACGAACCTAAAGCAACCAGACGCACAATTCATATATTCAATCCAAAAACTTCTCCATACATATAAACACAATCTTATTGAAAAAGAAAAAACCAAAGGCTTTCTGAGCTTCTCTGCAACCAGATTATACAACAAACACAATAGACAATTATGAGCAAATTGAAGAAAACCCATCAAAACTATCAAACCTAATCAAACTTCAAAGCTGTTAACATCTATATAATTGTTTTCAATAATAGACCCATATCAATTTTCATGCTAAATTAAAAGTCAGAAGTTAATCGATACCATAGAAAAAATCAAAAAATCTTACCAATGTGGTGTTCTATGTCAAGCCTCCGATGAATATCCTAAATGGAAGTGTCCCCTGATGAAGAAGATTAATGGTGTTACTGTTACTTTCAACTGTCAAGGCCATTGAATGGAGTTATTTGGATTCCAGGCTGATTAATTTTATTTGTTTCTTATTATAACTTGGTTTTCTTTTGAAGCATGTAGACTATCCTTGGTATTTAGGAATTAAAGGTCCTGAATCTTCAACAGTGTAAGGACTATAGGAGTGCAAGTAGTGGAGAGTGAAGTGGTTTCAATATATGAGTGTAGCAAATAAGATGTTCCCACTTGTTCAACAAAACAATAGTATAGTGATGGAAAAAGTCGTAAGATTCCTGGTATATTACCTTGCCACGAATGATGTACCAAGGATGATTGATTTCTGAGTCCAAATCACAAAAAGCTATACTTCTTAGCACTTGAAAAAACAAAAATGTTTAAAGATTGAGAGCATTATCGTTGAAAAAGTCAGGACAATTAAGAAAGCTGAACTCAAATCATGTTATTGAGTTCATTTTTAATAATGTTAAAGCTTGCATACATCCTCTATCTTAGTTCTTTTTATTGTTGGAAATGTTAGGATTCCCCTGTTTTTACCAGTTAACAATCTGTAGGCAATTAGAAATTATGATTATCATTGAAATAGTTTAATTTGTTTCAAGTTAGAACTTGATTCAGTCAACTAAAAGTAGTCTGACAAGAGTCATATACCTATCGCAATTAATCCAGTTTATATTCGTTTTGAAGTAGTTATCTGTTGTTAAGAGTTAGAACTGAAAGGAAACAAGTGACTGGATATGCCTGCTCTAAAGCACGTACCAAGATCTATAAAAGCTATTGAACTACAATTAAATAGCAAAAACACATTTACTACAGAAAATGACAGATTCTCCAGCTTAAGTAACTTGGCAACATTACTGTCTTTATGGAGATGGCTGTTGAAGGATATTGACACTTAGTGTGCCTAGTCAAACTAGGATAAGTTCTATAGTTGTAATAGGAGAGGTTTCATACTCCAAGTTAGATAAGGAATCCTTGTACTCTTAGATTATGCACTTTGTAATCCCTATATATAGGGCTCCTATTCTCTATAATGAAATACACTTCTCTCATCAATCTCTCTCAATACCAATATACTTAAACACGTTATCAGCACGAGCCCTAAACCACAAAAGCTAAAACACAAAAACCGAAACCAACTATTCTGCTTTCCTGCGTGCCTACTGCCCCAGCAGCCCCTAGCCCGAGCTAGCCAAGCCTTCGCTGTAGCCTGCCTTCGCGCGCCCCGCGCTACATGCCCCTGCGCTCCTTCGCTGCAGCTTGCGCGCCCGTGCGCTTGCAGCGCTGTATCGCTGCCCTTGCAGCCTCACAGCAGCCCCTGCTGCCTTGCGCGCTGCCCCTGCAGCCTTACCGCAAGTCTGCTGCCCCTGCAGCGTCCGTGTCCTCCAGCTAGCTTGGCTAGCGTTTCTGCCCTACGCTACCAACTGGCAGCAGCTGCAAACTGCAGCCCATAGCCGACTGCACACTCGGTCACACCTCCCATTCACCTCGGCCAACTCTGCCGTGTATCTGCTGCCCCTGCAGTTTGCCTCCACTGCTCCTGCACCACTACTACCACCGCAGCCCCTGCTGCCCCGCATTCACTGCACTCCTCTACTCGGATTGCTTCGCTCCATCACGCCTGCATCGACATGCGCGTGATCCAAATACAAGTAAGTATTCAAGAGTAAGTTTTGAAGATCATAAATTTAAATACTTCTTCTTTTCTCGGGGACTTCAAAACCTCCCTTCTTCTTCATCCCACCTTTCTTATAACGTGGGTTCGATTTTGAGAAAGCGGAATCGTGGGGATTCGCGCTATAAACGAACTAAGAGCGTTCGTAAGACTTCGGACTAAGAGCGTCCGCAAGCATCGATTAACGACCTTATAAACATCATTGTTTCGGTCTAATCCAATTTTCTTGGAAATCGATTTCTTGGTAGCATAGCTCGGAAATCTAAATATTTAGTTGTCGTGGAAGTTTTAACTCCGAAACTAATATATTTCTTCTTCTTATTTCAGGATGTCAAAACTTGACTTTCCTATCCTTGACTCAACTGGCTCGGAATATCATAGTTGGGTCACGGATGTTGAGAATCATCTCACTTCAAAAGGGATCCTACCCGTAATTCAAGCACCAAATCCCGACCTCATATTTGAGCGTACGGCTACAAATAATGCCACCGCTCTCATCTTAATGAGACGCCACATGGATAAATCACTCCGATTGGAGTATATGCCAATCAAGGATGCTAGAGAATTATGGGTTGCGCTTGAGGAGCGTTATGGTAATGTAAAGGATACCCTCCTCCCTGACTTGAAAGTTCAATGGAACAATCTACGATTTGCTGACTTCAAATCTGTAGCTGAATATAATTCAGAAGTTCTTCGCCTCAAAACCATGTTGGGGTTCTGTGGACAACCTGTCACAGAGCAAGAACTAATTGAGAAACCTCTCTCCACCTTCCCCGTCTCAGCTATTTTGCTATCAAAGCAATACCGAACTGAATTCAATACTGGACGGCTCACGAGGTTTCATCAGCTAATTAATATTATGTCTGTAGCTGAAAAGCATGATAATATCCTCTTGAAGAATTATAATTCGAGGCCCATCGGAACTAAGAGCGTTCATGAGGCAAATTATAATAATGCACCCAAAGGAGGGCGCAAGGAGCGGAACCCTAAAATTAAGGGACACAACGGCCGTTTTGGTCCATATAACCGCCCTACAAAGGAAGGAAACCGCCAAAATGTCGCGGGAACACGTAACAACAAAGGCAAACGTGGGAGAGGGGGACACAAGGTCGCCGGCCATAGAGGTGGCGCCATTGTCCAACAAGGACGTCAATCTCGTCCTCATGCACGTGATGCATCTCAATTCAAGGGAGGAAATCGTAATGATGCATGCCACAGATGTGGATCTATTGAACATTGGTTCAAGCAATGCAATGCAAGCAAACAATTAGCTGCACATTACAAGGCATATAGAGACTTCAGAGAGTCTGAAGCACATGTTGCCGAAGAAGAAGAAGGAGATGGTGATGATGCCAACGTCAATCTCACCATAGCGGACTTCAAATCTGACAAGGAATTGCACAAGGATGCTGCAGATTTTGATTAGTATAGTCCCTTATTTTTCCAAGAATTATGTAATGGCTATTATGCCTTAAATCAATAAAATGACTTATTGTATTAACTTTTTCCCTCTAGGCGTACTCAAGAGTACTTGTGATGTCTAGGCAAGGTTTGATATGAGAGAACGGTTTTAAAAGTGAGCAACGCTCCACCAAAATCTCGCATTACCTTACCTGGTCACAACTAAATTGAAACTACCGAAAGGATTGAGTGACTACGATTTGTCTATGGTTTGATTTTTAAGTTGGATTAGATTTTGGTCAAGAAACTTTGATGTAATCATTGGCTATTCTTAATAAAGTATCGATTTATTTTATTCAATGTCTTGGACATGTTTTAATTTTGAACTTTATTATTTTTCAGTATGTTTCCTGGAGAGCTAGAATGCCTCGTGGATAGTGCCACTACACATACTATCCTTCGAAATAGACAGCTATTTCTATGGATGACACCATCTCGATCTTCCGTGACTACAATGGCTGGATCATCTCGATTGATCCATGGTCGAGGACCAGCCCAATTTCTGTTGCCAAATGGCACGACTTTAAATGTCATCGAAGCTCTTTATGCTCCTAGGGCAGGAAGAACCCTATTAAGCTTCAAAGATATAAGAGCCAATGGTTTTCATGTGGAAACACATTGTGAGAATGGACAAGAGTTCCTTTGCATCACCTCTAATGACTACGGACATAAACAAGTCTTAGAGAAACTTATGTGTCGCTCTAGTGGGTTGTATGCAACCACTATTCGAGTCATTGAATCCAACCATGTCATGAGAGATGATTTATGGGATTCCGACACATATAGGCTTTGGCACGACCGTTTGGGACTCCCAGGTCGTGACATGATGATCCGTATATTAAAGACTTCACACGGACATCCCTTTTTCAGAACGAAAGGAAGTAAAACTCGAAATTTGGATCAAGGAGGAGCACCTGCAGCTCACGGCGCCTTTCCCCCTCAAGTCCGGCCATCACCGGTCCGCGTCGCCATCCCCCTACGGCCCAAGGGTGGCTTTGACGCCACCCCTGCTCCCTTGACTCCAATTTTTACTCCTAAGGTCCATTGTGACTTCATGGCTCAACCAAAATCCTCATTGGTTGTTTCCAAAGCCCATCATTCGTTCTGCAAAGCCTGCTCTTTAGCAAAATTAGGATCGAGACCATCCTATGCAAAGGACACCAAAGAAAATATACCATTCTTGCAAAGAATCCAAGGTGATATTTGTGGACCTATTCAACCATCATGCGGACCATTTCGATATTTTATGGTATTGGTTGATGCATCGACACGCTGGTCACATGTCATGTTATTGTCCACAAGGAACGCTGCATTTGCTAAACTCCTAGCACAAATAATTAAGTTAAGGGCTCACCACCCTGATCATCCTATTAAGTCTATAAGATTAGACAATGCTGGAGAGTTTACATCAAAGACTTTTGATGATTATTGCATGTCCATTGGGATTGATGTTGAACATCCTGTTCCTCATGTTCACACCCAAAATGGTCTCGCAGAAGCCGCCATTAAACGACTACAAATGGTCGCTAGGGCATTGGTAATGCGCACCAATCTCCCTATTTCTGCTTGGGGCTATGCAATATTGCATGCAGCTGTGCTTATTCGTCTGAGGCCTACTGCCACTCAACCCTTTTCTGCGTCCCAGATGGTGACTGGGTATGAGCCCAATGTCTCACACTTACGCATATTTGGGTGCGCAGTTTATGTGCCAATTGCACCTCCACAGCGCACCAAAATGGGTCCTCAACGACGATTAGGTATTTATGTTGGATATGATTCTCCAACGATTATCCGCTACATAGAACCCTTGACAGGCGATCTCTTTACCGCAAGATTTGCGGATTGTCACTTCGATGAGACAGTCTTCCCATCATTAGGGGGAGATAAGAACATCAATGTTCAACAGGAACGACCGGAATTGTCGTGGTCTGTCCCCACTCTGTCTCATCTTGATCCCCGAACCGCACAGTCCGAAATTGAAGTGCGGAGAATTCTCGATCTTCAGAACGTAGCAGAATCGATGCCTGATGCGTTTTCTGATATCGCTAAAGTGACGAGATCACACATACCTGCTGCAAACGTGCCTGCAAGGATTGATGTCCCTAAAAGTAGAGGACATGACGCCAACTCAAGAATGCATGAGCATGGCGCCAACGTCCCATCTCTCAATGATGGTGACGTTATGGCTAGGCCCACGGCTCCCGAGCTCCCGCCAGGAAGCGCGGGAGGCCCATAGGTTCGATGGATTCTCGCCCAAGAAAGAAAGCGAGTTTGGCACAGAATAATCCATTAATCATCGATATAAATAATCCATCTCATGAGAATATTCCGGATTATGGTTATGTCCAAGAGACATCATTGGGGGACGCTCCAATGTCAGAACCAACTCCAGAGAATAGAGAGATCTCCATAAATTACACTAGTGTACATGAGATGATGGATAGAAATTCTATGGCAATTGATGATGCATTTGCATATCATATTGCAAAAGGAATTATAGAATATGATGATATCGAACCTCGCTCTGTTGAAGAATGTCAACGAAGAGCAGATTGGCCAAAATGGAAAGATGCGATCCAGGTTGAATTGGATTCACTAACAAAGAGACAGGTATTTGGGCCTGTAACGCAGACACCCCCAATTGTAAAGCCTGTTGGCCATAAATGGGTCTTTGTTAGAAAGCGTAATGAGAAAAATGAGGTGGTAAGATATAAAGCCCGCCTTGTGGCGCAAGGTTTCTCACAACGCCCTGGAATCGACTACGAGGAGACATATTCTCCCGTAATGGACGTTATAACGTTCCGCTACCTTGTCAGTTTGGTAGTTTCCGAAAAACTTGACATGCAGCTTATGGATGTGGTTACAGCATATCTCTATGGGGATCTAGATTCAGAGATATATATGAAGGTTCCGGATGGACTTCAATTACCCAAATCAAGTGGCTCTAAACCACGGAGCGCGTTTTCAATAAGGTTAAAACGCTCACTATATGGATTAAAACAATCTGGACGGATGTGGTATAACCGTCTAAGTGACTACTTGATTGGGAAGGGATATATTAACAATGAAATATGCCCATGCGTGTTCATTAAAAGAACAAGTTCCGGATTTGCAATCGTAGCAGTTTATGTCGATGACATGAACCTAATTGGAACTCTAGATGAGTTAAAGGAAACTGCTAATTACTTGAAATCCGAATTTGAGATGAAAGATCTTGGGAAAACACGGTTTTGTCTCGGTTTAGAACTCGAGCACCGTAGTGATGGGATTTTGATCCATCAATCTGCATATACTCAGAAGGTCCTAAGGCGCTTTAATGAAGATAAAGCGAAGCCTGCGAGTACTCCCATGATCGGCCGTAGTCTTGAGCCAGGAAAAGATCCGTTTCGTCCAAGGGATGAGGACGAAGAACCATTAGAGGCCGAAGTGCTCTATTTGAGTGCAATAGGCGCATTATTGTACTTAGCTCAATGCACAAGACCGGATATCTCATTCGCAGTGAACTTGTTAGCTCGACATAGCTCTGCGCCAACACGCCGCCATTGGATTGGTGTAAAGACCATCTTTCGATACCTAAGAGGTACGATTGATATGGGCCTATTCTATCCCTACAGAGAGAAAAGGAATGACGGAAAGTTGGGATCGGACCCCAAAAGGCAAAACGCCCCCGTCCATGGAATGGCTGCCGGCCATGTTGCCGCCGCCGGCACCGCCGCCGCTCATGGTGGCCGGCGTCCTCCTATCTCCCTCCATCAAAACGACAATGATGTCTTGATGGGTTTTGCTGATGCAGGGTACCTCTCTGACCCTCACAAAGGTCGCTCCCAAACAGGTTATGTCTTTACCATGGGAAGCACTGCGATATCTTGGAGGTCTACAAAACAGACTCTTGTTGCTACTTCCTCAAATCATGCAGAGATTATTGCTCTACATGAAGCTGTACGTGAATGTGTATGGCTAAGGTCTGTAATTCGACACATTCAAGGAAGTTGTGGTTTGAAGTCTACCACAGATGAACCTACATGCATTTATGAGGATAATGCAGCTTGTATTGAACAAATGAAGTTAGGTTTCATCAAGGGCGACAACACCAAGCATATATCGCCTAAGTTCTTTTATAATCAGCAACAACAATCACTTCTAAAGATTGAAGTGAATCAAATCCGATCAGAGGATAATGTAGCGGACTTATTCACTAAGTCGTTACCTAAATCCACATTCGAGAAACATGTGAAGAGTATCGGATTAAGAAGGTTATCCGAACTCCCATGATTGTAGCAATCAGGGGGAGATTTCGACATCAGGGGGAGTTACTCAGTCTCGAAGGATCAAGGACGTGTTGCACTCTTTTCTCCTCCTCGAGTTCATTTTTATCCCATAGGGTTTTTCACTTGAGCAAGGTTTTTAACGAGGCAACGGATGAAGCGTCACCACCAAGTTTGAGCGGCACAAGGGGGAGTGTTGAAGGATATTGACACTTAGTGTGCCTAGTCAAACTAGGATAAGTTCTATAGTTGTAATAGGAGAGGTTTCCTACTCCAAGTTAGATAAGGAATCCTTGTACTCTTAGATTATGCACTTTGTAATCCCTATATATAGGGCTCCTATTCTCTATAATGAAATACACTTCTCTCATCAATCTCTCTCAATACCAATATACTTAAACAATGGCCTTATTTTCATCAATTCCAATCATATCAAAACTCAAGTATAACTAGGTAAAAGGCCCGTGCGATGCTGCGGGTTTGTCAATATGGTTTAGCTTAGAAATACTGCATTTACAAATATTAAATGCATTACACATCGTTTTACATATTCTAAAATCTGCAGCACAAACACACTAAACATAACAAACTACATGTACATTGATCAAAAGGCACTACTTGGTAACGGAAAGTAAAAACAATCTCTCTCTCAGTTAAGAAAAACAAAACTAAACAGTGACCAAAAGCAAGCCAGAAGAAAGATGCTTCAAAAAGACAACCCTTCCAGCAAGAACAATCAACGGAGTTCTAGGGTAGTGCTTGCCCTGCATAATATAAAATGTCAGCAATCCCTTCACTTGCAAAGTAAACACAGCGGAAAAATAAAAATTCCATTTCATAATGACTTCCAATCTCTACTGTGATTTCATGGCAGAAGAAATTAAGTTTGTAGTTTTCCCAAATTTAACCAACTTCATATTTTTAAACAATTGAAAAGTTGCTTTGGAATCATACAGCTTTCATGAGTTATCATATCATTTCTATACCTCAAAGCAATTCACAACATTTCTCCAGACAAAAACGTAAAGGAGCAACAGCAAACTTATACTATATACCAACAAAATAAAAGGGGGTAAAAAAAACTGGTCCTAGACAAAAAAAACTATGCAACTGCTTAGTACAGTAAAACAATAACTACATGTACGCCAATATCACTGCCCTTCACAAAGACAGAATGTCTCGCTGATATACCGAATCTCAGTACGTCATAAGAAGTTCCATATCAAATAACTATAGATGTCAATTGAAAGAAGATGTAGATACTGATAGCCGCAAGTTTCAAAATTAAGGATGTAGATTTTGCATTTTAATCTGTCATGCTAGTTCGAGGAAACAGATTGTCCCTTAAAAACTTAATAAGACCATGTTGAATTTAGAAATAATAGGCCCCATATACATGAACAATCAGCTAACGCAAAGCAAGGTAAGCGAGTAAGAAGAAGAAGAAGAAAAAAAAAAAAAAGTTTTTTTTTATAATTTATTTATTTATTTACTAAACAACAAAAAAGCTGAATGAAATTCATATACATTAGTGATCCCGGTAACATATATCAAGATGAGCACAATCTTGTAGACCCACTATCAAAAAGAAAATCGCACTGGTTCTTTGTGCAAGATGTAACAAATGTTACATAACCGAGACAACAAATTAACTTTCTCTTTATGAAAGTTGCACTTACAGAAAACATTGTACTACAACCAAAGACACATAGAAGCAATATGGTTATCTCCATCAGTGAGGCTGAAGTTCAAGATGTCAAAAAAGAAACTATTCATACCTTGTGCATGGGGTTGCCGACTTGCTTCTGATGCTGCACCAGATTTATTTGCAGCAGAACTTAAGTGTAGCTCATCCAAATCATCACCCCGGCCACATTCTTCAAGTGCTCTCTCCAGAAGCTAGGATATTGATACAAAAATAGTTAGTAACTCAAAATCTTGACTGAATAGGTATGATACACACATGATCCATGACCGAAGGATAGGAAATCTCTGTCAAGTAAAAGAAAGCACAACATATACTACAGGCACAAACACACACATGCTATTAGAATAGGTGCTTATATAGATACAATAGGCAGCCAAGAGCTCTTACCAGTACAATCAAGAAAGCATTCTGAAGACCTGGAATAAGGCTATTAATAACCTGAAAATGTCATTTAATTAATTATGAAGTCATAAGCTATAAAGGTGTGTTTGCTCCAAAGACAAAAGAAAAGCAAAGCAATTTATATCATTCATATAGGAAAACTTGCGGAAAAGATGAAATGGTCAGAAAGATTGTAGGGATCCTATGAATATAGAAGCAAAAATTTTAGACAATCTAGTTTTGTCAGTAATTAAAGATGCGAGATTGGAATTCATTTCCTTTAACCATTGAATTAGATAATGACATGAAACAAAAATACGATTTCAACAAAGATTTTTCAGGCCTGTAAAGTACTCATAGGATTGTTGAAATCGAAGCTGCTGGATGAGAAATGGGGAAAATAAACTGCAGCAAACAAATATGATGATACTACAGTAAACAACCTAAGAATACCCAAAAAAAAAAAAGATATTTTCAATTATGAATACAACAACCTGAAAGCAGAGAAGACCATTTGGCATTTTACTGATCCTGACTTCATTAGCTTCCTCTTGAGTTTTTACACAGTCAAATCATGATAACTGTAAATCTGTAATTAGTGCCCTCTTAGTTTAAGAAACTCTGTATGTTAAACATAGGAGGTAATCATGTATATGCAGATGAAGGAAACCTACTCCTGATTTTGTTCAATGAGGATTGTTCTGCAGAAAAAAAAAAAAAAAAAAACAAACAAACAAACAAATGGCAACGCATTAATTTCAAAACATTCATCTAGTAAAGAACCCACACATCTCCCACAATTATCAATGTCAATATCAGAAGATTCGTACCATAATCCTGTGGAGTAAATGGCCATCACAACTATAGTATTTATATATACAAAGCATTGCAAAAAATGGTCACATTTGTGGCCTATCAGTCCAATGAGCACAGGACCAATTACTTGATGATTTTAGAAAGCAAGCAATAAACTTAGATGAGAAAAGGCAGAGAGTAAAAGATTGAAGTTTCACCTGTGAAATTGGAGATGAAACTGATTCGCCTTCTTCTCTTTTCTATTGCAGTGCCTGAGGTTTTACAACGACTGCAAATTATGGAAAATTAATTTCAGATGAATTGATTTTTAGACAGATCAAGGAGATTTAGTTTTGATATCAGAGGTCAGACATACAGAAATTTTTGATTCATTTGGTGTTCACACAATGTGAACATCAGAATTCTAGTTTGATGCAATTTTGATGTCACCCTGAAAGTTAGAATTGATTTTTAGACAGATAAAGGAGATTTAGTTTTGATATCAGAGGTCAGACATACAGAAATTTTTGATTCATTTGGTGTTCACACAATGTGAACATCAGAATTCTAGTTTGATGCAATTTTGATGTCACCCTTTTGATGTCACCCTGAAAGTTAGATGTTAATTTTGACCTCTGATACCAAAACTAACATCCAATTCAGACAAAAGAGCATTATAACATAAGGTAGTTATTTATATAGTTGACTCTGTTATGTTCAGACTGTTATGGTGAAACTTCTGTTATGGTTAAACTGTTATGTTCAGATAAAAGCGTTAGTTTTGATATCAGAGGTCAAACAATATGAAATAGGACGTATTGAAGAAATAAGAAACATGAATGACATTCTCAAAATGCAGAACAATAATCTTGGGAATGTTCTTTTCAAAGATGAATTCCTATTGAATTCATACAGATCTAAAGGATTGTCTCTATGGCAGATGGTGATTTTGAAATAAAAAGCAGCATTGATATAGTAAGGCATACAGATTCACAAAACAATAAAGATTAAGGAGTTGACAATTGTCAATATTCCAACGATCTTCTAACCTTGAATTTAACAGAAATGAAATACTAAAACAAACATCCATAAGCAAAACAACAATCTTGCTGTAGATACCTCAGTGAATTAATTGAAAATCAAAGAGGTTCAAAATGAGCAAGAATTCAAAATGGAAGGAGTAGTAACAGCAGATCTAAAATTGAAGCTGGAAACAGAAGGAAACATAGAACAACATTAATACTAAAATCTGAAAAAATTAAATTGCTCACCAACTTATTGTTCTTCAAAAATAGAAGTTTGATTGCCTCTCAAAGCATACTCTTTTCCCATATATGCACCTCATCTCATCTCTCTTTAGATCCAACTATTAGAAACAGAAGCAAAGAAAAGTGTTGGTGCCAATTTCGGCATCAACGAGTCAACGGAAGTTCCGTTGAAATCCAAGTGTAAAGTGGTGGGGTTGTTTTCTTCAAGTGGGCCTATCTTTTCCTTCGATTAGTTTGACTACGTGAGTAGCCCTGGTCGTCCACTTGTGACTGAAGGTATGCCCTGGTGGTCCTGTGCCTAGCCTTGGTCGTTCACCTCTTGTGACTGAAGGTATGGCCTCGGGCTTCCTTCACCTGATGATGGGCCTCCAAGCTACCTTGTTTGGTGAAACTGATAGTCTCGTCACAGACTTCCTTCACCTGATGTTGGGCTTCCTCCACCTGATGTTGGGCTTCCAAGCTCCTTTCTTGGGTGGAACTGATGGCCTCACGTCGGGCTTCCTCCACCTGATGTTGGGCTTCCAAGCTCCTTGTTGGGTGAAACTGATAGTCTCGTCTCGCACTTCCTTAACCTGATGTTGGGCTTCCTTCACCTGATGTTGGGCTTCCAAGCTCCTTTCTTGGGTGGAACTGATGGCCTCACGTCGGGCTTCCTCTACCTGATGTTGGGCTTCCAAGCTCCTTGTTGGGTGAAACTGATAGTCTCGTCTCGGACTTCCTTCACCTGATGTTGGGCTTCCAAGCTCCTTTCTTGGGTGAAACTGATGGCCTCACGTCGGGCTTCCTCCACCTGATGTTGGGCTTCCAAGCTCCTTGTTGGGTGAAACTGATGGCCTCATGTCAGGCTTCCTCCACCTGATGTTGGGCTTCCACCACCTCGAGTTGGCGGAGCTCTATGGAAAGGACTATGCATTTTGGCATAGCTTTAGGAGAGAAGAGAAAGTTGAAGTCCCCCCCCTCAGCCTTGTGAAGGCTGGGTATTTATAGGAGAAGAGAGTTGACGTGGCAAGGGAAAGGCATGGCTCAATCCCATAAAATCGGGGTGTCAGCCTCCCACTCTCTGCCTACTGACACTCCGGGATGGGCTGACAGAGTTGGTACGTGACAGATGTCACCATCATGTGGTCCGATATGGTTGGTGAAGGGTCAGGGACATGTGTCGCCTATCCAAGCTTCCCTTTTCCTGGAATCACTCTTAGGCCATGCCTTATGTCGGAACTTGACACGTGACATGGTTGGTGAGATTTTGCTTTGATTGGTGCTCCATGTCTCATCATGACGATTACATGTGCGTGAGCTTGGAGGTCGAGGCTTTAGCCTTGGAGCTCGTGGTCATGATCCTTAGAGGTCGAGGCTTCTAAGCTTGGGGGTCGAACTCTTGGTCTTGGGGGTTGAGACTCTTGGTTCCTTTGGACTGTGCTATTCTAGTAGTGAGGTCGTGATATGCTTTTACCTTGCCATCCAAGATGGTGAGTCAATCACATGGTGACCGTCCAAGACTTAAGAGGTGGAGATCCAAGGTTGAAGACTTGGAGTACCAAAGTGAGGCATCTCACTAGTCATGATTATTTCCATCTTAGGGTTATCTTTTCTTTCTCGATGAAAGGTTTAAGTGCATGGAAAGGTCAGAGTCCTACGTGGACTCTTTGACATTTCAACGCGTACCACGTGGAATGGGTTGAAAAGTCAAAAGTATTTGTCGAACCAAATTATGACATCAACAAAAAGCGAATTATAAACGCGTATAAATAACCACTGCATCCAAATTTTGAAAAGTGAATTACAAATGACCATCAATCAAGGTATTGAACATCACAAGATCCAGCAGAACACCCTTACACGGTAACTTTTCAAACAAGTCATCTGCCTCATTCATTCTCTTCCTTTTACTCAAAACATAAATAAGCGATGTATAAGTTTCCTTAGTGGGCTCTATCCCTTTGCTCAACATTTCATCACGAAGGATAAACGCTTCTTTGCATTCCCAGACCTGCAATAGCCATTAATCAGGATATTATATATAATGGCATCAGGAACCATTCCCTTCTCTTCCATTTCTCTAACCATACAATCACCCTACCTTCCATAAACAATTCATGAATTAACAAATTGTAAGTTGACACCGTCGGCATTATACCCTTGTTCACCACCTCATCTATACTATTATTAAGAGAAGAGGGTTTGTTAGCCAAAATCCAAAATTTTGACAGAAATGACCCTAAAAATTTAATAAACTTTGAGAATTAATTAAATCATAAGGACAGTTATGACATTTACAAAATATATTTTTATTAAAAAAATAAATAAAAATATAACCCACAACCCACTTTTCTCTCCTATTATCTCTTCTCTACAATAACTGTTTTATTTTTTATTTTCAGAAAAGAAAAAAAATACTTGCACATGAAGAGCATGTGTGGAGAAAGACTAGTCTCTATAACCGAAAGCCCTGTCCAGATCACCCTTATTGCAATAACCAACAATCAATGTGATATAAGTAACAACACATGGAAGCAGCCCAATTTCCAGCATTTTATCAAAAAGACCAGACGCTTCATCAAGTCTTCTTTCCTTACACATCCCACTAATAAGCAATCCATATGTGTAAGAAACTCCCCTACCTTTCATAGCACCAAAAATCATCTGAGCCCCTCCAACTCTGCCTCTCAGACAAAACCCATGAATGATATAGTATTATAAGTAACAACAGTAGGCTTAATCCCCAAAATCTCCATAAACCCAAGAAACTACTTTGGCTTGTTCAGCTTGCCTTCTTTACACAACACATTAATAAATCATGATGTTAAAAATACAAACACTGGACTTGATCTTCAACCTAAACATGTCAGCATACAAAACCCAAGCCCTCTCTCGGGGTTCGATTCAATTTCAAAAACAAACTCAACAATTCATTACAAGTCTTAGTCCTAGGCATAACATTGTCACTCGTCATCAATTTAACGCACTCAAAAGTGTCACCAGCCCTCTTCAATTCACAGCAAGTCCAAAACGACGCCGATTTGGGCACTCAAGCGCACTGGCAGCATGTCAAAAACGTCTCGAATCGGAGCAATGCCGCTGCCGAGGACTTGCTTCAGGAGCTCCCTCCAAGGAGGGGTTTGGGGAATGGCGACGGCGAGGCATTGGGTTTGGGTTTGGGTTTGGATTTCGAGGCGGGGAAAGTCGATGTGGGATGTGAATTGATGGACAAGTTGTGGGGTTTTGTGGAGATGGACAAGTTTGGATGGAGTTGATGGGTGGAGGGTCAGGTCGGGTTGGGTTGGGTTGGGTTGGGTGAGTAAAGAGAGAGATGGGGATTGGGTTGTGAGGAAAATGGGTCTGAGATTTTGGGGTTTAAGTAAGGGTCTGAGGGCCTCCTAAGAGCAACTCCAACAGCTTCCCCATATTTTGATTTTTCTCTACTTTAGGGAAAAATGAGCATCTTTTGCTCCAACAGATTCCCTATAACTATCCCTATTTTAGAGAAAGTGAGGAAAGAGAAAACCAAATTCCCTATATTTATAGCAATCTCTAAAAATTTAAGGAAGAATATGGAGATTTTAGAGATTGCTGTAAAATAGGGAATCTGTTGGAGTTGGAGAAGAAAAAGATGTTATAGCTTTGACTTTTGCTTATTTATTATACAAAAATTATAGGGAAGCTATTGGAGTTGCTCTAAGATTTCATTGTTGGCTAAGAAAGATGGGTTGTGATTTTGTGAACGGGAGAGAGAAGGAGTAATGACAAGCAAGGGGTTTTGATTGAAGAGGATGTGTAGGATGGGGGTTTATGCTCGATTTTACTAAAATGGCTCGAGAGAGGTGATTTTTTTTTTTTTTTTTCAGCAGCTAGACGCTTTACGGCTGATGATTGACTCAAGCATTGTCGAGTAGGGTTTGATTGAGCCGACCTATTTCTTAAAAAGATAACGTGTATATTCTCAAATGAGCTCGAAGTGAATAGAATTCTCATGTAAAACACAAACGCAAACTATTGTTTAATTCTAGTTTATGGTACGAATACTGATTGTGAAATCATGGGTGCGTGTGTTTAGTGGGGTGGTAAGACAATGACTTCTCATTCAAGAGGTCATGTGTTCAAACCCCACCAAGAGCGGAGAGGGGTGGGGTGGGGTATAAAAAAAGTTAATCGTGAACGCATTGCCAACCGATCAGATCTTTAATTCTACGAGCTAAACTAATTATCACATTTTGAACGTGAGAATTCACATAGGGTTTAGGGTTTCGGCATGAATCAGAACCTTGTTCTAAGTTCTATATCGCTTAGAATTTGGTAGTCTATTGAATTACTTTATACTGCTTTTATGTTAATAGATTCATAATGTATAATTTTCCAGATTTTGGTTTTGTTTGCATATAAATATTGTTTAGCATTGTTTGTGAATGTAGTACTTATGCTGAAGTGATGCTTCACAATAACCTAATTATAAGAGACTCAAACTTAATGATTTTCATGTGCATTGTTGTGAGGGAATGACTGCCACAATGGTGCTTTTGAGGAAATCATTAGGTGCAGGGTGCATTTGACATGATTGATATAAATTGTGTGGTTTTGTGTCTAATAACTCCCGTGTGGAATGTGAGAAGCAGTTATGGCTGTTGACAATCACATTGCCCTATGAAAATACAAACCATTACTTGATAATTATCAAAAGATGTTTCATCTGAATTGCTAAAAGCAGTTGTATTTTATGCAGATGAGCATGACGTTCTGGATCCATTTGGTAATGTAACTATTACCTGGGAGATTAGTTCATTGACCAGGAGATAGTACATGGTAAGTTTCATGTTGCATGTTTGGATTTATTAAATTGATGATGGATTTGTGTAAAGACGAATCCGTTGTGAAAATTTCTCACTTGGAGGTTAATTAGGTACTATGTTTGTGTTACTGTATAGTGCCCCTTTTTTATTTCGTTATTTGTTATGTAATCAGAGGATTAGTGAAGCTTTTTGTGGTCCTGTTCTGTATAGGCAGAAGTAAAAATCCACAACAATCAGCTGCTTCGCAACTTTGAAGATCCTGGGTGGTCTTTGGGCTGGACATGGAAGCACAATGAAGTTGTCTTGGACATGAAGGGTGCAACAGCAGTCATCAAGGGGGGCTGTTCCAAGTATTCAAATTTAAAGGCAATTTCATGTGCTAAGAGTCCGGTGGTGGCCAATAATAAGGGACTATTGAAGGCTGAGGTTCAGCACTTTAGTGTGCCTCATCACTTCAGAGTCCGGTGGTTTGCATCGGATCTGGGGTGGGCGTTTCATCGGTTTTCGACCAGGGATCTGGCGCTGGGATTCTTGTGCCGATGGTGGGTGTATGCCTGGCAATGGAGAAGGAGATCACAAGAAGGGTGACATGCCAGGGGTCGTCAGAGGACGTGCTGGAAATGACGGATTTGTTGGTGAAGTCACTCGACCTGGCGGAGGAGTCTACTGCGGCGGCGGGGTGTGGATCAGTGAAGGTGGTGAACTGGAACAAGGCGGGGTGCCCTTAGCATTCTCTGCTTGGGTCATCTGGGCTTTGTTCAGGCTAGTGGGCTGGGATTGGAAGGACTGGGCTCTGATGTTTGGGTCCTGGGCCTCCATTATTAGGGGAGTGGAGGATGGTATGTCATCCTCTACTCTAAACATTGTTTTTTTTTTTTTTTTTGGGTCGCAAACATCAGTACCTTAGTTGTTACCTTTTTGCCTGGAGGAGGGTACGTATGTCATCCTCTGCTTTGAGGTTTCTAGTTTTTGTTAGAATAATGGTGCGTGGACTTCCTAAAAGATGGGTGTACTAGGGACTATCTGGGACGCTATTTGTTTAGAATAGGGTTTATTATGGTTCTAAGGAACGATTGCTTTCTGTCGACCCCATAGGGGTGTTTCGTTCTTGTACTGCTTGCTGAATTTAATGAAAGGGCTGACCTATTTTTGTCAAAAAAATGTTCGTAGTACCTTTGTTTTCTTTTCTTGGGATAGCAAGATTTCTAATTGTTTAATTTTATTTCAAAAAAAAATTTGTGCCAATGATGTTAGTATTTTCAATTATACTTTTTGGGACGGGTTCTCACAAAGTTTTTTTTTTTTTTTTGAAAGAAACAAAGTTAAGATTTGATTATAAATTCCTATTTACGAGCTATTTAAAAAAAAAATCTGAAGTAAATGTTTGGTTTTTTAGGGTCATGGAATATTGTGTGTGTTTATGCACCTGAAGTCCTTCCAAAACTGCCACGATGTGGTATTGTCATAGCAGCTTTCAGCAGCAAAGGACAAGTACTTCCCAAGTGCGAAAGGTGGATTCCTTTGTACCAATTTTTTATGTTTCCTTTGGTGGATTCCTTTGTACTCCTCAACTAACATGTTGATGTTCTCTTCCCTGTTGCAGTAGAGGACCTGAGAGTTCTAAAATAGCAGGGGTTATTTGTCAGAATTCTTGTGAACTATTGATTACGTGGACTGTGCTGAAAAATTCAATGTCTGAATGGCAGGTTCAGGTGATGATACATAACTGGAGATTTGGAAGGCTTTTGCCTTTATGTTTTAGATTGTTCCATATGATACCTAGCCATTCAGAATTGTTGTTCTGTTTTTTTTTTTTTTAATCCTAACAACAGCTCATATATCATCAGATATCAGTTACGAATCATGGGTCTGCAGATCTCAAAAACTGGAACTTGATGATTAAACATCCAGCTGTCAATGGTGTCATTGGTGTGCATGGATTAGTGATAGAATTAATGCTTTTCTGCTTCATCTGCGAATGTTTGCTAAAGTGCGTTCGCAAGATAAAGTCACCGCGGCGAAAAGTTAGCGAAGTAAGTTCGTCGCGAATGTTCGCTAAAAGTGCGTTCGCGAGGATGACATCACTGCGGGGAAAAGTATGAAGCGAGTTTGCTGAGAAGTAGTGTTCGCGAATAATAGTTCGTAGAATAACTAAGTCTGTTTGCAAAGGTTGAGTCTGTTTGCTGTTGCGAAACATGCTGCGGTGAAAGATATTTTACAGCAACTTGCATTATTGTTTGCTCCACTCAAATTAAGCTAGATATTTTGTATCTAAAGTACTTTTAATCTAGTTTAATATGCTTTCATCTTAGATATTTTGTAGGTTAATCTTGTACCCTATATAAGGGAAGTGTTGGTTGATGTAAAAGAGGGAACAAGTTCAGAAACTCAAGTACACAAGTTTGCTGGGTTAAGTTGATCTGTTCATGCTTCATTTGCTACTGCAAATTAATCAAATCAACAAGTTGTGGTTTCGATTATATTTTGTTCAAATACAAAGTAGAAGCAATCAAAATTTTACAAATATATTCAACAATTAGAACATAAAAGTCTCGGGTATTTATTTGCTTTATTTGGTATCTCACTTTGGTGGTTATTGTATTCATCAATCTGGTAATATTCATCAACTTGTGATAATCCAAACCCGTGTTTTATATGAATGTCAGGTACAATGATGGTATTGTGGGGAGAGACATGCTCAGACATGTGAAAGCAAATATCACGTTTAGGAAAGATCTTGTGCAAACTATAGACTGGTATTATCCTGAGGGAGTGGCTTTGACTGGGGATAACTGCCACAGCCCTCCAGGAGATACAGCTATAGCTTTGCCGCTTTCTCCTGCCTCACATCCCTCCCGCTCACATAAGAAAGATGTCTTAGCTATTGCTGCAATAGTTTTAACCTCCACTTTTGCTTGCACATGTGTTGTCAACTGTTTAATTAGTAAAAGGGTTAAAATGTTCAGTTTTCGTATGGGGTATCGGCGCACAGGCTCAAGTATGTATGAGATGAGTGAGCTGTAGAAGTTACTTTAGATGTTTCAGGGAATTCAGGAGGTAAGTTTACACACCTTATTAAATGAAGAACTTACCTTTAATAACTTTCTTAATGGTACGTATATGTTGCTGGTGCCTGTTCCACTATCATAACCTTTGTATGAGGACATAATGGCCTTGTTAATTATGAAGACAATTGATTGTCAGCATCCTATATTACTGGCTTCCTTAATTCCTCTGTAATGAACCATGCAAAAGGGAATTTGACAATTGTGCGATCTTTTGATATGATCTTTTCTATCTTGAATTTAAGTAAACAAAGTGGTGTTTGGTCAGATAAATAAATGTCTCTACCAAATGAATTTTAAACTTCCATGCATATTATAATTGAATGATAGCAACAAGTAGTTATTCTGCTTAGTTGATATTTTCTTGGGGAGATCATTGCCATGTGAAATAAGACGCATTCTATGCTATTTTCTTTTGTGTTGATTTTGTTTCTAAGGTGAGGAGTTTGGATTGACACCTTAGTTGGACCAATGTCTTTTCTTCTGTTGAGTATTTTTTTTTTCTTTTAACTTTTTAATGTATTTTCATTTGACACTTATTTGTTATTATATCTTTACAATGGATATTGGTTTCTTAGAGGAGCATTGTTTGTCATAGATTTGAATAACGTTGGTTGTATTTTCAGTCGATGCATTCTCCAACCTTGTTTGTCAAGTTTTTATATGTGGTTTTTACAAAATATTTGGCCCTCTGCTTTCCTGGTCACAAAGTCAATAGTCATAGAAGATGTTGAAACAAGACAATGCACTTTACCTTTTTAATCTTACACTTCTTATGTGCACGTTTAAGATATGCTATGATTGACTGCATTTCTAAACTCAACGTTTGGTGCAGAAGTGCTTTTGTTATCTGTTTGGCTGTTGCTAAGCTTTACTTGAAGACTTAGTCACCATCACATTCTAATGAACCATTGTGGGCAATAGTTTTGTTATTATTCTGGATTTTTTTTTTATAATTTATTTATTTATTTTTGAAGTATGAATCTGGGAATGAGGATATTTTATTTGTTTGAATTTCATCATTTCATGCAATAAGTTGTAATGTATTACTGCTAATTTAAGTTCTAACATAGTTGTACACTTTACTTTGAAGACTTAATCACCATCACATTCTAATGAACCATTGTGGGCAATAATTTTGTTATTATTCTGGATTTTTTTTTTTAGTATGAATTTGGGAATTGTTTAAGTATATTGGTATTGAGAGAGAATTGTAGAGAGAAGTGTGTATTATTATTGAGAATAGGAGCCCTATATATAGGGATTACAAAGTACTAGTTCTAATGTTACAAGGAATACCAATCCGTGTAGGATTGGGAAATCTAGAACCTTCTCTCCTATTACTACTCCTAGTTTGATAAGGCACACTAAATCGATATTCCTTCAACACTCCCCCTTGTGCCGCTTCAAACTTGGTGGTGAAGCTTCATCCGTTGCCTTGTTAAAAACCTTGCCAGGTAACACAAACCCTGTGGGATAAAAATAACCCTGGTCGAAGATCAAAAAGAGCACAACACGTCCTTCACCCTTCGAGATCGAACATGTAGACATCATAACTCCCCCTGATGTCGATATCTCCCCCTGATTACTACAATCGTGGGAGTTCGGATAACTTTCTCAATCCAATGCTCTTCACATGTTTCTCGAAGGTGGATTTAGGTAACGACTTAGTGAATAAGTCCGCTACATTATCCTCTGATCGGATTTGATTTACTTCAATCTTTAGAAGTGATTGTTGTTGCTGATTATAAAAGAACTTAGGCGATATATGCTTGGTGTTGTCGCCTTTGATGAAACCTAACTTCATTTGTTCAATACAAGCTGCATTATCCTCATAAATGCATGTAGGTTCATCTGTGGTAGACTTCAAACCACAACTTCCTTGAATATGTCGAATCACAGATCTTAGCCATATACATTCACGAACGGCTTCATGTAGAGCGATAATCTCTGCATGATTCGAGGAAGTAGCAACAAGGGTCTGTTTTGTAGACCTCCAAGATATCGCAGTGCTTCCCATGGTAAAGGCATAACCAGTTTGGGAGCGACCTTTGTGAGGGTCAGAGAGGTACCCTGCATCAGCAAATCCCATCAAAACATTGTTGTCGTTTTGATGGAGGGGAATAGGGTGAGGCCGGCCACCATGGGCGGCGGCGGCGCTGGAGGTGACGACATGGCTGACGGTCATGTTATGGACGGCGGCTCCATGCCTAATGGGGTCCGATCCCATTCTTCCGTCGTTCCTCGTCTCTCTGTAGGGATAAAATAGGCCCATATCAATCGTACCTCTTAGGTATCGAAAGATTGTCTTTACACCAATCCAATGGCGGCGTGTTGGCGCAGAGCTATGTCGAGCTAACAAGTTCACAGCGAATGAGATATCCGGTCTTGTGCATTGAGCTAAGTACAATAATGCGCCTATTGCACTCAAATAGGGCACTTCGGCCTCTAATGGTTCTTCGTCCTCATCCCTTGGACGAAACGGATCTTTTCCGGGCTCAAGACTACGGCCGATCATGGGAGTACTCACAGGCTTCGCTTTATCTTCATTAAAGCGCCTTAGAATTTTCTGAGTATATGCAGACTGATGGATCAAAATCCCATCACTACGGTGCTCGAGTTCTAAACCGAGACAAAACCGTGTTTTCCCAAGATCTTTCATCTCAAATTCGGATTTCAAGTATTTAGCAGTTTCCTTCAACTCATCTAGAGTTCCAATTAGGTTCATGTCATCGACATAAACTGCTACGATTGCAAATCCGGAACTTGTTCTCTTACTGAACACGCATGGGCATATTTCATTGTTAATATATCCATTCCCAATCAAGTAGTCACTTAGACGGTTATACCACATCAGTCCGGATTGTTTTAATCCATATAGTGAGCGTTTTAACCTTATTGAAAACGCGCTCCGTGGTTTAGAGCCACTTGATTTGGGTAATTGAAGTCCATCTGGAACCTTCATATATATCTCTGAATCTAGATCCCCATAGAGATATGCTGTAACCACATCCATAAGCTGCATGTCAAGTTTTTCGGAAACTACCAAACTGACAAGGTAGCGGAACGTTATAACGTCCATTACGGGAGAATATGTCTCCTCGTAGTCGATTCCAGGGCGTTGTGAGAAACCTTGCGCCACAAGGCGGGCTTTATATCTTACCACCTCATTTTTCTCATTACGCTTTCTAACAAAGACCCATTTATGGCCAACAGGCTTTACACTTGGGGGTGTCTGCGTTACAGGCCCAAATACCTGTCTCTTTGTTAGTGAATCCAATTCAACCTGGATCGCATCTTTCCATTTAGGCCAATCTGCTCTTCGTTGACATTCTTCAACAGAGCGAGGTTCGATATCATCATATTCTATAATTCCTTTTGCAATATGATATGCAAATGCATCATCAATCGCCATAGAATTTCTATCCATCATCTCATGTACACTAGTGTAATTTATGGAGATCTCTCTATTCTCTGGAGTTGGTTCTGACATTGGAGCGTCCCCCAATGATGTCTCTTGGACATAACCATAATCCGGAATATTCTCATGAGATGGATTATTCACATCGATGATTAATGGATTATTGTGTGCCAAACTCGCTTTCTTTCTTGGGCGAGAATCCATCGAACCTATGGGCCTCCCGCGCTTCCTGGCAGGAGCCATGGGCCTAGCCAAAACGTCACCATCACTGTGAGAGGGGACGTTGGCACCATGCTCATATCCTCTTGAGTTGGCGTCATGTCTTCTAGTTTTAGGGACATCAATCCTTGCAGGCACGTTTGCAGCAGGTATGTGTGATCTCGTCACTTTAGCGATATCAGAAAACGCATCAGGCATCGATTCTGCTACGTTCTGAAGATCGAGAATTCTCCGCACTTCAATTTCGGACTTGTGCGGTTCGGGGATCAAGATGAGACAGAGTGGGGACAGACCACGACAATTTCTGTCGTTCCTGTTGAACATTGATGTTCTTATCTCCCCCTAACGACGGGAAGACTGTCTCATCGAAGTGACAATCCGCAAATCTAGCGGTAAAGAGATCGCCTGTCAAGGGTTCTATGTAGCGGATAATCGTTGGAGAATCATATCCAACATAAACGCCTAATCGTCTTTGAGGACCCAATTTGGTGCGCTGTGGTGGCGCAATTGGCACATAAACTGCACACCCAAATATGCGTAAGTGTGAGACATTAGGCTCATACCCAGTCACCATCTGGGACGCAGAAAAGGGTTGAGTGGCAGTGGGCCTCAGACGAATAAGCACAGCTGCATGCAATATTGCATAGCCCCAAGCAGAAATAGGGAGATTGGTGCGCATTACCAATGCCCTAGCGACCATTTGTAGTCGTTTATTGGCGGCTTCTGCGAGACCATTTTGGGTGTGAACATGAGGAACAGGATGTTCAACATCGATCCCAATGGACATGCAATAATCATCAAAAGTCTTTGACGTAAACTCTCCAGCATTGTCTAATCTTATAGACTTAATAGGATGATCAGGGTGGTGAGCCCTTAACTTAATTATTTGTGCTAGGAGTTTAGCAAATGCAGCGTTCCTTGTGGACAATAGCATGACATGTGACTAGCGTGTCGATGCATCAACCAATACCATAAAATATCGAAATGGTCCGCATGATGGTTGAATAGGTCCACAAATATCACATTGGATTCTTTGCAAGAATGGTATATTTTCTTTGGTGTCCTTTGCATAGGATGGTCTCGATCCTAACTTTGCTAAAGAGCAGGCTTTGCAGAACGAATGATGGGCTTTAGAAACAACCAATGAGGATTTTGGTTGAGCCACAAAATCACAAGTGACTTTAGAAGTAAAAGTTGGAGACAAAGGAGACTTGGTGGCGTCAATGCCACCCTGAGGCCGCAGGGGGAAGGCGGCGCCGGCCAAGGATGGCCGGATTTGGGGGTGAACGGCACCGTGAGGCGCATGGGCTCCTTCGGTGTCCAAAAACCGAGTTTTACTTCTTTTCGTTCTGAAAAAGGGATGTCCGTGTGAAGTCTTTAATATACGGATCATCATGTCACGACCTGGGTGTCCCAAACGGTCGTGCCAAAGCCTATATGTGTCGGAATCCCATAAATCATCTCTCATGACATGGTTGGATTCAATGACTCGAATAGTGGTTGCGTACAACCTACTAGAGCGACACACAAGTTTCTCTAAGACTCGTTTATGTCCGTAGTCATTAGAGGTGATGCAAAGGAACTCTTGTCCATTCTCACACATGAAAATCATTGGCACTTACATCTTGTAAGTAATAAAGTTCGAAACATATGTCCATGACATGAGATAAAATCAATCGATACTTTATTAATAATAGCCAATGATTACATCAAAGTTTCTTGACCAAAATCTAATCCAACATAAAAATCAAACCGTAGACAAATCGTAGTCACTCAATCCGTTCGGTTATTTCAATTTGGTTGTGACCAGGTAAGGTAAGGCGAGATTTTGGTGGAGCGTTGCTCACTTTTAAAACCGTTCTCTCAGATCAAACCTTGCCTAGACATCACAATTACTCTTGAGTACGCCTAGAGGGAAAAAGTTAATACAATAAGTCATTTTATTGATTTAAGGCATAATTGCCATTACATGATTCTTGGAAATAATAAAGACTATAAAAATCTGCGGCATTTTGTCTTCATCGCCAGAATTAAAGTCTTTGTGAACTCGATGTCTTGATCACCATGATGCGACTACCTTCGTAGGTACATTGCAAATTCAGGTCCATTGATCAGACGTTCCATATCAGAAATAGACACCATAAAGAGGATTCTCCCTTGATTGAGGCGAATTGGCGCAATATGCATAGTCCCTAGGACTGGTGGCGTTGGAAAGTGGTGCCCATGACCAACGTTGGCTCCATGGTTTCCAACCCTATGTCCCTCAAAATCACGCCTCCTACGGTCGTGGGATTGTTGCCTTGAGCGATTACCTTCTTGAGCATTTCGATCGTATGGATCATGACGTCGATGGCGACTTTCTCTAGCCATAGGACGATGCTCTTGATAGCTATCTTGAAGCCTATCAAATCTTCTTTGCACAAGTTCATTGCCACGTCTTTCCGTAGTGGCCATAGCTTCAATAAGCTGTTGAAAATTTGTGATCCGTCTTGCATTTACATGAGTCCGGAGTAAGTCAGAGGACCTCATAGCATAGACGGGGAAGGTATTGAGGGTTTTCTCAATCAACTGGCCTTCTGTGATTGTTTTTCCACAAAGACGCATCATTGCTCTGATGCTGATGGCTTCCGAATAAAATTGCATGACAGTGTCAAATTCAGAGAAGCGAAGATCTTTCCATTCTGCTTCTGTATTCGGAAGTATGGAGTCACGAACATTGCCATATCGTTCGCGAAGTGTATGCCAAAGCTTTATGGCGCTATCCTCATTTATGAACTCAAACTGTAGGTCACTATCCATGTGACGTTTCATGAAGGCAAGTGCCTTGGAATTATCTTTCTCAGTTTGAGGGTCTGGAGCTGTTTCAATAGGACAAAGCTCTTGGATTGTATGCAATAAATCACGGGCAATAAGGTGGATCTCGACATCAGTGACCCAGATTAAGTACCTTTTGCCTGCATAATCCAATGGAACAAAATCGAGTTTGTTCATGTTTGACATCCTGAAAGATGAAACAAGAACAAGTTAGTTTCGGAGTCAATGCTTCCACGAAAACTAATATAAATAAGATTTCCGAGCTATGCTACCAAGAAATCGATTTCCAAGAATAATTGGATTAGACCGAAACAGTGATGTTTGAATGGTCAAAATAGATGCTCACGAACGCTCTTAGTCCGTAGCATACGAACGCTCTTAGTTCGTTAAATCGATGCTTACGGACGCTCTTAGTCCGAAGTCTTACGAACGCTCTTAGTTCGTTAATTGCGTGAATCCCCACTATTCCGCTTTTCAAGAATCGAACCCACGTTATAAGAAAGGTGGGATGTAGAAGAAGGGAGGTTTTCAAGTCCCCGAGAAAAGAAGAAATATTTGAATTATAGGAACTTCAAAACTTACTCTTGAATACTTACTTGTATTTGGATCACGCGTGTGTCGATGCAAGCGTGATGGAGCGAAGCAATTCGAGTAGAGTCGTGCAGCGAATACGGGGCAGCAGGGGTTGCGGTGGTAGTAGTGGTGTAGGAGCAGTGGAGGCAAACTGCAGGGGCAGCAACAGAGGTGTAGGGCTGCAGGTGCACGGGTGCGTAGGCGGGGCAGCAGCGTGCGCAGGTGTGCGCGGGGAAGCAGTGGGCGCACGGGCGCGCAGACGAGCAGCAGAGTTGCAGGGACGCTGCAGGAGCAGTGTGGGGTGGACGCACGGGCGCGGGGCTGCAGGTGCAGCGCGCAGGGCAGCAGGGGCTGCTGTGATGTGGTAGGGCTAGCTCGGGCTAGGTGGCTTCGGCAGATTTTGGTGAAGAGGATTGATTGGGTTTTGTTTTTGCTTTTTGCTTTTTGGCTAGAGTCGTGCTGATAACGTGTTTAAGTATATTGGTATTGAGAGAGAATTGTAGAGAGAAGTGTGTATTATTATTGAGAATAGGAGCCCTATATATAGGGATTACAAAGTACTAGTTCTAATGTTACAAGGAATACCAATCCGTGTAGGATTGGGAAATCTAGAACCTTCTCTCCTATTACTACTCCTAGTTTGATAAGGCACACTAAATCGATATTCCTTCAACAGGAATGAGGATATTTTATTTGTTTGAATTTCATGCAAATAAATTGTAATGTATTACTGCTAATTTAAGTTCTAACATAGTACGTAGTACACCTTCATTGTTGTTGCAGGGACTTGAAAGGCTTTTTGATCAACATAGCATAGCTGAGTACAACTAGATATTGGGGTGATCGTAGAGATTGGATACTCACTCTATTCAGTAGCGAGCGCTCGTGGACTTGGAAGTTTAGTTAGAGTATCCATAATAAGAAACCTGGAAATTAATCCAATCTCTGGAATGACTTTTGGGAAATGTGGTCTGCAATGTCTCAATTTCAGCCTCATTGTTTGTCAATTTCTTTGTCTTGAGCTAGTCCTTTCAACATTATGTTGTCAACTCTAGACCTATATTAGTTTTTTTTTTTTTTTTAAAAGAAAAAAAAAATCCCGATAAAATCGAACAGAAACATAATTCAACCTAAGGCTGCCTCTTAGCGGCGGCTACGCCATGTCGACGTCCAGTTCTGGTGCTCAAAGGAAAGCCATCTGCCCATGGGCGTTCATGGGGTTCTTTGATTCGATTCCGTCTCGATTACTCCTCCACCCATGGCTTCTCCTCCGCCCAAGGCGAAAACTTTCGCATCAATTGTTTCAGATTCAATTGAATCATCGATGTCTCTAAGCCAACTACCTGCACCGATTGTTCGCGGAGATAAAACATACATTAAGATCAATGAGGCTCTGTATCAGGAGCAATTGAAAATTTTCAAAACCAACCTTCTTGGTCGTCTACTACTCCATAAAGGCTCTGCACCTTTGAAGACCACTGATCTCAAAGGTATGCTTAACACTCTGTGGAAGCCCTCCGCTCCATGGCGTCTTGTTCCACTGGGGAAAGGATATTTTGACATTCACTTTGCCACCGAGTATGATCTGCGAAGAGTTTGGGGAGGGGGTACATGCACCCTTGCTACTGGTATTTTCAGATTGGCTCAATGGAAGCCAGATTTTGTGCCTGGAGTTGTTCTCCCACAGACCCATGCTCAACTTTGGGTCAGATTTTATGGTTTGAGCCAAGACTATTGGCATCCTCAACATCTAATGGAGATTGCTCATGGAGTGGGCACTCCATTGCAATTAGATCGGGCTACGAAGGAGCGTGAGTTTGGCTATTATGCCAGAGTTTTAGTAGATGTGGATCTTGCCAGGGATTTACCATCTTCGTTGATGATAGAGCGTGAAAATCATTGTTTTCCCATTGAAGTGGTCTATGAAAATTTGTGCACCCATTGTGGTTTGGTCGGCCATACTGCTGATCGTTGTAAGCAACTAAACGACAAGGAGCAAACGACCAAGAAACAGCGTGAGAAGACTTCTAAGCCTTTGACTACTGTAGTTCGTCAGGAGTACAAGGTAAAGCGTAATGTGGTCACATCTGATGTTAGGCATGATATGCAGACTGTCCATGCTTCTCCACCAAACATGACTAATGGAATTGTTACGAAGGATCAACATGCTGCTCTAACTAGTGAAGTTGCTCATGTGCATGGTTTGGTCCAAAGCACTCCAACTATAACAGTTGATGACGACTCCCCTCGGGTCCAATCTTCTGGAAGGGAATTGGTAGAAATTGCTTAATTTGCACAAACTGTTATTGAAGAGGCAGCTTTGGATGAAATGGAGACTATTGCCCAGCGTGTAATAGAGGAGTCATTGGAAGCAAATATTAAAGTAACTAATGCAGGGGAGGATGACTCGAGCTCCTCAGGTACGACTGAGCATGTTCTTGAGGAGCATTTTTCTCTAGAAAATGCAGCAGGTGAGTTGACAAAAGGGAAATCTAGCTGGCATGACTTAATTAAGGAAGACCAATGCACAACTGGTATTGATGGAACCCCTACTAGAGGACAACTTGAAATGCAGGCAGTGAATTATATGATGGGGGATGATACAGGCCTTAAGAACATGACCCTTGTACTTTCTAAAGGGCAGAAAAAGAGACTCCGAATAAAGCAAAGAGATGAGAAGCAGACTGAGGAGGGCACTGTGGATCGTTACCCCGCAAGAAATAGGGGTCCTCCTCAAAAGCTTAATTTATGAAGATTATTTTTTGGAATATTCGGGGATTAGCTAATGCTCCTACAAGGACTGCTCTTCGTAGTTTAATTAGAAAGCACTCACCTGATTTCCTTTGTTTATCAGAACCAATGACATCTTTGACGCGTATTCCTAATTCTTTTTGGAGATCTATTGGTATGCAATTGGTAGGTGTCAATGATCGAGGTCAGTTATTTCCAAATATTTGGGTTTTTCATTCAACAAACATATCATCTCCTACTATGATATCTTCTTCTAGTCAACATCTATTTGTGCAGTTTTTTGTTGGTGATATTGCTCATGGTCTGGTATTTTTCTATGCGGCAACAACTAGTGTGGCACGTTGTCCTTTATGGTCTGAAATTGAACAAATTAATACAAGCTTCTCGGGTCCTCTGCTGTTAGTTGGTGATTTTAATGCAATTTTAGGAGCCCAAAAAAGACCGGTGGTAGGATGCCTACTCGTGTTTCCTGCGATGACTTTCAGCATATGGTGGATGTGTGTCATTTGACACAAATTGATCTTAAAGGGTCACCGTTTACATGGACAAATGGTCGAGGAGTTGGCTCACATATTGAAATGTTGTTGGATAGGTGCTTTTGTTCTATTCCATGGTTAGACTATTGGTCGATGACTAGTTGTTCCACTTTGGTTCGGCACTCTTCAGATCATAATCCTCTCCTGATTTCATTCACCAAATATATTGCACAAGGCCCGATTCCATTCCGTTTTCAGAAGATTTGGTTGGGGCACTCAAATTTTCTTCAATTTATTCAAGAAGCATGGAAATCTTTTGAGGTATGTGGTTCTCCTATGTTTATTCTACAAAGGAAGCTTAAGCTTTTAAAACCTATTCTGAAGGAGTGGAATGTTAATGTCTTCGGTAATGTTCATACTGCGGTGGATAGTGCACGCGCTGCCCTTGAAAAAATTCAATTAGCCATATATCTTGATGGGTTTACTGAAGTGCGTCATGTCGAGGAGCTTTTAGCCCAGGATGCTTTGTCGAATGCTTTATTGGTTCAGGAAAAATTCTGGGCGGAGAAAGCTAGGGTGAGATGGGTTAGGGCCGGGAAGGTGACAGAAATACTAGTTATTTCCATACTTTGGCAAAAATTCGACGAGCCCGTTCCTCTGTCACTTCTCTTCGTATTGGGAATGACTTGGTGGATGATGTTAATATTTTGCGTGATCATGTCGTTCAGCATTTCACAGGTGCCTTTTCAGATGATGGAAATATTGATGATACAGGTTTGGTTGAAAATATTATTCCTTCAATGGTTTCGGATTCAGAAAATGGCTCTTTACTTGCTATTCCTTCTGCTGAAGATGTTAAAGGTGTCATATTTTCCATGAATGCTGATAGTGCCCCAGGTCCGGATGGTTATACTGGTCATTTTTTTCAGGCTTGTTGGGATGTAGTTGGGTTGGATGTGGTCTGTGCTGTTAGATCTTTCTTTCAGTCAGGATATATATTGCCTAATCTAAATTCCAGCTTTGTGGCGCTCATTCCAAAGGTTCAAGAAGCTAATGTTATCACTCAATTTCGACCCATTGCTATGGCTAATTTTTCTTTTAAAATTATTACTCGCATTCTGGCAGACCGTCTTGCTCCTATTGCTTCCAAGATTATATTGCCGAATTTGAAAGGAAGACAAATCTCTGATTGCATTTTTCTGACTTCTGAATGTGTTAACTTGTTGGATAATAAATGTTGTGGAGGGAATGTTGCTATTAAGTTTGATGTAGCGAAGGCCTTTGATACTCTGAATTGGGACTTCCTTCGAAGGGTTCTTAATGCTTTTGGTTTTCATGCAACTTTTGTAGATTGGATTAGTTCTATATTGGCTTCAGCTCGACTCTCTATCTTATTTAATGGCTCTCCAGTGGGATTTTTTTGCTGTAGCCGTGGAGTTCGACTAGGGGATCCATTGTCTCCTCTTCTTTTTTGTCTTGCTGAGGAGGTTCTTAGCCGTGGTATCTTGCGTCTGGTTGATATGGGGCATGTCCAAGCTATTTCCTCTCCTAGTGCTGTGAAAGTCCCTTCTCATGTTTTATATGCTGATGATATAATGGTTTTTTGTAAGGGAGATAAAAGAAGCCTATTAAATCTTATGGCTTTCTTTGAGGAGTACGGACTCAACTCAGGCCAGTTGGTGAACAAAACCAAGTCTCATGTTTATTTGGGGAGGTCAGCTGTTCATCGTCGTACCCTAATATATTCTTGGTTAGGTGTTCCAGTGGGTAAATTTCCCTTCATGTACCTTGGTGTGCCAATTTTTGTTGGCCGACCGAAGCGAATTTACTTCCAAGTCTTGGCTGATCGAATTCGTAACGTTATGTCTAATTGGAGAGGGCATTCTCTTTCCATGGCAGGACGGGTAACACTGGTCAATTCTGTGGTGGTTAGTATGCTTTCCCATAGTTTCACAATTTATGCTTGGCCAAGGACCGTATTGCAACAAGTTCGGAATTGGATGAGGAATTTTATTTGGACCGGCAATGTGTCTTCTAGAACCTATCATCCAATTTCTTGGAAAAAGTGTTGTGCTTCGTGAAGGAGGGTGGTCTTGGAGTTCGTAATATTATGGCTCTTAATAAGGCTTTCCTCCTAAAAAAATTTTGGGATTTCTTAACTAAGTCTACACCAGCGGCTGCTTTTTTTTTCTGCTCGGTTTCTTCAGCGTTCAGGTCAGCCATGTTCTTACTATAAAAAATCATCTATTTGGCCTGGCATGAAACCCTTGTTTATGGATATTTTCTACAGCTCTAAATGGTTAGTGGGCAATGGTCGATCAATTGATTTTTGGCATGGTAATTGGCGTAATGGTTCAGTTGTTGATAGATTGGGTATTGAGCATTAGCTGAGCAAATTATTATGTGCCAAAGTTTCTGATTTCATCAAAGATGGCTCTTGGTATTGCTCTAGTAATTTAATTGCTGATCTTGCTGCACTTTGGTCCGAAATTTCAGCTATTAGGCTTCCTTATTCAGACATGGAGGATAAGTTGGTGTGGTTGGATTCTTCTGATGGGAGTTTATCTTTATCTATAGCCTATGAGTTAAAGAGGAGTAAACAGGCAATTGTTATTTGGGATAGATGGGTTTGGCGTCAATGCTTTCGTCCTCGAAACTCCATTACTTTATGGAAATTTCTTCATTGTAAGCTTTTAACAGATGATCTCTTACTTCAGCGAGGCTTTTCTTTTGCTTCTATGTGCTCTCTCTATCAGGCATCTGCTGAGACAGCCCACCATCTTTTTTTTGAGTGCTCTTTCTCTATGCAAATCTAGTCCACAATTTTATCTTGGTTTAAAGTTAATACTCATTTCCTGGATATATACACTTTCTTCTCTTACCCACTGCAACATGGTTTTGGTACTCAATTGCAATTGCTTTGGTGGGGAATGATGGGAGCTGGCTTTTACTCTCTTTGGGACGCTAGAAATTCTATTCGTTTTGATGAGCGTCACTTAACTACTGCTTACTTGATTCACTCTATCAAGCAGCAAATTCGAGAGGTTGATTCTTGGGGTTTTGGAATTATGCGTAACTCAGTAGATGAGCTTTGTATTTGTAGTGCTCTTGGAATCAGCGGTAGAGCCTCAAGAACACATCAAATTCGTGAGGTTAATTGGCATGCTCCTTGTGCTTTTCAGTTAAAAGTTAATACAGATGGTGCTGCTCGTGGGACGCCAGGCCTCGCGGGCTTTGGAGGTATTTTTCGTGATCACTTGGGCAATTGTATGGGTTGTTTTGTTGGTTCCATGGGTATTGCTACTGCCCTTGAAGCAGAGCTTCAAGCCATTATTCATGCCGTTTTAATAGCATCAGGAAAATGATGGACTTCTCTCTGGATTGAGTGTGATTCAGCAGTAGCAATTCACTTTCTTGCCAATAGAAATTGCTCAGTCCCTTGGCGTCTAAGTGTTGATTGGGTCAATTGTTGTACCATTCTCTCCTCTATGCAGACTCGTTTTTCACATATTTATCGAGAAGGGAATCAAGTGGCTGACTGCTTAGCTAACTATGGGGTGGATCATGAGGGGCATTATTGGTGGGACTCTTGCCCTCCTTGTGCTTCAGCTGCCTTTGTTCACAATCTGCAATGTTTACAGAATTTCCGTATTAGCTGAATTCTAATGTGCTTGACAGATTTCATGCAAACGTGGTTTTCGCTGCATGGTTGCTATATTCATCAGTCTGTAACTATTTTAGCTCAGTGCTCACTTTGAGTACTTTATTTCTTTTTGTTCTCAGAGAGGTTTTGGTTCTTGTCCCCCTCTCTCTTCTTGTGATTTTTTTTCTTTTATTAATAAAATAAAATAGAGGGACGGGCGGTGGGTTCCCGGTTGCGATGGCCCCCTTTCTTTCGAGATTGCGGGTGGGTGCCAGTCACCCCAAATCGGCTGTTGCAGAGGAACTAATATCGCCTAATCCTCTATTTAATTTAAAAAAAAGAACTATATTAGTTTTTCTCCAAGTAATAGCATGTCACTTCTGATAAATATTGCAGCATTTAATTGTTATTACTTATTGTCTCTGACAAATTTTATAAATACATGCATGGTTTATAAGTACTTGCTATTGATGTGTTTTAAGAGTCGCTAAGCAGGGCAAATGGAGTTAGAAGCCCACTTCCTATGAAGTTACTCAAAGAAGTATAGACAAAATACTGTGAACTCTAATTTAAACTGTTCTTGAATTGAAAATTTCATGTCATATTGCATTCTAAACTCAATGCTTGACTCTTGATTTTGTTTGGATATCAAAATAATACATGGTTAGCACTGCACATGGGGTGCCCAAGTTGCTAACAACAGCACACTGTCGTGTCCCCTTATATTGCTGTTAACGTCTGTGCTAGCTTGGCCCAGTGTATTGTCCTTTTTCTGGGGTAACAATCAAAGAAGCTAGTTTATTTACGGCTGCAGGAGAAATCTTGTTGCTCATGATCACTTCAGTTGTAATTGATGGAAACTTGAGTCGGTACCTCTCCTCCATCATATGTTTGGTCGAACACCTAGTCTATCTTTTTCTCTCTGCATAATTTGCTTACAGGTCTTGACCTAGTTAACTCTTAATGTTATTTTGTTGGATTGTCAATTAAGTTGTGATATGTACCATGCTATAGAGAAAGTACTCTGTTTTGCTGAGTTGGTTCAATTTGGATGGGAGGATTGGCCTTACCTTGCACTGTTCTCTTTGTTTGGGTTTTTTCTCAACTGTTTCCATTCTCTTTGTATCGAAGTAGAAAACCTCACGGAAAGCCCCAAACCGAATGGAATATGTACATACCAGCCAACAGGAATTGCTAGTGAGTGCACGCACCCACACCAACCCATGTTTTAGGGGCTAGGCTAATCCAAGATCTTTGAATCCAATGCTACTGTCCCACAACCAAAATCCGAAGTTCCGAACCAAAAGCCAGGTCTGAAGGTGTTGTGCATTAAAGACTCGAAAAAGCGAAGCCACAAACTCTCCCTGACTTACAAACTTTAGTCACCAAAACCACTTAAGTCAGCCATAGCACATTCCACCAATCGTCCCTAGGGGCAAGAGGAGGAATCCATGAAAACACAAAGATAAGTTAAAAATATCAAGAATAGACCCCCAAATAGGCCTCCAAAAGCCGAGTACCGCATCACCAAACCACCGAGATCCCCAAGGAGAGATTAGATCGACACCAAGGATCTAAGACAGGAACAGGACTTGCCGTCAAAACTGTAGACAAGGACAAGGCCCTCGTCCGTGCTTGCAATAAGTGTCAAAGAAAGAAAACGCACTAAGTTATATGCGTCATGACATTGATCGCCTTATCAAGTTCAATTTATATTCTATTGGTTCATACGTCTCTCCATATTATGAATGAAATCGAATCCACTCTCTTCAAAAGATCGAAAAGGGAAACTGCATGCAGTTCATACAATGATAACACCAAGAGAAACACAAAGTATAATCCTTGCAAAAGTAGCTTTTGCTCTATAGATTACTGGCTTTAGAAGAGTACTCTGCTTCAAACGTAAGTTCGGAAAAGTGAAGAGCTCTAAAGATGGACAAACCCACTTGACAACTTCGCATCAAACTGTTTCCACCAATCCTTTTCTCTAACTGTGACAAATAGAATAGTGTATCCACTACCAAATTAAAATTAGGGTGCTTCTAAATGTACCCAGCAGAACTCTATGTACACCCAGCAACCTATTTATATTAAAAATATATAAATAGAGACTCATGATAGTATTTCAGGATGTTCTCTAGTTGCCTATTGTAATCAGGGGTTTTGGCTCAATGTCCCCCCTTGTATTCGACAGTTTCATTAATCAAGGCTTGAGGGCAGCCGCACCGCCCTTTCTTCAACAAAAAAAAAAAAAATATATATATATATATATATAAATAAATTTTACTCATTTTCCCATTAAGCCCCCATCGCTAAACATATACCCAGAATTTTTTTTTTCTTCCAAAATCTTATACCCAACACAACGAAAGCGCAGAGGCTCCAAATCTCATCAACCTCGTCATGACTCTCTCTTCAGCGCAGCACGATTTGAGCAAGCCGTCCATGAAGTTCGATATGCCGGAGAAGCTGACCGCCGTCGATTTCTCGGCGAAGAACCGATCCAGGTCCTCAATGAGGATCACCGACTTGCTCGTGGTCTGTAAAAGAAGCATCTTCAACTCCGAGTCGTCTTTAACCCTAGAGAGGTCGAGATCGTAGACGTCGTAGCCAAGGAAATTGGCCATGGCGGCGACGAAGAAGCTGGATTTCCCGATGCCGGAGGGGCCGTAAAGCAAGAAGCTAAGCTTCGCTTCCAGACGCGGCCGAGTCGGTTGTAATACTGCTTGGCTTTGAGAAACGACTCCAAATCGGAGTCCTCAATGGAGGTCAATGAGTTGAGATAAACGGTGACCTTGCAGTACAGCTGATTCTCCATGAGATGAAGGCTTATCATATGGATTTGCACCTTTCTTCTATCTTGAAAGAAGTTCTTTTGCTTTAATTGAATTTAATTGAGAATCAATTGAACAATAACTCAAGTATGTTTACAATTGAAGCAATTAACACCATATAATTTCTCCAGTTACCCATTCCTACCAAAACATCTATCTCGAAACTTTGAGTTTCTAAGTTCTAACTGATGAGAAGAGAGAGGGAAGATGTTGCTGGGTATGTTTTCAGGAACATTGTTTTGTAAGATAAGGGTATTTTAGAGAATTTAGCTGGGTTTAACTATATATTATTTAATATAAATAATTAACTGGGTATATTTAGAAATTTACTGGGTACATTTAGAAATTATCCCTACGATGATTTGACCTTTTTTACCAAATTTCTTCATCAATGAGTTGGACACAGGTAGTCTTCTCGTAAATTTTATGATCTGAATGTCAGAAAATAAAGTGGGTACTCGAAGTTATCATTTGCAAGTGAAAATAGCGAAGAGTTTTTTGTTGGGTTGCAGATAGGAACACCAGCATTGCTTTCCCAAACTTTATCACATCCTTCCCATTATTTCCAGTGTCTTCTAAAATAAGAAAAGAGAGCTTACTCAGAGTCGGAGCTATTTGGCCATGAAAAATCATAACCTCTGTTCACTTTCCATATGAATGTCAGACTAAACTTTAGTTGAGAATCATACTAATGTAAACGAGAGGTCTGAGAATCAAAACCCTCCTTTTCACCAACCACTATTCAACCAAAATGAAAATTTACATGATTCACTTCTCAAAATGTCCAAAACTTACAGATTGCGCATATAAATCTCACGTCAAAAATATGATTAATATTAAGCAATGCACAGCACTATACAACTAGGCCAATTAGTTTCGAATTAAATGCTCTAACTTTAACAAGAACTTAAGGTAACTCTAGATGCATGCAATCAATCAACCACCAAAAGTTACACACTTTCAGCAAGCTCAATATCATTGGTTCCTTGAAGAATCTATGTGATAAGAGGGGAAGCCAGCTCCTCTTGTCTATTCCTTAGTTCTGTTACAAAAGGTCCAAATGTAAGTACAAGTGTGCAAGTGGTTCCTAATGCACTTCCCCTACTGTACATATACCCACTACTTAGTTCCAAAGAACATCAAGAACATCAAGAAGCCCCAACAGGAAGACACCCACATAGATACTATTGTCCAAAAGCAAACACTGAAAACTTGCAAGCAAAGATACCACCCTATCTGGATTGCTAATTGCTTACTTTTTCAAACCATTATTGTCAATGCTCTGGGACCCGAATGGGACCTCCCCACAAACAATCAAATCACAGGGCAGTTAAATATAAAAGAGTATCTACTCTTGCCTCCACTCACTTCACTAATATGTTAGGAGCATTCATTAGGGCTCTGAATCTTACCATTCACTCACCTCCCACTCAAAATTTTACATTCTATGGCAGATGCATTGGTTTAATCTTTAATGCAATTCATATTTCATACCTACTTGACATAAAATGAATTGCTAATTACTGCACTGGTCTGGGGGGTAAATAACAACTTATGTACTATATGCAGAGCAATATATGAGTAAGACTGTAATTTGACCACCTAGAACTTACTCTTCATAATTATGGAGAAGAACTTCACAAAAGATAGGAAAACTGGAGACAGTAGCTTATAATGTAAAGATCAGAAATACTGCTAATATGCCTGAAAATTATTCGAATACTGTGGTCCATGATACATAACCTAGATATTCCTATTCAGAATAAGAACAGTATCATCAGTCAGTCACTTACTCACTCACTTATGCCATCTTAACCCCACTCAACTGTTTAATACTACAAAGAGGCCAACATAGTAAATTCAAATAACAAAGTGTGCAGTCGGTGGATAAGAAGCAATCGTGGCAGGCACTTCAGATAAATATGCAAGTATCATTTGATGAAAGACTTTTAGGATTGTCAACCTTGTGAATTTTCAGTTAACCATCCAGTGAGTGGGGTTGGAATCAATTACGGCTTGCCAGCAATTATCCTTATATGTCCAAATTGACATAGGTGTCACCCTCTTAATATTTTAATAATTTTAGTTAGCTGATACTTTTTTGTCTTCCTAAAATATCCCTGCTCAGTCACTTTATTTTCTCCTGCTGTCTAATCTCTCTCCAACAGTCCAACTCGATAGAAAAGAACCCAGCAACAAACTTTAAAAGTATCAGACCACTCCTCATGAATGGAACTCGAGTCATCAACCATTCAACCATATACAAAATCAGCAACAAACTTTAAAAGTATCAGACCACTCCTCATGAATGGAACTCGAGTTATCAACCATTCAACCATATACAAAATCAGCAACAAACTTTAAAAGTATCAGACCACTCCTCATGAATGGAACTCGAGTTATCAACCATTCAACCATATACAAAATCCCTTGATTTGAAATGCAAGAACCAGAATTGAGGAAATAACCATGTGATTTGAGGAACTAAGACACATTCGCTAGCAGTTAA
This sequence comes from Rosa rugosa, assembly GCF_958449725.1. Lineage (NCBI taxonomy): Eukaryota > Viridiplantae > Streptophyta > Magnoliopsida > Rosales > Rosaceae > Rosa > Rosa rugosa. The sequence continues at coordinate 9,847,790 of NC_084822.1, forward strand.
CAGGAGTTTTCATCTTGAAGAACATATTGCAGAACAAAAGTAAATTGGTTAAAGCTATGAGAAGAACACCAAAACCGGGAGATATAAACCTACCAAGTCCAATTGACATCGATCTCTTCCCCAGAACCCAGTTCCATCCACCACCATGACCAACCAAAGATTCAATTTCTTTCTGACCCATATTTCCCACAATCCACTCATCATGACCCCAGGCCCCCTCATCATTTGATTTCTTCACCCCACATTAAACCAACCAAAGATCTCAATTTCTTTCTGAACCATATTTCCCTCAATTCACTCATCATGATCCCCGGACCCCCTCATCATTTGAATTCTCCACCCAGACTATTGTAAAGTGCACCACCAACATAAAAGAACCTTCCAACCTGACCCTTATACTCACACAAGTATGAGAAACTAGGTTTAAACAGAAGGGTTGTACTTCATTGTTGATTAGTTCAGACAATATATCGCTGCGGTGAGCATCGTGTCCATAAGGGTTGTACTTCATTGTGGGTATGCCAAAATTATGAATACAGTTGTTCATAATCCTCCAATAGAGCCATCATGGCAGAAGAACTGGAAAAGCCCAATTCGAAGTGGCTCAGTGCTTGTGGCTTTCATTTAGTTTGATAAAGCAGTTTCGTACCAATTCGAAGGTTTTAGAACGTGCCTCACGCGCAGAGAGAAGAAAAACAGAGGAAAGCGAGTTCGATCTCTCCCGGCCAAGGAGGCAGTCTTGGAAGGCCAAGAGAGAGAAGGGTTGTTGTTCTGAGAAGTGGGTCTAATGTAGGACGAGAAAGAATGGGTCCGATTTAGTCGGAAAACCATAAAAGCAAAGAAGCGGAGTAGAATCAGGAAGAGTGATTGGAAAATAGGTAACTCACGCGTAATGAGATTATTAGCCGCTGGAATATTCAAGAAGATTTGGTTTTGGACCTTTCGGGTTACTCGTATAAAAAGTCAGGTTTTGATTGTGAATCAGATTTGGTCAACTTTTGGCCAGAATGTCAATTTGAGACGCATGATACCTTTCCAGAATGGGAACGACGAGATCTTCAAGACTCACTTTAGTGAGCCCTATTAGATTTAGGCCAAAATATATCGTCTTAATTATCCGATTCGGGATTTAATAATTTTAGGCTAGTTTTACATTTGTTTTAGAATTCTTTTATTTTAGGTTTTTAGTTTCCTTTTAAATTTGGATTCTTTAGGATTTCTTGTTAGATTATAATTTTAGGTCTTGGATGCCTATATAAGCACCATCATGTTTTGTATTAAAATCAGTTTATCAAATCAAATTTAATAAAATGAGAGATTTTTCTCAAATTCTCTGGTGGACTCCAGATTTATCTTTTTAGGGTTTATTGCTTGTAAACCCTGGTTATTTCCGACTGCGTCAGGTGGTATCAAAGCAGGTCTTTCCTGTCTTTCTTATTTACCTCGATTATCCATGGGTGACGAACGTACTGCCCCAATTACAAGAGCGGATTTGGATGCCCTTACCGCTCAAATGAAAGCTCAGATTGCTACCATGAACGCTCAAATGGCAGAATTTCGTGGGTTGTTGGAAGGAAGGAACAACAACAATTGTAACAGAGGCGGGGAAGGACAACGTGCTAGGGCTCCACATAGGGGTGGAGGTGATGTTGATCATGATTCCCAAGATCTCATAACCAAGATTGATATTCCTTTCTTTTCTGGTTACATGAGCGCGGAGGAATTCCTGGATTGGCTTCTTGAGGTTGAGAGATTCTTCAATCTAACAGTTGTCCCGGAGAATAAGCAAGTTAAGATGGTTTCTCTGAAGCTGAAAAAAGATGCTGCTTATTGGTGGGATCAGTTGCAGAGTTCTCGTCAGAGGCAAGGAAAAGAGCGTGTTCGAACATGGCGGAAGATGAAAGGTCTTCTTATAGAAAAATTTTTGCCTAGAGATTTTTCAATCAAGAATTATCCTCCTAAGGTTTTCAAGAAGAAGTTAGAGTCCAAGTTTTCTTTGCCTGTTGAGATTAATAGTTTAATTGAAGAAAAGCCAGAAGAATTTCTAATGGAAGAAGCTCCACAAACATTCATGGATGAAGACCAAGAAGAGGTTAAAGATGAAATTGCTTATGTAGACATTGTTATTAATAATGAAGAAATCTTGGAGCCTGAAATAAACCATTCAGAATCAGATGTCATTCAAGAATGTGATGTAGGACGAGAATGGGCCTGACGCAGTCGGAAGTAACCAGGGTTTACAAGCAATAAACCCTAAAAAGATAAATCTGGAGTCCACCAAAGAATTTGAGAAAAATCTCTCATTTTATTAAATTTGATTTGATAAACTGATTTTAATACAAAACATGATGGTGCTTATATAGGCATCCAAGACCTAAAATTATAATCTAACAAGAAATCCTAAAGAATCCAAATTTAAAAGGAAACTAAAAACCTAAAATAAAAGAATTCTAAAACAAATGTAAAACTAGCCTAAAATTATTAAATCCCGAATCGGATAATTAAGACGATATATTTTGGCCTAAATCTAATAGGGCTCACTAAAGTGAGTCTGAAGATCTCGTCGTTCCCATTCTGGAAAGGTATCATGTTACGTCCCGAACCCAAATTCACCCGTTTACTAGTCATTTGGACGGTAAACGACCTTTACTTTCACTTTTACTTTCGGTTTAGTACTTTTAGTGGCCCTAAAAGTCGACTTTTTGTTCGGGTCAAAATTTGAGAAAAGTTTCTTCACGAAAGTTGTAGAGGACGTTAAACCGAGCGCGTGCATAAGTGGTTCGTAAAAATCGGAGCTCGTATGCGAAAGTTATAAGCGAAATAGTAAAGTTACTGTTTACGGTTACTGTTTATGGTAAGTTTCTATAAATAGCTAATTTACTGTGGTAAGTTTCCATTTTTAGAACTTACCGGCTCTCTCTCTCTCTCTTCTCCCCCGACCCTTTCTCCTCTTCGGCCCGATTTCTTCTTCCTCCGGTTTCTTCCTTCTCCGGCCGACCCACGACGGAATCCGGGCACCGGCAGGCTCGCCTCCTCTCCCTTGTCACGCCTGGGGTGGTGTTTTGCGGTGGCTCGACCGGTGGAGCTCGGAATTGAGCCGTGAAGTCCACTGTAGCAGTTGGAGAGTTTCGTCGATTTCCGGCGATTCCGGCCGTTTCCGGCCACGAAATTGGCATCGAAGGTTCGGTTTTCATCACTGATCATTTCCCCTATGGCCTTGTGTCACGATTTGTTGTGTAGATGTCGAATTGATGAATTGAAATTTTAGGGTTCTTGAGGAATTTCTGGGCTTGTGTTCACCGGCCGAACTGGAGCTCTTTCAGGTAAAATTGGCACTTGTTGTAGTTGAATGAATGGTTGAGTGTGTTGAGTAGATGCTACTGTCCAAGTTTGGTGGCCATCGGAGGTGGTGGCCGCCGGCGCGTGGGGCCCACGCGCCGCCACTGTTGGTGGCGCGTGGAGGTGTGTTGAGCAGTGATTTAATTCCAGTTTTTAGTCCATTAAATTGTATATATGTTGTAGAGCTTGTATATGAAGTTTGGTGAATTTTGGAGGAGTTTGGAATTGTTTGTGATTTTTCGAAGTTCGGTGTTTTGTGATGGAATTGTTGGAAATCCGGCCGTCGGATTTTCCTCGTTTTCGTTGTGGAATATGTTGATTGAGGAATTGGTGTTGTGGAAGAGATTTGGGTTGAATTTGAGAAGTAGTGAAGATAGGGATTTTCGGGTTTCGTTTAGGTTCGTAATTATTTATTCGAATTGTCGTTTATGGAAATGTACTTGTGTACAGGACGTTGTTGCGAGCTATGGCTAGATGAAGGAACTCGTTTGTGTGGTCGCCAATAGTACTGTGAGTGGACGTTTGTTTTTGAATATTGATGCATGCATTTATTTTTCGAATTAATGTTTTATTAATTACCATATTATTTTAGTTTCGGATACGATTTCGGTTTTGGAATATTACTTGGATTTTCCATCATGATTTTTGGAACGTGAGTTTTATTCGCTTGGATTTGAACTTGTGATTTAAGTGATTTTCGACGAATTATTTTCCGAGGTGATTTCCGGAAATTTATAATACATTTCTTTTCGTCGATATTGAGAATTTTGAATATTTTTCGAAATGGGATTTCGATGGAATTTGGCATTTGGAATGTCTTGTTGATGATTTCAGATTTGGTTTATGATTTCGAGAATATTTTTGGCGTGCGGGGTCACGTCATTGGCATATGTATTTTCTCGTGAGATGATGGGGAAGCCTTATTGATTTTCGAGTTTTCAGATGGTTTTTACCCGCCATACCTGGGTCGTCATATTTATTGCTAGCTAGCCTATTAGTACTCCTCCCTGCTTACTATGTGTTTGTGGGTGAGTAAGAGCAGAGCATGGGATGCTCCAGAGTGTGGGACACTCCGACCCGAGCCTGGGAGGCTCCCTTCTTGTATGGTGATAACTTCTTCCCCATACTTTTTCGTGACTTGACTAGCGGGGCTAGTCCGTTATTTTCGTAACCAGCGGGGCTGGTATGTTTTCACGAGAATTGTGGATTTCGATGTTATCGTAACCAGCGGGGCTGGTCTTATTTTCTTGAGAAACGAGATTTCGGTTTACGATACATGATTTTCGAATGTTTTGACTAGCGAGGCTAGTCGGTTTATCGTTTTGAAATCCTTGGATTTAAAGCTAAATGTGTTTTTCTTAAATGTTGCATGCATCGTGTTTTTAAAAGGAATAAGTGTGGGAAAGTATGAAATCCTTTTTCTTTTAAATTGTTTATTTTTGTCCACTCACTCTAACGTTTTTCGTGTACTTTTCCCTGGGCCCTTCGGTTTCAAATGCCCAGTTTGCAGGCGCTATTAGTTGAGGTCGGGCGTACATGGTTCGAGGCATAGTTGATGAATTGCTTCCGCACTTCTTTGTTTGGCTCTGACCTATCGTGGGTTACTGTTTTGGGTAGTCCACTTTAGTGGTGACTCGACCAGTTCCCGGTAGAGTTATCTCTAAGGTGGGCCCCGCAGGGCCACCTCGGATTTCAGGGCGAAATTCGGGGCGGGTCCTGTCATATCATGCGTCTCAAATTGACATTCTGGCCAAAAGTTGACCAAATCTGATTCACAATCAAAACCTGACTTTTTATACGAGTAACCCGAAAGGTCCAAAACCAAATCTTCTTGAATATTCCAGCGGCTAATAATCTCATTACGCGTGAGTTACCTATTTTCCAATCACTCTTCTTGATTCTACTCCGCTTCTTTGCTTTTATGGTTTTCTGACTAAACCGGGCCCATTCTCGTCCTACATTAGGGTCTGCTGTGTTGTTGTTGTTGTGAGTGTGAAGTGGGTCTGAAGAGTTGTTGTTGTGACTGTGACTGTTGCCTGATGCTGGTTTTGACATCGCTGAAGTAATTGGAGAGAGAGGAGGAGTCGGACTGGGGATTGGGTTCAGTTGGGTCGGTTGAGTCGGATGGGTCTGAGGAGGAAGTGGAGAAAAGGTGAATGAGAGATGGGTTTGTGAAGGTTCGGTGGTTGGTTCTCAGTCGGAGAGCCATCATCGTTGAAAATGATGAAGAAGAGAGATGGAAGGAGTCGAAAAAGTTATGGCTGTAAGGGCAATGTCGGAAAGAAATTTAAGGAGAACAGAAAAAAATATTAAAATATTAAGAGGGTGTGTTGTTTTTAAAAAGGGAAGTGCAAATTTCACTCCCCTTAATAAATTGGTTATTGTTTTTATTGTTGTTCTTTTTTGTTTATAGGGAAATTAGTCCAAATGGTACCTGAACTATCTCGCCTTATAAACTTCGGTATGTCAAGTTTCAGAAATGTCAGAATGGTATCTGACATTCGTATCCCGACCGAATATATGTACCTAGGGCCGTTAGCTCCGTTACGGAGATTGCCAGCTGACAATTTTTGAAGGGCACTTTCGTCCTTTCGTATTTTAATTAATTTTTTTTTTCCTAAAGCATTTTTTCTTGTCTCTCTCTCTGTTTTCTCTCTATTCTTTCTTATCTTCTTCTTCACTCTTCTTCTTGCTCGCTTGGTTTCCCAGCCTTTGCTCTCTTCTCGTCTTCTCTCTGATTTTGGATTTTCTTGCCGAGTCACTATCTTCTTCCTTCCAAGTCCAATTCCTTCCTACCAAGACAATCCCTCATCCTCTTCTTTTCCAAGCCCCTCTCGTTGTTTTTATGCCACCCATTCATCAAATCTCATTCCCAATCTGCAATCTGCTATACCTTCTTCTCTTCCTCTTCTCCGGATTTCTAATAGTGCCCGTGACGCCTCCACCCTCATCCCCCAACTCGAGAAAGTGCCAACCAATTCCCAATTGGGACTCATTGCCAAACAATCCATGGCCTGTTTCAATTACCCATTTTACGCGGTGTCTGCTCCTCCAGCTAGTCCAATTCGTCACCCACAGTAACTCCATACTCCTCCCACCATTTTTGAATGTGATGAGTCTGATACTTCGACTGTTGAATCTGGCCAATGGATGAACTTTCAGAAATTTGCAACAGCCTTGTTCGGAAGGCCGACCTATCTTATGAAACCCGTCACTACTCAACAAAACTTGCCGGCCAATGGAATGGCGGAGATGGGGAGAGGATCAGAGTTTGAATTTCTTGGGGGAGAAGTGAAGCCTTGGGTTGGGGAGAGGATTCACGAGGTGGGATTGGATGATTTAGAGCTCACACTTGGCAACGGTAAGGCTCAAAGTTAAGCCTAAGATAGTAAGCTCAGTATCAAATCTTCATCAGCAATATGAAATCCCCAATCCAAGTCTTCGAATTTCAAATCCCTAATTCTACGAATTTGAAGAAGATGTGTGTGTGTGTGTGTGAGAGAGAGAGAGAGATGTTGCTGCTTCTTGACATGGGTGGCGAAACAAAATTAGGGGTGCTGGGTGCTGTGGCGCTAGTGGTTCAGCAGCGGAGGCTTGGACTCAAAACTGGTTGGAATTGACCGCGAGCCGTGGATGGGCTTGAGGAGGAAGAAGATGAGAAGATGGGTTAATCGGTGGAGTGAGGACATGGCTGGGATTAGTGAGGATTGAGACATAAAATGACAAAAATACCCTTCAAAAATTGCCAACTGGCAAGCTCCGTAACGGAGCTAACGGCCCCAGGTACATATATTCGGTCGGGATACGAATCTCAGGTACCGTTCTAACATTTCTGAAACTTGATGTACCGAAGTTCATAAGGCGAGATAGTTCAGGTACCATTTAGACCAATTTCCCTTGTTTATATACTTAGTTTTATTTATGTTGCTTGAACTTTTTGTTAAGTAATTGGATTATTGGACTTATGTTTTGTATGATTGTTTGAATATTATGTCTTCAATTGCTTGTTTCATTGCAATTCCATCATTTTATATGTAATATTTATCAAATATATTTATTAAAACCATGTATAATTATATATATATATATAACATATTATTTTAAAAAAACGTATCGTATCCTGTTTTTTTTTTAAAAAACGTATCCACGTATCGCATCGTATCACACCCCGTACCCCATACCCGTGTCAGTGCATCATAGATGTAAGGGGGAAAAATGCACAGACAGTGTCTGGACACTTTGAGGACTGTCAAAGTGATACCTGAACTTTAAAATATATCAATGTGATCACCTGGACTTATATTTTCTTATCAACGTAGTACCTACGTCAACTTTCCGTCATAGAACCGTCAATTTTGACCACGTGTGAGTCACGTGAGGCTGAAAATGAGGGCAAAAAAGACTTTTCACCCCATCATCCTAAATGGATTATCAAAATTGAAATTAAAAACTAAATAAATTATTATATTAAAAATAAAAGTTGAAAGAAATTTTTTGCTTTCTTCTATTAACCCGAAACTCCATCTCCAAATCCACAGATCAGGTGGTGTCTTCCGGAGTTTAGATGAGATTAGAAGCTGTCTTCTGCTTCTTTTGCACGACCTCATGAAGTCTTCCTCGTTGTTCATCGGAGGTAAAGATCAAGGTGGCGCGTGACTTCACGGTAGTGGCAGCTTTGAGGAAGGAATCTTTGATTGAATCCGGCGGGAGTGCGCAGTCTTCGAGGAGGGGAGGGAGGATGTGGTGCAGTAATCCGGCAGATCAAGATCTCAACTTCATCGGATTATAGGAGATTAACCTGCCTTGAAGCATCAAATAAAGATCGTTGCTGCACCTGGGCTTCGAAAGCAACCTCTTCCTGGCCTTTTTTCGATCGCCTCGACGCTCTCATCGGATCTAACGTCAAGAAGCCCTCGCCGCCGGTCGTTGTTCCGCTGCCGCTGGCGTACCGGAAGTCGTCGCCGGCGAGGCCGGTTGTGACGGCCGTGGCTCTGCCGCAGAAGAGGTCGGCGTCCGCGGCGGCGATGAACAAGGGGTTCTTCAGGATGAATTACTCGGCGGTCGCTGCTGCGCGTGGCGGCGGCGGAGAACGACGACGACGACGAAGAGGATGAGGAGGATGAGGAAGATAACGACGACGGGGATGAGGAGGCGGAGGTGGAGAGGGAGAGGGAGAGAGACAGCGACGGCGAGATTGGAGGCGGCGGAGGAGAAGAGTTGAAGAGATTGGCGAGGGCAATAGAGAGGTTTGGGGAGGTGTATCAGAGAGTGGAGGCTGAGAAGTTGAGGCAGATGGTGGAGTTGGAAAAGCAGAGAATGCAATTTGCTAAGGACTTGGAGGTTCAGAGAATGAGGATGTTCATGGACACACAGGTCCAGCTGGAGCGGATCAAGCACGGCAAGCGACCCAGCTCTAATGGTGAGCCGAATCTGTCAGCTTTCTTCTGTATGCTATAGGATTGTTTTTTGGTTTCGTCTCTGAGTATCAATTTGTTAGTTTTCAGGGTCTTGTTGGATTTATATGCTCTTGTTGAGAAGTGTTGCTGATAATTGAATAATCTATTCGCTTCGAAAGCAATCTCCCCAATTCAATTTCAAAGAAACAAGCTTTCAAAGTCCTCGTTTAATCTCCTCTCCTCTCTATTAGGGTTTTCAGAAACTGATTAGTCTTTAATGGAGCTGATTTAGGCTCTAATTCTCCTCCTTTTCTTCAATCCTCACTAAATGTTGTATTGGGTTTTGATCTTCTCAAAAGATAATGCAAAAGATAGCCACGGATTTACAAGGCAGTGTGGTCAATTTGAATGCAAGCTCTTGATCAGAGGAATAGCAATTGCAGGGCAGAGAATTGAGAGTGAAGTCGGAGGCCGATCGATTATGGTCTTCTGGGTAACTGATGATGAATGAGAGAGGAGAAGAATTTTTTTTTTAATTCTTCATTTATTTCTCTCTCTTATTTATAAAACCATTTAAATTAATTATTTTATTCATATTAAATCATAAATCAGATTAATTTTTTTTTTTTGAGGGGCACATCAGTCATTTTGCCCTCATTTTCAGCCTCACGTGACTCACACGTGGTCAACTTGACGGTTCTGTGACGGAAAGTTGACGTAGGTACTACGTTGATAAGAAAATATAAGTCCAGGTATCACATTGATACGTTTTAAAGTTCAGGTATCACTTTGACAGTCTCAAAGTGTCCAGACACTGTCTGTACATTTTTCCCTAGATGTAAAGTAGGTCTCATCCTTTGAGAACAGAAGAAAGGAGAAAGATGAAAGTGGGGAATCCTAAGCTTTACCAGGGCAATAGTGAAGATGACCTAAGCATTGTCCCCTTGGAGCACCAAGCATCAGAAGATAGGGGCCACAGCATAGAAATGTGATAAAATAGAAAACAGGCATTCTCCACTTTACATTCTAATGCTTCTCTCCATTTATTTCCTCTCTTCTTTGATCTAAAACTCTTCAAAGAGACTTTGCTTAACCCAATTTCATCAACTTCCATTTGACATCCTCACCAAACTAGAGTTTTGAGAGGAAATGATCTCCCACGGAGAAGCAGAAAGCGAGATAGTACTAGGGAAAGAGCAAAACAGATATTCAAACAGCGATGATAACAACGAAGAAACAGAAGATCTTAATCAATGAGAGTGGCTGAACCTGAGCCTAGGTGGGAATTTGCTCTCAACAGAAGGAGACACCGACTCACAGTCAAGACCAGCTTCAGGCAAGGTTTACTCCTGTAACTTTTGCATGAGGAAGTTCTACAGCTCCCAGGCATTAGGAGGTCACCAGAATGCCCACAAGAGAGAGAGAGACGTGCAGCTAGAAGATATCAATCTCAAAGAATGATGGGTTTTCCCTTCAATACTTCAACACTTCGATCGCTCAACGTACAGCCCCATTCACTTGTGCACAAGCCGAGCAGATACGAAACTGCACTTGTAGCAAGATTTAATGATGCCAGTACAAGGTTTAGCATGATGCCTTTCACACTTGACGACGTAATGCATTCAATGTGGCCAGGCAGCTTCCGCTTGGAGCTTGGATCCACAAGTATTAGAGCCACAATCAGAGCCATGCAACCTCGACTTAAATCTTCGACTCTGATCCATCCACCTGCTACGCCAGTTTGGAATATTCCATATATGACTTTCTATTGGAACTTTGGCAGAGGTCTAAATGATTTCATTTATCAAGTACAGAACTAAAGTAGGTTAGAGGCCTACTATGGTGAATCATCCTATGTTTTGTGTGTGTCCCTAGGATAGACACGGAGAAGTTCCTACTGTTTTATGCATGCAATAATATCAAGTGCATTATATTTCATATCTAAGTTTTATGAGAATTTTGTCCTGATTTTTTTTACTAGTAGTTTCCTTTATCTAGGTGCAAACAATATTGTCCCCCTCCTCTCGGCAAAATTGTTGCCTAAGAGCTTCCCCCGCTTTGTATCACGTCAGAGCTAACACTAGAAAGCTCTTGAGATTGATTGATGCATAATCAGATTGACTAACTCAAAGATTTTAAAAGTAACATACTCGGGAAATATCATATTTATGTACATATGTAAAAGCTTCAGTAGGTTGTATGCAAGGTAAAGATTCCACATCTAGGTTGTAATCCAAAACACTGAGTTTTGTAGTTAAACAACCTGACTTAGGCTTCACAAAGAATCAAAGTAAATGAGAATCAGGAGATTTTGCCCCCTAAACATATTATACTACTCTCCGGTGCCTAACATTCCTTTTCCTGTACGTTCTTTTGCCTTCTTAAAAAGAGTAACTGTAATTCTTAAATGCTATCACTTCCAGCAAAGGAGGTGATCCAAGTAATACCCTTGCCAACAGTCTAAGCTCCCAGAAACAACACAACTTTTAAAGAAGACATCAATAATCTCGATTAATCATTTTCCTAAAGTGACTGCTATATGCCAAATAGAATATAATTCGTAATGCATGCATATATATCTAAGTGAACCCTTACATTCAAAATGAATGGAAAGTTGGAAACTCCCCAATTAGGAGTACTTGAACCTACAACCAGTCAGATAATAGCTGACTGCTCTACCACTGAGCCATTGAAGAACCGTATGAGCCTGAAGTTCTTTTTGGTTCCACTTCATGCCTCAAACTGGCTGTATTTCATTCTATACATCCACATTCCAATTTCGGTTATTCACTAAGAGGTTATATTTCTAGTCTCTCTTTCCATTACTATATATAATGGAAAGAAGAATAGGATATAACAAACTGAATTGCAAAATGAAAGAAAATGCAGTTGTAAGCAAGAAGATAGAGTAAGAATATAAAGGAAGGTTCAAAGAAACTTTTACATTCAATAGGATCCACCACAATGAGAAAACATTAAAATATATCCACGTGCATTAAGATAATTATTTACAGTGTTACATGTTACTAGATACCTTTAGCTTATGGGTCTTATTCATGACCACAGGAAGCCTTTGGCTGATGATACTTGGATCATTGTAGGCAGCAGCGTCAGAAGGGTATCCCTTCTGCATTATTTAAATTAGAAAAAGAGAATGAGCAAAGGAAAGACCTTTGTTTTACGACAAATACAAGGAAAATACTTACGATAAAATCGTCTTTTCATATTACAGGAAGGAAGGTGTAATGAGAAGTATGATAATCAGGAAATATTAGACACCAAGTAGCATTTAGAAAAAATCAATGGCCAGTTTATTAAATATCAGTTAGCTGATTAACCATGTCAAAGTCTACCCAATAAACCCGCAATGAAGATAATAAAAGAACGCCATGTAGAATAGCATTGTATCTTGCTTCTACAAAATCTTTAAGCAAATATCTTGCTATGCTTAGTTAACTACAATATTAGATTTCAGTAGGAAACAAAGCTTGACTTGAAGACAAAATTTACATCCACAGGTTGACAAGATAAACTCCTTACTTAAAATCCAAATTCTATACAGAACTTGAGAAACAGATTGCAGAAACTGATTTTGCAGTTTAACAACAGACTTCCATTATTATGATTTACTTATCTTGCAAATCTTTGATATTACATATGATGTAGGACGAGATTTTAGCCAATTTCAACAAAAAAATCTCAAAAAGAAAGAAGCGTCTTCACATTAAAAAGAATAATTTGAATATTAGAAATTGGTATTCAAATAGGCTTCTTAATGATGGAATTAATCATAAATTACTCTTTTGGATATATCGGGATTCTCGAGCAAAATCTTGATTGGGATTCCAAGCGTAATATTCTTTAGTATCTAGGATTCTATTTCCGATTTTTATTTAATCAGATTTCCTAGTTTTAGTCTACAATAAATTGTTCTTTATGTTTTCTAGTTGTATTAGGTTTATGCTATGTGCCCTATATAAGGCACTTCTTAGATTGTAATTTTCATTCAAGTTATCAATAAAAAAACCAAATATTAGAGAAGTTTCTCTATGTTTCTTACGGCTGTGCCCGTAATTGCTAGTGGATTCTAGCTTATCTCATATGGCTTTCGACGCTTGACGGAGCCTCTTACTATCGTGTTCACGCTTCCCGCATCATTTGGTATCAGAGCGGGTATCCCCCGCTCCTTAGCAGACGACGATCCAAGGGAGAAGTTCACTACCACCAACCTTAACGACGCTGGTCGTAGAGTATCTATCAAAGAAAGTTTCGTTGAAGAGGAACATGCCAAGGGATTTGCCCTAGGACAACCTCATCAATCTAAAAAAAAAAAAAAAAAGAAACATGGAACGTTGGATATTCACAACACCGGATTACGATGACTTCCGAACTACATGTATCATCAACGACAATGTATGCTCGGTAATAATTGACAGTGGTCTACGAGAGAATTTTGTAGCAAACAAAGTTGTGGATTATTTTCAATTACCGACAGTGAAGCTAAAAGATCCATACTGGATTCCATTTGGAGAGGATGAATATGCACAAGTAACAGAGGTTTGTAAAGTTCCTGTCTCTATGGGAAAATTTATAAAGAAGAGATTACTTATCATGTGATTGACATGGACGACACTAATGTGCTTTTTGGAAAACCATGGCATGAAAGTGTCAAAGGTGGTTATTGCAAAGACAACACATATTTATTTAGGTGGGAGTCGCACAAAATTAAAATCAAGACTGGAAGGAAGAACATCAAGAATGACCATCCTGAGGTGTGTGAAAAGGAACATGAAGAAGCCACTTTGAAGATTGAAGAGAAACTCATTAAGGACAAGGAAGCTGATTCATTCATCACATTGATATCCATGTCATGCATGCCTAATTGTGTTCAAGATCAACCCAAGGAGAAGTCAATGCCCATTCCTTTTCAAGTGGAGGAGTTCAAGTTTCAAGATGCTTATTCTAAACTTGTCTACGGTATTGGATTCATGGTGATACCTTTTAATTTCGAGAATATTGAAGTTGATGGCTTATCATGTTTTATTCCTACTAATGATCGAGCTGCATACAAGAGGAACTCGAGGTCGAGTTCTTTTCAAGTGGAGGAGACTGATGTAGGACGAGATTTTAGCCAATTTCAACAAAAAATCTCGAAAAGAAAGAAGCGTCTTCACATTAAAAAGAACAATTTAAATATTGGAAATTGGTATTCAAATAGGCTTCTTAATGATGGAATTAATCATAAATTACTCTTTTGGATATATCGGGATTCTCGAGCAAAATCTTGATTGAGATTCCAAGCGTAATATTCTTTAGTATCTAGGATTCTATTTCCGATTTTTATTTAATCAGGTTTCCTAGTTTTAGTCTACAATAAATTGTTCTTTATGTTTTCTAGTTGTATTAGGTTTATGCTATGTGCCCTATATAAGGCACCTCTTAGATTGTAATTTTCATTCAAGTTATCAATAAAAAAAACCAAATATTAGAGAAGTTTCTCTATGTTTCTTACGACTGTGCCCGTAATTGCTAGTGGATTCTAGCTTATCTCATATGGCTTTCGACGCTTGACGGAGCCTCTTACTATCGTGTTCACGCTTCCCACATCAACTTACTGACCTAAGGATAAGCAGATTGCCAAAATTTATCCAAATTAGAAGATTGAACGGTGCAAGAAAGAACTCTGTGATATAAATTCCATCTGTTAACAAAATCTGAACGATTGAACTTTGAAGGACTTCATAACCTAATTAGTTAGACATGCCGAACAATTAGAGGATCAAACTTTATATATCTTTTCCTAAAAGAATGCTTCAACCAAGTATTTATCCCTAAAAAGTTCCTGGACCTGGCAAGTCATTGTTTTACAAAAAGCCTGTTGAGTTTCCATAAGTCGCATATCAAAATCATTTTGGGAAAGTAGGGGAGATTCACAAATCAGAAGCATAGTTTTGTTTCCACATAGTAGAAACAAACTATGCTTGTTTGACAGTGAGCATAGAACTTGAACTTACTGCAGCCAAAGCTTGAAACCTAGCTTCTCTCCAGCAGCTCTCTCGAAGAATAATGGGATTTACATTATCTCCAAAAGCACAGTGCATACGGGTATCCCTTAATCTCATAAGCACTCCATCAACTCTAAGCTGCAAGAAGATCTCAATCAGTGAGTTTCAATATCAAAGGCAACAGAAAGAAGCAGTGACTAACATTTATTATATAGTTACCAAAAAGCTTCAATTAGTTAAGACATGTTTAAGCTTAAAACAGAGTTTCCTGAGAGCTTGTGCCAAAAAAGTAAATACCATAAAGAATGATATATTGTAGGGTAAAATCTTTATATGGTACCTGAACTATCACGAAATGTACTTTTTGGTACCTACAAATTTTTAGGGAGTCTAGTGGTACCTGTATTATCCCTCCGTTAGCCATTTTAGTACTTCCGTCAATTATTCCGTTAAAGTATGGGTAAAATCGTAAAACACCTATTTTTCATATTTCTTTTACAAATTTTTGATTAAACTAAATTAAAATAAATTAGACTAGGTTAAAAGAAAGACCTAGAATTGAATTTAGTGAATATCTAGATTTATCTACCATCTCTATTGATTAATCCTATTAATTGTTCGAGACAAAATTAGTTATCTCCAAATTAGTATATATTAAGTTTTCATAAAAAAAAAAAATTAAACAAAAATAAAAGTACTTAAATTAATTGACCCAAGTGTCTTGTTCACAGTGAAAAATTAATTGGGTATTATTTATCTTTCTTTTATATGTCAAAATATTTTTTAATTATAGATATTCAATATATTAAATTTTATAATTTTAATTATGAATGAATAGATTATTTTACCCTTACTATTTTACTCACATGAGTGTCACATGACCGCCACATAGACATTTTTAACGGAATAATGGACGGAGGTACTATAAGGGCTAACAGATGGATAGTACAGGTACCACTGGACTCCCTGAAAATTTGTAGGTACCAAAAAGTGCATTTCGTGATAGTTCGGGTACTATATGAGTATTTTACCCTATATTGTATTTGGTTAATATAACATTTAGGTAGAAATTACAAGAACTAAGAAGATTAGCTCACCCAAAATCGTAAGAGAAGAAACCAACCGCTCGGCATGACTCTAGATTCAAAAGTAAGATATAAGTACGTCCTTCCCGTCCTCAGATTGTTGAATAAACCAAATAAAGCCACCAGAAAAGACTTACCACTTTTACAGTTAGAAGAGACACACCATTATCCGCCAATTCATCTTCTAAATACTGGTTACTACCCTGTGATTTAGGTCCAAAATCAATTCAGTCCCTGAACTTCTAATTTCATCAAAAACACCCATGTATTTTCAATTTTGATCTAATAGGTCCAATTCGTTAATATTCTGTTATGGGTTCAAGTTATAGTTGGATTATTTGTTGAAAAACTATTTATTTGATAGATTTCTAATAGTGGGACTCACTCCTAAATTGATTATGCAGGTCACCTCAACACCATATCATAAAACATAGGCCATATATGAGTCACCTCAACAAGTTAAATGACTCAATTGTCAGAAGACTAACAAGTTGGACCTATTAGATCAAAGTTGAAAGTGCAGGGGTGTTTTTGATGAAATTAGAAGTTCAGTGACTGAATTGATTTTGGACCCAAACTACATGGTATTAATCAGTATTTAGCCAATTACTCGGGGTCTTGAAAAGAAAAAGTAAGGGAGAACTTTTGATTCAGACGATAGATTTTTTTTTTTTTCCCATAACTGACAGACAAAAGGAGCATAAAGAGTACGTAGTACGTGTGTTTGATCGTGTTTAGAAAGGGAAAAAAAGGGAGGGAATTGTACTTTGTATGATAGATGAGGGGGTGAAGCTATTCAAAGATATGATAGATGAGGGGGTCAAGCCAGATCATGTAACCTTTGTATCTCTCATGGCAGCTTGTAGTCATTCAGGTTTGGTCAATGAGGGTGAATTGTACTTTCATATGATGCAGAAAGAGTATGGAATCAAGCCTGGTTTAAAGCACTACGGCTGCATGGTAGATTTACTTGGCAGAGCTGGGCATTTAGACAAGGCATATAGTTTTATTAAGACTATGCATGTACAGCCTGATGCTTCTGTTTGGGGGGCACTACTTGGTGCTTGTAGAATACATGGGAATGCTGAATTGGGGAAAATTGCTTCAGAAGGCTTGTTTGAAGTTGATTCGGAGAATGTGGGCTACTATGTTTTGTTGTCAAATATATACGCAACAACCGGGAAATGGGAAGGTGTGGATAAAGTGAGATCTATGGCTAGAAACCGCGGACTGAGGAAGACTCCCGGGTGGAGCTCCATAGAAGTTAACAATAAAGTTGATGTCTTTTATACTGGGAACCAAACGCATCCATTATGCGAACAGATATACCAGAAGTTGAGGGAACTAACTGAGAAAATGAAGAGCCTTGGTTATGTTCCAGACTTCAGCTTTGTGTTGCAGGATGTCGAGGATGACGAGAAAGAGCATATATCCTCACCAGTCATAGTGAGAGATTGGCGATTGCTTTTGGAATCATTAGCACGCCTCCTAAAACTCCCATTCGGATCTTCAAGAACCTGAGGGTTTGCGGCGATTGCCACAATGTGACGAAACTCATATCAGTAATTACGGAGAGGGAGATCATTGTGAGGGATTCAAACCGTTTCCACCATTTCAAGGATGGAACGTGCTCTTGTGGGGATTATTGGTGAAAATGAGAATCAAATAGAACAGTTGTGGTATGGTCAAATGTACAGAGGCTTGGACCAAAAAAGAATATGTACAAGAGGCTCCAACTGCAACCAACTGATGTTTAGATGTGAAGGGAAGCCAGCAACAAACAACATTAGCTGTTGATGATTTGGCCTCCACCTCAATTGTGACTCATTCGCAATTTCCAGCTTGTTTCCAGTCACATTGCTTCACTTTGACATCATGAGAAAAGGAAAAGAGAACCAGAATCTTACTAGTCTTTGTTTTACAGATAGTTTACTTGAATAAAATAATTCTGCTCTGAGGTGGCAACCAACTAACCTGTTATCTATAACAACCTTTCACCCCAAATCCACTCCCCCTAATGTAAGATCAAATATGGACATAACACATATCATCATAAAGTAATTGATGATTAGCTTAATATCAATCCTAGTTTAACATGGATACAAACAGTAAATCAATACTAGTAACTTAATGAATAGTGTATCAATTCATTAAGGATAGTAATCCATTGCTTAGTCGACAAGAAAGGCTATAAGTTGTGATACATTAGGAATCTAATAGTGAAACCTAAACCGACAAGGAATGCTTTAATGGGAAGCTTCTTGAGGTTTAAGTCTCATATATATACAGATGAATTGGTCCCTGATTACTACCACGACTATTGCATAAGTTCTGTCCATTGAGAAGCAAGTTGGTAAGTAACAGAAGACCATATTCAGTGATCGTGTTTAGCAGCTGCATAAGATGGAATCCATGACAGTGATTGCTGAAGGTAAGCCTTAATCCTATTATGATTGTTGTGCATATGTTGTGAGCATGTAACTATGGTTTTACAATTGGTATCAGAGCATAGGCTCACAAATATGAAAAATCGTTTTAGGGTTTTGCAAAACAAACATAAATTTTTTTTTTTTAAGGGTTTTTGCTTTACGGGTCAAGTAACTGATCAGATTATTGACCAAGTCACTGGTCATGTAACTGATCAGGTACCTGACCAAGTAAGTAACTGACCAGGTAACTGACCAAGTAACTGGTCAGGTACCTGATCAAGGTAAGTTACTTAAGTCGACTGCTGCATCTGGTTAATTATAAAATTCACGCTTCCGCTATGATTTTTTAGCAGCAAATTGGGGAAAAAGCAAAAACAGGTTTTTCTGTGAAAATTGTTTTCGATTCATAGCATGATAATTAAGTTTTGATTGTGCCCAAGAACCCTAGTTGCATTCCCGGCGTGCGTTAGGCTAGAGTAGATGGTGACCGGATGAAATTTACAATTTCTTGATTGTTCTGTGGTTTCTTGGAATCGAATCAATTTTGGTTATGCTTGAATATGCATGTTGAATTGATTGATGATATGGTATTGTATCTGTGATTGTGTAAAATTGTATGAAGATCAGAAATCTCCCAGATTTTGTTTACACGTTAAAGTTGACAGATACAAGAGCTTAATTTTCTTACAAGGATGAATCTGGATAGAATGTAAAGTAAAAGAGCTCATATGTTTTGTGGTTTTCTGTTGGCACAAGTGATTATGATGCACAAAGCATCCTTCATTGATGTTGGCAGAAAACATTGATCAGGTACGTGTAACTGGTCAAGTAACTGACCAAGTAACTGTATCTGATCGAGTAACAAAACTGAAATTGTGTTTTGTGTTTTAAAACTACGCTTCAATTTTATCTTCCAAAGAAGTGGTCAAGTGTGGTTTTAGAATACAAAACAGCAGTATGCATGCTTGATGAAAATAAATTCGGATACTTAGAAATTTTTCTTCTGTCTAAAGATGTGGATAAATTTCTTTGGATAACTTGTTTTCATTGAACATGGCATATTGATAAAGAACTCCAGGATATTAAGTTTCTGCTCAAAAGTGATGCTTAATATTGTTTTTGTTATGGACTGACATGAATGCAAGTATGGTTGTTTAGGTTTTCTGTATGTTCTTGTTTTGGTTACTTAAAGCTAAATAAAACACAGAAAACTTAAATATATTTTCTTTACAAACTGAGAACTCACTCGAATTTTTGTTTTGCTCCTTAGATAACTCTTACATGAACTTGAACAGTGTCTTGATGTTAACTGGAACCAACTATAGAGCTTGGCTAGACTCTGTGGAAAATTATATGGGAATGCATGAGAACATAGACTACTGCTTTACTGAGGATAAGCCTGAAGAGTTAAATGAAAAGAGCACCAAGAAAGATACTGACCTTTACAAGAAGTGGCATAGATCCAATAGAATGGCTAAGAACCTCATCAGAACATCTATGTCTAAGACTGTCAGGGGAAGTATAGAAGAGCCTGAGCTAGCATCAGATTTTCTGGAACTCATAGGTGCTAAGTTTAAAGAAAGTGAAAAAGCAGAAGCAGCTAGGCTAACCAAGGAGTTTCATGATTTGAAGTACATGGGTTCAGGGGGAGTTAGAGAACATATTATGAAGATGATCAATATAAATGGCAGACTCAGGGAACTCTTAATGGGGGTTAGGGATGAGCAAGTAGTGCATTATGCACTACATTCCTTGCCTAACAGTTTTAGTCATCTTAGGACCAGTTACAACTCTCAAAAGGGAAACTGGACTCTAGATGAACTTATATCCATCTGTGTGGATGAGGAATCTAGGATCAAGGAAGAAAAGGAACCTGCTACAACCATTAACCTCATTGAGAAGCCTAAAAGGAAAAAGCCCCAGAATAAGCTCAAGCCTACCAAAGCCATAACTAAGAGTTCAACAGCTGTAGTGGCCAAGGAAAACAGGCCATTCAGGTTCAAGTGCTACTTTTGCAAAAGAGTAGGACACATGAAAAAGGACTGCACTGGCTATAAGAACTGGTTAGCCAAAAAGGGTAAGATTTTTTCTAATACAGTTTTTTCCTTAGAAATTAATCTTATAAATGTTGAACCACAGTCTTGGTGGATAGATTCAGGCTCACCTATTCATATTACTAATTCTTTGCAGGGATTCATAAGGAGGAGAATCCCAAAAAGTGATGAAGTGAACCTGTGTGTAGGAAATGGCATGAGAGTAGCAGTCAAGGCTATTGGAACCTTAAAGCTCGATTTAGGATTAGGAAAATTATTAGTTCTGGACAATGTTTTTTATGTACCTTCCATGAGAAGGAATTTGGTTTCAGTTTCTCTTTTAGTAAAATCTGGTTGTAGACTTGTTATGGATAGTAATGGAATTCTTATTTCTAAAAATTCTGTTCAAATTGGTTCTGGTGTTATTATGAATGATTATTTACAGTTAAATTGTTCAATGGCTCAACAAGAAATTTTACTTGTTGAAAATAACACTAACAGTACTAGCACTTTAACAGGTGTTAAAAGAACCAAACTAAATGAAAAGTCTGCATTTTTATGGCATAGAAGACTCGGCCATGTTTCAAAAGAGAGACTGAAAATTTTGGTGAAAAACAACATCCTAAATGAACTTGATTTTTCTGATCTAACAGACTGTGTTGAATGCTTTAAGGGAAAAATAACTAATACTAGAAAGAAGACTGCATATAGAAGCCAAAATTTATTAGAACTCATACACACTGATATATGTGGACCATTTAGGCATCAAACTATCTGTGGAAATGTGTATTTTATCACATTCATTGATGACTTTTCTAGATACAGTTATATTTATCTACTTTCAGAAAAGGCACAAGCATTGAAAGCCTTTCAAATCTTTAAGTCTGAAGTAGAAAATCAACTAGAAAAGAAAATCAAAACAGTAAGATCAGATAGAGGAGGTGAGTTCTATGGCAAGTACACTGAATCCGGCCAACAAAAGGGTCCATTTGCCTTGTTTTTACAAGACAATGGAATTAAAGCTCAATATACAACACCCTATAACCCACAACAGAATGGTGTTGCAGAGAGAAAGAATAGGACTCTTTTGAACATGGTTAGATGCATGATGTGTACAACAGGTTTGCCTAAATTTCTGTGGGGTGAGGCTTTAAAAACTGCAAATTATATTTGCAACAGAACACCTAGCAAAGCCATAGAAAATACTGCTTTTGAGCTTTGGTGTGGCAGGAAACCTAGTCTTCATCACTGCCATGTTTGGGGATGCCATGCAGAAGCTAGGATTTATAATCCAAGCTTGAATAAACTTGATCCTAAGACAGTTAGTTGCTATTTTATAGGTTATCCAGATAAATCTAAAGGCTATAAATTATATTCTGCTTATCATTCACCTAGAATTTTTGAAACACATCAAGTAAAGTTTCTAAGTGAAAAAGTTCACAATACAAACCTTGAGGATTTATCCTCAGATTTTGAGGAAATTGTGTCGGATGAGAATATAAGCGTAGCATTGCCTTTAGAACAAGAAGTAACTGATCAAGTCACTGGTCGAGTAACTGACCAAGTAACTGATCACGTACCTATAACTAGTCAAGCAACTGACCATGTCACTGACCGAGTAACTGTCACTGGACAAGTCACTGACCATGTAACTGGTCAAGTATCTGACCAAGTCACTGGTCGAGTACCTGTAACTAGTCATGTCACTGACCAAGTAACTGGTCAAGTACCTGTCACTGGTCATGTCACTGACCACGTAACTGACCAAGTAACTGTCACTGGTCAGGTAACTGACCACGTAACTGACAACCCTCAGCCTAGAAGATCACAGCGAGCAAGAAAACCAACTTATGGGGGGGAAGATAGTGACTACATTGTTTATCTGCAAGAAGCAGAAATTGAAATAGATTGTGCAGAGGACAATGATCCAACTACATTTAACCAGGCCATTGAAAGTAGTGAATCTCATCAATGGCAGCTAGCAATGGAAGCAGAAATTAATTCCATGAGTCAAAATGCAGTTTGGGAATTAGTTGAACCTGACCCAAATCAGAAACCTATAGGTTGTAAATGGGTTTTCAAAACCAAAAGAGATGCAAATGGCAATATAGAGAGACATAAAGCAAGATTAGTTGCCAAGGGTTTTACACAGAAGGAGGGCATTGACTTTACTGAGACTTTTTCTCCAGTTTCTACAAAAGACTCATTTAGAATAATCATGGCTTTAGTTGCTCACTTTGATATGGAGCTACACCAAATGGATGTTAAGACAGCCTTTTTGAATGGTGAACTAGATGAAGTGATTTATATGAAGCAGCCAGAAGGTTTTGTGCAAGCTGGAAGTGAAAACTTAGTATGCAGGTTAAGAAAATCAATTTATGGCCTTAAACAAGCTTCTAGACAGTGGTACAAGAAATTTGATTCTGTGATTTCTACTTTTGGATTTACAGAGAATCTTGTTGATGAGTGTGTTTACTTGAAGACAGTTGGGAACAATTTTATTTTCCTAGTACTTTATGTTGATGATATACTTTTGGCTAGCAGTAACATTAAACTGCTTAAAGACACCAAGAGCTTTCTGTCAAAGAATTTTGACATGAAAGACTTAGGAGAAGCATCCTATGTACTAGGCATTGAGATTAAAAGAGATAGAGCACAGAGACTACTTGGTTTGTCTCAACAGAATTATATTACCAAAGTTTTGAAGAGATTTGGTATGGAGAAGTGTGCAACTGGAGAAGTCCCCATGTCCAAAGGAGATAAACTAACCAAGAAGCAAAGTTCCAAAAGTGATGTTGTGAAAGAAAATATGGAGTCAAAGCCTTATGCTAGACTTGTAGGAAGTCTCATGTATGCACAAGTCTGCACTAGGCCAGACTTGTCTTTTGCAGTAGGGATTTTATCAAGATTTCAGTCTAATCCAAGCCATGAACATTGGGTAGCTGGGAAGAAAGTGTTGAGATACCTGCAGAAAACTAAAAGTCACATGCTAGTTTATAGGCAAGTGGAGGATCTGAACCTCGTTGGATTTTCAGATTCTGATTTCGCAGGGAATTATCCAGACTCCAAGAAGTCAACTTGTGGATACGTGTACATGCTAGCAGGAGGTGCAGTTGCTTGGAAAACCATGAAGCAAACTCTAGTTTCAACCTCCACCATGCAAGCTGAATTTATTGCAGTATATGAAACTGTGTGTGAAGGACTTTGGATCAGGAATTTCTTGATGCAGACCAAAGTGTTAAGTCACATTGTGGCAGACACACTTGTGATTTATTGCGATAATGAAGCTGCAGTTTTCTTTAGCAAGAACAGTAAAAGATCAAATAATTCTAAGCATATTGATTTAAAGTATTACAGTGTTAGAGAAAGGGTTAAGCATGGTGAGATAGCTGTTTTGAGCATTGACACGAATTCACAGCTAGCAGACCCCTTCACCAAGGCATTGTCAGTAGCAGCATTCCAGAAGCATACAGCCAACATTGGAGTTTTAGCTAGTCTAGATGCTTAGGTTCAGTAGAGAGTTAATCCAGTTGGAGCAATTTAAATTTCTAAGGTTTTTGAGTTCTTGTATTTTTTAGTTGTGGTCTTTTGACTTTATTTATCACAACTTGTTTGTAATGACAGATTTTATTATTATCAATAAACTTTTGAGGTATTTCCAGTTATGATTTTGCTGCAGCTTTATTGTTTTATTTTGGAAATTATCATCTTGTTTTGAATATCATACTTGCTATCAGATGACTTAAATCATGTGAAGCATGATGTTAAGGTTCAAGCAATATTTTTTAAGCCATCAGTGTTCAGTAAATTTGCTTGAGTTTCTGGTTTTAGAAACATAAAGTAGGACCTAATATATGTTTACTTGTTGATACACATTAACATATATTGTATCACTTCTGGTTGAACATATGTAGATTGCAGAAGCTTGTGTTAGTGGTTTTGAAACTCTGCATTTTTGTTAAAATGTATACTGGTTCTTGCTCTACATAAGTAACTGTGATCTGACCATGTTGGAATGGATTTTCGATTTGAGTTTGTTATCTGGCGCGCACTTCAGTAAGTTAAGTAGGTTTTGATGTTCTCTGGTGCAAATCATCGAGCATGATATGTGTGAGTCCAAGGGGGAGATTGTAAGATCAAATATGGACATAACACATATCATCATAAAGTAATTGATGATTAGCTTAATATCAATCCTAGTTTAACATGGATACAAACAGTAAATCAATACTAGTAACTTAATGAATAGTGTATCAATTCATTAAGGATAGTAATCCATTGCTTAGTCGACAAGAAAGGCTATAAGTTGTGATACATTAGGAATCTAATAGTGAAACCTAAACCGACAAGGAATGCTTTAATGGGAAGCTTCTTGAGGTTTAAGTCTCATATATATACAGATGAATTGGTCCCTGATTACTACCACGACTATTGCATAAGTTCTGTCCATTGAGAAGCAAGTTGGTAAGTAACAGAAGACCATATTCAGTGATCGTGTTTAGCAGCTGCATAAGATGGAATCCATGACAGTGATTGCTGAAGGTAAGCCTTAATCCTATTATGATTGTTGTGCATATGTTGTGAGCATGTAACTATGGTTTTACACCTAATACTTACTAGGAAATCGACGACACGGTCTACATTAGTGGCGGCTTCATGTCAGACCCTCGCGCACCACCGCCTCGACCTCTCTACAAGCAGAACTCCTGGTCGCCGGACATACTCCGTGAGGAGACATGGCAGCGTCAGAAGAGCAATTGGGGCATGCGGAGTCTCAACCGCCGCAGCAAAAGCGTTTCAGACGATGACTTGGAGGAACTGAAAGCCTGCATTGAGCTGGGATTCGGGTTTGATTCACCAGAAATCGACCCCAAACTCTGCCACACCTTACCTGCATTGGAGGCTTACCATGCTTTAAACAAGCAGCAGTTCAATAAAAGCGTATCAACAGGTTGGTTAACAAGATTGAATTTTTTTTTTCTTGATCCGAATTCTCAAGGGTCTTTCATCTTTGATTCATTGATTTATTTGTGTGTTTGTTTTCAGAAGGGGATGATGCGGAGGTGGTGAAGATGAGGTTAAAGCAGTGGGCGCAATTGGTTGCCTGTGCGGTTCGGCAATCATCTTCTTCCGGAAGATAACAATACACTATTTGATCTTCTGTTACTAATTTCAGATTAATTATGACAAATTGTAAAGCTTTTCTTGTTCTCATTGTAAAGGAAAGAGAAACTGTAACGCTGATTTATATATATATATTTTTTTTTGAGAATACGCTGATTTATATTTGGTAGAAATTATCATACACCAGAAAGACTATACTTTTAGCTCCAACATTGCTTTTGTAAGCAAACACTTGTATTTGTTCTTGTGAAAATTTCAACAATTGAATTTATCCTACTTTATTCCTTCCCATTGAATGCCTTGTGTCTTGTCATTAATTTGGCTCAAAGGACAGGAATATGCATTTTTTTAGACATATGCCTAAAATACTTTTGTTATTGTTGTTGACAGAACAAACGTAAGAAACGATGACACTTCAGATTTGTGCTATTTTATGATTCTGACACTCTCGACACGTCAGTTGATTTTGATTTTTTGTCATTTCTGTTCCAAAAATATCATGGATATTTTTTTCTTATTTGAAAATATCAGGATCTTTTATTTTTTATTGAAAAATATCAGGGCTTTCTGTAACCAAAAAGAAAAAAAATCAGGGTTTTTGAAAATATCAGAATTCGGAACCTTCTTCATTTACTACCTGAACGGACGGGCAAAATTGATATTTCACCTAACGGGGAACCACGCGTCCGTCACTTATCGTTAATTCCTCAGATCTTTCCCTTTCGGGCTCTCTGTCTCGCATTACGTGTCTGCCGCCGACTGCAGTCTCATGCTTATCCTCTCTGCACACGCAAGCAGACAATCAAAGAGAAACAAAATATCCCAATACACCCGCGCGTGAGAGACACTCTCCCTCCCTCCCATCCTTTCCAAAGGATTTAGAAAATATCTGGCATGATCTCGGACCAAGATATTTCGTAGAGACGACGTGGCACCGGTCGACACGTGGAAAAGGGTCGCCAATGTGGATCCTTTCATTGGCTCCCCAAAAACAAAAAGTCCCTCTCCCATTCTTCTCCTTCTTCACGACCTCTCTGGGTCTTTTTTCTTCTTCTTCATCCTTACCAAAAGCTCAGGAGCACGTTTCCAAAACGCACCGTTTTGCATTTTCTGATCAGAGAACCGAAAATCGCAATGGAAGAGCATATTCCTCCGCCGAATTCGGATCCCGAGTTCAGGAGCGAGTTGACTCGGACCGGCGGCTCCAACCCGGCGTCGTCCTCCTTCGTTCCTCTTCGGACTTGCGCGCATGCAACACCGGTAATATATTGATTTTCAGTTTTCCGTTCTGAACTTTATTTTTTCTTCCATCCATTGTGTTCTGAATCCTATGATGGCGCTCGGTGATTTGCATGTCAGTTTTTTTTTTTTTTTTTTTTTTTTTTGGAATCAAATCTAATTTTGTTTCGGCCTGTTTGTTTATAAATATTAAATAAGTGTTTTAGAAGAAAATGCTGCACTGAAAAAGGAGATCTCATCTCTCTGATTGTGTAACGTTGTTTGAGGAATAAATGGTGATATTTGTGTATGAATTTGTGGAAATAATGGTGATGAAGATATTTTTGGAAGCTGTGGATTCAGAGAGTGGTGAACATGGTTTTTTGTTGATTCTTTTGTTGAGTTTTCAATTTTATGCAAGGGAATTCGAGTTCAAAATTGAATTTCGTGTGGGATTATGAGTCCAGAATTGTGATGAGCACCAACTCCAGTGCAACCCTAATTCCAGTGCTTGTTCAGTTGATTGCTTCATGGATATTTCCTTGGTTTTACCAACCAGTGGAGGCAAACAATCTTTTAGTTGGGATTTGCTGGAGGTCGCTTGTCCCCAATGCTTGAAGTTTTTCATGACTTGCGTCTTAGTTCCTGATTCATGCACGCACTGTAATTAGGAATTTAGCTTCATATAGACGTCCAAGTATCTCCCTCACTCTCTACTGAGATCATTATTATTAATAGTTTTTCTCTTTCAGTAATTTATGTTATACAATTCCTCACTGCAGGTTCTAGTCTATACCTTATAAGCCACAAGCCTAGCATTTTTTTTGCTATTTGCTTGAGCCAAAACACCTCTTCCATCTGCTTGCCTGTGAATAATATGAAAAAGAAAAAGGTGTGGTCGGCACCTTCTACAATTGACTATTATGAACTTGATTGCAAATTTTCAAATTAAAAAAATAAATCTTGGAAAAGTTTCTTTTATGATTTTCTTTTACTTTAACTGTTGAAATATTCCTTACTATCTGAATTAAGCTCCATTCTTCCTTTTGTTTACTTGATTGTGATATTCCATTTCAGGGCACATCCACAGAGTGGACAGATGAGAAGCACAGATCGTATATAAATTCCTTAGAAACATCATTTGTAAATAAATTGTACCATTCCAGGCATTTGTGGGACTGCCATCCACAAAAGTATGTTCAGGGGATACATCCGTCAAAAGAGTTGCCTTTCAAGACTTATAATTCTTCTGACCAGGTCAGGGAGTTAAATCTGGTATATATATCTATTTTCTTTGTGAGCATGTTGGTTTGTTGGTAATCTTATTTATTTCCGTTCTTCCTGTATTTCTTATCTTCTTGAATTGTTTGCAGTTCATTGTTGTTCGAGATAGGCGTTCTCAGAAGATCATCTCTCCAAGGAATGAAACTCTGCTGGAAAGCACCGCTGATTCTAACGTTACTATGGAAAGGCCCCGGATGGATCATATAGCGTCTTGTTATAAGGGGACCCACCTAAGAAGGAAACGGACCTCAGAACACTCGGGTGTAATCGCAAGAACTTCCGAGCAGAACCCTGCATGTCATCAGGATTCAGTTGGCAGTGCTGCAGGTAACTCTCAGTCTCTGACTAACTTCCCTTGTCTGCGCAAGTTTGTCCCTTCATTTTCTTATACTTGAGATCATTTCTTCCACATTTGCTTCCATGTTTTGTAAATTTCTTCATGCAACATGCAAACCCCTCCAGCCTATGTACATACACAAAAGTAGGAGGTTTATTTGGATATAGTATCATGGATAGAGATGCCCTGGACTTGCTCCATTTCAACTTAAACCCACCTACTGTACCTATTGGGGAACTTAGCATATATCTTTCCACTCGCCCTAGAATTATTAAGTGTCTGGTAATTGGTAAGTGCCTTAAGGTGAGGCTATGGTTACATAATTATATAGATATATATAGTTCCATTACTTTCTCTGTATGGTTTTGGTTTTTCTCAAAAATGGTAGATTTTAATAAATTAATAACTGATTTTACTTTTGTTCAAGTTATCATGTGAAAGTTAAGTTTCAAGGAAGAACGAAGGGGTTAGTTCTGGGGAGATGTGGTATACTGTAGTGTTTCGGGTCATCTAGATGGAGAGGAACAAAAGAACTTTTGACAATGTAAAAGGCGGATGAGTTCGCTTTTGGGCATCTTTATGGGATATGTTTTCTCTATGTTTTAGAAATATCTTGTTTTTGCTATTCACTTAATATTGATTTGCAGCAGTTAGTTAATGCTGTTTCTTTTTAGGTTGGTTTTCTCCACTGCCTAGTGTTTTTGTTGGTGTTTATAGGAGTTCTTCTCAGTAGATTTCTTGTCTAGTTTTGTGTAATTTTTCTTTTGATTCAATAAGATTATACTTCCATTTTTTTTTTTTTTTTTTTTTTGAGGGAATAAGATTATAGTTCTTAATTTTGTTTTTTCCCCCTTCTTTTATTCACTTTTGCCTGGGCACCTCTGGTCTCACATTATTTAACAGATATGAAAACATGCGCCCTTTAATTGTTTGTTCTCCAATGGAATTTTTTTTTTTTTTTTTCGTAAAAACTTATCAAACCCTGTCTGGTGGTTGTGACTGAGACACTGTTAAGCAGCATATTGTTTAATTTGGTGCACAGCTTGTTGACAATTACACCATCATGTGCTTTATTTTATACTCGTATTTTGTTCTCTTAATTTTTTTTTTTTTTCTAATCTTTGTCTCTTCACAGAAGTTTCGGGTCAGAACTTTGTGGTTGAGGACAACAGAGGGAAGCTAAACTGTGAATTCATACCAAAAAGGCTTAAAAGGGCTTCACCCAACTCTTCCAGCAATGATCAAGTAATGTCCATGATTACCACCAAAAGAATAATTTCATTGCCTCACTTATCACACATAGTTCAGATAACGTGATTATTTTTCAGTCTTGGTTGTTGGGGTAATCATTTTTGTTAATTCTCTGGTATGTTCTTTTTTCCAGCTTGTGCCATTGGGAAATTTTGATACAAAGGAGGTTTCGATGGCCCATAATGCTCCCTCCGGAAGGGAAGAACAGGGGCATCATCAGTTGCTATTAGAGCACCGTGAGAGCTTCATCTGTCCAAATTCTATCTTCACTGATTCTTAGCGGGCAGTTGAATTGCAACTCAGTACTGAAGTTTAACAGGTAGATACTGATAGATAGAAAGAAATTGGAGATAGTCCTTATTCTTTCCATTCTCTACTATTTGCCGTAATGCTATCGAAAGACTATATGGAAGAGATATGTATCTATTGTGCAAATGATCTATGATGGTGGATTGGATATATGGAGTAGATTTAGTTGATAAATAGTAGTAGCTTTTAAGATAGGTTTCTTTGTCATTTGCCATCACTTCCCAGTTTTGTTTTAGTTTCGTTTCAAGTAGGAAGTGCTCTTTTTATAATTTGTAGAACATATGTAGGTGCAATTTTTTGGTGGTTTGGAATTGTGTGGATGTCATGGGATGCCAATCATGTTCTGTTCCACATCTTCCTCAAATTTTTGCAGTAATCTGTGAGAGATCTGGGGGTGTAACAATATATTATTATTTAATTTATTTATTTATTCATATTCATGATAGGGGGTATTCAAAAATATTGTTTGAATAAAACATGTCAGGTGGAGAGTAAGTTGCAAAAACAGTAAGGAGAAACAAATTAACACCCTAGCCAAGCACTGCAAGCATAGAGTGAGAGGAAAACTCGAGTTTCTGCGAAACCCTAGACTGCTTTGCTAAGGATGCTGTGGATGAGATGGTTGTCTGCCTTGCAGCGTTGCTGCAGCTGGTGGATGGACGGAAACCTGTGGACCTCCGACGACCAAAAGCGAAGGGTCTGCGGTATTTGTTTGGAAAGCTGCTGACGGCCCGAGTGTTTAACAAGCAAGGTTTTAAAAAACGTTAGGCGTTAGTCGGACGGTGACTCGAGGACTAGCGCCTAGGGGCCTAGGCGGGGACTAGGTGGTTTTTTATTTGGGGTTGTGACCTTACCCAATTTTAGTTTAAAAATTGCCCACTTGCTTCACTAAGAGTTTTTTAACCCCATTTACTCAATCTAACATCTATTGACAGTATTGCCCTCATACTCTCTCTCTCTCTCTCTCTCTCTTTCTCTCGACTCCCCTCAGCCTCTCTCTCATTCCAGACACTCTCTCTCAATGGACCGAGTGAATCACACCCAAGCCCTCGCGGGAATCCGAATCAGACTCACTGGCCACCGCCGTTGGCGATCTGGTCCGTGCCAAGTTCTCGTTCCTCCGAGTCTGCGACCTCCGCTCGCTCCTCAAGTTCCTTCGATCCGTCGCGAAGTCCGACTCCATCATCAACCTCTCTGTTCCAAACCCAATCGATTCTGGAGCTTCAAGGTTCGGCGATTTCGCACCTGCAATTTCACAGTTCCGATCGATCCGAGAGAAATCGCCGGCGTCGTCTGTCCCCCCAATAAAGAAAAAAGATTATTGCCACCCAATAATATGTCTATTGGGGGGCAATAATCACTGCGCTGTTTATTAAAGGACACTACTCTGTCAATGGTAGAAACTAGTGATTTTTGGGGTGGTCTATTGGGGGGCAATAGACAGATTATTGCCTCCCAATAATTTCTTAACTGTGGTTAATTACAGGTCCTTTCAACAAAATGCTGCTGGATTCATTAACCAAAATAGTTAGGTTTATTGGGGGGTCATAAAAAGTTTATTGCCTCCCCCAATAATTTTTTTATAGAATGGTCAGAAGTAACTCAGTTTGGTTTTAAATTTGTTTACAAAAGTACAGGTATTCAAATTCAATACTTGGTGAATTTAAGTCCCCAAATAATCAGGTTATGAGTGCCCATTTTGCCACAACGACCACAACGAATTGGCTTTCTTTTCACACTCTCCACTTGACTTGAATCGCTTCACGCTAGGCCTCCCGGGTGGCCTCTTTGCAAGAATAAATGCACCTAACAACCAAAGGATCACCCATATTCCTGCAAAAAATAACAAAACAAATATATTATTGCCCCGCAATAAACAAATTATTGCCCCCCAATAATATAGTCAGAACTACCAAAACACATTAGAAGCAGTCTTTAAACACAAATGAAAATATCACTGAACACAATTATAGAGACTTCATAAAAATTAAGACACATTATTACCCCCCAATAATGTAGTCAGAACTACCAAAACATTTCAGAAAATGTAACAAATTGCTCTGAACAAAAAGTAAAAGATCAGTAAACAACAATTAAGGCAGATTATTGCCCCCCAATAATATGGCCAGAACTACAAAAAAAAACACTTCAGAAACAGTAATAAATTGCTCTGAACACAACTAATATTTCGTTAGAACTAGAAAATATGAAATCTAACTGTTTCAGAACAAACAGAATCAACAAATATGAAACGAAACGAAGATCAAAGTCAAAAAACCAGTTCAAACTTAACACGAAGCTCAAATTCACCAAAATCAGTTCGAAGTTAACAAAGCAATTCAAAACTAACGCAATGTACACAAAAAGACCTAGAAATTCAAATTAAACCGAGCTAAAATCAAAAATTTAGTGATCGATGAAGAAAAGAATCAAACCGCAATGAAGGAGGAACACAAACAAGAGCTCGATCTCGGTCTATGGTGATAATCACAGCACAACTCCTCTCTCTATCTAGAAATCGCAGAGCTTCTCTCTCTAGAAATCGCAGAGCTCCTCTATTCGGAAATCACACAGTGTCTCTCTCTTCTCAAAATCGCAGAGCTCCTCTCTCTCTCTCTCTCAAATTTGCAAAGCTCCTCTCACTCCAGAAATTGCACAGCTCCTCTCTCTCTCTAAAATGGCAGAGCTTCTCTCTCTATAATCGGGGAGTTTCTCTCTCTAAGTCTCTTTCTGTTTCAATTTTCAGCTTTGACAATTAAAAAATGGCAAAACAGTCCAAAAATATGAAGAAAACAGGTCCAACTCAGAGTTTTGGGTAAGTGGGGTTTAAAAATAAAAACTGTTGTGTAGTGGGCAATTTCTTAGAGTGTTTGGGTAAATGGGGTTAATTAACCCCAAAATTGGATAAATGATCATTTTTCCTTTTTATTTTGGTTTTTATTTTTAAATTTTTTTTAATTATTTTTATGACATAAAATAGATAAATAATAATGTTTATGAACTTAATAATCATTTTTATTATTAATTAGAAAAAAATATAATAGATGTCACCTATTTATTGGGACTCTATGCAAGTCTATAAGTGCTATTATAGACTTGGTCACATACTATCCTATAATCTATTAAAACCCAACAAATGAGTCAAAGACGTCCTCTATCTCATCTGCAGCCAAGCTCAGAAAATCCCCAATTTTCCATTAAGAACCCTAAGTCCTTAACTTTCAATTCGGCAAATTGCAAATCTCAATCATGTTTGTGAATTGGCTGAAATCTAGTAATTCACTCATAATTGATTCTCCATTTCTCCTTACGCGCGATCCCTTCATCCACCTAATCTTTAACTTCAATTTTCTAAATCTGTCAAGGCCTGCTAGTGAGCTTGCATGTCGGAGTAAAGATTTAACAGAGTCAAGCATGATTTGATGGCACAAGAAAAGGAGGATCAGGGTCTCATAGAGAGCTTTCGCATTGACGGAAAGGCTCGGAGAGTTTTGACAGAGCTACCGCTCCGGTTTACAATAACTGAATTCCAGGAATTTCTGTCTTGAGAAGTAGAAGTGTAAGCCGCCTAGCGCCCCGCCCAACTCCCAGGCCGCCTAATGCCCGCCTATCTCGCCTAAGCGCTCGCCGAAATCCAACCCGATTTCATTTGTCGCCTAGCCTAAAATCGGGGCGGTCACTCCATGCCCAGCGCCTAAGCGGGTGCCCAGACAGTTTTTTAGAACACTATTAACAAGCGCTCATTCATGGGCATGTTCCGCCGTGCATGGCGACTTAATGGCCAGTATAAGGCACAGGCGCACAGGGATCATTTCCTTTTCACCTTGACTGACTCCTCTTATCGCAACCGTATACTTCGAGGAGGGCCATGAGGTTTTGATAGGGCCTCGCTTGTGTTAGCACCGTATGACGGTGTGGGGGATCTTATGGCTGTCTTACTCTCGTCACTTACTTTCTGGATTAAAGTCCAGGGCCTTCCTCCAGCGTTTCATTCTAATCAATGCCTTTAAAGATTGGGATGTGCTTTGGGTCGATATCTAGATAAGGATACGACTGAATTTGATGCCGGAAGAATCCGGATTAGGGGTTGAGATTGACCTGCTTCAACTGGTAGTGCTACACCATAGTTTTACAGTAGAAGATGGGGTGGTGGTTGACTGACTTGGACTTCTTCTTTAAAAAATTATATGGCAGATGCCCGGAGTGTGGGCTACTAACTCATGTTGGACTCCCTTACGTGGGACCACCGCTGTCAGACATTCTGAACAACACAACACCGCCAGCCCGCTGGAACCTGGAGCATATGTTAGCCAGGGTGGATGCTGCACCAACGCTAGGGCCATCGTTGGTTTTTAGGGCTCAAGTGCAAACTGGGGAAACTCCTAGCCTAGCTAGGTTTGCTGGAACGTCGGT
The DNA here is from genome assembly GCF_958449725.1 of Rosa rugosa. NCBI lineage: Eukaryota > Viridiplantae > Streptophyta > Magnoliopsida > Rosales > Rosaceae > Rosa > Rosa rugosa. Next base: position 9,882,013 of record NC_084822.1, read on the forward strand.
GACACAGGTCCGAACTTGTAGAGATATCCACATCTGGTCTGTGTCGGATCGTAGTGCTACTGGCGGTAAAAACTCGGGCACAGACCATGCTAGTGTTGGGATAGAGGCTGGAGAAGTACAAGTGGTGACTGATGACTGAGCAAAGCGAACTGGATCAGGGACAGTCATCGAATTCTGGCAGTAAGGAGATTGTGCAGCAAGTGGAGTCGGACCAAGTTATGGTGGCTGAGAATACTAGGCACTAGAAGCGGGATGAGGTAGATGGGGTGTCACTAAAAAAGCCCTGGTTGAGCCTAGCTGTGGGGAGGACTAATTCTTAGGGCCGGGCAGAAACCGAACCGGGGGTGGAAAACCGGCCGATCCGGGCAGGAAAATAGGTTTCCGTGACCGAACCGGAAGAAATAGTGAAGAGAAATGCAATAAACCGGACCGGACCGGATCGAACCGGGCCAGAACCGGGTTCTTTCTCTGCACCGACCGGAATAAACCGAACCGGGCGAATTTAATATAACTTTTTATTTTTTATTTAATTTTAATAGGTGTCGAATTATCATTGGTTGAAAGGAGGTTTCATGTGTGCTTGACCTTACCTGATCACCAAAAACCCTAACCTAATGCGACCCACCATCTCATTCAGTCATTCACTCACACCTCGCCGCTTTCGACTTTTCTCTCTACTCTCCCTACGCTCTCTCTTTCCCTACACATCTAGCAAAAATCTTCTCATCTCTCCCTACATCTCTTCTCATCTTGAATTTGGATTGGGGTTCGACTTCTCAAACTGCTTTGATGCAGATGGACTCGGTAGTGATATTAGGCGTTTTGATTCAATTTTTTTTGTTTTATGTTTCGATATATGAAATTAGGGTGCTAAGAGTTTGATCTGGGATAATATTTGGCTGTTTTCTGTTCTTGTTCAATTCATATATGAAATTAGGGTTTCGAGTTTGAGATAATGCTTTGAGTTTTGTGAGGGATAATGTTTGTTGTTCTTGTTCAATTTACATATGATGACTTGTTGTTTTGTTGTTCATAATCTGGGTCATTTTTCGATTCATGTTGTGTTCTGCTTGGTTAGTTGATTAAAAAGTTTGATATATGCATCAGTCAGTTGCTGTTCTTGTTCGATTTAATGATGATGACTTGTTGTTTTGTTGTTCACGTTATGGGTTTCAATTTCAGGTTTAGGACTTGCTGTGTTCTACTTGGTTAGTTGATTAAAAGATTTGGGATTTGCTGTTTTTTTAGATTTATGACTTTATGTTGCTATTACAGTGATGACTTGAAATATATTTGTAGAAATTCATTTCAGTTTATGACTTTATGTTGCTGTTACAAGGAGCCGACTAAGTCGGAGTTGGAGCTGCACGGTGAGCTTGAAAAGCTTGAATTAGGTAACTTTCCTTCATTTTGTTTATTATAAAATTAGTTTGTTGTTTGACTATTTTCTGTGTTGTGAATATGTTGCTCTTTTAAGTAAACTGTTTTGAATATGTTGTTATTTTGATTTGTAGGATCTGCCGTAACAACAGTTGATGGTGAAGAGTGATTGATGGGTCGAACTCACGAGGGGCATGCTGTTTTGGATCTTTGGTGTTGGCGGCAGGGCATGCTGTTTTGGTGTTGGTTGCAGACTTGTAGGTCTGCATATCTATGCTTTTATGAACTTTTTTTAGTTTTGGAGATCAAGAACTTTATTTAAAGTTTGAAACTCTTTTATTGTTCAATTTCGGTCTGTAATGAACTAAGTGATTAACTGTTTCTGGACTTTGTGATGTATTGGACTTTCCTTTATGATTTGTGAAGCTCTGTAATGAACTTTTGAACTAGGTTTCTGCATTTCTAGACTGCATAAAATCTTGTATTAAAAGTTCAGCCTTGTGTTTTAATTGTTTAGGTTGTTTCCAGTTAATTTTGGCTAAATGGATCATGGATCTTTGCTTGCTTCTGGGCAGGGTATTGTTTTTGATTGAGTTATTGATGTGGAAAAATTGGGCCGTAAATAAATTTAAAGAAAAGCCCAACTCAGACCGAACTCGAACTGAATTTTCGGCCCACTGTATTTCAGCCTGCTCCATTTAGAAACAGTTGTCGACCCAGTTTTTTGCCCAACCGACTGAAACGGGTCAAACTCGGGTTGGGCCCAAAATCGAGCCGGGCCGACCCGAGCCCAGCCCTACTAATTCTGATGCAGTGTCAATGGGGCTATTGAAACTGAAGAAGGTGCTTTCATCTCCAAAGAAGCGTGGTAGGCCACGGGGTGCAAAGAACAAAACCAAGACTGAGGTCAAGATTGTGAAGACTTCACCTATGAAGAAAGTCAAGGCGTCAAAGAGGACGGAGAAGTTGGTAAACGAATTGCTTGTGTTTATTGGTCCTGTTGATGTTGGTACCTCTACCCTTGAAAAAGGGAAGGAGGTTTCAACTGCTTAGATTTGATTAATTTAAAATAATGGTTATGCTAGTATAAGTGTCTCTATGAGCCTTTGTAGAAGTACCTTCTTCTGACGTACCACAATTGTGTGCTCGGCGTTAAGGGTTAGGTAAAACATAGTGCCTACGAGGCGAGGTGTTTTGTTAGTTGTTGGATCATAATTCGTATACATATTTGTGCCCTAAAACATGGAAATACTTGTTCTAAAGTTCAATTTAAGGTTGACTAATCCAATTCCATGTTTTGTAGAAAATCTTGACAAGAGGAGAAAAAAAGTGAAATTTCGGCAAATTTTTCATGCACCACCACTCACGGTGGTGCCATGTATTTTCCAGCCATATTCATGGAAGAGCAAGGAGGATGAGTACCATAGCATCTATCACATTACATCAATTCACCATCATTTTATCTTAATCAAATTCCAAACTTTTTGGTTTCAATTCAACCATACACTCCCTATTACCCAAAAGTTCACCATCATCGTCACTTTAATATCTATCATATTTTAGGCTTAATTACAATCTCTCACTCATCATTTCCTACTCTAACCTACACCATCACTTCCATACTCTTTTCCCTTATTTTTGAGATCTATTACTACTCTCATACTCCACCTCTTTGCTTAATTCAAAACCTAGCTGCTATCTTGACTTCTCAACACCATTTTCACATCCATTTCCATCTATTTAAGCACCAATTCTTCCCAAGAAAGAGGGATCACTCCACACTTGGCCATTACATCTTTTTCTCTCTATTTTCTTTACACAACTCACTACCATCTCCTCTACAAAACCTCCATCTCTACCACTCCATTTTCCAACTACATCCCTATCTATAACATCTTACATATACCAAGCATCATCATCATCTCAAGTCTTGAAGAATGAGTTCAAGGAAGAAGCTAGAACACAAGAGGAGCCACCACATCATCTCCATGACAAAGTTTTCATGATCAACCCTTTCATCATCCTTCACTTGTGATCATCCTTAGTCATTTCTAAACTATATTCTTTGATAGCTTAATGTTTTCCATTATGTTGATGCTAGTTTATGTAGATATGTGTGAGTAGTCAATTGTTGGGGCTAGGGTTGAAAGCCCTAGCCAAACTTGTAATGAATTGATGTTTGAATTTTATTTGATGCAATTTCCATAATCATATTTACATGCTAAATCAAGAAGTGAATGCTTGTATTTGAATCTAGCTAATTTTAATACTTTGCATTTATCATTACATGAACAATGTCTAGAGACTAGCTAGCTTTGAACATTAAAAACATGATAGCACACTAGGTGTGTATGTGAGGGTAGTGAGTTAAAATCACCTAGACCTAGAATTGGTTTGCTTGCTTGATTATCTAAACTCAAACCTTTATGCATCTATGAGCAAGGAATTGATACTTATCCGATAATATAACTTATTCTTGGGTAGTTAGTTTCTCACTTATCCAGTGGAAATTGATAAAATCAAAGGAGTTTAGGCCTTCGTAGCCGGCCTTATCCGTATGCTAAGAGGGTAATTTGATACTTGGGATTGCTTTACTTATAGTTTGAACATCAATGCATGCAAGGGAGGCTATGGTCAACAACCTAAAGCTCTAACTTCCATCCATTCTATCACATCTAGTTTAGTATAGCCTAGTTTACATTTCAAGTTTTTATTTTGTGTTAATTTGAGTTGAAACCATCTCAAAAACCAAAATCAAACCACTACACCTGTCACGCCCTTGATTTTTAACACAAATAAAAATCGATATATAACCCCATAATTATATATGCGTGATCGTTCAACCATCAATACCAAGTACATACTGATGCCCTGAACCCTCAAAGTTAATATACACTCACTCCACAGAGTTATATATTACACAAGCTTACGAATTAAATTGTCAACAACAAAATAAAACGTAAATGCTCTTCAGAGCTTACTACAACGGAAGTCTTTATAACGGTAAAGTCACGAAATTGACTTCCTACCGTAATGCTACCAGCACGCCACCTCAGGTTCAGCCACGATTACCCTGACCTGCAGGATTAACCCATACACCGTTTGAATGGTGCACCGGGTTGTCACACAACAAACCCGGTAAGCTTTTGCAAGCCGTATGAGTAACTCAAAACAACTCACACCAAATCACGGGATAAAAGCTTGCACAACTCATGTCAAACACAAGGAAAACCTTTCGACTCGAGAATAAGGAAAACATACCATGCTTCCTAAAACAATACTCTTTTCCCAAAAGGAAAACACAAAAGTCACACTGTGGCAAAATCATATAAATCATTAACCTAACAATTCAAATATGATAAATTGATCCAACCTGGATAAAACACATCAAATCAGTCCAACCTGGACAAAACACATCAAATCAGTCCAACCTGGACAAAACACATCAAATCGGTCCAACCTGGACAAAACACATAAGCACATCAATCATACCTATTGTTAACCTAACAAATAGCATATGATTCTTTTATTCCAACCTGGACAACATACGTACCAAGTAATCGTAAGTAACCTACTTAGATCCATGAGGTACCATGGCAGACAGACTAGAGCTCTAACTGAATATATCGTAACCTGTCACCTCGGCCAAGGTTCAACCTTACGATATACATTGCCTGAGGATGCAACCTGCAACCCCGGATCCTTAGGCCAACCTGACCCTCAGATCAAAACATTAAACGAGTCGCACCGAACCCCAAATGTAAAATCAAATCAAACGGAGAAATCACAACCTGTGACTCTCACATCCTCAGACCACCGGTCGTCCGATCAAAACGTTAAATCAAATCAAAAGGAGAAATCACAACCTGTGACTCTCACATCCTCAGACCACCGGTCGTCCGATCAAAACGTTAAATCAAATCAAAAGGAGAAATCACAACCTGTGACTCTCACATCCTCAGACCACCGGTCGTCTGATCAAAACATTAAATCAAATCAAAAGGAGAAATCACAACCTGTGACTCTCACATCCTCAAAACACTTTTCAAAACAATAGAAATACCATTTCCCACCATTTGTTTTCCGAAAAGCCACAACCCAAAACAATAAAACGCATCAATTCATGCATATTGTTTTCATCAATCCACAACCCACCAAAACATATATATTTCACGTAAATATATATATACGTAGTCATTCACTCAGGAATACCACTAATACCAACTATAGTTCATTTCGAAAGCTAATCAAAATCAACCAATTAAATCCGTTCATAATTGAACCTTGTGAGATTACTCACCTCGAAACTCCCGCTGCGTCTTCGATACAGAACAAAGCAGCCAAACCACAATACAACCGTCCAAGAATACTTCCCAAGTACCTAATCACATATGGTTTCAACTTAGTAACAATTCACAAATGATTTAAGTCTGAAACCCCTGTTTTGAACTAAAATCCCCAAAGTGGCGCCAATCGAGGCGAAACCACATCCGAGACCTCCCAAAGTCTCCGGAATACATCCACGATCGATACGTCCCAACCACAAGTCGATCGGACGTTCGGATCCTCACGGATCGAATAAATCAACCGGTATGAAACCGTAAAAATCATAACAATTTCATACGAACTCCAAAATATGCGTATTATATATCAAAACGCTCGTATCGACGAGTAGAAGACATATAATACCAGAAACAATCCCATACATGGCTGGAACGCCGCCACAGGCAGTGGCGCACCGCCGCCGGCCAAAACTCATTATTTCCCAAAACTCCCAACATCAAAAAGTTTCATCTAAGCATGCTTGTGAATTCTCATAACTAGCTCGAAGTCAGAAAACAAGCATAAAGGATCGAAAACTACCTCACAAGCCGTGAACAGTAATCCAATCTGAGTTGAACCAAGTTTTACGTGAATTGATCCAAACAACCACCAAGGATCGATCAAGGAGTCTGCTCTGAGCTCCCCAAGCTCAACTTGAAGCACCGTCGACGTTGGAGATCGGAGAACCGATCGGATCCAAAACACCCAACTGCGCCGCCTTCTACCACCGCCACCATCGAGAATCGGTGCTAGAGAACACCACAGGGACGACCAGACGGAGGAGACGATCCTATCTGGAAAGTTTCGTCGCCGGAGATCGCCGTAGTTCGCCGGAAAAGCGGGGTAGGGTCGGCCGGGTCCGAGTCGGGTCAGTCGGATAATTTCGTTTCTGAAGGTGCAGCCGAGAGAGAAGAGAGAGAAGGGATATCAGTTTCCGGAAATGGAAACCAAATGAAAATAGTAAATTTCCCATTCGGGAAACTTCTATTTATACCAAAATGGAAATTCCTTCCAATGGCCATAACTTTCTCATACGAACTCCGATTCTCGCGTTCCACATGTCCACGAACTCGTATCGACGCGCTCTACAACTTTTGTGAAGGAAGTTTTCGGAGAATCTCAACGTATCAAAATTCAACCTTGAACCCCCCCTAAATCCACACTTTTCGAATACAAATTCATCCGAAACACTTCCGCTCCGTCCACGAGCCACGAAACCATCCAATAACCACAATTTAAATTTCGGAAAATCTTCGGAAAATAAATACGAATTTCCGGGGCATCACAACACCATCTTGTATATATTCACCATGAACTTTGGTTCACTTGTGATCGAGCCCTTGTTTGTGATTTGTACATTTGCATATTTATGTAACACCCTTTAAGTTTTCCCTAGATAGAGTGGGTTTTCCAATCCCTTAGATATGATATCCCCTACTCATAGTCCCCTACACTATAACTTGGCCCTTATACTTGAGGATGACTATATGGCTAACATTAGCATAGACTACTCTGCACTATCAATGTCTAAACAAAGTAGTCATATTTATTTGTACTATTCTTAGTCTATAAATTAGAGTTATACAATTGGTATGAACTCTTTACTTTCAAAAAAAAAAAATGATGGGGGAATTCCATTTTTATTTTATTTTTTGAGTACTAATGATTTCATTATATTTTGGGAAAACTCTTAATAGATCTATTTTAGTCTAACTTTCATAGCTTTTTACGGTTCATTAATATTATTTTTCTAGAGAATGTTATGGCTGTTTTAGTATTTGATTTTGATGCAAATCCGTGTTTGGAGGCCCCAATCGCACCAAGGAGCCTAAACTTGAATCTTTTTGCATATTTGCGTGGAAAGAATGGTTAGGAAGGGTCAAGTTAAGAACCAATTAGAAAATCTTAATCTAAAAGGAGACCTAATCTTATTTGGATTTGAGTTCTCTTTTTCTTCTAGGAATTGATGTGCATCATGCACCTATAGATGGAGGTTTTGCCGCACACATTGAGGCATCTCGGAACACCAGAGCTCACATTCTTTGAAAGATGTTGATTGAGATCTAGAGTTTTTGCCTTATCGATCTCTTGGCTATTTTACACCTACACTTTGAGCATAAGTTTTGTGAGGATTAATTAGCTTTTGCGTGAAGTTTAAGAACAGCTTGTTTGATTGGTGCCATAAGTATGGTAACTTTCTCGAAAATTGAGGTTGGATATTTAGGTCATGATGTTTTTTGATTTTTTTTTTTTTTTTTTTTTTTTTTGAGTTTTGAGTTTAATTTTCTTTGTTTTGCTCAAAGACTATTAAAAGCTAATTGTAGGGGGTATTTGATAGGTTTATTTAAATCATATTTTCTATCTTTTCTTAGTCTTTTTTCTTCTTCTTTGAAATCAAGGGGGTGTCCATCCACTAACAAGATAGAAAGAGGTGTACAAAACACAGTAACCCACCTGCAGTGGGCGCGTTAAAATTGAGTTATTGCTAAATATCCTAGATAACTTAAGTAAAGATGTCTTGAACAACGATGTAATTTAAGCAACTAAGTACCATGAAACTACTAGGAAACAAACTGAGGCTGGTCAAGTTCTAATCCTATACATTCATAAAGCTTCTGAGACCTGCCTACACAGAAGAGGTTACCCCAGAAGCAATATCCACTTGAACAAAAGACTCAATCTCTAAATGGAGCTTCTTCTTCTTCTTCACCTTTTGAAGGGGCTTCAAACCAGCCTCCTCCGTCTTAGCTTTATTCTTGCTTCCTCAAGGACGTCCCAGGTCCCAACTTACGTTTCTTAGACTGAGGCATCGCTAACGCCCTTTTCGGTGAGGCCAAAGTGAGAGAATGACTTGTTTCGTCCTTTTGGCATAGGTAACCAAAGTCGACTCACAAGCACACTTGACCCCGGTGATCTATAATGGTTTAGTATAAGGAGTAGTAATTATCCCCTCCTCATCATCCTGTCCCTCCTCAGCCTTAACCCCTCTCGGAGCTAGTGTTGGGACTTTGATCATGGCCGCCTGTGCCCCCAACATTTGCACAGTTTGCATAAAAGCCCGACAGTGAAACCATGAACAAAGTAGAGAAAATATTGGGAAAAAGGGATAGAAAAATGAGCTTGGCCCACAAAGCAGGGCTGGCTCCCTCATCAACACCAGACTGTGCGCCCGGAACCACAGCCTTATAAACCCTACTCCTACAATTAGGGTTAGGTTTGAACCAGAACCTTCAACATCCAACTTCTTTGTCAGCGAAGGACCCATACAACCTCCCTTAGCATTCTCCAGCAGGCCACAAACACAGCAAAAACCAACAACTCGTTCATATTTGAAACGGAGAAGTTGAAACTCCCGATGCAAACTCGAAATCAATCGTTGGAAATGCTTGCTCAGCGACGCCTGCATAAGATGACGAAGTCAGACTCTATAATGCAAGCCTCTCCTGATCCTGGCCTTATCTAGATGCACCACCTCGCTGGTTCATCTGTTACTAGCGAAGGCGAGAGACCAAGAATTTCAACTTAAATCTGAATGGAATGGATCCAAATCACGTTCAGCTCAGTCAAACCATTGAAGGCTGTCATAGCTAGTAATGACTTGCTGTAGAACCAGGCAAAAAAAAAAAAAAAAAAAGACTTTAGCTAGGACCAGAAGTAACAAAATCATAGGATCAAGTCACTGAAGTTGTCATAGTCAAATTGTTGGATCATAATTCATATATATATATTTGTGCCCTAAAACATGTTAATTACTTGTTCTAAGTCCAATTTAATGTTGACTAATCTAATTCTATGTTTTGTAGAAAATTTTGACAAGAGGAGAAAAAAAAAGTGAAATTCTGGCAAATTTTTCATGCACCACCACTTTTGGCGGCACAAGTAGTGGTGCCATGTATTTTTCGACCATATTCATGGAGGAGCAAAGAGGATGAGTAATATAGCATTAATTCCATTACATCCATTCACCATCATTCTATTTTAACCAAATTCCAAACTTTTTGGTTCCAATTCAACCATACATTTCTTCCATCTTTCCCATACCATCTCTACTCCCTATTACCCAAAAGTCCACCATCATCATTACTTCAAAATCTATCATGTTTAGGTTTAATCACCATCTCTCACTCATGATTACCTACTTTACCCTACATGCACCATCACTCTCATACCCTTTTCCCTTTGTTTTGGGATCTATTACCACTCTCATACTCCACCTCCATGCTTCTTACAAGACTATAACTGCTCCCTTTTGCTTCTAATGATGATTTTACACCTCTCTGTCCATCTATTTAAGCATCTTATCTCCCTACAAGCAAGAAAACCACCCATACCATCCATTACATCTTTTTCTCTCTCTCCATCTCCACCTCCCAAAATCCAAACCCATACTCTCCTTACTACTCCATCTCCTCCATCATCACCGCCACAATTACCATTTTCCACCACCATAAATTCTATCACTATCACTTAAAATTACCAAAGGAGCATGGGTTTTTTGCACCAACAGTGTCTGGAGACTTGGGTGACTGATAATATGATACCCGAACTTACAAAGTTATCAAAGTGATACCCAGACTCAATTTTTCGTATCTCCGTCGTACCTGCGGTCATTTTCCATCACGGTGCCATCAATCTCAATCACGTGTAAGGCACATGAGTCGCAAAATGAGGGCAAAATAGACTTTTCCACTATATCAAACTCTAAATGAATAAATTCAATTTTTTGAATAAATTATTATATTGAAAATAAAAACTGAATAAATTTTATTACCTTGTTCTATTAACCAAAAATCCCAATTGGTGGAGAGGGAGGTCACAGGACTTGAAATCTCATTCGCCGGAATCTGGGAAGTGGGTCACGTCCGGACCAGGGTTTTCTGTTGAGAGAGAGAGAGAGAAATCAGCGAGTGAAGTGAGAAGCTTTCGTTTCTGAGACAGCGAATTTTTGGGATGTTCAATTCACCGGGGAATTGTGTCAATTCCGATCAAGGGTTTTCGATTAGGGTTGTGCCGTGGCGAAAAGTCGGTTCCTTTTTGGGGTGGGGGGATTTTTGGGTTTTTTTGTCGACTTGCTGAGTGTGTGGTTCTTTATGAATTTGGGATCTCTAAATCTGAGGAAAGGTTGTTGATGTTTACGCTGCAGAGGTGGTCGAGTTGGTGTTGGATGCCCAAAACTCGGGCTGAGAAGACCGGAACTGGGTTAGGGCGAACATGAATTCCGGCAAATCGAAGTTGAACTTCGGCAAGGAGGGGAAAAGGGTTGTCTTGTTTGAACCCAGAACGCCGGGTTCGGCTTTTGGAGCTCGAAAATGAGCTTTATGAATACCAATACAATATGGGGCTACTCCTGATTGAGAAAAAGGAGTGGACTTCTAGGCAGGAAGAACTTGGGCAGTCCATTTGATTGCAACTTTTGAAGTTGAACTCCGGCAAGGAGGGGAAAGAGATTGCAGAAATTAACTTTACTGCTGATTCGAAGTTGGCTGAGGCAAATGCTTTAGTTGCTAGCATAGAAGAAAAATCACTGTAGTTAGAGGCAAAGCCAGCGACCATGATGCGTGGCGGCGGTGGGGGGCTCGAAGTCGGATTTCGAATGGAGTTCGAATTTGGGGCTACATGGGACCTTCTTCCGATGTTCTGTTGCAGCGGGCTGGCAGAGGTGAGGCTGGGATCGAGTGATCTCGCCATCACCAATTTCTCTTCTCTCGAAAGCTCAAATGGGTTTGCTGGGTTTGAGAAGATGAGTATGAATGGGTTCAAGAACATGAGCAATTGCTGGGATTCCTTAGTTTTTTTTTTCTTTTTCTTTTTTTGATTTTTTGCTGGGTTTAAGAAGATGAACTGTAATAACCTCGTTAGAGGAATTGTACGAAACTCGTCGGAGGAATAATACGAACCTCGATAGAGGAATAATACCATCTCGTGAAAGAATCAAAGACAAACATTTCACCCTTCCTTTAGTTTTCTCACCCCTCCCTTTAGCTGTAACGGTCCTCCTCTTGTCGGAGAGCCATCATTCTGTTTCTTTTTTTCATTTCTCTATCGACCTCTCTCTCACTCTCTCTCGTCCGAAAGCATCCAAGAACAGAGCAAACTTCTCCAAGCTCGTTCTCGCTCCATAGGCCATCGATCGACCCTAGACCACGTCCCACGCCTTCACTTCTTCCTTGCGCAGCTGCCGGTGGTAGCCTTTCGCCGGCTCTTGAACCGTACACGACGGTGGAACACGAGGCCGGTTTGAGCTCATTTTGGTTCCAAGCTTGATATCTCAAGCTACCGGCCATCAATCCTCACCAAACTTCATCCACGAGCTCGCCTCAACTTCCTGAAGCTCCCAGAAGTAACCTTGCACGTCGGCGTGGCTTGTGGTGGCGACTGGAAGCTCAACCCGACCTAGATCGAAACTGGACTGTGGAGCTCGATATCTCGAGTTGTAGAGCTTTGTTTTGAGTGATTCTTGATCCAGTGAGTTCTCCTTGCGTTTCTTAACAACTCTTCAGAAGGGATCGAAGCGAGAAATTGAAGTTTTTACGTCGGAATTCAAGCTCGCCGGATTCTGGAAATTTTCCGGCCACCGACGCTTTCGATCAAGATATCTCGAGCTGTAGAGCTTCGTTTTGAGTGATTCTTGAACCAGTGAGTTCGTCTTTAAGTTCTGAACAAGTCTCCTGAAGGAATCGAAGCGAAAGGAGGACATTTTTACGTTGATCGGAGCTTCGCCGACTTCTGCAAATTCTCGCCGGTTTCTGGAAAAAATTCCGGCCACCTCGACTGTTTTAGGTAATTTCAACCACTTCCGGTCATTTTCAGCTTACATGGTAGTTATGAAAGTTGTTAAGCATGATGAGAGGAAGAAGAGCAGCCCGGCCCCGACACCATTGGTGGTGGTCGGCGGCGGCTCTGCCACTAACTCCGGCGGCCCTTTCCGGCCACCTCCGGGGGTCAAAAATATGGTTTTTGTACATTTTCAGATTCTATATTTCAATACGATCATTTTGATATATTATACGCAATTTTTGGATATCGTATGATTAAGTTATGAATTTTTAAGTTTAGATCGATTTCGATCGTTAGATTTGTGATCTGTGAAGTTAGGACCGTCAGATGGACTTGTAGTTTTGATATGATGATCTTATGACTGTCCCAGTGGCTTTGTGTGGTCATGGGCGAAGATCCGACCGTTGGATCTTCGTATAAATGCAAAACAGTGATTAGGGAGGCGATTCGTGAGAATCCGTCCGTCGGATTTTCGTATAAATTTGTGAAGATGTTAGTAAGGACGATTCAGGAAGATCCGACCGTTGGATCTTCGTGATGATTTTTGGAGGGTGATCCTAAAGGCGATCCGTGAGGATCCGACCGTTGGATCATCATTTAATTTCGATCCGACCGTTGGATTGTTGTTTGAGTATGTTTTTGAGTTGTTGGCTAAGTTAAGGTCATGTTTGACTAGGTGATTGACGGTCTTCCTTGGGTGAGCGGTTTCGGTGTGTATTGTGTTGAATTGAAGACGCAGCGGGAATATCGAGGTGAGTAAATCGCACATGGTTCATTCACGAACCGAAATTCGGTGATTTTATTTAATTGAGAAATTGTGGAAATTGTTTTATGAAAATAAATATTTGTTTTAAATTATATGGACTTGATCGACTACGGTCCATAGGTAAGTAAAATGTATTTAACTATAAAAAAATGAATTTCTAGATTTTATTGCATGTGAACTATAGTTGGTATTAGTGGTCACTCTTGTGTGGGTGACTACGTATATATATATTTACGTGGAATATATATTGGATGGTGTAATTTACTGAGTTATATTTTGAGCATTACCCTTTGGAATATGTGATTTATCTTAGATGTTGTGTTGTCTATGATAATGGGTAATTGAGTAAAGTGCGATAGTTGAGTCGTTGAGATGAATTAAATGAGGAGTCGAGTGAATTGAGAAAAGCAGTCATTCGTAAGGTGAACCTTGGCCCAGGTGACACTTTACGATACAGTTAGAGCTCTAGTCTGTCTGCCATCATACTGCTTGGGGGATAAACGAGTTATCATATGCCCTTGGGTATGACATGACATACTGAATGGGGTGATTAATATAATTAATCATAAGCCTGTAAGTATGATATACTGAATGGGGTGATTAATCTAATTAATCATAAGCCTGTAAGTATAATATACTGCATGGGATGATTTATATAAATAAATCATAAGCCTGTGAGTATATATTGAGTAAACAGTTGTTTGTTTTTGAGTAGTCATGTTGAGATGTGAGTTGATTGATGCTTGAAGTGACGTTGTACACTTCAATTATTATGCAAAGAAAATACTTGAGTTAAATTTATGCTTGAGTCGATTTGGTTACTTTAAATCGTGCAATCCTTTCATTTACTCATACGAGCTTTGCAAAAAGCTTACCGGGTTTGTATTGTTGCAATCCCGGTACACTATTCAAACGGTGTAGCGGGTAATCCTGCAGGTCAGGAGAATCAGGGCGGTGATCGAGCGGGTTAGAGTATTTGTTATAGTTTTACAGCATTTGTAATAGTGAGGTGAGTTAAGCTCATTGAGCCTTACAATTTGATTTGGTGAGAGTGTGTTGTAATAATTAACTTGAGGATTTGATTTATTGTAATATTGAGAGGTGTGAAGTGTGGTTGTTTGTGAGAAAAAAATTCAGGACGTTTATTCTATTAAGTTGTATAATTCATGTTTCGGATTTTAATTGTATTTAAAATTCGGGGCGTGACATGAACATGAAGACTTGCTAGGTTCAAATACTTATCTTGATTGCTGTCACTGAGATGAGACTGGTGGTGGATTTGAATGGGAAAGCAAATTGCAAGAGGTTGAATTTGATGGAAGAACAATGATGGATAACTGGTTTTGGATTTGATTTGTTTCAAGGAAGATGATGAATAAGAGAAACAAAATTTAACGAATTGAGTGTTCTCCCAAAAAAAAAAAAAAAAAAAAAATTGAGGGAAAATTAGTCTTTTTGGCCTCATTTAATCAGTCACATGCATTGCACGTGGTCAAATTAACGGAAACGTGACCGAAAATGACTGCAGGTACGACGGAGATATGAAAAATTGAGTCTGGATATCACTTTGATAACTTTGTAAGTTCGGGTATCATATTGTCAGTCACCCAAGTCTTCAGACACTGTTGGTGCAAAAAACCCAAGGAGCATCATATATTCATCACCATCAACAAGTTCATAATCCATTCATTCCACCATCAAGGAGGATCTAAGGGCAATCAAGGAGAACAAGGAGGAGCTAACCATCAATTTGTCAGACTTCAACTAGTTCATTCTTTTCTTTAACTCTTTAATTTACCTTGATGTATACTATAGATTTAATGCTAAGTTGTATGACATGAGTGAGTAGTTACTTTGTTAGGGCTAGGGTTGAAAGCCCTAGCCAATCTTGTGTGGATTGATGCTATGATATGATTTGATACAACTTTGATTAACATTCCTACATGCTAGTTTAAGAGTTGAATGCATATGCTTAGACTTTACCATTTTGAGTATGAGTATTTTCCATGTCATGTTATAATGTTTAGAGCATGGTAACATTTGAATGTTAAAGCATGAAAGCACACTAGGTGTGCATGTAGGGATTGTGAACTACAATATATCACTTAGAGATAAGCATGGTTGGTTTGCATAATTTCTTCATCTCCAAGCTTTATGCACTTAGCAGGGTAATGCATTAGATACCTAACCGGATTGAAATGCATAACTTAAGAGTTAAGTACTACACCCGAGAGAGGTTGCTTGATATCACAAAAAGAGCATGTCCCTTGTCATATCCGAGACTCCGAGAGGGATGCAAGGAGAGAAATTGGTTAATTAATTTAGCATCATTCATATTAAAATGCATCAATACTGGCAAGGGATGTTAGTGGTAGACAATCCAAATCCTAACTTTCCTTCATTATATCACTAGTTTAGTTTAGAGTAATTTAGTTTTCATTTGAGCATCTAGTTGTTTTCAATTCAAAACTATATTCAAAAATCAAAATCAAATCACTTCTCCATCTTGCACATACTCACCATGAGCCTAGATTTCCTTGTGATTCTAGGTTTGTGATTGTACATTTGCATATTCTAGCTCTCCTTAAGTTCACACCCTAGCTAGTGAAAGGAATCCAATTCTCGTGGGTTCGACAACCTTTCTTAAATCCCTATACTATTATTTGTATCTCTTATACTTGAGGGTGGCTATTTGGCTGACACAAATCATGCTCTTTCAACACATAGAACTTGAAAACCAAGATTTCACCTTTTTCCCGGATTGAGATAGAGTCTATTTTTCAGGTTCCAAATAGACGAGAGAGTACCCATAAGAGTTTGGGTTCAACCCTTTTCTTCGCCGCAACTAGCAGCTGACAACATAGTGATTGTTTAAAACAGTCGCACTGCCACCATCCACGAATATAACTCTTCTCAGCTTAGAAATAGCAAGAGAAGTCATCAACCCTGCAAAAACCTCATCAACCATGATGAACGATGAAGAGAAGACAACAAGATGCTAAAAAATCCAAACCCTAGCATTCCTATTTTTTCTTTTAGAAATGAGTCTTTTTAATGGTAAAATGTTGCATCTTTTTTATGTGCCTCATCTCGCTCTTTATATTTTGGAGCGAGATTATTAAAAGTTAAGTGTACTTAGTGTTTGGTGCAGCTTGCTAAAAATGATAAAAAAAAAAAAAAAAAAAACTGAACATGCTATCCAAAATAACTAAGGAGGCAAGATAGAGAATTTACTAAACTTGTTCGAAAGATCCTGTTCAAATATACAATGAACTAACTAAGAAACCTCATCAACCATGACGAATGATGAAGAGAAGACAACAAGTTGCTAAAAATTCTGTATAGATACCAGGGCTTTGCAATATTTGATTGATCATAATTTTGTAGATTCCACTTACTATAGAAGTTCCCATGGAATTCAATAGAGGAATATTTCCAATAAAAATTGTTTGTTCTTGCATATCCCTACTGTTTTTTGATATTAGTCTTGCGGATACATATAATTCTGAAGAATATGTGAGTGATTCATATACAACATTTCTTTGTTTTATCAACTGTTCTCCCAATTTGTGAGAGAGAAAATAATAACAAAAAGTTAAACACTCTCACGTTCAATATTTTCTAGTTTAACGTACAAATAGTTAATATTGCGGAGCAAAAGTTAAAAATTTGATAGCTATATTTAATTTTTAGATAATTTAGTTAAAGAAAATAACTTTTATTATTAGAGATGCTCTAACAATTTAGAGAGATGGTACGTTTCTTTCCACCACAAAAAAACTGTAGTGGACGAAAATTCGTTTATTCATGAATTATTAATGCAAAAGTTTAAACACTTGTTTTGGTCTTTTGGGTTCAATTATTCAAAAAAATTATTTCATGAATAGCCTTAGAGCTAACCAAATACATTAGTTGTTCGCTTCAGGTCCCCAAATAGTCAGGATTGAATGTCTCTAAAATACACATATGACATGTACACACTTATCACTTTTAGAACTTACTCAACCGAAAACTTTATCTATTTCGATGAAGATATTTTTAGTAACTATTACGGTTGGTCCTCAGTTATCGTTGAAGTAAAATATTACATAAAAACGAAGAGAAAATGCATGCAAGTCACAAAAAAGATTAGATATAAAAATAGCAACTACACTATTTCAAAGAAAAAAACTTAACTAGAGGTTTCAAAGAGCAACCCAAAATGCGAACCAAATTGTCAATCGTGGAGCGTTTTAGATATGGAGTATCGTTGACCCTACTCTCCCTTCAATGTTTCTAACTTCCCATCTTTGTCCAAACCCCACAAGCCTTTGCTTCTCCTCCAAAACAACACACAAAAACCCAATTGAATTCTCCGGACTCTTCCACCCAGTTGACTTGAAACTAAAGAAAAATCAAACCCACATTTCCTTCTTTCTGAAAACCCCATAATGCTTCTCTGCTAAAACCCCCATTTCTTGACCTTTCCTTCCTCTCTTTCTCGCAAAAAACCCAGACCCACGAGAGAGGGAGCCGTTTTTGATTGATGGGTGTGTTTTCTTTTCACAGAGGCTCGAGAACAGCGACGACCCACGAAGCCTTGCCGGTCTCCGCCGCCGGGGCTTCGCCGGCGAACAAGCGAAGATGGTTCAATCTTATGCCTTTCGTCGTGGCCCTTGTGGTCATTGCGGAGATCTCGTTCTTGGGTAAGCTTGATTTGGCCAATAAAGCTGCTTTCGTGGATTCTTGGACGGAGTTGTTCGCGCCGAGTTCGATGGTGGGTCGTGATGATTTGGGCCTGGCGGGTAATGATGATTTGGGCCTGCTGAGTTGTGAGGGATGGTTGGAGAGAGAGGATGCTGTGGAGTATTCCAGAGATTTTGGGAAGGAGCCCGTTTTGGTTACTGGGGATGAGAAGGTGTGTGATTCTATAACTAGTTTGAAATGCTTCGAAATGCTATGTGTATTGTGTTGTTATTGTTTCTGAGTTTTCGGATTGATTGAATGGTGTACTTTATGATCATGTTGTTTGCAAGTTATTGTTTTTGTGATTGAGTTTGAGAATGGGGAGTAGTGTGATGAAAGCTGGATATGAAGTTTGGTATTTGCTTTCTCGACATTATTTTAGTCTTGCCTAGTTCTTATTATACTACTTAAGGTATTGATCCTTGACTAAGAGCAGGATGAGGAGGATGATATCGGTGTTTTGATTGCATTGTGTTAGTATTGCCTAGTTTTTATCTTGGTAGAGTGTGGTGTAGGCCATTTTAGTTCTTGGGTTGAAGGTCATATTATAAACATTGTTGAGTAAATGAACAAGAAAGATTTGGATATGTGAGTGACTCTCTTTGTGCAACGGACAGCTGTTGACAAAGTGTGACAGTATCATAACAATAAGGTTGATAATTCTATTCTCCTTTTGGGTCACAAAGACCGTCCTTAAAAGCAGACCATGTGCTGTGTGGTGTTTGAAATGGCCTCTCTCTCTCTCTCTCTCTCTCTCTGTTTTGGTATAATGAAGGAAACATTAGTTTTTTTTTTTTTTTGGGGACTTTATAATGGAATCTTAGGATATAGCTGATTCAATGTTTTCAGGTATTGCCTTTGTTTTTAATTGCTTTTTGCTCACTTCTGCACAGGACTGGAAATCTTGTTCGGTCGGATGCCAGTTCGGAGGCAATTCCGCCAGAAAACCTGATGCTTCTTTTGGTTTAGCTAATCAAGATGGGACAGCCAGTGTTCTCCGATCCATGGAATCAGCTCAATACTATGCAGAGAACAATATTAATAATGCAAGACGGTGGGTAAGCACAATGTAATATGGTTTTGTTGAATTTTAAGAAGACTTCTTTTTCTTTTTCGTTTTTTCAAATAAACTTGTTATCCCTATGTAACAGGAATTGCTGTTTCATAGCAAATCTTCTTTGACTGTTTTTAAGATTGTTTTAGGTTTGGTTTCTCGCAAAATGTACCCATAAAATTTGAAAAGCTAAAAACAAATGATTTCATCCATTGTGTCTGTCGAATAGCCAATAAATTGTCTAGGTGTTCATAAATTATAACAAATTTCTTTTCCATGCTGTCTCCAAATTACTTTCATTAGTTTTAGAATATGTTTACATGAGTTTAAATTCTTCATCAAGTTGTAGGAAAAATAAATTAGCAGGGAGACAATTAGTATATTCCTCACTTCATTTAGTAGTGTTCAGCTGTTTTAGTTCATAAGGTTTTGAGCATAACCTACAAGATGGTCATGTGCTGCATTGTCTATACAACTTTGCTTCTACAGAAAGAGTGTGTACTATGTTCTGTGCAGTTTGTGTTGCATAGACACGCTACTTACCTGGAATTGTGTGTATTAACTATAAGCTCAAGCTGTTGGTGGGCCATACTATATATCATAAAGTGATTTAGAATTACCTACGAAACCATTTGTCAATTACATGGCTGATGGTCCTTCCACCTTTTTGTGCTAGTCTTCCTTCTGGCGGTGGGGGAATAGTGGTGGATCCTCTTAGAATGAGAACTTCATTCCTGTTAGAAACCTTTTGGTATAATTAACAATTGCAATTTTTGTCGTGTAAATAGGAAGGGTTATAATATCATTATGACAACTAGTCTCTCATCGGATGTTCCTGTTGGATATTTTTCTTGGGCCGAGTACGACATCATGTCACCTATCCAGCCTAAGACTGAGAAAGCCCTTGCAGCTGCATTTATTTCCAACTGTGGTGCTCGCAACTTCCGCTTACAGGCTCTTGAAGCACTTGAAAAGACTAACATCAAGATAGATTCTTATGGTGGTTGCCACAGAAACCGTGACGGAAAAGGTGCATACATTTCAAATATGCTACATCATTAGAATCAGCATTTCTGACTGCATTGCTTGCTTGGGGGTATTCTGTAGGTTTGCAACAAACAATGGCTGGATTGTTGAGACACTTATGCTTTGGTGGTCTGTTTTGGCTTTGTAGATAATACTGATTAGAATTGGATCGACATAGAATAACAGGCATAAAGAATTTTTATTTATTTATTTATTTTTGTATCCTGGCCGTTTGTTTCATTTAAGCTGTTTTCCCTGGCTTTAAGGACATGGGAACTTGGAAATGTGGCTTTCCAGGGCAAGGTTCTTCATCTCATGGATAATTATCTTATATATCAGTCAATCTTGCTATAAGGTGGCAAGACTATTGAGGGATATCCATTGAACCAGTTGCATATGCTGGGAAATTATACCTTGATTAATATTTTTTTCCCTTCTGATTATGTGTGGTAGCTCTAATTTGCATTGCAGTTCTATTTTAACTTGGTTTTCCTTTTATTGGTTAAATAATTAAGGATCTTCATTGAAATCCATTGAAAGAGCAAAAGAAGATGCATGTCACAATCTTTTGCTAGAAGATGACATTTTGTAGTGACTACAAAATGGTGATGAATCTTGTTGCTTTATGATATATGCATGTAGTTGACTCTGTGAAGATGTGAAGAGAACTCAATTGGCTCAGTCTTTTAGCTATTTGTGTACCTTTCAACAATAGAGTGATAGATAGTGAGGAGGGAAATATACTTGGCTTGAAGGATTGCAATATTCTTGCATGCATGGTGTGTATTTAGACATGGCTTGGATACTTTAGTTTGACGATGGATTTTATTTGGCCTTTTAGTATTATATCTTATTCTCCTTAGCATTTCTGTGCTATAGTTAATTTATTTTCCTTTAAAAAAAATTGCAGTGGACAAAGTTCAAACTCTGAAGCGCTATAAGTTCAGTTTGGCATTTGAGAATTCCAACGAGGAGGATTATGTTACTGAGAAGTACTTCCAATCTCTAGTTGCCGGTATGAAACTACTCTCTCTGTCATGATGGTTTTGTAGTTGCTAACCTAGAGTTGGGAATTCTTTGCTGGGGAAGGAAGAGGGGGGGGTTGGGAGCCCAAAATAATAGAAATCTCAGAGAAATGTCACCTACATCTCATGGGAAAAGTCTTGGTGACATTTGTAAGCAAACATGAGATTTCAGTATGGTTGGATTAATATTAGCATGGGCTTTCATCTTTGAATTTGCAATGTTTAGCGTATACAATCTATAAGATTTCATAGTTCCTGTTTTTTATATTTAACACGAGGACAATTTACTACACAAGGGAAAAAAAATTGTATTTCAGAGGCCTAAAGAGTAGTTCTGATCTTTATGCTTATGTTTGGCAAAAGATGCTGATATTGGATGATGATATTCCTTCAGGAACTATACCTGTAGTTGTTGGTCCTCCAAATATTGAAGATTTCTCTCCTGGTCCTGGTTCAATTTTATACATCAAGGAGCTAAGTGATGTTGAGTCAGTTGCCAAGACCATGAAAGAACTTGCAGACAATCCTGAAGCATATAATCAGTCACTAAGGTATTGTTGTTCCTATCTAATTAAAAATATCATCTTCCAAATCCTTTGGTTTATGTTAAAGAGAAGAATGAGGGCCATTATTGTGATTCGTTATTTTCTTTGTTTCTTCTTTTTTGGGAATATGTTGTCATCTTGCTCTTTTCAAAGTTTGTTTCTTTATGAAGATGCTAACATCTTGAGATATCCGATAATTAGATGGAAGTATGAGGGCCCATCTGATTCTTTCAAGGCCCTTGTGGACATGGCAGCAGTACATTCATCATGCCGTCTTTGCATTCACTTGGCAACTAAAATTCAAGAGAAAGAAGAAAGCAGCCTAGAGTTCAAAAGACGACCTTGTAAGTGCACCAGAGGCTCAGGAGTCGTGTATCACTTATATGTGAGAGAAAGAGGGAGATTTGAGATGGAATCCATTTTCATAAGGTAACTCTGTTTTCTTAGAACCTGACCATATGAAAGTATTTTCATCTTCTTGCATGATTCGGATGTCCCTGAGAATTCTTATATCTGATTTTGCTTGGCAGGTCGGGCAATCTGACTCTTGAGGCCTTTGAATCTCTGGTGCTCACAAAGTTCAAATCTCAGAAACATGTGCCCATTTGGAAACAAGAAAGACCTGGAGTCTTGAGAGGAGGAGACGACTTTAAAATTTATAGAATATATCCTGTTGGTTTGACACAGAGGCAGGCTTTATATACCTTCAGATTTAATGGAGATGCTGATTTTAGAAGTCACGTTGAAAGCAACCCGTGTGCAAAGTTTGAAGTCATATTCGTGTAGATTGATATATGCAATTTGTGCCAACTTTTAGTCATTCTCCACTCATACACTTATGGAGAGATATTGAGGTGATCACATCACATTCGGGCAACTTTGTTATGTCCTCTATGTACACGTTGATTGTTACAGGAATCTTTAGGAAGGTGATAGATTATTGATGATATGACCAGCTAATTGTGAACCCTTAACAAATAGGGGAAAAAAGAATGAAGTCCAGATTTACATCTCTTTTCTGCCTTCTAGCGAATGGAGCTTTCCGGTCAGTAATTTATGAATTGAAAATGATAATTGGAAATTCCATCCAAGTAAATTTTATTGTTCATTGCCATGGTATGCCACATGAATTGAGAGAAAAATTCGAATCGAGCAGCATTTAGACCATCGTTTCTGTGGGGTATGAATACTTTTAAATAATAGAAAATTATATGTACTTTGTTTGTGTTGAAGGATATCGACATAATGTGTGCCTCTACAAACTAGGGTTTAGAGTTTTAATAGGAATGTGTTCTAGGTATTCAATTGTAATCGGATTCTATTACCTTTTTGGGTACCATGTAACTCCCTATTTAAAGGGCTCCTATTATCAATAATATACACACAATTCCATTCTCCTACAACACGTTATCAGCACGAGTTCTAACCCTACCTTCAGAAAAAGAAAAAAAAACCCTTGAAGAAGAAAAAACCTTTTTCTTCTCTGCCGCCAACCCAAAAAAAAAAAAAAAAATCCTCCATTCCGGCCTCAGCCATCACCTCACCGGCCTCAGTCTCAGCCTCGCCTCACCTCACCTCAGTCTCACCTCTCCAGCAGTACCTGCAAACCCAGCAGCCCAGCCTGGCCGGCCTCCTCCCCAGCGCCCCCGCGCCCAGACGCCCAGCAACCCAGGCCGCGATCTGCGATCACACCAGCACGTCGAACTGCAGCAGCAGCCCAGGCCTCCGATCTGCAGCACCTCCGATCAGCCTCCCTCTGCACACCGCAACACCGGCGAACTGCAGGGAGAAGAACCAGAGGAAGAAGGAAGTCGCGAAAGAAAAAAAGAAAAGGGAGGAAGACCGAAAGAAAAAGAAGAGAAAAAAAAGAGAAGGGCTGGGCCCGAAAAAAAAAAAAAAGGAAAAAAAAAAGGGAGAAAAAAAAAAAAAAAAAAAGGAAGGGAGAAGGGGCAGCCCACTAACTGCCAATTTCCGACCAGATTCCAGCGATCTTAATTTAGCTACACGCCTGCATCAACACGCGCGTGTCTTCAAGCCAAGAACAATCACGTAAGTTTTTATAATTAAGGTTGCTGCTTTCTTGTATTTAAATTCCTCTTATTTTCTGCAAATATTGAAATATATGTTGCCAAATGATTTTGATATTTAACAAAGCGGAATTGTGGGGATTCACGCTTAACGAACTGAGAGTGTTCGTATGAACTAAGAGTGTTCGTATGAAAAACGAACTAAGAGTGTTCGTGTGAACTAAGAGCGTTCACAATGCTTGGACTAAGAGCGTCCATAAGCATCAAATTGTGACCATATTAAAACATTATTGTTTGGTCTAATCCAAAAGAGATTCTTGGAAATTAGTTTCTTGGTAGCATAGCTCGGAAATCTTATTGTTTTAGTTTTCGTGGAAGTTTAACTCCGAAACTAATATATCTTCTCTTCTTATTTTCAGGATGTCGAATGAACCTAGACTCGACTTTCCCATGCTTGACTCAACAGGCTCGGATTACCACAGTTGGGTAACCGATGTTGAGAACCATCTCACTTCAAAGGGAATATTACCCATAATCCAGGCACCTAACCCGGATCTTGTGTTCATACGAACACCTACAAAGCATGCTCAAGCAGTTATCTTGATGCGACGCCATATGGACAAGGCACTCAGATTGGAGTATATGTCGATCAAGAATGCAAGAGAGCTATGGGTAGCGCTAGAAGAGCGCTTTGGCAATGTCCAAGATTCCCTCCTCCCTGACTTGAAGGTTCAATGGAACAACCTGCGCTTTGCTGATTTCAAGTCTGTTGTTGAATATAATTCAGAAGCTCTTCGCATACAGTCCATGTTGAGGTTTTGTGGACAACCTGTCACAGAGCAAGAGCTAATTGAGAAAACTCTCTCCACCTTCCCCGTTTCAGCCATTGTGGTATCAAAGCAATACCGTACTGAAGTCAATGCTGGACGGATCACGAGGTTTCATCAGCTTATCAATGTTATATCTGTAGCTGAGAAACATGATAACATACTCGTGAGGAATTATAATTCAAGGCCCATTGGAACTAAGAGCGTTCATGAGGCGAATTATAATGCACCCAAAGGAGGGCGCAAGGAGCGGTACCCTAAGAATGGGGGACATGAGGGACGTATGGGCCCATATAACCGCCCTAACCAGGAAGGAAACCGCAAGTTTGGTGTGGATACACGTGGTGGTAATGCCACACGTGGGAGAGGGGGTCGTGGTATCCCTAGCCGTAATGGTGGCTCAATGGGTCGTGGTGGTGGCACCAACCCTCCTAGGGAACGCCCGCAACGTGCACAACGTGCACCTCAATTAAAGGGAGGCAACCACAATGATGAGTGTCATCGATGTGGATCAATTGAGCATTGGTTCAAGCAATGCAAGGCAAGCGAGGAACTAGCTTCAAGATACAGGGTATATAGGGACCTGAGGGAGCAAGAAGTGTACCTTGCAGAAGAAGAAGAAGATGGTGGAGATGTCAATCTCACCATAGAGGACTTCAAAGCTGAAGATGAATTGCACAGGGATGCAGCAGACTTTGATTAGATTAGTCCTTTTATTTTTCCAAGAATTTTGTAATGGCAATATGCCTTAGTCAATAAATGACAATTGTATTAACTCTTTCTCATGTGGCGCACCCAATGAAATATGATGTCTAGAAAAGTCATTGAGATTAGTGGTACTTAAGAGAGCCTCGCTCCACCAACATCTCTCTCTACTTTCCTGGTCATATTTGATTGGAGTTACCGAACGGATAGAGTGACTACAATGTGTCTTACTTTGATTTTATTTTGGATTAGATTTTGGAAACTATGATGTAATCATTGGCTATTAATAAAGTGTCAATTCTTTTACTTAATGTCTTCGACATACCTTAATTCGAACTTTATTATATAAGAGCCAATGGTTTTCATGTGGAAACACATTATGAGAATGGACAGAGTTCCTTTGCATCACCTCTAATGACTACGGACATAAACGAGTATTAGAGAAACTTATGTGTCACTCTAGTGGGTTGTATGCAACCACTATTTGAGTTATTGAATCCAACCATGTCATGAGAGACGACTTATGGGATTTTGACACATATAGGCTTTGACATGATGATCCGTGTATTAAAGACTTTACACGGACATCCATTTTCAGAACGAAGAAAAGTAAGAACCAAGAATTGGTTCGAGGAGCTGCACATGCGCCTCATGGCGCCATGATTGTGCAAAGACCGGCCATACATGGCCAGCGCCGCCTACCCCCTGCGGCAAATACATGGCATTGACGCCATAAACTCCTCTCTCTACTTCTCAAGTCTATTGTGACATTATGGCTTAACCAAAAGCCTCATTGGTTGATTATAAAGCCCATGTTTCGTTCTGTAAAGCCTGTTATTTAGGATTGAGACCATCCTATGCAAAGGAGATTGAGGAAATAATTCCATTCTTACAAAGAATCTAAGGGAATTCTATGGATTTGATCAACCAACTTGCGGACCGTATAGATGTTTTATGGTGTTGGTTAATACACAAACACGCTGGTCACGTGTTGTGCCATTATCCACTCATAATGCTGCTTATACTACACTCCTAGCACATAACATATGGCTACGGGCTCACTACCCAGATCATCCCATTCAGTCAATTTGACTTGATAATGCTAGAGAGTTTACATCGACAATTTTTGATGACTATTGCATATCATTGGGTATTGATATCAAGTATCGTATTCCCATGTACACACCCAGTTGGTCTCGCGGAAAAGCCACCATTAAACGACTACGATGGTAGCCCGGACATTGGTAATGCTCACCAATATTTCCGCTTGGGTTATGCAATATCGCATGCAGCTATGCTAATTCATCTACGACTCATAGCAGCCACTCAACTTTTATTTGCATTACAGCTAGTGACTGGGTTCGAGTCTAATATCTCGTATTTATGCATATTTGAGTGTGCGGTTCATGTGCCAATTGCGCCGCCACAGCGCATCAACATGAGTCATTGCAACGAATGCATATATATATTTGTTGGACATGAGTCTCCAACTATAAGTCCGCTATGTAGAACCCTTGACAGGCGATCTCTATTTCGCTGGATTTGCGAATTGTCACTTTGATGAGACAGTCTTCCAGTCGTTAGGGGGAGATTAGAACGTCAATGTTCAACAGGAACGACAGGAATTGCCGTGGTCTGTCCCCACTATGTCTCATCTTGATCCCCTAAAAGTGACGAGATCACATATACCTGCTGCAAACATGCCTGCAAGGATTGATGTCCCCACAAGAGGACATGGTGCCACCCAAAGAAGATGGGTACTGCACCACTACCATGGATGGTGGTATGGTGACGCCACAAAGGTGGCATAATGGCGTCATAGGCCATGGGTTCCGCTAGAGAGAGTAGGAGACCCATAGGTTCGATGGATTCTCGCCCTAAGAAGAGAGCGAGTTTGGCACAACTTGATCCATTGATCATTGATACTCAAAATCCGTCTCATGAGAATATTTTGGATTGTGGTTATGTCCAAGAGACATCGTTGGGGGACGCCTC
This sequence comes from Rosa rugosa, assembly GCF_958449725.1. Classification (NCBI taxonomy): domain Eukaryota; kingdom Viridiplantae; phylum Streptophyta; class Magnoliopsida; order Rosales; family Rosaceae; genus Rosa; species Rosa rugosa. The sequence goes on from NC_084822.1 coordinate 9,909,188, forward strand.
AATGTTAGAACCAATTCCTGAGAATATAGAGATCTCTACGAACTACACTAGTGTACATGAGGACGTGGAATTATTGAGACCAATGACATCGAACCTTACTCCGTTGAAGAATGCCAACGTAGAGAAAATTGGCCTAAATGGAAAGATGCGATCCAGGTTGAATTGGATTCACTAACGAAGAGGAAGGATTTCGGGCCTGAGATGCAAACACCTCCTAACATAAAACCTATTGACATTAATAGGTCTTCGTTAGATAGCGTGATGAGAAAAAAAGATGGTAATCTCGCCTTATGGCGCAAGGTTTCTCACAACCCCCTGGAATCGACTACGAGAAGATATATTCTCTCGTAATGGATGTCATTGCACTCCACTACCTTGTCAGTTTGGTAGTTTCTAAATAAACTGAACATGCAGCTTACAAATGTGGTCACTAAGTATCTTTATGGGGATCTAGATATGGAATATAATGAAGGTTCTTGTGAACTTCATTTACCCAAGTCAAGTGGCTCTAGACCACGGAGCGCGTTTGCAACGAGGTTGAAACGCTCACTAAAGTGACTACTTGATTGGGAAGAGATATGATGAACTATGCCCACGCGTTTCCATGACAAGTTCCGTATTTGCAATTGTCGCGGTTTATGTTGATAAACATAATTGGAACCCTTGTGAGTTAAGGAAAACCGCTGAACACCTGAAATCCGAGTTTGAGAGGAAGGACCTTGGGAGAACACGGTTTTGTATACCGTGTCAATAGATGCTTAGGCATTTTGATAAAGTCAAAGATGCACTCCCATGGTCGTCCGTAGTCTTGGCCCTAAAAGGGATCTGTTTCGTCCCAGGGATGATGACGATGACATGTTAATAGCAGAAGTGTTTACTTATGTACAATAGGCGCATTATTGTACTTAGCACAATACAAGACCGGACACCTCAATTGTTATGAACTTGTTGGCTAGACATAGCCCCGCGCCAACGCAACGCCATTAGATTGGTATAAAGACAATCTTTCAATATTTGAGAGGTACGATTGATATGGGATTGTTCTATCCCTACAGAGAGAAAAGAAATGACGGAAGTGTGGGATCGGACCCCACAAGGCAAAATTCCACCTTCCGTGCTCCTCCTCCCCTCCATCAAAATGACAACAAGCACTTCTAAATATTGAAGTGAACCAAATCCGATCAGAGGATAATGTAGCAGACTTATTTACTAAGTCGTTACCAAAATCCACCTTCGAGAAACATGTGAAGAGCATCGGATTGAGAAAGTTATCCGAACTCCCATGATTGTAGCAATCAGGGGGAGATATTGACATCAAGGGGAGGCATGATGTCTACATGTTCGATCTCGAAGAGTGAAGGACGTGTTGTGCTCTTTTTGTCCTTCGACCAGGGTTATTTTTGTCCCACAGGGTTTTTGTTACCTGGCAAGGTTTTTAACGAGGCAACAATCAAAGCGTCATCACCAAGTTTGAGCGGCACAAGGGGGAGTGTTGAAGGATATCGACATAATGTGTGCCTCTACAAACTAGGGTTTAGAGTTTTAATAGGAATGTGTTCTAGGTATTCAATTGTAATCGGATTCTATTACCTTTTTGGGTACCTTGTAACTCCCTATTTAAAGGGCTCCTATTATCAATAATATACACACAATTCCATTCTCCTACAACAATTTGTTATTAAAATAAACAGATGAATAATTAGTGCGCTTAAAATTTCAAATATTATCTGCACTCTCAAATTATTTGTTTAAAAGTTCTCGAGTCCTTATTGATTAGAGTCTTTCCCATGAGACTTGATTACGTTCCTTTTCTTAATGTTCTTCATTTTAATAGCCAAATGACATTTTTTTTTTTGAATAGAAGGTTCATTTCATAGATGACCAGCTAAAAAGCCAGAGTCTACATACCCTTACAACACTACTACAAAAAGTTCATCAGACAACGGTGGATTTCTGTTGTCTGATGAAGAAGTCCACCGTTATCTAAGTCGGTGTTGTGTGATTGAAAAATCACACAACGGTAATTCCACAGTTGTCTAATAGTAGTTGGCTCAACAGAATAGGTATTTTTCTGTTGTGTGAATTCTGCGCAGCAGGTGCCTGCCATGGCATGCGCAGGGATGTGTCGAGCCATTCAGACAACAAAAAATAATTTCTGCTGTCGTCTGAGATTCATAACACACAACAACTATAATTCTTTCTTTGTTGTGTGAGATTCATAAGACACAACAGCTATGATTCATTCTTTGTTGTTTGAGATCAATAACACACAACAGCTATAATTCTCTCTTTGTTGTCTGAGACACATAACACACAACATCGCTGACTTATTAATTGTTGTGTGAGATTCATAACACACAACACCTATGACTCTTTCTTTGTTGTGTGAGATTCATAACACACAACAGCTATGACTCATCCTTTGTTGTTTGAAATCAATAACACACAACAACTATAATTCTTTTGTTGTTGTCTGAGACTCAAAACACACAACAGCTACAATTATTTCTTTGTAGTCTGAGGTTTATTATACACAACAGAAGTGAAATTATCACCCTTGTCTGTTGCTTCATTAGACAATAGATACAATTTTGTTTCTGTTGTGTGTTGTAGTTCTCAGACAATATTTTTTTGCTTTCTTTTGTTGTTGGTTGTCAGTTCACACAATGCAGATATTTGGCTAGCTGTGGTGTGAATCTTGTAATCAGATTGGGTATCAACCAATAACTGTTGTAGGAGAAGCCTCAATTCCATTACCCTTTTACCGTCATACAACATATTGTTTTGTATTGTGTTGTATGAGTTAACATTGGACAACTTGAGATTGCCTTAACAAATTGTGTAAAGGGAACTCAGACAACATATTGTGCTGTTTGTTCAATCATCACCTAGCTAGCAGCCAGAGAGCATCGAACAAATTTCCAAAAACAATGGTGCATATTACCACCAAAACAGTCATATTACCAAATGAACAGTACATCACACTGATCCATATAATTAGTTAACTGTATAAGTTGCATTTGTCAAGTACAACCAAACATCCAAACTAGATAATTAAACTACCAAACGAAAGAAAGAGAATTCCTAGTCTATGTACACCCATGCATGCATGAATCAAAAGCTGATAATTGTTTCATGTGATATTTATCAGCACAACCAAAAATTCACCATGCTTTCCAAAAACATATGTCATGGCTCCTACATGCATCTACTAACCACAAACGTAGCCCACTCGTTCCTCGTCTCATCAATATCCACTTGGGTATAAACATTGTTGCTTCTCCTCTCCCACTGAAAAAAAAAAAACAATTTCAAGTAGCCCATGTCAAAATTACCATAAAAAAATTCATGAGAACATAAACAGAATAAACAAGTTTTAATTGTACCTTGCTAACAAATGAAAGGTCTTTATCCTTAATGATGTCTCTCATGTATCGCATGACAAAATACCCACAGTCCTTACTGTTCGGTTGAGGAGGAATACCCTAAAAGCAGTGAATCCAAAATAGCCAAAAAAAGCATCCGAATTAATTGTCATGGGAACCTAATCCAAAGCTGGTTCCAGAATCCAACATATATAGCAAATTTCTAAACATTCCAAGATCCAACATAGCAAAAATGTACATACCGACAAATTTTTCCATAAAGGTGAAGTTCGGCCTTTCCTGCCCTTATGTGCATTATACATGGATATTGCACTAAAACAGAACAAAAGCACACACTATCAGATTTCAATAAATAGCCATTGTACCAAACATGCTCGCATTATTCAAACTTGTATGACTGTAACTTACCTATCAACAATTGAAACCCATTCTCCAGTGGGTAACCGCCTCTTCAAAGGATCCATAAAATAAACAGTTTCTTGTTCGGGATCCACAATAGTCAGCACCCAATGTTTGCTATATAACAGCATAATAAGATTTTAATCAATATCTCATACGTATATCACTACAAGCAAATTATTACATATATAACAGTAGCTAGCATTCAGTTATCAAATTACTTACTCTGAGTTATACGGCAACATGTAAATCTGTCCAGGTTTTACAGTTATCAGTCTCTCCTTTATATGTTGGGACCTTTCTTGGCCTTTCCCACACCCAATTGCACCAATCATCGCAGGGTCAACAAAAGAAACCATATCAAGCATTTTATATTCACTTAGGACATCATAGAGGTACCTAATTACAAGCATATACGTACACCAAATTGAATTTAGCAACATATCATTCACATTGATACACCAATGAGAAAACACATGGTACTTACTAGAAATAAATCCATTTTTATTTACCTCTGGTATATCACTATACAGTTCCCAGTTATTTCGCTCATGGTTGCAATTCTGCGCACATCTTGTCCTAGTATAAATGTCTTCCGTGCACGCCCAAACACTTCAGGCTCAATTTGAATGGTGATAGTCTTCCGATCTTTGAATCCGACCTCACCCCACATGCACAACATGCTCAATGAATTTGGTAAGGAAGGTGCCAATGACTGTAGGCTAAACTCATCCTCAGAGAGTTCATCGTCCTGTACCACTTTCTTTTTTCTTCTCTTCTCAGGTTTCTACACATACATATTTCAAATAATATTTTGTAAGCAAATAAGAATATGAACAGATGAAGGTCCGGATATATTACAATTATTATGAGAATTTACGTACCTTGACAGGTGACATTATGGCAAGCTCTTTTGGCCATGCCACCCAACTCCCCATGGCCTGCCTAACAGTTCGTATTTCATCACCTACAGGAAACGGAACTAAGGCATTCTCCTCAATTGCAACAGAGACTGAAACACGCAAATTACTATCCCCTAGTGGATAACCATGACAAACTTGGGAGGGGTCATCGTTTTCCATAATAGTGCCAAGAGCTACAATATGATCAACTGAACCTAATGCGAACTTGGCCCCAATCTCAGCTCTTTGTACCTGAAACACCCAAGGAAGCTGGAATGTTAAAATCAAACACTGATACACACACACACACACACACACACACACACACACACACACACACACACATATATATCATGTATATATAAAGTTCACAATCAATAAATACTATACTACTGTGAAATAATATAGATAAATGTTTAAGTAACTACCACCTTCTCTCCATCTAACTGTCCCTCAACTCCATGATCAACCACCTGTATCTTTTCTTGCTCACTCAACTTGCTTAGCTCAACCTCTTTATTGGAGTTGGGAATAGATTTTCCACCACACTCCTTCCTCTTTGAAACAATATTTTTACATCCCGCTGCCTTTTGCTCAATTACATCTAAAGCTTTCCGAATTGATTTCCCATCCACAAGATTCACTACTTCATCTTCCACTTGAGCATTGGGTGCTTCCTCAAATGTTGGACATGCGGTTTGTGAACAACTGCCCATCTCAGATCCATGTGGAATATATTTCTGTAGTGCAGCTGGAGAACTAGCTACTTTCCCAACCTCTCTTGCTTCTATCTTTGCTTCTATATGTGCAAGCTTATCAACCCAAAATGCCTTCTCTTCTTTAACTGCCTGCTGCTTTGCCTCTTCAATGATCTTATCTCTTTCCTCTTCTAGTATTTTTTGCACACTCATCCGAACCGTCTCTTGGATGCTCAGCCTTCTTCGTTTAGGAAGGTGAAAGTAAGATGAGGGAGTCACATAAGCTCCTACCCCTCGCACTCTACCACCATGCTCAGGAGTGCCCAAAGCCAAGGTTAACACATCATTACTTCCACTAGCTCTTATTTCTCCACTAGCAACCTTCTCCTTCAAGTTCCTCTGGTCACATTTACAAAACAGTGATAAACGTAACAGTTAACAAAAGGTCAGCTGTAGACACTGAAATTCACAAAATTATACTCACAATTTTGTCAGCGCACTGCTTTGTCGCTTCATCCTTGAAGGTTCCGTGCTTAGTCTGTCGTCCAGCAATCCATAGTGTTGCTCTATCGATTTCCTCGTCCTCCGCCATTGTTGCAGACTACCAAAAAGATTTGTTACTTAATTTGTGGTGATATATAAAATAATAGCCACATTAACAAATTATCTAACCAATACCCATAACTTACCAGCTCTTCCTCCAATCCAACATATCCCTTACGTGACATTCGGTGGGGATACTTATTCTTCTGACGCCGCGCTTGTGCTATCCTACGCAGTTCCTGAAAAACATACGCACTCACTTCATATACCTCTTTAATATAATAACTTAACACAACAACGTTAATGTAAAACTTACAAGAAATTTTGGGTTTGTCCGTTCAGCAACAAATTGGGTCCAATGATCTTTATTGATGAATCTATAATCATCTGGAGGAAACTTCAAGGATTCTGGGTCATCCAAGTAAGGCATAATGTAAGCGCTTCTGAGCCGAGACTTGAATTCCCTCCATTTTGATGCAGCTGATTCCAATACGAGTTTCCTTTTTTCAGGACCAATCTCAAATGCCCCCTGTGTACACAAACATAGTTCTTGTAAGTGATAGGAAAACAAACAAAAGGGCCAAATTCTATTACCATTCATAATTAACAAACAGAAACTTAAGGTCAGAAGGTAGAAGTTATAAGAATATGAACCACTTTCCATAATAACTTCATGAATAGATAACGATATACCTGCACACGTAACCATATTTTGTCTTTCTCCTCGGCTGTGACACCTCCAAGTTTGTGCTTGCTGGTTCTCCAAGTTGTCCTTATGATTGGTATCTTTCTACGGGCTAAGACACCAATATATGATTGCATTTCCTTCGCTACCTTCCCACATGGAGTCCCTTTTATGTTGAAGAGAACCACTTTCTTCTGCCTTAAGCTCTTGCGCCTTGAAATACGTGACATTGTCACACAATGCCGTTTAAGTAGCTTTAGACCTCCGGTCTCTTCATCCTTCCTATTAGATTTCCCATTAGTATCGGAAATCGATGCATCAGCTGATGTGGAACCTGACTTTTTTGATGACTTAGTTTTCTTTAGTTTCAGTCCCTTATCCTTTGACTTCTTCGGTGTTGATTCTTTGGTGTTGAGGCAGATTTTGATGGTGCCATTATCTACAACAAAAAAACATGAGACATTAATTAGCCACTTGAACAGCAGAATACACATAATCAATAATAAATGTAAGGACGATATAATGCACACAATAAAGACACTCATCAAGCATAAAGGAACTAAAAACTAGGGAATTATCAGTAATCACATGACATATAGAAAGCTTCAATTAGTTTCATTCAACAAACTGATCACAATTACATGGTCCGTACCATATGACATGGTTAGAGCAAAAATAAAAGCACTGATCCTACAATACAACAGAAACCACAAGGCATTGCTGTGGGATAACAACTTAAACTAATAGAAAATAAACTGCCTATATTATCCATCAACAACTATATCCTCCTCCCCTTCCCGCATGTAGCCCACTTCATCCTCGTTCGGTAAGTTACCAGGTAACTCAATAGATGGCATCACAGTGGTGATGGGATGGTGAGCAATAACAGTGTCCCCAAGCTCATCTTCAACCTCAAAGTCATTGTAATCCCTTGCAGGAATTCTTAAAACTACTGACCACATTGGATCTACAGGGTCTTGAACATAAAAGATCTGCTGAACACAGTTTCCCAACACAAAAGTGTCATTTAAATGACCTTTCTTACTCAAATTCACCAACGTGAACCCAAGCTCATCTAACTTTACACCCCTTCTATTTTCTACCCAATCACACTTAAAGATAGGGATCCTAAACATTTCATAATCGAGCTCCCATATTTCAGTAATCACACCATAGAAGCTCATGTCATCTATAATTGGCCTTTAATTTATCCCTAGCAGTAGCTACTTGCGGTGTCTTAGCAAGCAAGTAGACACCACTATTTTGCGTTGATCTAAGATCATCGCGCTTCTTTGTGTTATATTGAACTCCTGCAATTCGGTAACCGCTGAACGTTGGTACTTCATTGCTTGGTTTATCTGAAAGCCACCTGACAATGTCAGGGATGTTAGCATCTGGTTCACTCAGTTGAACAGCAACCTGCAAAATAGATAATAGTTAATGTCCTTCTTCAACAGCTAATAATAGTAATCTCAAAACTGAACAGTTTATATTCCCATAAACATTGTCACTATTGGGACTTACCCTCTCCTTCAACCAATCTGCAAATGTCTTGTTTTGCTTGTCCGTAAGCCACTTTTCATTCTTTATTAATTTTGGAAACTCCCTCTTCAAGTATTCCAAGTGTTCACTGCAATTGCCAATAAAACAGTGAGACAATGAGTGAAGATTAGTGTTTACTTTGCATGAAGTATTAACAGAAATGACAATATTAGATAGAGAGATAGTACTTACTCAAAATAGCTTCTGAATTCATCCGTGTTTTGAAGCACACAGAGATGAGCTTGGTTGAATAACTTGCCGTAAACAATAACAATTGTAGCACCTGAGGTAGGCTTGTCCTCTTTGTGAGTGGCAGATGGAATCCCAACAGTCTCGTCGTCGATGAAAATTTCTGCTAAAAACTCAACCGCCTCTTCAGCAATATAACACTCTGCAATGCAACCTTCGGGCCGATTTCTATTTCGAACATATCCTTTGCAAATCTTCATGTACCTCTCAAAGGGATACATCCATCGAAAGCAAACCGGTCCACATAACTCCACCTCTCTAACTAGGTGAACCGTTAGATGAACCATTATGTCAAAAAAGGATGGGGGAAAGTACTTTTCCAGCTCACACAATGTTTCAACAAGTTCACTTTGGATTTTCGGCAGCCTTGACACATCAATAGTCTTGCTGCAGATTTCATTAAAAAACAAGCATAATCTGATCACAGCAATTCTGACCGGCTTTTCAAGCACACCTCGGATGGCAACAGGGAGGAGTTGCTGCATTAAGGCATGACAATCATGGGATTTAAGTCCACTAAGCCTCAAATCATCCATGGAAACCAAGTTTGATATGTTAGAAGAATAGTCTTCAGGAACCTTCATACCAAAAAAAGACCCACATATGCATCTTTTTTCACTTGTCTTTAGGTTCCAGCTTGCCATTGGCATGCGCTCCTTCTTGGGACCTTCAAGATCAGGCTTTAATCCTAATCTAATACCCATTTCTACAAGGTCCAACCGAGTTTTCACCCCATCCTTTGTTTTTCCAGGAATATTCAACAAGGTTCCTATGAGACTATCGCATACATTTTTCTCTTTATGCATCACATCAAGGCAGTGCTGAACAGGGAGAAACTTCCAGTATTCAAGTTCAAAAAAGATAGACTTTTTCTTCCAGCAAGGCCTGGTTTCATTGTCCCCACCCTTATAAGGAGGACGGGGATTTTTTTTTCCCAAAAGGCCACTTTGGAACTTCTTGCTCCACCCTTTCTAGTACTTCTTCTCCACTCAAAGGAACAGGAGAGGGAGAATGTTCTAGAAAGTTGTTGAAAGCAGCCTTTTGCCTTCGATAAGGATGGTTTCTTCCTAAAAACCTCCGATGCACGATGTAAGCCATTTTCCCTCCATTAACTAGTCTTGTTGGTTTTGTTTTTTCAAGGCAAATAGGGCATGCATTATACCCTTTAACTATACTTCCAGAAAGGTTACCATAAGCTGGAAAATCGTTGATTGTCCAGAATAGTAAACCTCTAAGAGTAAAGTATTCACTTTGTCTTGCATCGTAGACACCACTAACTCCTTCCCACAACAGCTTCAAGTCGTCTATTAAAGGTTCCAAGTAGACATCGATGTCATTTCCTGGTTGTTTTGGCCCAGAAATCAATAGAGTTAACAACATGTGTTTCCTCTTCATTATGAGCCATGGAGGCAGATTATATGCGACTAGAATAACAGGCCAACAACTGTATTTGCTGCTTAATGAACTATGGGGATTGAACCCATCTGATGACAATGCAAGTCGTAGGTTTCTAGGGTCAGAACCAAAGTCTGGCCATTTATCATCTACTAACTTCCACGAAGCTGCATCGGCCGGATGTCGCATCAAGCCATCGCGTTTTCTGTTAGTAGCATGCCAAGTCAGAATCTTACATGTATCCTTTGACTGAAACATTTTCTTAAACCTAGGAATAGGGGGAAAGTACCACAATACCTTTGCAGGTACACCTTCCCTCTCTTTGGAGTTTTTACCTAATTTCCACCTTGAAGTACCACATGTAGGGCACTCAATTGCATCAGCATACTCTTTTCTATACAGAACACAATCATTTGGGCAGGCATGAATTTTAGTGTAACCCATTCCTAGAGAACTCAAAGTCTTCTTTTCCTCATAAACAGAGGCAGGTATCTCATTGCCTACTGGAAGAAACTCCGCAAATGCAATCAACCACTCAGAGAAAGAAACATCACTCATACCATGCTTCGCTTTCAAGTTGTAAAGTCTTACTAGAACATTCAACCGTGTGTGCCTATCACAACCAGTATATAATGGTTTATTGGCGTCATCGACAAACTGCCTAAACTCATTACACTCATCACTTTCCATCTCTGCATCACTACCTGACCCTACTTCATATTCAGGTATTTCATTTCCATTCACAGAGTGTGAACTGTGTGAATCTGAATCTGCTACTGCAACATTAGCAGATTCCTCTATTTCTGAATCCGATATTGCCTCCTCATGTTCATTCCATATATCATAACTCGGATCAATTCCATTCAAAAATAGATGGTCCCTTATTACAGATGCAGAAAAGTAGTCAACATTTCCACAATTTGTACAAGGACAGGGAATATGGTTAGGGTCTTTAGCATTATCCAAGGCAAATTTACAGAACTGTATCACCCCTAATTTATACTGACGAGACCTCCTATCCGCAACCATATCCATGTTCTATCCATTTATACTACGCATAAACAGAAAAGAAAACAAGAAGACAGACTTAATTGCAGATATATCAACAGGAACACACACTTAAATTTGTTAGTTTCTTTTAATCTGATAGGTACTGGAAAAGCAATAATTTCTAACTGTTTTTCATGCTTCTAAAATTAACAGAGGCAAATACAGAATAACATGATATGCAAGTACCATAAATATATCAGCAGCAAGCAACCAAAAATAACATGATCTGCAAGTATTATGTTGTCATCATAGAGTAATCCCCAAACTGTAAATGCAGCAATTCAATAACAAAAGCATTGCAGTGATAAGAACAAAATTCAATGCAAAGATAATTTAATTAGAGATGTACCTTTAACAATATAGTCTTCTTTACGCGTAGTCAGTCAACCATTAATCCAAAGCCATCAGGTGGGCATACCTAATAATAACATGAAATGAGAAAATTTCAGATCTTCCTAAAAGCATAAAAAGAGGTCATAAATATTACTAAATGTGCAAAGTATATACAAAAGAAGCGTAGTGGATTACTTATTCAATAATAATGCTTTTCAAATACCAACATATGCCCTTTCTGCAGTAATATAACAATGTCCAAAACAAGTAATGAATCGTCCAAGAATGATGATTTTCAACTGGTCCTATCATTCTGCAATTAATTCAAGATTCTTCAAGGAGTTGCTAGCCAGCAAGAAACACATTTCTTATAATGCACCTACTTGGCCACTCACAAGAACAGCAGATCTAAAGGACTTCCCCAAGTCTTACTATTCTCTTATGCAAAACAAGCAGTTTCCTCTTATATTTGATAATACGTAGACTAGCAGTTCTATTCACAATGTGAAATAGTCGATTCAGTTCATTTTGAGTAAGGATTTGATTTCCACTCTCCTATTCAACCTTTATCATGAATAATATATAAGCATTCATCAAATATCCTAGAAAATTTGTCACTCTTGTCCACAAGGTCAAGCACCAAGATGCATACAAAAATCTCTTAAACAATAACACATAATAGAAATATAGGGATGACTAATAATCAGACGGTAAGGCTATGGTTGCATTTTGTTTAGACTGAGTGAAGTATAAAGGGAAAATGTTGGAAAACCAGAGCAACTAGTATAAATGTGACAATCAATATATCATATCAAAAGAATGTGAACAGAGGGTTCGTACATCTCAAAATTTGAGGTTGTAGCAATGGAAATTCAATAAGCACTAACGACAACATCAACCATCCTAAACTAATGTATCATGTTAATAATGTCTTAGTACTTGCAAGTTCAACTCAGTCAAAACCATAAGTCATAACAGCAAATTGAAACCTAAAAAGTAAAACCATATCTCTCTTTTCTTGCCATCATGATTAGTAGGTGGTAATGCAGAAAAAGATGTTACAGCAACAACATTGATTACATATAAAAGTGAATAACAACTGTGGTTTAGCAAGGCGGTACCTAATTTGCCTCCAGCTTTCAAAACTCCAAATTTGCTCATTCAATGAGTGGTCGGTCCTGCCCAGTTTTTTTTAAAAAAAATGCCTTTTGTTCGTCCCCAGTCCTTAATTAGTTGATACCATATTTCCTGGCTATTCCAACCTTCTTCGTTCTCTTAGTCTGCAACAAGAAAATAACCATTTCTTAGAAATACACAACTTTTCAAGATACCAAACCAATTTGAAACAACCAAATCAATTCCAAACTCCATCGATCTCTACAAAAATGGTAAAACCCAAAATCTGAAGTCTGCAAACATGAACATCAAATGGATTGGGTAATCAAAAATTAATTACTAGTAGTAGCACTTACCTGTGTAAAACCCAATTAACTAATGCACTAATCATTCATCCGCTAAAACTACCTACAGTGGTGATATTCAAAGCAGAACTAAGAACCCAACTTTACACAATGCAATGATAAACAATCAAGCCCTAAAATCTTAGCAATACAAGATGCCAAGAAACTAAGAATTCAATATTCATCTAAATGCTATACTGCAAGTATCGTTCGAATTGAAAATGAGGAAACCAGCAAAAGCAGAAGATGAACAAATCAAGCATTCATGAAAGTATATAACTTTACTAGATTTCAAACAAAGTAACAAGGATCGAGAAAACCCAGAAGAGCCAGAGAGATATTTAAATACAAAAATTGATAGTCCTCATAATACTAAAGGAAATCGACCTTGGTTCAAACGAAATCCTACGACAACAAAATCAAAATTCAAATCGAATTTCAATCCAGATTGATGTGTTCCCCTTCGAAAAGAAACCTTAGAACAACGAAATCAAAACCCAATGACAAGCCAGAACCCAAAACCCCCAATCACAAACCTTTTGTTTAGGGCTGAGGGAGATAGACCCAAATTGGCCGCGACAGAGTGTGAGACGGGACTGAGGGAGGGAGGGTTTGTAAGAGATTTAGGACTGAGAGAGGATTTGCAAGAGATCAATTTAGGATTGAGATTTCGTTTAGCTAGCTAGGGTGCCGACAGAGCTAGTCTGAGGGTCAGGAGAGTTGAGTGTTGAGTGATGTATCGAGAGTATCGACAGGAAGGCACAATGCATGTATCGAGAGTATCGAGAGAAAGTCTTTTTTTTTCTTTGGACACAATAATGTATGCATTAAACCTAGCAAAAAATTCTCAAGTCACTCACACAACACAATTATCACGAACTGTTGTATGAATGCACCATAATGTGAAATCATGGAGGGAAACATGGCGCCATAGCATTTTGGCTCAAAATTTGGTGCCTCTGTTCCAAGTTCACACAACAGAAAATATTAAAACTGTTGTACAATCTTTAGAGCTTGCACTAGTTATACCTTGTGGAAGACATTCGAGCAAGCTTCATCAAAATTTGGTGCTTAGTTTTCAATCATACAACGGAAAAATCTTATACCGTTGTACCTGGTCATCTAATTTCAGTGTTTCAAGAGGCAACCAAGACTCGAGAGTGGAGGGAAATCTGCCTCTAAATTTTTGAAGACTCAGACAATGGAGGATACAAAATTGTGTTGTGCAAGGTAGTTCCGAGAAAAAAGTTATCACTTTGTCAACGTTCACACAACGGAACATCACTAATATCGTTGTACAATAAAGTTTACTTAAACACACAACAGGTGATTTCTGTTTTGTTGTGTGATTAACTATTTGTAGTAGTGGAAGACAGAAAAATGGCGGGGTAACAACCAAACTCCTATCTAAGTACTGCAAACTCATTACAAGTCAAATGGAGCCCACTGTTAAAGCGGACTCATAAACAAATAACAACTCCGTGTCTTCTGAGGCAAAATCATCTTCTAGCCAACCATCCGCCAATCACGCAATTGTGGTACGAAATAGAAAGCTACTTCCCAGCAACCAAATAGGAGCCAATTCCTCATCTATAAGCCACTTTCTCCAGTCCAACTCGAGATAATTACCAATTCCGGAGAACCATGATCTAAGTTATGACTGACAGTTTAGAGACCATAAAGGCCCAACATCGCCCAAGGAGGTCCATCTCTCGGGCTAGGCTAGCCCAAATGACATGATTTTAATAACCACTCGTAAATTCTAGCAGTTTACCTCATAATTCGCTAAGCTCTAAATTGGGCGGAGACCAGAATACAAAATGTCCCAGAGTGGGGTAAAGGACCCTAATTCAGTTTTGCCACAGAATTAGAACAACCAATCTAATATTTATAAAGTCGAAGATTAATGAATAATCTTAAACTAGTAATCTGATTCCAGAGCCTCCTATCCTTCTCCGGCTTTAGGTCCCGGCAAGCTTGTTTCAATCTCTACCATGACCGTTGTTGATGCCATGGCTGTTGGCTTAGCTTCGTGGGGGTTCCAGTACCTCCACACTACTACTGTTATGAACTCGAAGAGATTGAAGTTCCATGCTTCCTCTTTCTATTGCTAGGTTATATTGTTTGGAGCCACACTTCAGATAAGGACTTGGCGTTTTCACAAGTCTCGTCGATAATGGCATTCAAATCAGTGACATCGCTGTTGACAAATTCCTGGTCCAGACTATACGAGTGAAAAAGTGGAAACAATTCTATTAATATAAGGAGCTAATAGCCTAATAGGATAAGTCTCCTGAATATGATATGAACTTGTTAGCATTGTCGATCAGCATATAAGCTAGCTTGTATCGACTTGGAGAGGAGCTTTTGGGTTTTGATCATGTCATCAGGTGCACTACTTCTGAAAGCAACCTAATCAAGTTTCTTAACAAATTCGTGGGCAGAAATATAAATTAAAGGAACAAAAGATCGATAAACCCTAAAAGTGGGATAATTTCTGTTTGCAAAATCTTTTCAGACATTATCCTATTTTTATAGGATTAAGATTGCCTCAATGAGTACTACAACAACACTAAGAAATCAAATTGAAATTATGATGATGTCTGTAACATGTAAGTACTCTCGAGGAAGTTATGGATTTAGTATGAGTTCTTGAAGAGCTTATATGAAATTTATAAACATTGATAAATATGTCTAGGCAGCCAGGTTCATTTTCCAATGGGTTGGGTTCAATGGCACCATGTTTTATACACAACTTTTTGACCGTTTTAATTTTATAATCTTCAACTATATAAATTAAGTATGATATGGTGCGCCAACAACAATGAGGGCTATAGATAAACTGTGAAACTATGAAGAAGAATGCTCTGATAAACATCATGAACAAGTTGCATGCGCCTAGCCATGGACAAATAGTATGCCTTTCTCTCCCACAACTAGGAGCTGCCTCCATCAACGCCTTCTCACATGAACTACCACTCCCAATCAGCTCCTGCCCTACACCTCCCGAAGATGGTTCACTACCAGTCTCCACTTGCTTGCTCTGAGATGCATTGGCACCCCAGAACTTCCTTCACCACTACCGGTGACAAGCCTACGCCTAATCTCCTTTCTCCCCTTTGGTTTAGCTACTGCCTGCTGGCAAGAATCTCTCTAGCCCAACCTGTGGACTCGGCTGTGTTCCAAACACCATCGATGGTCCAACATGCGGAGACAACTCCACGCGGTTCAAAACCCTTTCAAGATTCTGCCGTGCCGGCGATTGCTCAGTCCTGGTCTCCACCGGCAGCGGCGTCCCACCACATGGTAAGCCCACATGAGTAATCAAACCACATTCTTGACATCTACCATAGAGATTTTCAAAGAAAAAGTACTCCAGATCCACATCAACCCCATCATCCACCGTGAAGCTCCGTCGGAAGATCACAGGCTGCAGAAGATCCATCTCAACTCGGATCTGAATCCTTCCTTTTTCAAATTCTGTTGTGTCCTTCTGCACATACTGCCCCAAGGCGCTACCAATCCTTCTCAAGCACCAGTCAGTATGAAAATATGGTGGCAGACCACGTACCTTGATCCAGAAGGCTAAAGTAGAGAGCGGAACATCCTTGATCGCCCCCACCCCATCATACGGTGCTAGGACAACCGGAGCTCTATCACAACCCCAAGGACCACCTCGAAGGATCCGGTTACGATCTGTTGGATCCGTCAAGGTGAATAGAAAGCGGTCTCCATGTTCCTGAGCAGTATACCGGCCATTCAACCTCCATGCACGACGGAACATGCCCATGAACGATCTCTTATTGAAGGCCCTAGCCGTCAACAACTTTCCCACCAGATACGTCTGGGAACGACGCAAACCCTCTCCATGAGCCGGACGAAGATCCACTGGCCCGCGAACATCTGCCAGTCCAAGAGAAGCTGCCAGTCGAACAGCCATCTCATCCACCTCCTCCATGCCATCAAGCTTAGAGAATTTCAAAACTAGGGTTTTTACTTCCCTCTCTCTCGCGTCAGCGGCTAGGGTTTGGTTTTATTTCTCTTATATTGGTGTATGATTATTTTGATTGCAAATTTATATATATATATATTCCTAGAATTTTTTTAGAAGTTTTTCTTTTAACCACTAGGGATAGTGGGGTGGTAGAAGGTCCCAGTCTGGAACCCCCAGGTCTGGCTTTCGAATCTCCATGAGGCCTTGGTGGCCAACTAATGAGTGCTTATTGCCTAGTGGCGTTCGGAAGGGATTAGTCCGGCTCTGCTGGGATACCCCTCAAAGGGTGTGTGTTGCTAACTTTCTAACACTAACCTCCCCCAATCAGGCAAAAAAAAAAAAAAGTTTTCTTCTTTTCCCTCAAATTGCGATAATAAAGTTTTTTTTTTTGGGTTTTCTATATACTGTCATTTGCAGTTAAGAATAATTTGTTAGCATTTCTGTTATCCTTTTTCTATATTTGCTTGTTTCTATATTGGCGTGTTAACCATGATGCTTATTTTGGATATTTGCTTAGTCAATAACAAACTACAAGCAATGAAATTCGCTGTAAACAGAAATTGTTTAGTCCATTTTCTACACTATATATTCAACACCCACATGCCGAATCTCTTCAGCACAACATAATTTATGCTATTATAGAATATAGAATTCCCGCCGGACCCCTTGCTGTTTAGTCCATTTTCTACACTATTATTATAGAGTTTCAAATGGCCCCGAAGTTCGTCGCCCTGTCTGTTCTCCTCCTACAACTTGCGGCAACAACTTTCTCCATACACTTGCCACATTATGTTAGCTCTTAATAAGTCCTTATCAACCATATTTTAATCCATCTCTTTGTTTATTTACTTATGTCTTTGTTTGCTACCATATATATGTCTTTGATATTAATTTAAAGGGGTACTTTATATCTGTGTCTCGTTTTCTAACTATGAAACACGTCGCATATAATCTTGTATCATATAGGGTGGACATCCGGAGAAGGGAATTCCAGGAGGTCCAGCAGGTGGAATTCCAGGAGGTCCGGCAGGTGGAATTCCTGCACAGCAAGGGGGTCCGGCGGGGGGAATTCCTGCTCCTGGAGCGGCAGTAGGAGGAGAACAGCCCGGCGGCAACAGCGGGAAAAAGTGGTGCATTGGGAAAAAAGATATTAGGACACGCCTTTTGAAGGATGCTATCGAGGAGTTGTGCAAAGAGGTCGATTGCTCGCCCACAGGACCACAAGGACTATGCTATGATGAATCTATTTGGTCCAGGGCATCGTTCGCGATGAATCTTAAGTATCAAAAGAGTGGTAAAAAGGATTCTGATTGTGATTTCCAAGGAAGGGCACAGATCACCACCATCGACCCAAGTACGCTAGCTATCAATATAATTTCTTTGCTTGCTTTACTTACATTTTACTTATTATGAAAAAAACAGATTATCTAATTCCATTTTTTGTTTTCTTTTTACAGGCTGGGGAAAATGTGTATTTATCTCTTCTTAAGAGTTGGAAGGCGAAACAAGTAGGTGTTGATGGTGTTAATAAGTATCATCATATGTACAAGCAATCGACCTGAAAAAATGACATATGTAAAAGCTACTTATAAATAAATGTTGTGCATGTTCTCAATATGATATATATTTAGAATAAAAACATCATTTCATAGAGGAATATGTTTTTTTAGTTACTCTGCGATAACAGAGTTGGCAAATCAAAGTACTCACCCATTTTCCTGAAAGAGAGAGCGACATCACATCCGAATACCCACTCGCTATCCTTCCAATTTTGGTTTAATTACTCCATTTAAAAGAAAAAGACTATTTTAGACAAAGCTTAATTACAAAATTACTAGCCACTCTCTCACTGCCATTGACCTCTGGATCTATACTTGCGTCTCCTCCCAAACCAGATCGTCGTCGCTCCTAGCCGAGTACAGCCTCTGGCAAGTAGCTTTCCTCCGACGGCCTTCCCGTCGGTCTCGAGTTGCTTCAACAGCTCCGACGACGTTACGGCGTACCCATAGATTTACGCCGCTGCATTTGCGAATTCGTTTTGTAAGTATATTGGGCTATTACCATTCAATACATGATTTCCCATTGTCACAAGGAAACCGGAACTTCAAGGAAACAAAGAGGAAGATAAGATCAAGCAGACTTGATTCACTGATCTTGAGTTTAATATGGCATTCATTCCAAATCATGTTGCATAATTTAAATTGATTTACATGTCTATTAAATTGATTTGGTATATTTTGCATTAAAGACTTTTTGCATGCACAACAAATAAATAGGAAGCATTGATTTCAGTTTTGGTATCCTTCCATATTTATCTTATTTGATGAGTAAAGAAAAGATTTGTTTGAGGGGGAGTTTTCCTCCCTTATAAAAGGTTTCGAAACTGATACTATTTTTCGGGGTTTCTTTTATGCATAAAATTGTTCTCTTTTGAACTACTTGTTTTGTTCAAATCAGTTTCTGAAAAACCCTCTTTACTTGTTTCATGTATTCCATTGCATAATCATTTATATTTACTCTCAAGATCAGTGATTCATTTGAGAGCAAGGAAGGTTGAAGATAGATTATCTAGAATCTTGTATTAGAAGTTAGAACAGTTGTAAAACAAGTTAGCATGTGTTGCTAAGTGAAAGTGTTTGTTATGAACAACACTACTTGTATTCTGTAAACTCTAGTGTTTCATATTGGATTGTCTTTTCGTGTTGGCTACGTTAAAAGCCACGCAGTGAAGTTTCCTCAATGGAGAGGTTTACACTGCGTTAGCAAATCTCCGTGTTATGAATCATATTTTCTTTGGATAAATTCATATACGCGAAGTTCCTCTTAATATTTGTTCCATCTAGTATTTTCATTTGGCATCAGAGCGGGTTCTAGAATATTCTAGTAGATCGCAGGGACGATGGAACAACATCGAGATATGGCTGCTGGTGGATCTGTTAATAGTCCTCCATGGTTTGATGGAGGATGTGAAAAGTACACGCAATGGAAGATATACATGAAATCATACTTGTATGCGCAAGATGAACATGTATGGAACATTGTGGAAAATGGCTGGAAGACACCAATAATTCCAGCTAAAGGTGAGGGCTCATCAGTCTCTATTCCTAAGCCACGGAAGGACTGGACTGACATAGAAGTACGTGATCTTCAAGCTGACTTCAAAGCAAAAATTAGCATTTTCACTGCTCTCTCTGAACGTGAAAAGCTGAGGATTAGTCACTGCGACACTGCAAAACAAGCTTGGGATCTGCTGCAGACTACATATGAAGGAAACAAAAAGGTACGTGCACAAAAACTACAAGGTCTGATATATGAATTTGAAACTATGACCATGGGAGATGATGAAACTGTGGATGACTTCCATGGTAGAATTCTAAAGATTACTGGTCAATGTCGTAGTCTAGGTGCCCCTTTTGATGAAGATAAGGTTGTCAAGAAAATACTTAGAGCCTTACCAGAAAAGTTTCACTCTAAAGTCACTAGTATTGAGGTTTCTTTTGACATTGATGAATACCCTTTGGATGAACTCATTGGAAATCTAAAAACTTATGAACTAAGACTAAAACCTGAAAAGAAATCCAAAGGTGTGGCTTTCAAGGCTGTGAAAGGGAAAGAAGAGGAAGATGAACCACTTGATCTTGCTCTTTTGACCAAAGAATTCAAAAAATTCCTTAGAAATAAATCCTCCTCTCAAAATTTCAATGCTCCCAAGAAAATTTTTGTTAACAATGATAACAACGTTAAAGGGAATTTTAGAGCAAATAAATCTGGAAAAATAAAATGCTATGAATGTGGTGGCTATGGCCATATTTCTACTGATTGTGGTAACAGGAAGCATGGAAATAGCAACAATAAATCCCTCCTCTCGACATGGAGTGATGATGAACATCAGGAGGTCGAAAATGTTGCCTTCGTGTCGTCTCTTTCACTTGAATCTGAAAGTGATGAAGAATTCTCAGATGATGAGACTAATGTCCACTGCAAACAACTCTATAAAGCATCAAAAGCCACATTAATCAAAAATGCAGGTTTGGAAGATGAAATTGTGATGCTGAAGGCTAAGAATGAGAAGTTGGAGTTTATATGTAGGACTTCTCAAAACACTTGGGAACAAGAAAGGAACAAACTCATAGAAGAGCTGCAGAACTCACAAAGTGACAAAAGTTCCCAGACCTGGAAGATACAATGTGCTGAACTGAAAAACAAAATCAAGATTCTTGAACTTGAGGTAAAAGGACAACATGCTCTAAACTTAAATCTGCTAACTGAAAATGAATCATTGCAGGAAGAGCTGAAGTCCACTCAAGAGAAGTTCACAAAGTTTGAGATAAGCTCTGCAACAGCATCTAGGTTGTTCAGCTCCGGAAAAGCCCACCATGATACATTCGGACTTGGATATTCTGGAGAAAGCTCCAAAGGCACACACTTTGTGAGAGAGTCCAATTCAGAAGTGGAGAAAAGTGATCCAATCACCCAAGTCATCAAGGACACTATCACAAGGGTTGACAAGGAACCAAAACCTTCTCAGAATGTCACTCAGGTAAGGATGAATCAAATGATTCCGACTGATCATAACAGGTACTCAACTTTTAAGTCTTTTATTCCTACATGTCATTACTGTGGTAAATTAGGACATATCAGACCGAGATGTAATGAGAGACATAAGTCAATTCCATCTGGTGAGGAAAAGCTATCTGTAAAATCTTTACATTGTGAGCTTAAAGAGCAGAAAGAGCTTATCAACAAATTGGCTAACTTGATTACTAAAGCAAACATGCAAAATAGAGATAAACCTGTCTGGATTAGAAAGGATTTGAATAATCATCGTTCTAATCACTCTGATTCTACTAACTTTATTAGTGATATCTATCTCATGACAAGTGTAAGTACAGATAATCCTTCAACATATATTGAGGCAACCTGTCTGGTAGCACTCACTGCATTGGCAGACAAGCGAAAGGATTTCTGGTATGTGGACAGTGGTTGCTCCAGACACATGACTGGAGATAAAGCTTGGTTCACCTCGTTCGAAGATGAAAGCACTACTGGTTTAGTTACCTTTGGTGATGGAAGAAAAGCCAAAATTCTTGCACGAGGAACAGTCAATACTCCTGGAATTCCTAATCTAAAAAATGTTTTGTATGTTGAGGGTTTAACTGCCAATCTAATGAGTGTCAGTCACTTGGCTGATGATTATGAGGATGTTTGGTTCAACAAGCAAAGATGTGTGATTCTTGATAAAAAGGGAGAAAATATTATGAGAGGTAAGAGATCTTCAGATAATTGTTATCACATTCAATCTAATGAACCTCTAAATGTACAGGATTGCTTGTCTGTGAGATCTGCCGAAGAAACCTTCGAAATATGGCACAGGAGATTGGGACATGTAAACTATCAGGATATACTCAAATTATCCACTAAGCAGTGTGTCAGAGGTCTACTAGCACTAAGTGGTAAGACTGACAAGATATGTGGAGGATGCAAAACCGGAAAGCAAGCCAGATCTCCTCATAAAACAATAAACTCTGCCACTACCACAAGAGTATTGGAACTGCTACATATGGACCTTATGGGACCAGCTCAAACAGAAAGCATTGGAGGTAAGAAATACATACTTGTGATAGTTGATGACTTCTCCAAGTACACTTGGGTTAATTTCCTAAAAGACAAAGCTGAAACTTTTGAATCATTCAAGGGTCTAAACCAAAGAATGATTGTTGAAAAACAGTCCACAAACATGTGCTTAGTAAGAGTAAGGTCAGATAATGGAACTGAGTTTAAAAATGCTGGTTTTGCTAACTACTTTCATGAGTTGGGTGTTTCCCATGAGTTTTCAGCCCCGATCACTCCACAGCAAAATGGAATAGTTGAGCGCAAAAATAGAGTGCTGTTAGACATGGCAAGGGTAATGCTGCACTCTGCTGGTCTAAGCTCGAACTTCTGGGCTAAGGCAATCAGTACTGCATGTTACACCATCAATAGAGTCTTTTTGAGACCTGGAACTGACCAAACAGCTTATGAGCTGTGGAAAGGTAAGAAACCAAACATAAACCACCTTCGTGTGTTCGGAATTCCTTGCTACATATTGAGAGATCGAGAGCAACTCGGAAAATTTGATGCTCGAAGCGATGATGGTATCTTCCTTGGATATTCTACTAATAGTCGGGCATATAGAGTCTATAACAAACGAACTAGAATTGTTATGGAATCTATTAACGTGTCTATTGATGATTACTACATTAGACAGGAGGAAACTTTTACAGAAACATCACCTACTCTCAGATCAGAATCAGAAGACACATCAACTACTGATCATGAACAGGAAGAGAATGCTGACAACATCTTCGAGCCAGCTCCTCAAATGAAAAGAGGGTTCAAGCAAGTCCAAAAAGATCATTCTCGTCAAGATATTCTTGGACAAATCTCTGATGGTCTCAAAACCAGAAGCCAAACTACTCCACAGGTAAGTGTAGATGAGGTAAGTCGAGGTAATGCTTTACTTTTTTTTATCACAGAAAATCAAATAGCGATGAATGTCATATCTCAGTGTGGGTTTGTTTCCCTAATTGAACCAAAGAATATCAAGGAAGCTCTACTAGATGATGATTGGATTAGTGCTATGCAGGAAGAATTAAATCAGTTCACTAGGAATGATGTGTGGTACTTGGTACCAAGACCTAAAAACTGTAATATAATAGGCACTAAGTGGATTTTCAGAAATAAAAGTGATGAAAAAGGGAATGTAATCAGAAACAAAGCTAGACTAGTGGCACAAGGTTATTCACAGATTGAAGGTCTCGATTTTGATGAAACTTTTTCCCCTGTTGCAAGATTAGAATCAGTGAGATTGCTTTTGTCTGTTGCTTGTCACCTAAGATTCCAACTGTTTCAAATGGATGTCAAAACTGCCTTTCTGAATGGTGTGTTGCAGGAAGAAGTCTATGTGGAACAACCTCAAGGTTTCAAAGATCCACATAATCTGAATCATGTTTATAGACTCAAGAAATCCTTGTATGGTTTAAAGCAGGCTCCACGAACCTGGTTTAAACCGCTATCCACCCATCTGGTGGAAAAAGGGTACACAAGAGGATCAATTGATAAAACATTCTTTGTAAAACATGTGAAAAATGATCTTATCATAGCTCATGTGTATGTTGATGACATTGTCTTTGGCTCTACGTCTAAATATCTTGTCAATGAATTTCAATCGGTCATGGAAAGTGAATTTGAAATGAGCATGTGTGGTGAGCTAACCTTTTTCCTTGGACTGCAAGTAAAGCAACTTGATGCAGGTATCTTTCTCTCTCAAACCAAATATGCTGAGAATCTCATCAAGAAGTTTGGGCTTGAATCCAAGAAAGTGGTTACAAATCCCATGAGCACCACTACAAAGCTGAGCGAGGATCTAAATGGAAAATCAATCGACTCCACTCTCTATAGAAGCATGATTGGAAGCTTACTGTATCTAACTGCCAGTAGACCTGATATCTCTTACAGTGTGGGAGTGTGCGCTCGCTTTCAAGCTAACCCTAAAGAATCACACTTGGAAGCTGTCAAGAAAATCATTCGCTACATATCCGGTACAGTTAACTGTGGAATTTTCTATACCTTCGACACTAATGTGGAAATTGCAGGATATTCTGACGCTGACTGGGGAGGAAACTTAAAGGATAGAAAAAGCATGCACTTCAGGGGGATGTTTCTTCATTGGCAACAATCTGGTTGCCTGGCATAGCAAGAAACAAAATTGCATCTCTCTATCTATTGCAGAAGCTGAGTATGTTGCAGCTGGAAGTTGCTGCACGCAAATGCTTTGGATGAAGCAAATGCTTCATGATTATGGCATCCCTCAAGGTAAGTTGTCTATTTTCTGTGACAATACAAGTGCTATCAACATCACAAAAAATCTTGTTCAACACTCTCGAACAAAACACATTGATCTTCGCTATCACTTTATTAGAGATTTGGTTGAGCAGAATATACTTGAGTTAAGCTTTGTGGCCACTGAAAGTCAACTTGCTGATTTGTTCGCTAAGCCTCTTGACACTGCTAGGTTTGAGATGTTAAGAAATGCATTGGGGATATGTTCTAAGTATTAAGGCACTCTAATGTCTGTCCACTGTTGAGAGAGAACATTGTGATCTTAGTGTACCTTGACCACTGTCATTAGTGACTTGTACATATATTCAGTTGTCCATTGTTGTCATGTCTTATTCTGGACAAAAATTGTGTACTCATGTTTAGTATCTTATTAAGTTAATTCTCATATGCACTTTCACTTATAGCCTATGTGGTGGCATGCTCCTTGCTTACTGTCAAAAGAGATTCGATGAAATAGGCAAACTGCTTAAATTGCTCAAATGATTCATTCCCTCTTCTCAAAGTAATCAGGTCCTAGTTGTGGTGAACTTTCTAAGATTTGTAAGAAACGAGAATGGATAATTATATCTCATCTCTCCTAGTAATCAGGCCTTAGTTGTGGTGAACTTTCTAAGGCTTGCAAGAAACGAGTTGGTGAGTGATCTTTGCACGTAAAATAAAATAATGCAGACAACTGCTCGAGACTCTGTCCATGGAGCATCCTTGTTATGTTTAGTACCCTAAGAACATCTGTTCTGGGAGTTGCTGAGAAGAATCTTGTTACATGAGTTCTAATTGTCACAAAATAAAAAAGGTCTATGACTCAAATAAAATACGTGCTTGGGAACAATGTTTCCTACTTCTTCTAAGGAGATATCATGAGCTTGGTTCACAGGTTTAGTTCTCTTACTTCACTCCTTCTCTATGTCACTAAACTTGTTTCTAAGCCCCACATACTGGTTATACTCACTTCTATCACAAGGTTACTCCCTAAGGTCTGAATATGAGTACCAATTCTTTTTGTTGATAGAATACATCATGCTTCGTACTCTGAACTATGTTCCTTTCACTCCGTGATTTGTGCTCTCTGTGATTAAACTATGCTATTTTTTCTCTCTTCGATATGACATATGCATTCATTGCCTTGATACTCAGCAAAGGAAACGATCATGTGATATAATTGCAGATTATAAGAATATTTTTTGTCTCTTCGTTTCCTTCTTTGATTGCCATCTGGTTGCACTTAATTTCCATAATGATTAAGCCTAAATTGAGGGGGAGACGTTCTATGCATGCGTATATCTAGGAAAAATAACTTGTCATAACTCCTCTCTCCATTTGAGACGCTATCCCAATCGGTCTGTTCTTTGATCTTCCCTAAACCTACTAATTCAATATATATAGCCTCTCTTGTCTCCCTCGGATTTTACTCTTGGTTGTCTCTGTGTGCAGACTCTTTCAAAAACTGGTTCTATCACTATGGTTCGCACAAAGATCACTACTCGCCTTGGTGGCCACCGGCGACTTCCTCCTCCAGAGGACGGCCGTCAGGCCGCTGCGTGGGCCGGCATTCTCCATCCTGGCATGCACCGTGAACGAAGTCGCAGTCCTCCTCCTTCTCCTCGTCGATCTCCATCCCCTGATCCCTCTCGCTACTCCTCTCTTCGGGATGCTATCCTCGTGGCTGATTGGAGAATCGCCTGTCTCACAACTGACATGGATGATATGCACTCTCTCCTCGTTCGCACCAACCATACTCTCAAGGAAGTCCTCAAGGAAATCCGAAACATGCAGCGCCACCTTCCCGGGTTTGACGCTCCTGACCCATCCATGCATGTCCCGGAGGAAGATGAACAGGAGGAAAGCAAAGGCTCCATGGACACCGAGGAGTATCGGGACACAGTGACCAAACTGCTCAAGGAGTTTGATGTTCCTTCCCATTCAAAGGGGGAGAAGTAATTTCCATCTTCTTCTTTTCTGTTTCTGCATTTAAATTTTTCATGAACAATAGTTGCTTTAGTTTTGGGGTTGTAAGTGCATAAGCACAGATATTTTTGGATGCTTTTTGTTATTAAGTAATTTTCTTTTGGCAACTTGGATCTGGAAAAGGATGGAAATTGATTCCTTAATCCAAGTAGCACCCTTTGTTTAGTGATTAGTATTTATCTGTGAAAACTAACATGCAGGACAAAAAGATGGAAAAATCATGTGTTGAATGGGAATGCCCAAAGGGGGAGATTGTAAGTATATTGGGCTATTACCATTCAATACATGATTTCCCATTGTCAATAGGAAACCGGAACTTCAAGGAAACAAAGAGGAAGATAAGATCAAGCAGACTTGATTCACTGATCTTGAGTTTAATATGGCATTCATTCCAAATCATGTTGCATAATTTAAATTGATTTACATGTCTATTAAATTGATTTGGTATATTTTGCATTAAAGACTTTTTGCAAGCACAACAAATAAATAGGAAGCATTGATTTCAGTTTTGATATCCTTCCATATTTATCTTATTTGATGAGTAAAGAAAAGATTTGTTTGAGGGGGAGTTTTTGTAACATCTCGTATCTTCACTTACCCGTTTACTAGTCATTTGGACAGTAAACGGCCTTTACTTCCACTTTTACTGTCGTTTAAGTACTTTTAGTGGCCCTAAAAGTTGACTTTTTTTTCGGGTCAAAATTTGAGAAAATGTTCTTCATGGAAGTTGTAGAGAACGTTAAACCGAGCGCGTGGATATGTGGTACGTAAAAATCGGAGTCCGTATGCGAAAGTTATAAGCGAAATACTAAAGTTACTGTTCATGTGGTAAGTTTCTATAAATAGCCAAGTTACTGTGGTAAGTTTCCATTTTTGGAAACCTACCGGGCTTTTCTCTCTCCTCTCCCCCGATTCTTTCCCTCTTCGACCCGATTGCTTCTTCCTCCAATTTCTTCCTCCTCCGGCCACCCCACGACAGAATCCGGGCACCGGCAAGCTCGGCTCTTCATCCTTGTCACGCCTATGGTGGTGTTTTGCGGTGGCTCGGCCGGTGGAGCTCGGAATTGAGCCGTGAAGTTCACTGTAGCAGTTTGGGAGTTTTGTCGATTTCCGGCGATTCCGGCCGTCTCCGGCCACCAAACCGGCGTCGAAGGTTCAGTTTTTGACATAGATCATTTCCCCTAAGGCATTTCCTTTCAATTTGCAGTGTAGAGGTCGAATTAACGATTTGCAATTTCTAGGGTTCTTGGAGTTTTCTGGAAAAATTTCACCAGCCAATTTGGAGCCCTTCAAGGTAAAATTGGGACTTGTTTCAGTTGAGAAATTTGTTGGGTTTGTTGTTTTGCAGCTACTGTCAATTTTTGGTGGCCATCGGAGGTGGTGGCCGCCGGCGCGTGGGTCCCACGCGCCGCCACTGTGGGTGGAGCGTGGAGGCGTGTTGGGCTGTGTTTTAATTCCAGTTTTTAGCCCATTAAATCCTATAAATATTGTAGAGCTTGTATATGAAATTTGGTGAATTTTGGAGAAGCTTGGAATTAATTATGAATTTTTGAAGTTTAGGGTTTTGATTATCGAATTATGAGAATCCGACCGTCGGATATCTCTCGGTTCTGCCTTAGAACCTTTAAATTAAAGAACTGGTATTAGTGGTATAATTTGGGCTGAATCCGAGGAGAATGGGAGATGTAATTTATAAGGAATTGAGTTTAGGAATCATATTAAATTGTTGAATAATTATTCACGGAATATAATCGTCTACAGGATGTCGTACCGAGCTCTGGCTCGATAAAGAAACTCGTATACGTGACCGTCGGAATAGTACTGTGAGTGGACTTTTGTTTTTAAGAATTGATGCATGCATTTATTTCTTAAAGTAATGCTCTAATTATTTATCATATTACATTTCGAGCATATGATTTATTTTCAGAGATTGATTATTATTTGACGAATTATTTATTTCCGAGGTGATTTCCGGAATTATACTTTTTTATTATATTTCTATTCGTCGATTTGAGACTTTTAAAGGATTTTCGAAATGGGATTTCGATGGAGTTATATTTCTTGTTTATTTATCGACTTTCGGTTTTGGCATTGGGAGTGCCTTGATGATGAACTTGGAATTGGTTTTGTTTCGATTTATGGAGATTATGTTTTATTATTATTTTCTCTCCTATTTATTTTTGAACTTGAGATTATCTTGGCGTGTGGGACACGTCGTTGGAAATTCATTTGCGAGAGTTGGGGAAACTTTATGGATTTATGTGGTTTTCGGATTTTCTTTTGCCATACTATGGGTGACTATTATCATTGCTAGCATTGATTTTCCGCCTTTGTGGCGCGGTGATGGGATCACCGTAGCCCTCCGCCTTTGTGGCGCAGGTTACTGTCTGTGTGACAGTAATTCTGTAGCCCGGTATCCTATCGCTACACTTAGTGGCGTAAGGGTATATTACGGGAGTAATGGGAGTATTTTAGCCTGGGAGGCTCACTCGTATGGCTATCGTCTTCCCCTACTCATTATACTATTTTCGACTAATGGGTCCGATTTATTTTAGCCAGCGGGGCTGGATTTATTTCCTTGAGTATCTGAGTTTCAACCTTTTCTTTTATTCATTTGTGACTAGCGGGGCTAGTCGGCTTGCATGAGCAGAACTCCTCGTATTTTATTTTTGTTAATCATTGCATGCATCGGGAATTTTTAAAGAAATAAAAGTGGGAAAGTATAAAATCCATTTGGTTTAAATTTGTTTATTTTTGTCCACTCACGCTAAGGTTTTTATGTACTTTCCCCTGGGCCCTTCGGTTTCAAATGCCCAGTGTGCAGGTGAAATTAGTTGAGGTCGGGCGTACATGGAGTCGAGCATAGTCAACAGCATGGCTTCCGCGTTTGCCTTTGAATTAGGTTTTCCTCATTTACCTTTCTATTAGAATTGCTCTGATTACCTGAGGAATTAAGGTTATTAAGTTGAGATTTGTGTGTTGTGAATTTGGTTGATGTTGATTTGGGGAGCAGGGTGGCTCCAAGAGTATAAGGATGGGTGATTTAGAAGTGTAAATATGCTTTCTACAGGTTTTGGGTAGTCCATTTTAGGGGAAGTTCCGCCAAATTTTTGGCAGAACTTCTTCTAAGGTGGGCCCCGCAGGGCCACCTCAGATTTCGGGATGAAATCTGGATTTCGGGATGAAATCTGGGGCGGGTCCTGTCAGTTTTCCTCCCTTATAAAAGGTTTCGAAACTGATACTATTTTTCGGGGTTTTTTTATGCATAAAATTGTTCTCTTTTGAACTACTTGTTTTGTTCAAATCTGTTTCTGAAAAACCCTCTTTACTTGTTTCATGTATTCCATTGCATAATCATTTATATTTACTCTCAAGATCAGTGATTCATTTGAGAGCAAGGAAGGTTGAAGATAGATTGTCTAGAATGTTGTATTAGAAGTTAGAACAGTTGTAAAACAAGTTAGCATGTGTTGCTAAGTGAAAGTGTTTGTTATGAACAACACTACTTGTATTCTGTAAACTCTAGTGTTTCATATTGGATTGTCTTTTCGTGTTGGCTATGTTAAAAGCCACGCAGTGAAGTTTCCTCAATTGAGAGGTTTACACTACGTTAGCAAATCTCCGTGTTATGAATCATATTTTCTTTGGATAAATTCATATACGCGAAGTTCCTCTTAATATTTGTTCCATCTAGTATTTTCACGTTTCCTCATGCGAGAGGTCGCGTCGGAGAAGGAGACCGTTCGGGAGAAGGAAAAACACTAGAGATCTATGTCGCCGGCGTTAGGTCGAGATCCCGGGTCGTCGGCGTCAAGAAACGCGCTGGTTCTAGATTTTCGGTGTCCAAGTTCGGGTCTGGAGGGTCCGGCGGTGATTGTGATGGTAGTTACATCAATTATCTTGCATTTTCAGTGTGGTGTCACTTTTAGTCTACTACTGGAGGTGGAGCTAAAAAGGTTAAGAGGAAGAGACTGCTGACAGAGAAACAGTAGAGGTTGACTTCTGATAAAGTCAAAGTTACAAGTAGAATGGATGATAGATTGATAGAGGAAGGTCGGAAGAAGTTGCTTGAGGATGTTCAAGCTCAACTTGAAAGAGAAAGGAAAACAACTCTTAATGAAGCAAAGACAGAGAACCAAGCAAGCATGTTAGCTTCTGGCCATTATATACTTTTCTAGTTTTCTCAAACAAGATAGGCATACTTTATATGAGGTGGTGGAAGCACACGGGTTTTCAGTCCTGATGCTCCACGTATTCATAGTTATTTAGTTAGCATCACATGACTCTCTATATTTTTGCCTATGTTGTGTTTTTCGATGAGTTATTTTTGCCTATGTTGTTAAATTTGGTATATGGAGTATAAGATGAGATTTTTGCTGTGGTTAAATTTATTTTAATGGGGCAATAATTTTATTATTGGGGGGCAATAATACTATTAATGGCCCCCCAATAAAGTTTTTATTAGGGGGCAATAATAATCTCCGGCGACCTTTTTGGTGACCTATAATCTCCGGTGACCGGAGACTGGCAACCGGTGACCGGAGATCGGATTCCTGCGACCGGTGACGAAGATCGGATTCCGATGACTGGTGACGGAGATCGGATTCCGGCGATCGAAGACGGGATTCTGGCAATCGGATTCCGGCAACCGGCATGACTTCTCTCTCTTCCACCATCTCTCTCTCTCTATGAGACAAATGAAGAGGGAAAAATTGTCCTAAAAATAAACAAAAATAAATAAATAAATAACTTAATTGGGTATTAGGGCAAAAAATATATAATTTATTGGGTAAGTGGACAATTTTATAAGATGTTTGGGTAAGTGAGGTTAATATAGTTCAAATTTGGGTAAATGGACATTTTCCCTTTTTTTATTTAAGAAAAAATGAAAACACTTTCATTAATTATTGGACTCAATTACAACAGTTCAATAGGATTACGACCAAAAGCCTTGGAGGGGAAATAAAAGAAAAAATACATAGTTTATTTCGAAGAGCTCAGCCAACTGGATGATGAGTAGCCTCGTTCTTCTCTTTGTAGATGTGCTTGAAGTAGCAGAGAAGTAGATAATTAGGAAGATGAAATGGGAAAGTTTGTGGTTTTAGTGAGGAATATAAAGTTGGCGGTTTTGGTCCTTCTTTGATATTTCACATTCCCTTCCCATAAGTTAAGCTGCTTGAGCTTTTATAAGCAGCCTAAGAAACAGCTTCTATAAGTTGCATTGAGTATTATGAAATTTTTTTGAAGGCTGATTCCAAAGCTTTTACAAACATGATCTGCTTAAATTAACAATTAAGCAGTTAAGTGCAGCGGGGCCAAACTGGGCCGCGTAAACCCATTGCATTCACTTGCAATAATGGCACGACCTCATGAATTGAGAGTTGTACTGCATAGTAAGTATCCATTTTTATTGCTTTTGAAATTCAAGAGCTAGAGCTAAACTATACCTTGGTGATGTTTTCCAAACATTTTTTTTTTCCAGGAAGCGGTGTAAGAGCTAACTCAGCGCTCTTACCCGAATTTATTAAAAATCAAGTAAAAAAAGATACATAGCAAGGGGGGCTAGACCAAACCTTGCCGAGAGAGAATACAAAATTGCAAAGTACAGAAGATACAAAAAAAACATTGAGAAGCGGGGGACTAGGCCAAGACCGCTTCCAAAACAAACATAATACTAAAAGACAAAAGAAAGAGACACTGCTTATCTTTTCTGATGAATTGAGTTGTCTTCGGCGTATGAGTTTTTTGAATACGCCTGGCAAACGCGTCTACATGTCTTTTTTGATTTTGTAGAACAAAAAAACGGTTTTAGAAAATGATATCGAATGCGGCCTAATCATCTGATTTTAATCCAAAAGCAGGTAGATTGAGAATTTAACTGTTATTTGATGAACTTGTATCGTCATATACTTTTTAATCTTCAATTTCTATTTGAACAATCAAACGTAAAGACTAAAACTAGAGAGCTAGAGTTACACGACAAAGTATATAAAAATACTGAGACTTCTGAGTATCTTTCAACGTATTTTTCAATATATTTTAAAATTCGGGAAAGCTAAATGGGTAATTGTATAGAGAACGTCTTCGGTGCTCCGAGCTCTCCATGCTCGGTTTATTTGGGCCCAGACACGTGACATGCACGTATAAATTTATTGAGAAGAATTAAATACGGGAAAGGCTTAGCCTGTTCCCGGTTGATGTAAGTTGAATCTCGAGCGATCGGATTAATTTGGTGAAGTTAGATTTACCTAGCCTCCCTTTTGTCATGTAGCACAGATGAGAATCCCACTGATGGGGTTAATTGACTTTTATCCAGATCGGAGTCACCAACTCACCATCACAGCCCATTCTATCTGTTCTTGAAAACTCATTTTGCCGTTTCAACCCGAGATTTGATCGTTTGAATCATTCAGATCTTGAATTTCCACATGAAATTGAATTCCAATACTGGGCCTGCAAATCGAATCTGGAACAAGCAGAATTAGAGAACCAAAGACGAAATAGTCAATCCTAACTATGAATTTTGGTGGAAAACGCTTTTGACAGAAACGAAATCGGGAAGACGAACGTATTGGGCTTCTTCATCAACTACATGCAATACCGAAATTCTGCAAACTCTCATGAATCATTTTCAAATTCTCAATACCAAAATTGAAGGACAGATTGGAGTAGAGAGTAAATTTTGCAGCAAGAAGAGCCACTTGCAGTTGCAGAGGAAGAAGAACCGAAAATTAAGGGAACCAGTTGCAGTTGCAGTTGCAGAGGAGAGAAAACCAGAAGGTCAATCTTATATTATTCAAATGAACGACAAGTGTAACACCAATACTGGTTAGCATAGCGGTGAAGTCAAGTACTAATTGGTGGTGGAATACACGTTCGATTCAAGTAGCTGTTTATTTTGTTTTTATATTTTTTTTGCTGAAAGCTTTTTTCTTTTGTTGGACAGCAATTTATTATAATAGATTTTCAGAAAAAGAAAAGCACCCTTCGTATTTAATTTTTTTTCATAATAAATACTAAAATGTGTAAAAAAAAAATTGAAATAAGAAACCTAAGTGTGCATATTAATTTCAATAGTGGAGATGGACTTTTGGATAAAAGCAATCTATTAAAAATGTTATCATGAATTATTTTATATGGGTAAATAGAGTTTAACCAAATAGTGTGTGTGATTGAACAGTACCCCACAAGGTTTGTGACTTGTGAGTGAAAATTAGTCTCATTGTTACTGTTTCGATCCTAGTCAAGGTGATCAACCTTGTATATTCTTAAACCTCACTAAGGGCAGTCAAATAATAAGGAGATAAATGTCCAGATTTTTTTACATAGGTTGATATACCTCATTCCCATGAGAGTGTGAGTACCAACAACTTAGGGAAAAAAAAATTGCAGGTAAGTGGTTACGAGCATTTTAGTTTGATGAGCATTTAGAATTTATGATTGACCACGTAGATCGATACCCAAACGATGACGAAAATATATATACATTTTTTACCAGTTTTTTCTTCTCGTTATGAGAACATCCAACGGTCGAATTGACCAAATTCTATTCTCTCCACCTTGTTGGTTTTGGAATGTATATTTTTTAATATAAACAATAAACAAATTATACCACATCAAAATTGAAAATCGATTGACTTGATATCACTCATCTATTTATAGCGTATTAGTACGTAACGTGTAAACACATTGAGCCAATCATGATCCCTAAGGTTAACCGAATAAGCCTTTATAACCTTATTTTTATTAACTACCTCTTCAAAGGGCAAGACTGTCAACAAAATCAAGGTTTGGGACACCGACCGTTGGATGTGGGAATTACATTAATTTCGACTTCCAGTCCAAAATTGATCAAATCTCATCTATCTTTAGACCCCGATCCCCTAAGTCAACCGAATAAGCCATGATAAACATATTATTAACTACACCCTTCAAAGGGCAGGACCGTCAACGGAAACTAGGCTTGGGACACCGACTGTTGGATGTGAGAATTACATTATTTTAGGCTTTCGGTCCAAAATTGATCCAATTTGGTCTATATTTCAACCTCAATCCCCTAGGTCAACTGAGTAAGCCTTTATAACCTCATTTTTATTAACTACACCCTTCAAAGGGCAAGACCGTCAACGGAAACAAGGCTTGGGACACCGACTGTTAGATGTGAGAATTACATTATTTTAGACTTCCAGTCCAAAATTGATCAAATTTCATCTACGTTTCGACCCCGATCCCTTAGGTCAACCGACTTGGTCTTTATAACCCTATTTTTATTAACTACACCCTCCAAAGAGCAAGACCGTCAACAGAAATAAAGCTTGGGACATTCAAAAAAATTTAATAAATAGCTCGGGAGTCAGAAAAATTCTCTGAAAATTCTCACAGACTCGTCGCATTGCGCAGTTTATCATCCAACTATCGGTTTCCCTAATTTCTTTTGTCTTTATGGAGTTGCTCTTTGAAGAATGTAATTAATAAATATATGGTTATAAAGGTAAATTCGGTTGATGGAATTGATCGATGTCAAAACAATAATGAAATTAGCTGAATTTTTTACAATAGGCATAAAATATTTTAACTCTCTCATCCAACGATCAGTTTTTCCAATTTTGTATGTCTTGATGGGGTTGCTCTTTGAAAAATTTGATATATAAATATAGGTTATAAAGGTAACTATAATTGACCAAATGGATCGAAGTCAAAACGAATGCGAAACTGGCTGGATTTTTTATGACAACACCATGAAACATTCTAATATTCTTTCCATCCAACAATCGGTTTCTCGTGAGTATGAACTAATATGCTCATAACCGATCACTCACATAAACCCTAAACCCTAAATACCACATAAAACTAATATGCTCATAACTGATCACTCACAACTTCTTTTTTCGATCTGTCAGCTCTCACACTCTCGTGGCTATGACCTATATCAACTAATGTAAAAATTTCAGAAAGTTTATCTACTCGTGGTTAAGCTCCCTTTAGGGAGTTATAAGTGTATTAAGTGGTTGACCGCTTTATTTGACATCTAAATGATGGCGGATCGGGTTAATTTTTTTACACAATACCTATTAATACGCTATAAATAGATGGGTAATGTCAAATTTACCGATTTCCAGTTTCGATTGTTTAGATCGCACGAAATCCTTATATGCCTACTAATGCGGTTTAACTTGTTTATTAGTTGTATTGAAAAATATACCTTCCATGAGGAACAATGTGGAGGAAATAGACTTTATCAAAATCGTCCGTTGGATGTCATCATGATAAGAAGATATAATTATGGTCAAAATTTCAGCTATTTTCGAAGTTGTTTGGGTCTCGATCTACAATGTCAACTCTAAACCCTAAATACCACATAAAACTAATATGCTTATAACCGCTCACTCGCAACTTCTTTTTTCGATCTGTCAGCTCTCACACTCTCGTGGCTATGATCTATATCAACTAATGTAAAAATTTCAGAAAGTTTATCTACTCGTGGTTAAGCTCCTCTTAGGGAGTTATAAATGTATTAAGTGGTTGACCGCTTTATTTGACATCTAAATGATGGCGGATCGGGTTAAGTTTTTTACACAATACCTATTAATACGCTATAAATAGATGGGTAATGTCAAATTTATCGATTTCCAGTTTCGATTGTTTAGATCGCACAAAATCCTTATATGCCTACTAATGCAGTTTAACTTGTCTATTAGTTGTATTGAAAAATATAACTTCCACGAGGAACAATGTGGAGGAAATAGACTTTATCAAAATCGTCCGTTGGATGTCATCATGATAAGAAGATATAATTATGGTCAAAATTTCAGCTATTTTCGAAGTTGTTTGGGTCTCGATCTACAATGTCAACTCTAAACCCTAAATACCACATAAAACTAATATGTTTATAACCGCTCACTCGCAACTTCTTTTTTCGATCTGTCAGCTCTCACACTCTCGTGGCTATGATCTATATCAACTAATATAAAAATTTCAGAAAGTTTATCTACTCGTGGTTAAGCTCCCCTTAGGGAGTTATAAGTGTGTAAGTGGTTGACCGCTTTATTTAACATCAAAATGATGGCGGATCGGGTTAATTTTTTTACATAGTACCTAATAATACTCTATAAATAGATGGGTAATGTCAAATTTATCGATTTCCAATTTCGATTGTTTAGATCGCACGAAATCCTTATATGCCTACTAATGCGGTTTAACTTGTTTATTAGTTATATTGAAAAATATACCTTCCATGAGGAACAATGTGGAGGAAATAGACTTTATCAAAATCGTCCGTTGGATGTCATCATGATAAGAAGATATAATTATGGTCAAAATTTCAGCTATTTTCGAAGTTGTTTGGGTCTCGATCTACTATGTCAACCATAAACCCTAAATACCACATAAAACTAATATGCTCATAACCGCTCACTCGCAACTTCTTTTTTTCGATCTGTCAGCTCTCACACTCTCGTGGCTATGATCTATATCAACTAATATAAAAATTTCAGAAAGTTTATCTACTCGTGGTTAAGCTCCCCTTAGGGAGTTATAAATGTATTAAGTGGTTGACCGCTTTATTTGACATCTAAATGATGGCGGATCGGGTTAATTTTTTTACACAATACCTATTAATACGCTATAAATAGATGGGTAATGTCAAATTTATCGATTTCCAGTTTCGATTGTTTAGATCGCACGAAATCCTTATATGCCTACTAATGCGGTTTAACTTGTTTATTAGTTATATTGAAAAATATACCTTCCATGAGGAACAATGTGGAGGAAATAGACTTTATCAAAATCGTCCGTTGGATGTCATCATGATAAGAAGATATAATTATGGTCAAAATTTCAGCTATTTTCGAAGTTGTTTGGGTCTCGATCTACTATGTCAACCCTAAACCCTAAATACTACATAAAACTAATATGCTCATAACCGCTCACTCGCAACTTCTTTTTTCGATCTGTCAGCTTTCACACTCTCGTGGCTATGACCTATATCAACTAATATAAAAATTTCAGAAAGTTTATCTACTCGTGGTTAAGCTCCCCTTAGGGAGTTATAAGTGTATAAGTGGTTGACCGCTTTATTTGACATCTAAATGATGGCGGATCGGGTTAATTTGTTTACACGATACCTATTAATACGCTATAAATAGATGGGTTATATCAAATTTATCGATTTCCAGTTTCGATTGTTTAGATCGAACAAAATCCTTATATGCCTACTAATGTTGTTTAACTTGTTTATTAGTTGTATCGAAAAATATACTTTCGATGAGGAACAATGCGGAGGAAATAGATTTTATCAAAATCGATCGTTAGATGTCATCATAATAAGAAGATATAATTATGGTTAAAATTTCAGCTATTTTCGAAGTTGTTTGGGTCTCGATCTACTCATCAAAACCGCAGATAAACCAAGAGTTTTCAAGCTCTATTTGTCATCTCTCGTCGTCGATTGACCAATACACGTCTTGTGAAACTATTAGCATAATTGTTGATGGATACGACATCGGTCAACCTAAATGTTACAAAGCTAATTTCAATGTGACCAAATGGATTGAAGTCAAAACACATACAAAAATGGATGAATTTTGGATTAGAAGCTTTCTCACATCTAACGGTCGGTGCCCCAAACCTTACATCCGTTGACTATCTTTCCCTTTGAATTGTGTAGTTAATAATAAAGCCTTATTCGGTTGACCAAGAAGATCGAAGTTGAAAAATAGACGAAATTAGATGAAATTTGGACTAGAAGCCTAAAATAATATAATTCTCACATCTAACGGTCGGTGTCTCAATCGTTATATCCGTTAATGGTCTTGTCCTTTGAAATGTGGAGTTTAAAAAAAAAAAAAAAAAAAAAAGAGTTATAAAGCCATATTCGGTTTACTAAGGAGATTGAAGTAAAAAAAAGAAGAAGACAAAATTGGAATTATTAGAAATTGAGATGATTTGTTCAAAGAAAATACATGGGTACGTATTACTACTAAAAAAAAAAATTTAAGGAATTGAAGTGGAATTACTAGAAATTGAGTCTATGGTCTCGGTGATTATTTAGAGATCTCGGAAATATTTTC
Source organism: Rosa rugosa (assembly GCF_958449725.1). Lineage (NCBI taxonomy): Eukaryota > Viridiplantae > Streptophyta > Magnoliopsida > Rosales > Rosaceae > Rosa > Rosa rugosa. Next base: position 9,947,738 of record NC_084822.1, read on the forward strand.
TGAATTTTTCTTGATGTGAAATCTCTATTTTATGGACTTGATAATAAAGTATGCAACGTGATGAGTCTGTGAAAATTTTCAAAAAAAATTTCGGATACCTGAGTTATTTATTATGATTTCTCGAAATTTTAAAATTATATAAAATTATTTAAGAAAAAGAAATTGACACGGTGCAATCTGAGCCGGCCATAAACTCACCGCTTGATCTGAGCCATGGAAAAAAAATTTAATTCTGGGCTATAAACATCCATCGGGCCTCTCGACCCGTTTTGTAGACCAGCGAAGCGACGACGGTGATTGAACCTCCGTCGTTAGGCCATCTCGCGGCGGGGTACCGGTCCCATCCGACTTGCCTCTCCATCGCCGACGTGCCTGTGTTCTTGGTTTGTCCACTGGTCGAGTTTGGAGGGTTTGGAGGGATAATCGTAGGCCAAAAGCTTCGGCAGCTCCGGCGGTTCTTCGTCCCAGTTTTCTGGCGGCTGGGTCACCGTTGGCGGTGCTGCTGTACTCCGGTAACGGCCCCGCTTTCTTCTATTTCTTTGTTTTTCGTAGTTACAGTGATCGAATTAAATTTGAAACAAGTAAAGGCACATCATTTGACATCTGTTTCCTCTCTCTCTCTCTCTCTCTCTGCAACTCTTCTCATTCCCAGACCCAAAAAAACTCTTCTCATTCAAACTTTCTCCCTCAAAGTCAAAACCAAAAATCATTTCCTTCTAATTTGTTCTGCTCTCTTTGGCTCAATCAGATCCAATTATAGACTATGGGTCTTTGTCCCCATCTTCATGAGGAGAATGTCTAATACAAATTAAGTTGCTAAATCAATTTGAGCTCTTCTGTTAAGAGTTGCAGCAGAAATTCAAGGCAACTGAGAATTATAAAATTAATTCAATTTGTTGATCGTATTTAGAAGAATTTCCATCTGGATATTGGGTTTAATGGAAAGCATGTTTCTTTTTTGGTGGTGAAGAGATGAGAAAGGAACTAATAAGGACCAAACAACTTTGATTTTGATTTTTGAGTATCTCTGTTAATGGTGAAGTGGTGAAGTGGTGAAGAGATGAAAGGGGAAGAAGCTTGGGAATTTGTTGATGGAGATGAGTTGCAGGGAGAGAGAAGGAAACAAGCAGGTGTTAGCCGGTTACCCGGTTTACCGAAATGTGCGGCCACGATTACACTACAAAAACTGACCGTTGGATTGGCTGCTTATGTGGCCGAGCACTACATGGTTGGAGCATGGAAGAATTTTCGAATTGTATATGATTTTATAGACCGGAAAGCAATAAGTACATGTACAGAGTACACCTAGGTGGTTGGGGGGGGCGGACATAAAACGGTACTTACCCTTATACAAGAAAAAAGCAGAGAAAAGAGGGTTATATAATTGAACATATAACTAGGCCAAAAAAAAAAAAGAGATTCGAGTCATTGAGACTTGAGAGTTACAAATTTTACAATGTTCCCCATGTCATATTTCCAATTTTGAGTTCCAAAAGTGTTGATCTTGCAAATTCATTTCCTCTTCTTTTATGCTAAATTGTGGGAAATGGGGACTGAACCTTACTTAAGGTGGGTATGGTAGTGTGGAGAGTTCAGTGGCAACAATTATGATACAGTCAAATTGAGGTGTGGTCAAGTTAAGACCTGCTTAATGTTGGTAATGGCAGGGGAAATTTTCTTCAGGTTGCTTTTGCCACATAAAATTTGCAGTATGGATCCACTGTGGATTCACCAAAAACTTGCCTGCTTTTACTGCCCAACAAGATTTCTGTGTTCGAGCATCTGCTGCAACCACGTGTGTGACTGATGGATCAACTTGTGTCGAACAAGTAGCTCCCAACTGCTCCGCCATCTTCCACAAAGGTTGAGTATCAGCCTTGACATTTGAAGGGAATACATGGCTGAAAACAATTTTACAACCCTTCAAGACTTCCTTCTGAAGGATTTTTAAGACGAGCCTCACATCTCTGTCGATAAGATCCCACCCCTCTATCTCGACTTCATTAAAGAAGATGGTGTGGATATGTCTAAGAAGTTGAAGTACATTTGCAAGATAAGCTCCTCCATACCGATCACATTCGTCGGTCTTCAACTCGGAATAAGGCTTACTATTACTGATGCCATATTGTTGACAACTAGATTTAAAGAAATGGTATCTGGGCATTACTATTACATTGTCCTGGTTGATATTTGTCCACACATCTTTTGTATCATCAAGGATTAAAACAGCAGAATCTCGGGCAAGCAGGACATCTAGACCCTTTCGATCTGTTTCTGTGCTATCACTACGTGATATGACTCTACCACCAAAGATTTGATTTCCTGCAGGATCAAGCAGCTTAGCCATTTCAAGAGCATAGTCTCGATTACCCATTGTGTATATGGACAGCTCAAACATTTGACTGGCTTCCATTAAAAATGTCCTAATATATGGTCTGAACTTTGTCATCAGTCGCATGCTGGGAGTATCCACAATGTGAACATGTTGCAGGGAATGATCATATTGGGTTTGAGTCTTCAAATATTCTTCATCTGGTGACATATTATCTAGGAAAGTTGAATTGAGCAGGGTGTGGTCTAGATCAAGTACCAAATGAAGTTTCTTATAGTTCAACAATAAGTTTTGAGTGTTTTCGTTGCGTAAACGATCAATTTCATCATCATTAAGCCCTAAGCACCTGTGTAAGTACCCAAATCTCATTCCAGAAGACCTGGACTTCTCTTCATCTGCAAATCTTGCTTCTTCTGAAACATCCAGATTAGTTTCTATCTTGCGCCTTTTTGTCCTCTCTGTCAATCCTATGTCACTATGATCAGATTCCAATCGTCTTCCTTTTTTAAGAAACCCAACAAGGCTATCGATATTGTGTAAAATTGGAGAGACTGTAGCCACAGTCATCGTGATATTGATGATGATGATGATGAATTTATTACGGCAAATTTTCAGAGTTCAACCAAGAACGTACGATAAAGAAAACTAACAAATCAAAATTAAGGTTTCCGCTATTGAACTTTTATTATTCACTATTACACAAGAGACTAGAGAAATTTTGAACAAAGTTTCTGGAATGTTTGTGTTGCTGCTGTCTATGCTCTTCTTGACTTGAACGAACGGATTAGGGTTTTCTTTCGTTTTTGCTAATGGAGAGATTAGGATTGCAGAGCAGAGCCTTATATAGCCTTGTAAATCATAGTGGGATTAGGAAAGCCGAGATTTTAGTTGATATAGCTAAATGCCCGAGATAGCGTCATAGTGGGATTAGGAATACCTTAACATAGTGGGATTCGGAATGCCTTTTGTTAGTAAGAATGGGAATGCCTTATTTTTCTTCCAGGCCCAGTTCTTCTTATTATTTGCATTTGGAAGTCTTAATTTAAAGGTGAAATTACAAAAGGTGGGGCTATTGTCACCCTACTATTTTCTTTGTTCACTCTACCTGCTTATTACATCCTACGTTTTAATTTCAATTAATAAATTTACTATCTAACTTATTTTTCTTTTCAGAAATATCCTTGACATATTCAATTAAAAAAGAATTTTGTAACGAAAATCTCTCATTTGTTTAAGGAAATCTCTTTTCTGTGTTTGGCCCAAACTCTAGGTTACTTGACCTAGTGGTAATAGGGTTAAATTAGAAGGATCTAGATTCCTATTCAATGTACGATTACTTTCCTTGTATGATTGAGATTCTATGCATTGTAATCCTCTATATAAAGAGACCCCTATTATCAATGAGAATACACAGCAAATTCCTCTCAATTTCAGTTTCTCTACAACACGTTATCAGCACGAATCCCTAACCCTGAAACAAATAGCCAAACCCTAATTCAAGAAGCTAAAAACCTTGAATCCGAATACAAAACCTTGAAGCCTTTTCTGTCTCCATCTCAAACCTTGAAGAAATCAATCCCAAGAGCCCAGAACCTGCGGCGGATTCACCGGAACCGGCCTGAAAAGCTCCGAACCGGCCTCCAGAAAATAAGAACAATCTCTGACCTGTTCGCATAGTTCCAGGTCACCTTCCACCTTCATAGTTGGGGAATACCGGCATCAGAGCGCCGGAATCCTTCACCAGAAATTTCATCTCCAGAACCGGCCGGAAAGTAACTGAACCGGCCACCGGAACTGCAGCAGACCCCTGAAGAGCCTCGTCCAGCACCCTCGGCAGTACCTGCGCGCAGACCCTCCGCAGATCCTCGGCAGGACCTCGACAGAACCTCGGCAGCCCCCCGCGCGCATCTGTCGACAGTGTCTCTGCAGCCCCTGCGCACATCTGTCGACAGCACTCGGCAGCACTAGCGCAGGCCCTCGGCAGCACCAGCGCAGGCCCTCGGCAGCACCAGCGCAGGCCCTCGGCAGCACCAGCGCAGGAGCCCCGCAGCAGCCCTGCAGTAGCTCCGGCCAGCGACCACCGCCGGCCACCACCATTTTCAGGCCACCTCCGGCGACCAAATTCCAGCGACTTTTCTGGCACTTTTTCGGGGACTTTTTCCGGCAAAATTTTGACATTTTTTTAGGTATGTTTTCAAAGCTCTTTTTAGTTCCCGGTTTTTTGAAGTTTTTATTTCAATTTCTCTTCTTTTTCTCGGGGACTTGCAACCTCCCTTCTTCTACCCCCTTTTTCTTCTTCATAGGGGAGACCAATAGCCGAACTGTGGGGGTTCGTGCTCACTCCAAACTTGGAGCTTGTAGAGTCCTCCAAACTTAGAGTTTGTTGAGAATAAAACGTTTGACCACCGGAATTTTCTGAAAACCTCTATTTCCCCAATTGACGTCTATTGCCCCCTCAATAGAGGGCAATAAACCTCTATTGCCCCCCAATAGAACTTTCAGTCGCTAGAATGAGAACTAATTTTCCTAAAATTAGACAAATAAAACTTTGATTAAAGACAAAAAACGAGGAGATTACATCAATTCAAAATGTCTATTGCCCCACAATAGACGCTTATTGCCCCCCAATAGGCGTTTATTGCCCTCATATAGATGTCTATTGCTCTCTAATAAGTGTTTTATTGGGGCAATAAAATCAATAAAACTTGGGCATTAGCTTCTGCGGCAGGACTCCTAATATGATGATTCATTTTAGAGAGATTAGGCAGGACTCCTAATATGATGATTCATTTTAAAGTTTAAAATGAATCATCATATTAGGAGTCCTGCCTAATCTCTCTAAAATGAATCATCATATTTTAATTACTCTAAAATATATATGGTTGAAAATATGCAATATCGCAATTTATATCAAACTGATATAGTACTTAAAAAATGTGTGGATAGCTTTACAGTTTATGATAAAGAAAAAAACAATAGAAAAATGAATCAATCCAAACAAATACTATCCTCCCACCTGCCTTGTTTTCAACGCCACCACAATTAATAGCACTAGCAATTGAAGACAAGCCCTTCAGTACTTCAAGACTTGCATAGCTCTTTCATTAGAAAATTATGAGCTTTCGAAGATAACAGGCGGAGAGAGAGAGAGAGAGATGAAGTCCAACCCAACAAGATCTAAACCGGCGAGAGGTGGTAATGATCTACCGTTAATTGGCATAAATGAAGTGACGATCATTGGAGAGCGAGCCGAAGAGGTCGTTGATGTCACTCGACGGTGCGATGCGTCCGAGACGGAGCGTCTCAAGGACGCCCTCGAACACCACCACGTGGCAGAGAATCCGGAGCACGACGCGCTGCTCGTAGCCGTACTCCTACGCCGGCTTGTTGAGGACCTCGGCGGAGACGACGACAGCTCCATCTCGTCGCCGATGTACATCGGCACATGTCCCTCCGAGACTCCGATCTCCAAGTTGTTGCGGCGTTGCTGGATAGACGTTGGATCAATGGTTCATGGTGTTTGCAGAGAGAGAAGAGAGAGGCGTTTTGGTTTAGAGAGAGAGAGAGAGAGAGAGAGAGAGAGAGAGAGAGGCAATGCTGTAGTTTATTAATTAGGCTGAGGGCAAAGTTGTCATTTTATTTTAAATTGGGTTAGTGGAAATAAAAATATATTGTTGGGGTAAGTGAGATAATTTTGGCTCAATTTTGTGCTTTGAGTCAAGGACCATATATATATATATATATATATGACCGTTCTAAAGAGGACCTCCTTATTTTAAGAATTTGAAGACTTTTACTATGTTACACTAATATATGACATAATTCAATGATTTCAATCGTTGATCCTTTAGATTCCTATGCAAGAATTTGTGTCTACAAAAAATCAACCAAGACCATAACGATTGGTCATGCAAAATTGTGAAAATAAATATAGTCCGTTAAATAAAATTAGAGCTAAAGTCTGTTTTGTCCCTGTATTATGTCTCTCTCATCGTTTCAGTCCCTGACATTCCAATTTAATCTGAAAAGTCCCTGAGGTCTCAATTTCCGTCTAATAGGTCATTTCCGCGGGAAATTAGGAATTGGCCTTGGGTGAAATGTTCAATATACCCCTCAGTTATTTCTTTTTTATTTTTTTTCCTTTTTAATTTATTTTTTTTTATTTTTTCTTTTTCCTTTTTAATTTCATTTTTCCTTTTTTTATTTTTATTTTTTTCCTTTTTCCATTTTAATTTCTTTTTTTTTCTTTTTTCTTTTTCTTGTTTCTTTTTTATTTTTCCTTTTTAATTTCTTTTTTTTTCTTTTTCCTTTTATTTTTCTTTTTTTCCTTTTTCCATTTTAATTTTTTTTCTTTTTCCTTTTTAATTTCTTTTTTTTTTCTTGTTTCTTTTTTCTTTTTCCTATTTAATTTCTTTTTTTTCTTTTTCCTTTTATTTTTCTTTTTTTCCTTTTTCCATTTTAATTTCTTTTTTTATTTTTCTTTTTTCCTTTTTTTTTTCTTTTTCCTTTTTAATGACCATCGTATTCTGCTGCATCAGTAGCGCCACGTCGGCGAACCAATCCAGATCGACCCGAAACCCCAATTCTTGTTCTCCACGCCAGCGGCCATTTTTCTTTTCCATCACTATTCTTTTCTTCACTTCTGGTTTTTGTCAACTTGGCCATCAAAAACCACCATTTCAACCAAACCCAAAATCCAAATCACCTTTTGAGCAAGACCCAAAAACCTCAGAGTTTGAAAAAATGGTAGTTTTCAGTGAAAAGTTAAAAAATGGTAATTTTCAGTGAAAAGTTTCCAAATTGAGGCTTGATGTGGAGAGAGAAAGTGGGATTTGAGTGGGAGAGAGAGAAGTAGGCTGTGAAAACAAGAGGGGAGTGGTTTAGAGACGAATTTCCGAGCTAGTTGGGAAACATATGGGTTGTGGAGTTTGATCGGAATGGGATTGGTGGGTTGAGGATGTAGAAATTAGGCAAAACGAAAAAGAAAAAAGAACTTAAAAAGGAAAAAAAATTAAAAAGGAACAAGAAAAAAAGAAGAAATAGCAAAAAAGAAATTAAAAAGCAAAAAAGAAATGAAAAAGAAAAAAGAAAAAAGGAAAAAAAGAAATTAAAAAGGAAAAAAAGAAATTAAAAAGAAAAAAAAAGAAAAAAAAATTAAAAAGGAAAAATGAAAAAAAAGGAAAAAAGAAATTAAAAAGGAAAAAGAAAAAAATGAAAAAAAGAAATTAAAAAGGAAAAAGAAAAAAAGAAAGAAATTAAAATGGAAAAAGGAAAAAAAAAAAAAAAAAAGAAGGAAAAATGAAATTAAAAAGGAAAAAGAAAAAAGAAAAAAAAAGAAATTAAAAAGGAAAAAGAAAAAAAAAAAAAAAGAAAAAAAGAAATAACTGAGGGGTATATTGGACATTTCACCCAAGGCCAATTCCTAATTTCCCGCGGAAATGACCTATTAGACTGAAATTGAGACCTCAGGGACTTTTCAGATTAAATTGGAATGTCAGGGACTGAAACGATGAGAGAGGCATAGTACAGGGACTAAACAGACTTTAGCCCATAAAATTATAACCAACATTGTAGTAATCAAATTATTAAACGTTTTCCGATTTGGCTAATTTTTTTGTAGGATTCATATGTGTGTATGTAACTAGAGAATGAATGGTTTAGATTATCATACTGCAGGATGCTACAAATTAAGGAAAAATTGTCTATTTACCCAAATTTGAGCTACACTAACTCTATTTACCCATGGGAAACCCTAGCAGAGCCGCTCTGTTAGGGGTGGGAGTTCTGGCCTGGCTCCTCAAGACTTGTCCCCCATCCTCGATGGGGTTCGTTTCCGATACCGTCTTTGGGATTGAATGAAGTGTTCTCGTTGTCTGGCGTTGCCAAGCAACAGGGGCTGTTAGGTAGTCAGGAGATCGGAATCATTGGGTTGCGATCTGGCTCTGGCCAAGGATTGAAGACCTCGTCGGACATCGGCCTGGTGGTTGAGCGTTTGAGACCCAATTTGAAGGGTGCAGCGTTCGGTGGTGTGACAAATTGGAACGTTTGTGGCTTGTCATTTCGATCTCTGGGAGGATCGATGGTGGCGGAGAGCAGTGGCGGTACAGAGTGGTCTCGACAGTCGCGGCTTAAAGATGGGAAGATGTCAGATCGGTGGTCGGGTTCAGGATTTGCCATTGACGCACGATTGATCGGAGGGATCTGGGTTTGGCGGAGCACTAACCCGATTTCGATGTTGAATCATATCAAGACTGGTGGGGTCGATGGTGGTAACCGGGCTCGAGTGAACGGAGCCGGGATGGGTTTTTTTCCGGCGAAGGAACGGGGCGCGTTAGCTGGGGTCGAGGTTAGGGCAGATCTGGGTGCCCAGAGAGAATTTGGGTGCCCCGATGTGGACTTGGGCCTCTTTCTGTTTGGACTACCCATGGTGGGCCTTGTCTTCTGTTTGGATTCGCATTTGGGATCTAGGAGATTTTCTATGGGCTCACTTTTCGGCTGCACTTTGGAATTGGAATTTCAGCTACTTAGGTAGAAGATTGCTCTCTACTCAACGCATTATTTTGCGTGGAGTAGGCAAGGTCGGTCACACTACCGGCAGTTACCTTGATAGAAGGTTACCCTCTATTCGACAGATATCTTTGCGTGGAAGTATGGTTGGCCATACTATTGGTACTGTTTTACATTGCCCGGGCTCTGCCCGGTGCTTCATCAAATGCTTTATAACATTCCTTATTATTCTTGTTCGGTTTTATTTTCGATGCCTTGTTGCATCTAGTATTGTTTTTATTATGTTTCAATTTGATGTAGTTACTACATCTATAAGTTGTAATCTTTCTTCTTATTATTAATAAAGTGGTTGATTATTATCCTCAAAAAAAAAAAAAAAACTCTATTTACCCAAACATTTTATAAGATTGCCCATTGTTTTATTGCCCCCCCCCCAAATAAAAATTTACTGGGGTTTTACCATCTCTGGCGACCTCTTTAGGAACCTCTGCCCAGTGACTGAATTCTGACGACCCATAACAGAAGTCCGGCAAAGTCTAAAAAGTCATTATTGAAGGGCAAAGTTGTATTTTTACATTTAAATTGGATAAGTGGACATTTATTGGGCTCAAATTAGATAAATGGTCAAAATCCTCACTTTTCAAATTTAAAGAGATCCTATTTAGATCCTCTCACTAATGGTTTGAAATTACATTATAAAATAAAAAATAAAAAATCTTATAAACAAATATAAAATAAGAGGTGTCCTTGTTCTCTATAAACATGCGCGGGCACTTGTCCAAAGAACAAAACTGCGCACGCATCAGTCATCTTTCAAAAATTTCAGATCATCCCCATTTAGTTTTAAACAACCCAAGCTTGTAACGGTAGGGAAGACCAAAGATGGGTAGGAAACTTGGAAATAATGGAGAGCCACTCCAAATTATAGATCGTGTCTTTCATTCTCGAAAGAAGCATTAGGCAGGAATGGGTTCCAAGCCTGATGGAGTAATGGGTACGGCATTCACAGCTTTGGCCAAGTCGTAAGGTTTAGCTGCCGCGACTGAGAAGGACAAAGGGATTTATTTGATATTTTTTAAGCTCGGGCGGTGCTTACATTTGTTTGTTTTGACTTTCATGATTGTTATGTAAGAAAACTTCGGGAAGATAGGTTGTGCAGGGAAGCTGTTGGATGAAATGACTTAAATAACTAGAAGAGTGTTGTGGACGGCCGTAATTTGTGTTTATGAGATTTCAGGACATATAGCACTTTCGACTTTCGATAAATGGTGGATTAATATTCAGCTGCACTGGATGATATGAGCTGGTATCAAAGCTTGGTTGATGAGATGAAGGGTTTGATGCCTTGGACCATTGTGATTGCTATTATGGTGATAAAGAAACTGATAGATCGCTCTTTGATCGGTGCCATGCTTGAGAAGCATCGTATTTCTTGGAATGTGATATAGATGAAGTCTTCAGATTAGGCCATTAACCATTTCTCTAATACATGCAGTTATTCAATGGAAATGCTTATGAGTGTCGTGGGAAGAGTTTTTTTTTTGGCTCAAAAAGAGGGATAAGAGAGGCAAAGAAACCTCCTTACCACCCTATGTTAATAAAGAAAAAAAAGATACAAAAAGAGGGGGACGAAGCCAAGACCTCCATAGCAGAACACACCAAACATTAAAGAACAACTAGCTAACGAAAACGAAATTGTGGAAGACCTAGACAGTCACTATTGCAAGTCGAAACAATGAATGGAGGAGTCACGTCCCACCAGACTAAGCTTGTAAAAGTAGTACCATGATTTGCCAAGATGTCAGCAACTCTGTTACCTTCACGAAAGATATGTGAGGAGGTTAGTCCTTTGTCCTTTTCATTTTATTGATCGAGCAACATGATACTTTTTTTCGATATTATTCTAAAAAATATTCAGTCCTGACTAATATTTAAACATTAGGTAAGAGTGAAAGCATAAGGTGCTGTATAGGCTCTGGTTTGCTCTACGCTCCAATCAAATTCAGTTAATAAAACATATTTTAGATGGTTTTGTCTACTTTTACCAAAAAATGAAGAGGGGTTATCTGTTTTGTCATCATATCATAACAGTTCAATAATCGAATATATATATATATGCATTTGCCTATGACTTAGGTCTTCTTCATTCTGTTTAGTGTAATTGTTGATTTTTCTGATTTTGTCTACGAACAGAGAGAATTACTAAAATTCAAAGAAATTAGGGTCATTCATGGCTCAATGCTTTTGTTAGACAAGGTATCTTCCCTATTTGAATTTGTTAACTTAATCAAAATTGCACTCATAATAACAATACAAATATACAAGTATGATGAACAAAGTATAAGGATATAGAAACTAAAATCGATTAGTCATAATAGATCTTCTCCTCTGAGCAATCATGTATGCAGTCTCTCATGCAATCGGGCAGAGTTTAATATAGTGCTTGCGATTGCTAGAGCAGGGACCTAAGACTCTTTATATAGGCATTATAGGGCTTAGTACCTCCCATAAAGGATTCTAAGTCCTAATTAATATAGGCCTTTATCAACATGTATTGTACATATAGGAATATTTATGATACAAGTAATGGCCAAAATATGTATTGTATCCATCATGAACAAGGACATAAACTAAAATATCATAACATTGCCCAATTACTTATCTGCAAGATATGTAGCTAAGGTTGCTGCATGCATTCCTTATTGAGTATTGATAAGTCCATTAAAAATCTTACAGAATCGACAACTTTTGGGAGAGGTGAAATTGCTGCCAGTAAACGGCGAAGAAATGGATACTAGGTGTGTGTATATAAGTATAAGCCAAGAGACTTGGACAATTTATTGGTGCAAAAGAAGCTCTGACTAACAGCAAACTAGAAACAACAAAACAAAGCAACGGAACTGTACTTGAATGAACCCATTCTGAAGAAACTGAATACAGAGGAGAAGAAACAGAGCAAGGGTAGGAGGAGAAATAAAGAAACACACAACACGTATAGGGAAGAACAGAATGAACAATACAAAACCGCACATATAAAGGTGAAATTGCAAATTAAAGGTGAAACTTGTCCGGTTAGTTTGCTGTTTGAAGTTAGATGGTAGGCGATGGATGGTGAAGGTGCATGCCTACTTTCTCAAGGGAACTAAGAGATCTATTTAGGGACTTGGGGCATACATGCCTAATTTTTAATTTTTTTTTTTTTTGGTACAGAATTGGACCCACAATTTTAGGCCTAAGACTTGCATACCCTGGTCATCATTCTGAATAATGTTTTTTTTGCTTCTTTTCTTTTCGATCTGGTACAATGGTTTATATGTAGTAGTGAATTGAGATGACTTCTATGACAGTCATGCTGCTGAGGCATTTTTGTTGATGGTGGAGTCAGAAAATTTTATTGGCAAGGGCGAAATTTAGAAGATATGAGATTTACTTTGCCTCCACATAGTGATGCATGCCTCCCTGGCAATCTTAAATAGCTTATTTTTGAGACATTTAATCAAAAACATTTGTCGCAGTTCTCAAGGAACAACCCTAACCAACCTGATTGAGAATACGTATAGCAAAATCCCGAGAGCTCCAAGAAAGTCGGAGCAGCGAAAACCCTAAGAAATTTTCTATGCCGCTTCCGGCGGCGCGTCCATGGGACGTCGTCGTCGGACGGGCAACCTAGTTGTGTCAGGCCATCGGTGCGGGCCAGGAGGTTTTGAGCAGGAACAGAGGGCTGGAGTGACTGGGTTGCGTTTGGAGAGAGAACGACAAGCATAGGGGCTCCTCATTTGTTTCGTTTTCGATCTACGTGGTGGCGGTTTTTTCGAGCAAGGGTGGTGCGACGGAGAGGTTCCGGTGTGCGGCGAAGGCGGTTGTCATTGCGGTTCCCCTGGTTTGGGGTTGAGAAGGTCTGACGGAGGCTGTGGCGATCGAACCTGTATCTTCTCAGATTTCGGTTTGGAATCGTGATCCATGACGATCCAGCCGACGACGTTAGTTGGTGATGGTTCGGTGTAGCGACGATGGTCCGTCGGAAGCCGAGGTACTGGTCCGGCAACACAGGCAGGTTCGCTCCGACCCGCGCTCCCTGGCTTGGTTTCTGGGCCTTTGGTCTTCCTTTGGGTACTGGGTCGAATCTGTGGGCTGGTTTTTTTTTTTACTCCTTTATGTTATTTTCTAGTGTCTGTAGGCCTGTTTTGGGCAATCTAGTGGTTTTTTTTTTCCTATCTAGGGGCAAAGGAAATCCCTAGGGTTTTCCTCTCTGTGTGTAGCAATTGAGGTAAAGTCTGGTGCTATGTAGGTTGGCTTCTCTAGGCGTACACCAATTGAGGTCTCTAGGCGGCTAGGGTGGTCATGGCATGAACTTAGATAGTTTTGGAGTTTTGTTTCTTTGGCTAGGCACTTTCATAATTGTACGTATTTGTTTGCAATGAGGGTCACCTATCATATGTTTGGCGTCTTGTGTCATTTGAATTCTGTTGGTATGAGACAACCTATGATGTACGTGCTTTCTGGTCATTGATAAGTAATGAAGTTATCTATTTCTCACAAAAAAAAAAAAACCCAAAAACAGAAAGGGTTTAGGCATCAGTTTTTGGGTTGAATCTATTAAATCCATAGTCAGATATACCAAGTATTAATTACCAACAGAATAAGCATCTTGGCAAGACCGTAAACTTGTTCTTCAATTGCTTGAAGATTAATGAAACTAAATTGTCCTATTGGTCTAGTCAGATCATAATCTCATACAGACAATCTCCATAATGCTAGTTTACTTCCTTTTAAAAATACAAAAGTCTATGAATGAAGTTTCCGACGTCTTACACGGGAGTGGGACTTGTGCTACTGATTCCTGAATTGTCTTGTTTTTTATGGGCTTGTTCATAGTTTTCTTCAATTTAATAGCAAATTTTAATGTTTAAACCCCGTTTGGCAAGATCAAACAAGTTTTTTACTTCTGTGTAATGGCATCTTAATCACCAGGAATACTTGCAAGGTATGCGAAGTCACCTGAGAGGTCTTATCAACCTCTATTTAATTATGTCTGCAGTCAGTCATGGACTGTACGTGTCAGAAAGAGATGTTTTATTTTTTAATTTTAATTTGTTACATTATATATCTAACATGAAATTGACCAGGAGGCTCAGACTAGAAGAATGATATCATTATCTAATGCGATCCTTGACTAAGCTTCACTATTTTTCTTTCTTGATTTTCCTAACCACATTCAACTTTCTCTGGTTTTGATGATGGTGGTGATAATATGGCCTGCAAAATTATTTATTGCTTATTCACAATTCCTTAAGATTATCCTCTCAAACTTCTAATCTGTTCTTGTTGTTTCATCTTTCCTAACTTCAACTAAAATCTTGTTGAGAATTGGGAGGCAAATGGGCGGTTGTGAGGGCAATGTTAGAGTTTCACTTTCTTCCATAATCCTATTCTTGTTCAACTTGTTTCAGTCACATAATTGCTTTTCAATTTATAACATAACTGCAACCCAATCACTGTCACTTGGACAAACTCTTATCTCTCCCAGCCACGAGTTTGAATTAGGCTTCTTCATTCCTAATAATTCTGGGAATCAATATATGGGTATCTGGTATAAGGAAATTTCTCCTAGAATATTTGTATCGGTGGCCAACAGATCGAGAGAATCCAGTTACTGTTTTAGATCCTCCAGCTAGTCTAATAATCAGCAGCAATGGAAATCTGGAGCTTGTAGATGGAAAGCAACAGTCTTTCTGGTCAACCAATATAAGTGGAGTACCATCAGCATCAGCATCAAATAGTAATAATACCACCCTTGTTGTTCTCTCCGATGATGGAAACTTGATTCTCAAAGATGGTCTATCAGTGGAACCTTTATGGCAAAGTTTTGATTATCCTGGAGATACTTTCCTACCACCCAATACAGCACTCGGGTTCAATACTAAAACTGGAGAGAGACATGTCTTGACTTGCTGGGCAAGTAACAGTGATCCATCCCCAGGAAAATTTGTTGTTGGAATTGCGCCACAGAGGCCACCAGAAGCATTCACTTGGAGATTAGATTCAAGTGCAACTCCATACTGGAGAAGTGGACCATGGGATAAAACAAAGTTCATTGGGATACCAGAAATGGATCCTACTTATCTAAATGTGTTCAACCTTGTAGAAGACGTAGAGAAGGGAACTGCATATATCTCTTTTAATACATACAACAGCTCCCCTGTCACAAATCTGGTGATTTCACCTGAAGGCGTTTTAAAGCAAATGCGTAAGAGAGAAGACAAAGATTGGTATGTAGCTTGGGAGGCTCCCAATAGTACATGTGATATTTATGGGTCGTGTGGTCCTTTTGCAATTTGCAAAAAGGATGAAAACTTAATTTGTAAGTGTTTGAAAGGGTTTGTGCCAAAGTCAGAGGAGGAGTGGAGCAAAGAAATCTGGACCGGAGGGTGCGTGAGGCGAACTAACTTATTGTTTGTACCCACATTTACATGTTCACTCGGACATAGCTAATGTGCATGGTTATTGAATGACTTCTAATTACAATGAGCTCCTCAACAAGTAATTTGGGCCGGTAGCCAGAAATGTTGGCCGATGAATAATTGGACACTTCGTTTGGTCCAAGTCGAGTTATACAAAGCTAGGCATTTAGTTATCGGCCGGCCCGTAGTCATCAATTCGAAAAGAGATTTATTGTCTGAAAGCCCATCAGCCAATTGCTCAAATCACTTAAGTCAGTTTCCAACTTGGACTCGACAACTTGGAAAGAAAGTAGCCGATTGACAGGGAAGGCCGATAAGCGATAAAGATGAAATTTGATCAAGTTAGTGTTTCAGTCGAATTGAAGTTCGTTAGCCGATAAGGAGAGTTCAATCCAAGATATATAGTCTACTTCAAGGTTAATTACAGCCGTTGATGACGACCATCAGAGCCGATCAAGATAGAATCCAGCGTCAAGTCAGCCAACGATAAGTATTGGAGCCAAATCAAGATAGAGTCACTGAGCCAAGAGGAGGCCGGATTCCACTCAACTTCAAAGAGCCAAGAGATCAGTTCAAGTCACATAGCAGCCAATATAAATAGAAGCATCGACAGAAGACATCACACACACAACTCCAGCTAAAACTCCATCATGGGTTTCTTTTTATTTTTCTTAGCTCCAGATTAGTTTCATTGTCTTTTCAATTCTTAGTTGTTAGCTCTGCTAGTTCAAGTCATTTCACTTCGTTTTCCTTGTAACCTAGTATCGATATTTCAATTGTTTCCTTTGCTACTTTTTGGTAATAGTTGATAGTTTTATTCTTCAAGCCGTTTACTTTTTCGCTATTTACGTTATCGTTTATTTAGTTTCTTGCAATTTACTTTCTTGTTCTTTATTCTTCTGCACTTAATTTAGAGTTTAATTCCTTACTCTTTTACTATTGTGTTTATGTTTTTGCACTAGGAGTAGTTTAACATACTTATTGGTTACCAATCATCATTCGCCTCACCCATTGAACAACCCAAAAGTCCTTGATCCAAAGGCATCGAACCCTCAGCCGAGATTGTTCCTTCCTCGGCTTTCAGTCGCTCGACGAAGTCAGAACACGCGCACTACATCTACAATTACACACTTGGCCTTCTGGCCGTGTGTTGGCACACCCCGCAAACTATTCATCGAGAAGGACATTTGTTCCTTGATCTCTCGGCTATCTTGGCCGAGGTGATTTTTAGAGGCAACACTTATCTTCATGTGGTAAGTCATTGAGAAGAAAAAGAGATGGATTTTGGAAGATGGATGGTATCAAACTCCCAGATTATTATGAATTTGTGCGGCTTGATCAGAATGCTGAAGATTGCCGCATATGGTGCTTGAATAATTGCTCTTGCTTGGCATATGCAAATGTAATTGGAATAGGATGTTTGGTCTGTTCCAAAAGCCTTATTGACATCTAACAGTTCTCCTTTGGTGGACAACAACTTTGCCTCCGTCTCACACATTCAGAACTAGGTAACAGTACTAGTGCTGCTCTTGAATGATTAGTGGGATAGTATGACGTTATTTTTCTCGTTAGCAAATACTTGTGTCAAAATTGTGTTTGTGTGATTGCCATTATAGGACTGCATTTGTTGATCAGTCCTTAATCATTGTTCCATCTAGTGTTTTCACAAAGTCCATACTGGTACCCTTTTTAAACATCAAGTTGCCAGAAATTCTAACCAACTTCGGAGTAAAACCCCAATCAATGGATGCAGAAATCATGAAAAAAAAAAATCAAAGAGTATGAGGTACGACCATTGAAGGCGAAGGCAAGTAATGCACAAGGTGTACAACATCTCTAGATTCCTTGATTGATTTCACGATTTCAAAGATTGGGAAATACGTATACGTACGTCCACGTTTTTTCGATAGAGGCAGAAAACGAAAAAAAAAAAAAAAAAAAAGGGCTAAATACTGGTTACTACCCTGTGATTTAGGTCCAAAATCAATTCAGTCCCTGGACTTCTAATTTCATCAAAAACACCCATGCACTTTCAATTTTGATCTAATAGGTCCAATTCGTTAATATTTTGTTATGGGTTCAAGTTATAATTGGATTATTTATTGAAAAACTATTTATTTTTAATAGTAGGACTCACTCCTAAATTGACTATGCAGGCCACCTCGACACCACATCATAAAATATAGGCCATATATGAGC
Organism: Rosa rugosa; assembly: GCF_958449725.1. Classification (NCBI taxonomy): domain Eukaryota; kingdom Viridiplantae; phylum Streptophyta; class Magnoliopsida; order Rosales; family Rosaceae; genus Rosa; species Rosa rugosa. The sequence goes on from NC_084822.1 coordinate 9,965,237, forward strand.
CACGTTAACAAGTTAGATAACTCAATTGTAGGAAAACTAACAAATTGGACCTATTATATCAAAACTAAAAGTGTAGGGGTGTTTTTGATTAAATTAGAAGTTCATGGACTGAATTGATTTTGGACCCAAACTACAGGGTAGTAATTTGTATTTAGCCCAAAAAAGAATATAGAATTGAGATTGATGGAGTCCAAGGGATTCAAGAGAGGTCAATTGTGTACCATAAGAAAAAATATGTTTACGGTGTGTTTTATGTAATTATTGCCAAGAAATCTACAACACAACAAGGTTTGACATGGTTCCGTCGGTGGGTAGTGATGGAGTTACAAAAGGAAAAGCAGTAGCTATTTGCCATATATACACCGATACCACTCATTGGAACCCTAAGAGCAAATGCACCCTAAGAGTCAATAGGCAAAGGCAAAAGGCAAGGTTTTGCCTCCCATTTGTGCACTATTCACTAATATTGCCTTTGCCTCCCAATTTTTTCATGCACCCCAAATAGGCAAGGTCAATGCCTCTCAATCATTCAATATTTAATCCAATGGTTCTTTTCTTTTCTAGACGTAATCCAATGTTGGAACAAGAGCAACTGATTCAAATATATATGATCGCACCATGTTTAACTACAAGACAAAGCCATTATCTTACGTCAGCTTCCATGTGAAGCCCATGTGCCTATATTGATCGACCAAGTCAAAGTCCAAGACTTGCCATTGGGTTTGGTCGGGAAGGCCTCTAGTCGTCCAACGAGTTTGGGGTGCATGCAGCTTTTTTTATTTTTTTGCCATTTTGGCTGGTCTTGGACGTCCAAGACCATTGAGGTGCATTTGCTCTAAGCATTTTGCCTTCCCAGTCCTCAAAATAAAGGCAGGAAATACAATCCCTGTCTGTCATAGGCTTATGTGGGTTCCTATGTAACCCATGCATGCATATCCATGAAGACCAAGTTAATTGTTTGTCGATTATATATAACATAGTGTAAAAGTAAATTGACAATTGGAAATTGGTCTACTCATTTCATTTCATAGTCCATTTATATAGGGATAGAATTACAACGGAAATATCGATTACATTAATGATACTAAATGCTGATTGATCCGTAATTGTGTTGATTGATGGTAATCACTGATTCCTTGATTCCCTCTCCGTCAGTTGCTTTGACGAAGGCACACAATATGTTTTTCCTTTAACACTCCCCCTTGTGCCAAGTCAAAGCGAAATGGTGCATGAGTTGTTGCCTCACTAAAAACCTTGCCAAGTAACAATAAAAACCCTGTGGGACAAAAAATACGCCTTGGTCGAAGGAAAAGAGCACAACGCACCTTTTACATTTGTGGATGACATGTGTGTGTTAGACTCCCCCTGACGTCTACACCTCCCCCTGATACTTACATTAATCAGGGGAACTTGGAAAGTCTTCGCATTCCTATGCTTTTCACATGTTTCTCAAATATGGCAGACAGGACCCACCCCGGATTTCACCCTGAAATCCGAAGTGGACCTGCGGGGCCCACCTTAGAAGAAATTTTGCCAAAAATTTGGCAGAACTTCCCCTAAAGTGGACAACCCAAAACCTGTAGAAAGAAAATTTACACTTCTAAATCATCCATCCTTAATCTCCTGAAGCCACCCTGCTCCCCCAAACAACACCAACCAAAATCATATGACACAAAACACAACTTAAATAACATTAATTTCCTCAGGTAGTCAGAACAAATCTAATAGCAAGGGTGATCAAGGAAAACCTAAATCAAATAAAAACGCGGAAGCCACGCTGTTGTCTATGCCTCAACTCCAATGTACGCCCGACCTCAACTAATTTCGCCTGCAAACTGGGCATTTGAAACCGAAGGGCCCAAGGGAAAGTACATAAAAACGTTAGCGTGAGTGGACAAAAATAAATAATTGTAAAAACATAAGAGTTTATACTTTCCCACATTTATCTTTTTAAAAACCCGATGCATGCAACAATTTAAAGAAACACAACAATTTTAGTTCAGCTCAAGAAAACCGACTAGCCCCGCTAGCCACAACCAAGCAAAGAGGAAAGAACTCTGATACTCATGAAAATGAGACCAGCCCCGCTGGTTAAGGGAATCGGACTAGACCCCGCTAGCCCAGCAATAATATAATGAGTAGGGGAAGATGATAGCCATACGAATAAGCCACGCAGGCTTGGTTGGGTGATAGCCTCCCAGGCTAAAGAACTCCCATAACTCCCGTAATATACCCTTACGCCACTAAGTGTAGCGATAGGATACTGGGCTACAGAATTACTGTCACAGAGACAGTAACCTGCGCCACAAAGGCAGAAGGGCTACGGTGATCCCATCACCTCGCCACAAAGGCGGAAAATCAATGCTAGCATGATAAAATCACCCCTCAGTATGGCACAGGGAAACATAACCGAAAATCCAGTAAATCCAAAATACATAAGGCTTCCTCCATCTCTCGTAAAAGAATTTCCAACGACGTGTCCCACACGCCAAAAGTATCTCCAAATTAATAGCAAAAGCGAGAAATAATAATAAATCGTAATCCCCGTAAACCGAAACAAAACAAATTCTAAAATCATCATCAAGGCATTCCCAATGCCAAAATCGAAAGTCGATAAATAAATAGGAAAGATCAATAAATCAACGGCGTGTCCCACACGCCAAAATATTCTCGGGTCAATAATGAATAAGCAAGGAAGTTCAATGATGAATTAATATTCCATTTTGGAAAATTCCCTGGAAAATACTTTATTGAAAAACAACATAAATCATAATTTCGAATCCAAGCATAACAAAATTAATATCCGAAAGTCATAACCGAGATAATTCATAAACAATCTCAGAAAATCATTATTGAAAGCAAAACCACGAGATAAACCGAAATCAAATTCCGAAATCAATTCATATGCTCTAAAAGTAATATGTTAATTAAATAAAGCATTAATTCAAGGAAATAAACGCATGCATCATTATTTAAAACAAAAGTCCACTCACAGTACTATTCCGACGATCACGCATTCGTGTTCCGTCATCGAGCAATAGCTCGGTACGTCGTCCTGTACACAATTATATTCCGTGAATAATTCTTCAATAATTTAATACAACTCCTAAAATCAACTCCTCATAATTTCACCTCCCAATTCTCCTCGGATTTAGCCCAAATTATACCACTAATACCAATTCGTTAATTTAAAGGTTCCAAGGCAGAACCGAGAGATATCCGACGGTCGGATTCTCGTAATTCGATAATCGAAACCTTAAATTTCAAAATCCATAAATAATTCTAAGTTTCTCTAAAAATTACCAAATTTCACATACAAGCTCTACACAATTAATAGGATTTAATGGGCTAAAAACCGGAATTAAAACACTGCTCTACGCGCCTCCACGCGCTACCCACAGTGGCGGCGCGTGGGGTCCACGCGCCGGCAACCACTACCTCCGATGACCACCAAAATCCGGCAATAGCATCAACACAACAGACCCAACAATTTTCCCAACAGCAACACATTCTAATTTTACCTTGAAGTAGTCGAATCCAACCAGTGAAGAAAAGCCCCGAAACCTGAAGAACCCTAGAAATGCAACTCGTTAATTCGACCTCTACAAAGCAAATTGGAATGAAATACTTTAGGGGAAATGATCTCCATCAAAAACCGAACCTTCGACGTTAACTTGGTGGCCGGAGGTGGCCGGAATTGCCGGAAATCGGCGAAAACCCCAAACTGCAGCCGGAGAGAACTTTGCTTCGATCCGAGCTTTTCCGGCCAAATCGTTGAAAACAAAGGGCACCAGCGTGACAAGGGGGAGGAGGCGACCCTGTGGTGGCCGGCTTTCTGCCGGGTGATGGCCGGACGGCGGCCAATCGAAGGGAAGAAGAATTTCCCGAAGGAGAAAGAGGGAAAAATCGGGGGAGAGGAGAGAGAAAGGTGGGTTTCCGGTTTTGGAAACCTACCACAGTAAATTTCCTTATATATATAATTTTCTTACCATGAACAGTAACTTTCTTAAATCACTCATAACTTTCGCATACGAACTCTGATTTAGGTGTATCACATGTCCACGGACTCGGTTTAACGTCCTCTACGACTTTCAAGAAGGAAGTTTTCTCAAATTTTGGCCTGATCAAAAAGTCAACTTTTAGGGCCACTAAAATACCGAGTTAGAGTAAAAAGTGAGAGTAGTTGTCATTTACCGTCCAAATGACTAGTAAACGGGTAAGTGAAAATACGGGATGTTACAATGGCCTTAGGCAATGATTTGGTGAACAAATCTGCCACATTCTCCTCAGATCTTACTTGATTCACTTGAATCTTGAGGAGGGCCTGTTGTTGCTGATTGTAGAAAAACTTTGGCGATATGTGTTTTGTATTATCACCCTTGATATATCCTAGCTTCATCTGTTCGATGCAAGCTGCATTATCTTCATAAATGCAAGTAGGCTCTTCAGTGGTAGAACTCAAACCACTAGTCCCTCGAATATGTGTGATGATAGCTCTTAACCATACACATTCACGAACCGCCTCATGTAGAGCAATGATCTCTGAGTGGTTCGAGGAGGTAGCCACAAGGGTTTGCTTGGTTGATCTCCAAGATATCGCCGTGTTCCCAATGGTGAATACATAACCAGTTTGGGAACGACCTTTATGTGGGTCAGAGAGGTACCAAACATCAGCAAAACCAACCAAAACATTATTTGGCGTTTCGGTGTAGTGAGTGGCGCTTTCGCCATCAACATTTCCTTTAGGGATTGCAGTTCCATTTGCGGTCCCTTTTGTCTTTCTGTAGGGAAAGAACAGTCCCAAGTCAATGGTTCCTTTTAGGTATCAAAAATGTTCTTGATACCATTCCAGTGACGCTGCGTTGCCGCTGAGCTAAATCTAGCTAACAAGTTCACTGAGAATGCAATGTCTGGTCGAGTACATTAGGCTAGGTACAATAATGCGCCTATTGCACTTAGATAGGGAATTTCAGCTCCCAACACCTCTTCGTCATCTTCCTTTGGACGAAATGGATCTTTCCTTGCATCCAAGCTTCGACCGATCATGGGAGTGCTAGCAGGATGCGCTTTGTCCATGTTATATCGCCTGACTTTTGGACATACGCAGACTGGTGGATTAGTATTCCACAAACTCGGTGTTCTAGTTCAAGGCCTAGATAGAATCGAGTTTTCCCAAGATCCTTCATCTCAAATTAGGATTTCAAGTAGCTCGCGGTTTCTCTTATTTCATCAAGAGTACCTATTATGTTCATATCATCGACATATACTGCTACAATTGCAAATCCGGAACTTGTTTTCTTTATGAATACGCAGGGGCATAATTCATCGTTCTTATATCCCTTCCCAATCAAGTAGTCACTTAGACGGGTATACCACATCCGCCAGGATTGTTTCAATCCATAAAGTGAGCGTTTCAACCTAATTGCAAACGCACTCCGTGGTTTAGAGTCACTTGACTTGGGTAATGTAAGGCCATCAGGCACTTTCATATATATCTCTGAATCTAGATCCCCATAGAGATATGTAGTAACCACATCCATGAGCTGCATTTCCAGTCCTTCGAAAATTACTAAGCTAACTAAGTAGCGGAACGTTATAACGTCCATTACAGGAGAGTATGTCTCCTCGTAGTCAATTCCAGGGCGTTGTGAGAAAACTTTGCGCCACAAGGCGAGCCTTGTACCTCAGGACTTCATTCTTCTCATTACACTTTCTAACAAAGACCCATTTATGTCCTACAGGCTTTACACTTGGTGGGGTTAGCACTACCGGACCAAATACCTGTCTCTTTGTCAGAGAATCTAATTTTGCCTGGATTGCTTCTTTCCATTTAGGTCAATCTGCTCTTTGTTGACATTTTGCAACAGAGTGTGGTTCGATATCATCGTGCTCTATGATTCCTTGAGCAACATTATATATCATCAATGTGTATGGAAGATCTTTCTATCAACTCATACGCACTCTCATAATCCTTTGAGATTTCTTTGTTCTCTGGAATCATTTTAAACATCGGAGCGTCCTCTAGTATTGTTTCATCGACATAACTATAATCAGAGACAATCTCATGAGAGGGATTCTGTACATTGATGATTGGTTTGTGCCTTACTCACCCTCTTCTTCCTTGGGTGAGTGTCAATCGAACCAAGTGGCCTCCCCCTCTTCCTTGGGGAGCCACGGCCTCAACCACACCTCCACTAAGTGCGGTTGCAGTGCCTCTATTTGCGGCACCGTGCCCCTTGTTGGGGACTTCTAACCTTGCAGGCACATTTGCAGCTGGTATATGTGATCTCGTCACTTTTGCGATATCAGTAAACGCATCAGGCATCGAATCTGCTACATTCTGAAGATCGATTTATTCTTTTCACTTCACTTTCACTTTGTGAAGTGCGGGGATCAAAATGAGACAGAGTGGGGACAAACCACGACAATTCCTGTCGTTCCCTTGGAATATCATTTTTCCTATCTCCCCCTAACGACGGGAAGACTGTCTCATCAAAGTGACAGTCCGCAAATCTAGCGGTAAAGAGATCGCCTGTCAAGGGTTTCCAAATAGCGGATAATTGTTGGGGATTCGTATCCAACATAAATACTTAATCGTCTCTGAGGACCCATTTTAGTGCGCTGTGGGGGCGCAATAGACACATATACTGCTCAACCAAATATGCGTAAGTGTGAAATGTCAGGCTCATATCCAGTTACCAACTGGTACGCAGAAAATGGTTGGCTAGCTGTGGGTCTGAAACGAATAAGTAAAGCTGCGTGCAATATTGCATAACCCCAGGCAGATATAGGCAGGTTGGTGCGCATAACCAATGCCCTAGCCACCATCTGTAGCCTTTTGATCAGATGGTGGCTTCTGCGAGACCGTTTTGTGTATGCACATGGGGTACAGGATGCTCTACATCGATCCCAATAGGCATGCAATATTCATCAAATGCTTTTGATGTAAACTATCCAGCGTTATCAAGCCTTATAGACTTGATAGGGCGATCAGGGTGGTGAGCCCTTAAACGTATAATCTGTGCTAGGAGTTTTACAGCATTTCTTGTGGACAATAAAGCGACATGTGACCAGTGTGTCGAAGCATCCACCAGAACCATAAAGTACTTGAATGGTCCTCATTCTGGATGGATAGGTCCACAGATATGTCCTTGTATCCTTTGTAAGAATGGAATGTTTTATGTTATATCTTTAGCATAGAGAGGTCTCGATCCTGTTTTTGCTAAAGAGCAGGCTTTGCAAAACGAGTAATGTGCCTTTGAGATAGTCAGTGAGGCATAATGGGAGGGAGGTAGTGCTTTTGGTACTTCAGAAGGCAATGACTGCATTTGAGCAATACTAGAACCGACACCTTGCAGTGTGACAGATCTTTGTCCCATTTTATGTTTCACTCGAAAGAAGGGATGTCCATATGAGTTTTTTTTTTTTAAATACGGATCATCATGTCACGACCGGTGTGCCCTAGGCGGTCATGCCAAAGCCTGTATGAGTCAGTGTCCCACATTTCATTATGGGTGACAATCTAGGATTCAATGATCCGAATCGTAGTGAGGTACAGTCCACTAGATTGACTCATGAGTTTCTCTAAAATGTGTTTCCTTCCACATTCATTAGAGGTAATATAAAAGTATTCAGTTCCATTCTCACAGTGTGTTTTTACATGATAACCGTTGGCACGAATATCTTTGAATCTTTAACAAGGTTCGATTAGCTCTTGGTGCATACAGAGCATCTTTAGAGTATTTCTATTTTAGTAGAATGATAATCTTTTCATTCTATTAATTTTTTTTCTCTAGATGTATTGCTTTACATCTTTATAGTGCAATTTTGAACCATGTAAATATGTGTAGTAAATAAATTTGAATAAATTCAGTGCTTCAAAATAAAATTCAAAATTTATTAATAAGCCAACGATAATCAAATCAAGGTCTTTGTTCAGAAATCTAATTCATCAAACCATTCTTTAAGACCAAATAATAGTCTAATCAAAAATGAGGCATTATGCCTTCACAACTGTCTTTGGAAAATAGATAAAGCAGGTCAGTCAAAAACTAGTGCATCCATTGACTGAGCAAGTTCCTTGTTGCCATTGAGGTCTGCAATTGTGAGGTTGACATCTGGGTCATGGCCTCCTTCTTCCATATAGTGAGTTCTTTGTTCTTTAGACTCCCTATATCTCTTGTAAGTGGCTGCAACTATGTTGCTTGCTTGGCAGTTCTTGTACCAATGCCCAATGACTCCACATCTATAGCATGGTTCATTGCCAACTCTATCCTGTTTGACTGAAGGGTTCTTAGGTGCCTTTTGCACCTTGTTTCCATCACCTCCACGTCCCTTTCCACGTGGGTAGGGATCAACACGTCCAAACCCCTTTGCATTGGAGTTCTTTCCACCTTTTATTTTTCCATAATTAGCCTCGGGAATTTTCTTTGTCCCAGTGGGCCTAGCATTGTTGTTCAAGAGATCCTCATTTTGCCTCTCAGCCACTTGCAGTAGGCTGATCAACTTATTGAAGGTTGTGATTCTTTTGTTGTCATACTCCAGCCTATACTTGTCCGCTAGCATAAACGCTGAAGTAGGAAAGGTGGAAAGAGTCTTGTAGATCATATCATCTTCTGTGATTTCCCTTCCACAGAAATTGAGACGTGCCTTTAAGCGCAACATGTCCTTGTTGAAGTCATTGACCCTTTTATAGTCAAGCAAGCGGATTCCATTCCACTGAACAGCCAGTCCTGGGAGCAAAGTATCGTGAATGTTCCCAAAACGTCCCTTAAGAGCATCCCACAATTCTTTGGGTGTCTTCAACTGAAGGTACTCCCAGCGTAGGCTACGATCAATATGTCGCCTCAGAAATATTAAGGCATCTGCTTTCACCTTATGAGATAGTTCATCATCTTTGGGATCGGTAATGGTGGCGGTGTAGTCTTTTGCCACAAAGGCAGTTTCTACATCGGAAACCCAACGGTGGTACTCAAGTCCTTCTGAGTCCAAAATGTCAAACTCAGGTCGAGTTGGATCAACCATCTACATAAAACAAGAGGGAAGATATAAATTACGCAGTCATAAAGACATCCACGTGAATTATTTTCCAAAAATATGAATTAGATTTCAAGACCAAGATTCGTAATGGTCACATTTTTTTTTCGATGCTATGTGAAAATACTTTATCACAGTAAATGTGTGTATAATGCACATGAATTTTCATTATCATGGCAAAATGGAATTTATATGTTGCATTACAAAAATAACTATAACACATTTAATAATAAATAAAACATAGCATATAAAAATAAATTACATGACAAACATACAACGAAATATATGCTGCATATAATAATAGTAATAATATATCATGCGTAAAATAAAATATAAACAATAGCATAATATAAAACATGCGTAGGCATAATTTATAAAAGCGTAAATAAAATAAAAACATGCTCAAAATTGCATAATAAAGTATAAAGCATGCTTAAAAATAGTAGACATAAATGAAAATCACATGCTTTAGATTCCACGAATATATATCACATATATAACAAGCAATAAAATAGCATGCTCAAAAATAAAAAAATTCTAATTATAAATAATTAAATATACCATAGTATGAAAATAAAAGAGAACATACTTGGTTTCGAGAAAAACAATCCTAACGCACGCGCGTGTTGATGCATGCGTGCGTAGCGATTTTTTTTTTTTTTTTTTCGGGTTCTGCTGGGCCTGTTTTTTTTTTCATTTATGGGCCGCACAATTTTTCTTTTCTGGGCCTGCAGGTTTTTTTTTTTTTTTGGCCGGGTCCCTTTTCTTTGGGCCGGGTTTTTTTTCTCTTTTTCCTTCCTCTTCTTCACGTCTTCTTCCTCCTTCTGCTCTTCTTCACTTCTGGTTTGGAGAACTGCAAAAGAGTAGCTGACGCAGGTGCTGCGATACGGAGGTGCTGCGATCTGGATGTGCTGCGATTCGGAGGTGCTGTGTGATGACCTGGATTTCTGTTATTTAATTTTGGTAATTAATAATGGACCAGTTGTACGAATAATTATTATTGTGCTTTATTCGTAGATCGTATGTGAAGTGGAATGGTTTTCGTACGTATAAATATTTGAATTTCACAGTTTAGGAGGTCGTGTGAAGTTTGACTTTTTATATGTTGGGATTCTTGGAAAACTTCCTTCACAAAAGTTGTAGAGCGCGTCGATACGAGTTCGTGGACATGTGGAACGTGGGAATCGGAGTTCGTATGAGGAAGTTATGGCTATCGGAATAAGTTTCCGTTTTAGTATAAATATGGAAAATCAGAATTTTATTTCATTTTTCCCCATTTCCTTTTCCGGAAGCCCTCTCCTCTCTCTCTCTTCTCTCTCGGTCGGCCTCTTTAGAAACGAAAATATCCTGCTGACCCGACCCGAACCCGGTGTTCCGACCCGGCCGGAACTCCATTCTCCGGCGAAACCTGCACAGAACGACTCGCCTTCTTGCTCCGATCGTCTCTGTGGTGACCTCGAGCGATGATTTTCGGTGGAGGAAGCGCAGCAAGGCGGTGCAGTTCATGGTTTTTCAACCCGACTGGAAAACGCAGCTCCGACGTCGGTGAGGCTTCAGACCAATCTTGGGGAGTTCGCAGCAGCCTCCTTGTGCGGTCTTTGGTGGTTGTTTGGAAGGATACACGTGAAAACTCGATCAACTCAGTTGGGTTTACTGTTCACGGCTTGTGAGGTAGTTTTCGATCCCTTATGGTTGTTTTCTGACTTCGAGCTAGTTATGTGTTGGCACAAGCATGCTTAGATGAAGCTTTTTGATGTTGGGAGTTTTGTGAAATATTGAGTTTTGGTCGGCGGAGGTGCGCCTCCGTCTGTGGCGGCGTTCCGGCGGTGTTCCGGCCATGTATGAGATAGTTTCTGGTATTATATGTCTTCTACTCGTTGATACGAGCGTTTCGATATATAATATGCAAGTTTTGGAGTTCGAATGAATTTGTTATGATTTTTATCGTTTCATATCGATAAATTTATTCGATCCGTGAGGATTTGAGTATCCGATCGACTTGTGGTTTGGACACATCGATCATGGAAGTGTTCCGGTGACCTTGGGAGGTCTCGGATGTGGTTTTGCCTCGATTGGCGCCACTTTGGGGATTTTAGTCCAAAACAGGGGTTTCGGATTTAAATCAAATGTGAATCGTTACTAAGTGGATACCGTTGTGATTAGGTACTTGACGAAGTATTTGGACGGTTAATTGGCGGATTGACCGCTTTGTTCTTTGTTGAAGACGCAGCGGGAATTCAAGGTGAGTAAATCTCACAAGGATCTTTATGAATAGAAGTACCATTATTGTTTTGGCGTTAATTAATTAACTGCAAACTATAGTTGGTATTAGTAGGCATTCCTGAGCGAATGGCTACGTATATATATATTTACGTGAAATATATATATTCTTGTGGATGGTATTTGATGAATAATATGCATGATGATGCTTATATTATTGTTGAATATGACTTTTCATGGAAACAATATTGTGGAAAAAGATGTTTTCTATTGTTGAAATGTATTGATGTTTGATGTTACATTTTTTGAGTCAAGCGTGACTCATTTAAATGTATTGGTCTTTGTACCAAGAGTCACAGATGGTGAGCAGGGATAAGGAAAGCCGAGATTAGATGTTAGTAACGTTTTAGGTCAGGTGTGACTTACTTAACGTTCGACTTTGAGACCGGACGGGGTCTGAAGGTCATAGGTCACAGATGGTGACAGGTTGCAGATGGCGACCTTGATGTTTGATTTCATGATCAGACGGGGTCTGAAATCATATGTCACAGATGGTGACAGGTCGCAGATGGTGACCAAGGCAGGAAATTGGTAATCACGTCCTTGGTAGGACGAGTGATTACGATTTCAATAGAGCTCTAGTCTGTCTGTCATGATAGCTTATGGGAGTAACGGTCGAGGTTGCTTGAGACTCATAGGTATGCAGCTTAAAGGAGAGTTCTGATGGCATTCTTCTTTAATTGTCTAGATGAGACTTGAATTGCTACTTGATGGTTAAGTTAGCAAATAGGGCATGGTCATAGTGGTGACTCATGTTGTCCTTTCTATGGAAAGGATATGGAATGTTAGAAGGAAATCATGGTGGCATGTTCCTTAAGTAGATTGACGTGAGTTGTTGATTGATGTTCATGAGTTACTCATACGAGCTTGAAGAAGCTTACCGGGTTTGTTGTTTGGCAACCCCGGTGCACCATTCAATGGTGTAGGGGCTAATCCTGCAGGTCAGGAAAATCGTGGCTGAAGCTGAAGGAGCTTGTTGGCAGCAGAACGGGTAGGAAGCAATTTTTGTTGGCTTTGCCAATATATGACTTCCGCTATGCAGTAAGCTCTAAGGAGCATTTACGTTTTATTTTGTGATGACAATTTAAATTCGTAAATTTTTGTAATATATAACTCTGTGGAGCGAGTGTATATTAACTTGGATGGTTCAGTGTATCAGTAAGTACTTGTTTTAAGGGAAAGATGTTCCAGGTATTTGTATTGATGACTGAACATTCACGCATGTGTAATTATGGGATTATATATATCGATTTTTATTGTTGTTAAAAATCAGGGGCGTGACATGATGGGATCCGGCGGTGGAGGCCAAGCGCTGGGTTGTGCGCGGGTGAGGCCGGTTCGGCTGGGCAGCGATGGTCTAGGCTGTGCGGAGGAGCAGCGAGGTGGTCTGCCGGTGTTGCGCTGCTGCAAGGCGCTGGGATGCAGGGTACTTGCTGGGCTGTGCGGGCTCCGGCGGTGCAGGGCGGGAGGCGGGCCTCTGGGCGGCCGGAAGAATGATCTGGTTAGTGAGGTGGCGGCTTGGGTGCGGAGAGCAAATTGCTCTTGGGTGTGCAAGTGGTCTGCAAGCAGCAAGCCCATGTGGGCAGGCGGCAGAAGAAGCCGGAATTTTTTTTTTTTTTTTTGTTTAGGGTGGCGGCAGAATAAGAAATTTTTTCCTTCTAGGGTTTTGATTTTTGTTTTGGACGGAGAGAAGAAATAAACTAGAAAACTAGGTTTTTTTCTTTGGCTATTGACTCTGAGCGTGCTGATAACGTGTAAAAGTAAATTGACAATTGGAAATTGGTCTACTCATTTCATTTCATAGTCTCTTTATATAGGGAAAGAATTACAACGGAAATATCGATTACATTAATGATACTAAATGCTGATTGATCTGTAATTGTGTTGATTGATGGTAATCAATGATTCCTTGATTCCCTCTCCGTCAGTTGCTTTGACGAAGGCACACAATATCTTTTTCCTTTAACACATAGCCATATGTGTACTTATAGTTTGGGGCCCGGTAAAAAAACAAAAGAAAAAAGATAATTAACTTGGTCGATTCAATGATAAAGTGCCAATATGCATTTATAATACTCCTTTGTATTGAATATGTAAAATATTAATTTTGAGAGAGCAACTAAGATTATCTTTTTACACACGCGCTTTAGAACGCGCCAACAGAAAAGAGAAGTCTGAGAGTGAGAAGTGTGCTCTCTCCTGGTCGGACACTGCCGGTGCCCTCGCCGCAGCGCTCCGATCCGGGAGAGGATAGTCCTTGGTGCGCCCGCCGTTTTTGCTCTCAACCGATGATCCTTTCCTTGGGTTGTGGTTGTGTAGAAAGATGTTGGTGCTTGCCTGTCTGAGTCTACCGGTCAAGCGATGCCGACAAATGGTTGCAGATCCGGTGACGACAGAGGGGGAAGGGGCTGTTTTGGGGGTTGTCAATCCTGATCCGGTAGTAGGTTGGATCGGGTAGTTTGGGCGGCTGTCGAGCAGATCAGAGATCCTCTCCAGTTTGGATCTCGATCTGAGTTAGCGTCTTGTCCCAGGGGTTGGTGTTTTGCTTCTTGCGGAGTGATCGTGGGTCTGTGGTGGTTCATCGACGGTGGTCGGTTCTTGATCGAGGGCCAGAAGGATCAGCGACAAAGGTTGGAGGAATGGGATCGATGGGAGATCCGGAGAGCAGCTGAGGTTGTAGTGGGTTGGGGCTGAAGTTTGGGTCAGGAGTGAGCTGCTTCTAGATCTGGGCTTGGCTTGGTTTCTGGATTCGGGTTTGCTATGTTCCAGCTTTGGTCTAAGCCTGCGGGTGTTCTTTGTTTTTCTTCATTTTTTTCTCCAAGTTTTTAGTTTAGTTTTCTGTTGTTGGCTGTGGGTGACCCGTTTTGAGTCTTGTTGTGCTTCAATGGTTTCAAACACCAACGCCTATTGTGATGTTGATCCTCAAAACAGTTTCTATCACGTGTATTCACTAGCTGACGAGACGAAGATGACTGGTGCTCATTTTTCCTTCTTGGGTCTGAGCCACGACTCAATTGGTATGCCGGCGTTGCTCGAACCATGCTGTGGCCCGTTTGCTGGATTTTGGTCATTTGTAGCCTTACTGGTGTTCTTGAGTGTTTAGCTCTATTTTTTGTTTTTAGAATTTGGAAGGTATGTTTAGATCAGATGATCGGACTTGAGTTAGAAGTAGGTCTTTTGGCTGTTGTACTACATTGCATCCCTGCTTGTAACTTTCCTTATGTTTGAATGAAGTTTGGATGATGATTAGATAAAAAAAAATGTAAAATATTGAGTATCATCACGATTTGGTCGATTCAATGATATTTTGTTCGGTGATAAAAGAGGTCTTAAGTTGATAGGGCCCCACTAAACATAAATTATGTAAAATGGTCATCTAAATGAACATTTATCTGATCTATCGATCTAATTTCATATATGAGTGATATATATTCACTTATTCTATTATTTCATATGTGATGCCGCAAGAAATTATATATTACCAGCGGTATACACGTGCGATATCCAGATTGATAATCAGGAAGTTGATGTATTTTAGTTTCAAATTTCAAGAACTAAAGAGAATAAAAGTTAGAAAATTGTCTGCAGCAATTTTGAATTGAAATTGTGTTTCTCACCCACTATTTTTTTCTAATTTTTTATTTAATTTTGGTATTTTACCATAATGACATTTTAGATTTTTTTTATATGATTTAAATTTATTTTATTCAAAGAACATATATGGCAATCCAGATTTTGATGATGTCTTTGACACCAAAAGAACGGCTTCCATTTATATTAGTGGCGATATGATTTCATGCTTAGTAATTGACCCTATAATAGTATGGACTCAGATAGTAGGGTATTTACGGGAGCTTAGTGTCATTAATTAAGGTATTCACTCGCATATATCGATCTCTAATCTTCTATAAAGTGTGGTGACCCGAGAGGGGGTCCCACAGCGCCGCGACTCCGAGCCAATGAGGAATCGACATGTCACGAATGGCATCTCGATAGCTCATCAACCCGAAACCGCAAGGCCTTTTGAGTTTAGGTTGTTGGTTTACAAAACACTTTCTTGGACAAATCATTCTAGCAACCTAACAACACATTTTCAAAAGCGGAATTCGAAATGGGCTAAGAGTTTTGGGCTTGCGATCGGAGCCCAATTTGGAAAATAAAACACATCTCTAAGTAACGACAAGTATGGGAGACGCGCCCCAGGGTTACGGGTCTCCCGGAATTTTTGTAAACGAGTAGGAAATAAATAAAAAGTAAATAAACAAGCTACTACAAAATCCGATTAAGGACCAAAACCTTCTTTTGATAAAACTAAAGAGAAATGCGCCAAGCCGTGCCATGTGCCTCCCCTGTACGCTTCCCGACCACATGCTCGAAACCTGCACACTATAGTAGGGGTGAGCTTTCGTCCTCGCATGCCCAGTAGGGGCCGACCCAACCATGCTAGGTTTGAAAAAAATAATATACTTGAAAATATTTACTACATAATATTGTGCACGTTTATCGAAAAATGCTTTAAGAAAAGTGGCAACCACAAACATTTGTTTTCTTTCATAAAACATGTGCAGTATGCTTCACACACTTGGAGCTCCGAGATACTTACCTGCCGGCTAAAGTAAAATAAATCAGTGACCGATCTGGTTCGTCCTGAGTAAGAGAACCAGCCAACTACTCTGTAGTCTTTGTGACTACAAGTAGCGAAAGTGTCCATTTCCTGGCTCTGAGTCTCCTATGACTGGTTCACTGTCCGTACTCGCTTTTTCTCGACAAACATAGGAGCACAGCCCCCTCCGGAGGTTCACGGTTATCGACACCGTGGGATCCCTAGGAATCTACGCGTCTAGGTCCCATTCACTTTCAGGTCACAAGTACACACATACAAGGGTACAGTATCTCAACATGCAAGTCTAGCCTCGGTTTTCACAATTTGCAATTATCAGTTCTGAAAACACATGTATCACGAGGCATCGACTAATGAACAACCAAAAACGTTCTTGCAGGCAACATACTATCATAGTATAGCATTCCACATATACTGAAAAGCCTCTAACAAGGAAGGGACAGCTCACCCTACCTGGAATTGGAGTGCTTGCCCACATTCGGGTTCATTCCCGACTTTCGATCCTTTATCCAAATCCAAGTGCACACGCTCGGTCCTTTATAATAAAATTAAACCAATAAGTAACTTGACTTCATTATAACTCAACTAACCGAGCAACCAAAACATTTACTTAATTTCCTTATAATCCATCGGATTATCCTTTAATCGAACAATGATCTAGAACTTGTGTTTATAGAATTCTCCTTTAGTTGATAAATTCTATTATCCATTCCCAAACAATCCAAATCCAAATGATATAGCATTTGAATCATTTAGGATATGGTGATTATACTTAGCACTTTCACCTTCATTTCTTTACCCTTTTTACCTTAAGAAAACAAATGGCAATTTCCATTCCCGAACAATTCATTTAACATAATAAGCTCATTCGGGATATGGTGGTCACACTTCTTCCCATATTAAAATTTCGGTCAACCGGTTTGACCTCATTTTATTTAGCGTTTAAACCCTAAGTAATTAAATAGCAACCACCATTCCCGAATAATTTCATTATACGATAATTCCAGGATATGGTAGGTTTGGAATATTTCTATTCACGGACTATTAATTCACTTATCCAAAACCGGTCCATTCTTATTTTACATTTCGACGTTGATAAAAATTCATCCTTTTAATTCTCAAGACAATTCTCCTCTATTCAATAAGCCAATTCATTCCAAGTTTCCAACATAACTCAAACAACAAGTACCACTTTCGTTTCTAATATTTCACATAACCATGACTTCACCGAGTACACACAATATACAGCCAAATCATATCCAAATACCCAGACCCTTACCATTCTTCTTTTCCAAATTGGGAATCAAGTCGTTGCTGCTGCAATCCACCATCGACAACAGTTTCAACACCTAACGAGCATAACAAAATTAACAATCCATCTCTTCACCAATACTTGTATTCAAAACATAACTTGTGAGCACTCCTTACCCTCTTTCAGTCGTAATCAAAACTGACGCAGTGGCTTCCTCGTTTCCAAAACTCTCAAAACTGCAGAAATCCATAACCTCACACAATCTGGAATTCAAACGATAGAGTTAGGGTTTTCTGTCCAAATCAAACTACAGGATTCAAGTATAGGGAGGTGTGACGAAATTACCTAATCGTGACGACCTGGGTGTATGGCAACACGAGCGGCGGAGCTGCAGTGGCTCACATGCTGCCGCCGGCGCGTGTAGTGCGTGCGGAGGCTCTGGTCAGAGTTAGAGGTCGGGGTTATCGGGTTTTGGTCAAGGGGAGAGATGCTGACTCCATGTATGGTGGTGGTTGGGCTCGTTTCGGACTGGAGATCGGAGAATGGAGACATGCAGAACCTCGAGTTCCGGCGAGCTAGCACAGCGTTTCCTGGCTTCGGTGGGTGGCGGAACTTCTGGGTTTTGCTCCTCGTTGCTTGCTGAGTCAGGCGGCGGCGTCGTTGTGGCGAGGTGATGACCGGAAATCAGAGGAGGCCAAGGAGCAGTGGCGTCGCTGCTTCGAGGAACCCGTGCGGAGGCTGGAGGCGATGCATGTCGACGGTGAGACTCGGGCTTGGGTCGGTTTTGGGTGCGGCGTCGATTGGTGGTGGCGGTAACAAGAGCTGGTGGCCGGAGATGGAGTTTCCGGCGCTGGCAGAGGGAGAAGGTGAGAATGAGAGAGTGAGGTCGGGGAGAGAGAGGGTGCGGCCGAGAGTGAGGGAGAAAATGAGAGTTTAGATGTTAGGGTTTTCCACTTTTCCTATTTATACCCATGAGTGTGGAATGACGGTTTCACCCTTAAGACAAATTACGGAACTCTCCTAGCTTACTGCTTTCCGTTTTTGGGCTCGTAATCTTTCTTTTCTTCGTTTTTCATCGAGAACTTCCTAAATTATTTCTCGACTTCGTCCTAGGCCCAAACCCGATCTCGTGAAAATCCAAAATCCAAAACTTTGTTACAACTCAATTTATCATCTTCGAAAATTCAACAAACTGTCGCCTCACTAAACTTCTGTAACCTTCTGGCCCAAAACGAAGGACTCTGGCCCAAACTTAAATCATAAGGCCCAATAGGTGGTCTTGACACCAAAACAATTTCCAAAATCGATTTCTTCATTTAAATCACCTTTTAAAAATTAAACAAAATTTACGGGGGCTCACATAAAGATTCTGAACTTGAGCTTTAATGGAACCTGATTCCATTTATCTTAAAAAAAAAAAAAATAATAATAATAATAATAATAATAATAATTCTGAACCTGAGCTCTCTGGCCATTACGATTTGGGTTCAATGCTCATATTCTGTCAGCTTACCAGTCAACAAAAGTGTCCGCTAAATTTTATTTTAACACAAACTTTAATATATATGACACCTTAATTATAAAAGCTTGCGTAGGTAAGTACATTATCACTGAGACTCTAATTAAACCTTAACATAAGCACGTACGTGTGCAACTACTACAGCAATTATTAAACATTAGCTTAACTTGGTTTCAGGTTCAGCGCATACATATATATCCCAGTTTTTGCACACTAATTTTTTTTTTTTTTTTTTTTGTGGCAATTATCTTTTCTACTTGTTTGGAACCCACACAAGGTTTCCACTAGGCAAGAAGTGACAAATAGGAAGTGTTCCCGGCTTTATTTTGAGGGCCTGGAAAGCAAAATGCTTGTTGTTCCATGTTCTTGTATCAGTGTGGCAAACAGCTACTGCTTCAGCTTTAGTTCCATCAGCACCCACCAAAGGAACCACGTAAGCCCTAGTTGAGTGAATTTCATGGCAGTAAAAAACCGCATACACGTACTTCTGCTTGTGACAAACCACTGACCTGTCTCCAATTCGCTGCACAGCTCCCTTTCCAATCTTATATTCCTGTTTGTTTTCGTTTTCGACCTCTGTGGAATGCACCTGCACGTATTTACCGAGCTTCGAAACGGTAAAATCGACCAAGGATTCCAACGACGTGGCGCAGTACTTGTCTTCCCCTTTGATGCTTGGAGCCTCGCAGTCTTCGATCGTCTGTTTGATCACTTCTGCTTCCACGGAGTTGGGTTTCACCGCAAAGTGGTTGAGAATCTGCGGCAGCTTGTTCGTCGAAAAGGGTATGGACTTGGCGACTTTACGAGGCAAGATCTCGGCGGCAACTGTGGTTTTGGGGAAGTGCAGGGTCATCTTCTTCCCCAGTCGCAGATCCTTTTCTAAAAAGAAAGTAGTCACATCTGGCTCGACTTGGATTTTTCCGGAGGCGGCCTCGGCATAGCTATCTTTACCAATAGTTGGAAATGCAGATCCGGAAACTAGCAAGGTGTTGATGTTTAGATCGTCCTTGCTGAACCCAGTGTATCTACTTTTCCCTTCGATCCAGTTGTCTGTACGTGTCAACAACAAAGAAAGCATTAATATTCGACATTTACAGTGCATTAATGTATCATTACATTCAAAGATATATTAATTACCCGGATGTAGAAGTTCTTGTAGGGTTTTGGGTATCGCAGTTTTTGGGAAAGCTGACTGCCAGTAAGAACCCCATGATACATCATTAGAGGCATAGCTTCTTCCCAACAGTGCTAATGCGACCTGCAGCCACAAAATTACGGTATGTAAAGGTTAGTTTGTGTTTGGACGATCAGATATAGTTTTAAGCACCAAGTCTTGCTCAGTAAAAACATACATAGAGAAAAGCGCAGACGGAAACGAGGCGAAAGTACTCCATGCTAATATATAAAGGAGGTTGATAACTTAAAAAGTAGCCGACCGCTATAAGGTTGGGGTAGTGAGAAATGAAGTGGAGTGAGCTACTACTTATATATTGAATTCCAATAATAATGACAAAGAGAGTAGGTGCGTACTGCTCCAACTTGATCATTTTATAATTAGAACCTACCCATTTCTTTCTTTTTCTTCGTGTCCTTTTTACTTCGTTCATCTTCCCACTTTTAATTTTTTGCAGGGAAGTCCTCGAGCGATTCTTACGTACAAATGTCAATTAAAATTCTGAAATGACTCATCACGTGAAATCACTCTCTCATTGGCCTGTCGTGCCACGTGCTCTTATTGGCCTGCCGACCACTACGTGGCACGGCAGCCGTACTAAACAACTACTCATATATATGAGCAAAGAGAAAGTCTTGCGTGGGGCAGCCGCACCACGTAGCGGTGCGACTGTCCAATCAGTGCCCAACATGGAGGTATTTTGGGTATTTTACTTTTAAAAAGTAGGGGTAGTTTTGAAACAAGGCGAAAAATTTCTGGTGTGTGATTAGATATGCATACCATGTGTCTGGTATGCCTGACATACGCAAAAAATTTTCATGAGGAAAATCAGAATTCAAATTTTTAATATTTTTGTCTTTCAAATGCTCATGCATAAGACCTGTATGTCGTCATCATGTATCCTTATTTATATGCATGAATATATTCAATAACGATCATTGAACATGTACAATCTATCTACGGAACATTGATATAATTTTTTTTGTTTTTGTTTTAATCTTGCATGAGACGGGATTCGAATTTTAGATTTGACATTATGGGTGATTATGTGCAATGCTTTGTGATAGTTCGGGGTTATAGAGTTAACGAAGTTTAGATTGATAACAAATTACATTAATTGCATAATCGTGATTGTAAGTTTGTAACCCTAAAGTTAAGGTGTCAATTTCACATCTCTAAGGACAACTCTAACCATGAGGACATTATCCAATATTTGAGACCTAAATGAGACTTGGACTCTCTAACAATCTATTTTATGGGGAGTTAGTCTAAAAAATATAGAATTTAGTCTCAAATTTGTGACTTTCTCAAAAACAGGACCATAAACAGTAACTCGAGGCCACACATTTTTAATTAAATTAATGAACATGTTTTTTATATAATATTGATAAATATTATACTCATATTATATTTTAATCAAAAATTGTGAAAATAGCACGCTCATATAGCAATTTTTTTTTAATTTTTTTTTAAAAAAGAGAATCAAAGGATTTCACTCCTACCCCACGGTGACTCGAACCCATGATCTGAATAGCACGCCCATATAGCACTTAATTGATTAGAGATGAGAATTGGGTGTTATATGAATAGTGCAAGAAGGAGGTGCTAATATGAGGATAACACCTCTAAATCCCTAAATGAGACTTTATGATTGAAGTTGCCCTCACATCGATTATATATGTTAACAGATAGATGGTAAGAAAAACTGCCAAAACTCAAAAGGCCGAAGTCACATGGTGTGGAAATAGCACATAACAACAAAGACTGATGTGGTTGTCCAAACCATATTCACGGCATTGATGAAAGAGATAATACCAGTTTATTCCAAAACGCCAGCAGACTCTTACTTTATGGTAAAAGACTAAAAGTAGAAGCTAAATAAGAAGGCGATATAGATTATGTAATGCTAGTGCCCCTAATCTAATAAATCAAGTAGAGTACTGTAGAGATAAGAACAATATGGTGACTGATATATATACATTAGATACCTTAAAGATCATCAATTTGGCTGAAATTTTGTATAGATGATCTATACATTAGTACCTAAAAACTGAACGGTCGAGATGTGGATATGAGACCAAAAAGTGACCCTAAACTCTAACATCGCTCTGAAATTTCAAAGCGAGGCCTCGCTCTGGATAAAATCTGTATATATATATATATATATATATATATATATATGACTTTGAATACCAAGTTGTCCATCCACGGATATCCCCAGGTACGGCTATGCCATACCATTTTTTAGATCTTTGGTGTATATATAATGACTTTATGAGTATTGTGAGGCTATTTCGCTAAACAGTTGAAGATTTCGAAAATTGTAAAGTCATATGATTGTCTGAAATTATTAATGTATTCAAGCATTTGTATGTATAGAGTTTTTTTTTTTGACAACATTTGTATGTACAGAGTTTGATAGTGCGAATGTCTCAGTCATTGATCATATCGATTATTGTATAAAGTGCAACACTAAAAAATAGCTTGTGTTATAAGACAATAACAACAATGTCTAGGATCGTTATAAGATATTAACCAAAATCTTTTTATTTGGCATGAACTAGGAACCACGTTCGTGCATGTAAAGAACCTTTTACTATGCTCAATGTAGATGTGTGTAAACTTAGCTGTACCATGATGAACCAAAAAGTCCCCATGTCCTATTGTTAACTTGTTAAGTAGTGAATTATTGTTCTCATTACTTAACCAGCTGTGACATGACCATATGCTTCGACTTGTATTGAACACTGGACCATTTGTTTAAGATAAAAGTACATCGAAGTCATATGCAATTTACCACAAGCAGATTGTATCCATTAGGCAAATAGAGGTTCAATTAAGATTTATTTATCTGGAGTTTGGAATACCAAAAGCAAGCATAATATGATTACGAACATCAAGACATGGTTTTTGGGTATTGCCACTATCATTTGCATCGGCTTGTTGCCTCAAGCAATTGTAATCGTAGGAGAGTGAAATTCACACACTTCATTTTACAATCTATACTCCATATTTTTTTTTTTTAAATATCTTAAGTTTTGTCTTTTTGTAGTGTGCATTGTAAAAATGTGGTGTTAAAATACTAAAAGAGGAAATGTGGAATATAAATTGTAAAATGAGGAGTGTGAATTTCATTCCTTATTATTTATTATTTTAAGAGGTATAACCTTTTGCTTGAGAAAATTTGCATCAATAATGCAAGGAAGATGTGACATGGTTAAATAGTCGAGTTGTGACTTGTGAAAAGAAAACAGATAAAAGGACAAAGAAAAAATGGAAAAGTAAGGAAGAGTGGGAGACAGAAGAAATGACGCCACTTTCTTCCATGAATTTGATTTGTCCCGGAAATTTCCTTATTTTAACCTTTTCCCAAAAGATAAAATATATGACCATATTTTCTAGTCGTGAACAACTTTGAACATAAAGATGCTCTGTATCTTGACCCCAGTCCTCCCTCCCTTGTTTAACATTTTTACGAAGGATAGCAAGATTTTCAATAATCAAATGAAGTACTCTTGACCCGTCATTCTCCCAAGCGGCAAAGTACTAAAGTCGTACGAAATTAAAAATAATAAAAGAGAAGAAAAATATATACATGATCAACAATTTTATAGGATGGATTTTATGTTGGATATAAACAAGAGGTAGCAAGGAAAAACAACTGGTAGATGAGCTTTGCATACAATCTAGGCCTTCACCACAATTGAAATACATTCCCAAGAATTTCCATCCCCTTAGATTTTTGTAGTTGCATGCCTACACAAACCAGGGCTGCAGGGCATATTCAATTTCCACATAAAAGAATAAACCCGGCTCTGCTCCTCTTTTAGAGCCTCCGTCCGTTAGAAGTGGATTCAAATAACTGACACAAGAATTTTCAGGCCTTCGCTTTAACCATCTGAGCTACCTAAACCACTTTTCGAAAGTATAGTTAATTTCTTCAACGTGTAGTGCCCTAACTTACCACTTTATGTATAGCAAGACATGAAGCCTGCAACATATCCTCGATAAGAAAATCTTAAATAGCTCAATGCTTCCTTCAAGGCTTCATATCCTCGTCTATAGGTCTCACATAATATGTGACTAAGAATATTATCTTACATGCATGCCATGAGAACCAACCAAGATAAATGAAACTGGCTTTAAGAAGATCATAGCATCCAAGGACTAAGATTTCTTTTCATGAAAGTTAATTCGTTTTACATAATATCATGCAGATCAAGCATGGAGTTGTAAACAAAATTAAGAAACTAAAGGAAGAGGTGGCTATGAGGTTATTTATTAAGGTACTTCCGCGAATCAAACTTTTTCATTAATCTAGATCTTACACTATACCACAAAGTTAATCAAACCTAAACTGTCGTCTGAGTGAAAAAGCTGCTGTTGTCTAGTAGCCTGTGGTCTGATTGACTTTGCTCAAACAACAGTTCAAAACTATTGTCTGTGTTACATTCAGAGGACACATATAAGCTCATAACTGTCGTCTGAAAATTATCAAACTATTTTAATTTGGATAAACTATTGTCTGTTAGATATTCAAACAACAGTTCATTTAATGATTATTCAGACACATTATATTACCCCAACACTTTTAAGAAGACTATGTTGTGCATAATGAATCTCAGACCACACTGTTGAGATACCTCTGTTGTCTGAAATGAATCTCCAACAACATTGCATCATTTCTCAGTTGTGTGAGATGCATTAACAATAACAGTTCCAAAATGAAATATGTCATCTCACTGAACACTCAGACGACACATTTTATTGTTTTCAGTTGTACTTTATGAACCTCATTCAACGTACAATTTATTGTTATATATGATGAGTGAAATGAATCTCAACCAACATTGATTTTGTTATATATGTTGTGTGAATAGAAACTCAGACAACATGAGTTTTGTTATATCTGTTGTGTGAATGGATGTTCAGACAACATGAATTATTTGCTGCTTTAAGTATGTGTTGTCTGAGTGAATCTCAGACAATAGACACTTGACCTATATTTGTTGTCTGAATTGGCTTTGCACAATTGGTTGCAGATATGAAATTTCATGTTCAAAACATATCCAAAATACCACATTGTCATAGATTACTGCCATCTATTTCATACATTGCCATATCCAACACATTTACAAAAGTACAAATTCATGTCCAGATCAATTCAGCAATCCCAAGTTACCAAAATAAGTCCTTAAACCCAAGTACTAACCAGCTAGATGCAATACTACTTACATATATGTTTTAACAACAAATTTTGCCCACTCTGTTCTGACTGCATCAATATGGTGCTACGTATATGCTACCATCCCTCTTTTTTCACACTGAAACAAATTGGTTTGCACTTAGTATTGAGAAAACTATCCAATAATCCATGACCAAATATAAACTGATCGAAAACATATTTTCAGAGAGCAATATCAGATGACAATACCTCAGTGGAGATAACGATGATTGGATTATATACTCCAAATTGGCTTCCAACTTTCATGGTTAAACTGACACCAAATACTATTTCAGATAAAGCTAAAAGAACAAAGTGTAATGATCATAAGAAGCAAGGAAAAGAGTAGCTAGTTATATGCAGAAGCATCTGCGGAGCTTAGGAAACAACTATGCCTACATCAAGCAACTTCACCATGTCATGTAGTAAGGCAGTGAAAATTATCATTTCAACAGTTGCATATTTGATACAAGTGTACAACCACGCACTTTCAATATCACCATTTCTTTTGTAAATATCAATGCATACAAATCAACCCTATAAGACTTGAGAGTACAAAATCCATCCTATGAGAAATAATTGTCTTATCCATGATTAGCTAGTTCCATCGAGCAAATCAGTAACCGAAAACGAGAACATGATTTACTGATAAATAAAGCATGACAATGTTCCATTTTAGAATTTTGATTGTGGAAAAATAAAATAATAGGCATCCTACGGTTATGAGATTAACACATAACAAATACCTGAATAGGGTAGATCCATTTGGGGACCCTGAATTTCGAAGCTTGAAAAACACGATGACAAAGTAAGTATTTTCTTTCCTCCCTGTGTATTTGTGTAATCACTACATATAACCAGACAAGGAAATACTATGATGCTCACAGCAATCACAAGGCAAAGTTTTCTACCTGACCTTATCATAAGTCATCATTCAATGCCAAAGTGAGTAAGGATGGGATAACATCTGGATTTTTCTGAAATGGAAAGAAGATAGATAAGATAGAGGAGACCATAAACAGAATATATATGATTAATCATCTAAATTGTGAATGGGATCTAAACCTACAAGATACCACTACCTTGATAGCCTTGTATAAGGTATCCTTGATACTTGCTGCTTAGTAAGGAATATGAATCTGGATCAGCCACAGATTGTAGATGGTTCCAGTCTAGCATTGAGAATAAACCATTCTAAAAACTTACATTGAAAGTCAGAACGCTGCCTTCGTTGTATCAAATCAGCAGCCTCAGCCATTTCAACAAATGTTCCTGAGATTCTTACTAATTCCTAAGATGATATCACAACTGCAGAAACTCATCATCAATTCACTCTAATATATAGAATTCATCACGTACTATGCCACCAATTTCAAAAATTATGTCATTTTAACTCTCAAATTAATCTCATTTCTCCTGAGTTCATAATGCAGAAGACTGAATCATACTTAATACAGATAATAATGAGGAAAAAATATGCTCTCACCAAGCCGACAATGGCACTAAAGCACGTAAAAATGCTTCTCTGCTTAAACATGTCCTCATTATGAGCATCAGCTTAAAATTTACTGCAACGATTTGTAGCCTGAAATTCCATATTCAGGAAGCTATAATCACTATGTATGTAAACAATGTCAAACAATTCAATTCATACGAAAAACCAAAGACAAACTAAAGCTCTTCTTTCATTTAACAACAACTGATTACATGCATTTTTATGCGCGTAATTACGTTCTAAGCACTAGAATTAAGCTAATCTTTAAAGTAATTATTATATAATTAATCTATTTTTATTTATATTGTAGTAAATAAGCGGAGTTGTAGATTTCAGGAGAAAACGATGTAAAATTGGAGCAAAATGAAGTTTCCGAGAAAAGGACGAAAAGTCAATATTAGTCAACGATGGTCAACGTGAGCGAGGAAGCTGAGTTCGATTATTCCATAGTGATGCATTTGGATGTGTTTTATGGTAGAAGAAGAAGAAAAGAAAAATAATAAACAAATGAACAAAAGAAAAAAAGTTTGACTAATTAATCATTGGTTTGGCTAATTAATCAAACCATTTGATTAATTAATCATGACCTGATCATCATCACGTGCAGCACCCATTTGATTTGATTGAGCCAATTAATGGCTGACACGTGGCACACTTACAATCCCATTCTTTCTCCTCTTCTGCACAGCCACATATCCCTTTCTCTTCGCACTGTTTATATACCGAGACCTATTCTCTATTTCTTCTTCACCAACACAGCCGCACACTACCAGGACTACCTTTCCATCCTCTCTTCTTCTCCAAAACACCACACCACCATACCCACAATATATTTTCTTTTAATCTTCACTACTCCGCGTCAAATCCTCATCAATTTCTCAAGGGATTTCAAGGAGCATCAATATTTGAGATTGGGTAAAAGTGGGAAATCATAAATCAAGGGTTTGAGCCCTAGCATGGATTTAAAGTAATAAATATGTTTTGATTTAATGGTTTTCAATTTTGTGTTTGGCATATGTTCTATTCTATAATATTTGGCTTAGATGCATGCTTAGGAACTTGATTAACTCTTGAATGTGTAGATGAGCATGTCTAGAACAAATTAGGGGACCTAATCATTTCTCTAATTTATGGCTAGGACACTTGTTTAGAACATGATTAGTTACAGTACCAATTTCGATTGCCGTATTGGCTAGCTTGAGAATCTTGATTCTAGGACTCTTCGCCTTTTGGTGCAACTAGAGGCCATAACAGGGCTCTAGATTGTCCAAATTGAGTTTCTACGACCCTTGATTCGGAGTAGGAATACCCTTTAAGGAATCTAATGACCCATGAGCCTTGAAAAGCCTTGGGTACGGTTCTTGATGCCATTATGAATTGAATGACCATTGTCGAAATATATTTGTGCATTAAATTTGGCTAGGAGGATACCCTAGTGACCTAATTTCCATTTCTTGATTAGTTTCTATTATCTTTATCTTTAGTTATAATTTTAATTTTCAATTGTCAATTTTATTTTCTTCGCAATTAAAAAAATCAAATTTCACAAACCACTTTCATTGTCCATACCATTTGGTTGTGAGCTTCCGCATTTATTTCTGGTTCTCTTGACCCATTTTAGGCTTGGTTGTTCCAAGCCGGGCATGTAAATAGCTTGGTGCTATTTTTCTAGGTTATTTGTTAATTGTTGGTGACTTAGTAATCGACACAACCAAGGATTAGAGTTAGCTTTTCAATCCCCGTGGTACGATAATTTTGGGTCCAAATATTTCCCATGCCACTCTTTGATGACTGTGCCCTTATTGCGCGTAAGTTGCATTTAAGCTCCAAATCAAATACAACAAACACATTTCAAGCAAACAAACATATTTTCATGAGAACCATATCCCGTACTTAATGCCTGTCAAGGCCACTAAGCCGAATTTCCTTAAGGGTATTCACATTTTCGGTTAGGACAAATATGAACTCTCTAACTCATGAATTAGTACCTTACCAGGGCTACCAAAACCTGAACTAAAGGTGTAGAGCTCTAGAAATTAGGGATTTAAGCATGCAATAGTTACAACCTAAAATGTAATGATTACGTAGTTCTCTACCTAATGCCGGTTAAGGCCACTAAGTCAATTTCTCTTATTTGGTATCCATTCTTCCGGTTAAGGCAAGAATGAACTCTCTAACACTAATCATTATGCCTTGTTAGGGCCACAACGTCTAAGATTAAAGACGAAGGGCACAAGAAAATAGGAACGTAGGCAATCCTTAATTCTCGATTTAGCAACTACTTGACACACCACACTAATTACATGAAGCTAGTGAACAAAAGAACCACCAATTGTATCACACATCACAAATCTCAACACATAACAAGAGAGTGGTTAATTCCCTAAAATTCATGCATCAAGAATCAATTGACATAGTAATTAGAGTGCACCCATATGAAAATGCATTATTTATCACTTGAAAAATATGTCCATTACATCAAAATTGAGCTAGAGTTAGAAACCCTAGCTCCCAAAAGTGACTACTCACAACCCATATTTATGAACATCAAAATTACAAAATTCAAATAACAAATAGTAGAGAAGTGTAGGAGAAAACAAGGATAGTCACAAATAGCTAGGAAGCTAGCATGACTAGCCTTGAATTACAACCCCACAAAATACCCAAATCTTGAATCTTGTGGAGATTGAGCCCCTTGATGGATCCTTGAAACTTTGTGTGAGTAGTCCTTGAAATTCCTAAAATAAAACTAAAGAAAATATAGAAAAATAGAGGAGGAGGAAAGGATTAGAGCAGCCCAAAGGGCTGCCCAATTTTGGTGCCGCGCTGTGTTCTTCATTAGGGTTTGTGAGCCCCCGAAAATTTTTGTTTAATTTTTGAAGGTAATATTTCGCCAATAAGGTTTTCGCAAGGTGATTTAAGTGAAGGAATTTATTTTTGGAAATTATTTTGGTATCAAGATCACAATTTGGGCCTCATAATTTAAGTTTGGGCCAGAGTCCTTCGTTTTGGGCCCAGAGGGTTACAGAAGTTTAGTGAGGCGACAGTTTGTTGAATTTTTGAAGACGATAAATTGAGTTGTAACAAAGTTTTGGATTTTGGATTTTTACGAAATCGAGTTTTGGGCCGAGGACGAAGTCAAGGAGTAACTTAGGAAGTTCCGACGAAAAACAAATAAAGGAAAATGTTACGAGCCCAAAACCGAAAGCAATCAGCTAAGAGAGTCTCGTAATTCGTCTCAAGGGTAAATTCGCTATTTCGCGCACATTAGTATAAATAGGAAATTGAGAAAAACCTAGCCTCATTTTTCCTCATCTCTCCCTCTCGGCCGCATCCTCTCTCTCTCTTTCTCCCCCGACCTCTCGCACTACCTCTCTCTTCTTCCTCTGCAACCGCCGGAAATGCCCATCTCCGGCCACCACCTCTTGTCACCGCCACCACCAATCAACTTAGCACCAAAATCTGACCCAAGCCCGAGCCTCTTCACCCACATGCACTGCCTCCGGCCTCCAAACCGAGACACCACTGCCTTCCTTAATCCTCCGATTTCCAGTCGCCGATTCACGCCACCAATGCCAGAAATTGAAGCACCAAGCCCTAGAGAGCAAAACCCGAACCATAGCCTCAAATTCCGACCACCGGAAAATGCCATGCAAGCTCGCCGGAACTCGAGGTTCTGCATGTCTCCATTCTCCGATCTCCAGCTCGAATCGAGCTTCAACACTTCCATAAACGGAGTCGGAGCTACACTATCCTTTGAAACCTAAGCTCCCGACCTCTGACTCCGACCAGAGCCGCCTGACGCGCTACACGCGCCTCGGCTGGCGCATCGACCACCGTAGCTCCGCCACTCATGAACGCCGGATCTTCGTACGTTCCCGATTAGGTAATTGTCGTACCCTCCTTTAGTTGAAACATTCAATTTCAGTTTGGATGGAGAAATCCCTAACCCACTGTCACTTAATTTCGAAATGAGGTTCTTGGATTTCTGCAAATTGGAGTTTCAGAGAAGATGAGCTACTGGGGTAGCTTTGGTTGAAACCAGAAATAATGGAGACTTGAGGTTTGAGGAATCTGCGTTTTTGAAGATGTTGGAAAAGAGAGAAATTATTGGTTCAGTCCAATTGATATCAGAGATTGGTAAGGATTCTCAAACTCGGTTTCTGGTTATGAAGATGGGTTGGGGGTTGTCTATTAACTTGTGTTTTGCCTGCTAGGAATCTGAAGGATTAATGGTGGTGAAATGCAGCTTCCACGATTTGGCTATCTAAATTGGAAAAGAACAAGGGTAAGGGTCTTGGTACTTCTGCTGTGAAATATTGGTACATGGTGAGGTTGTGGCCTTGTGGATTACTTGAGATGAAATTGATTGAATGTATGGACAGAGTTTATTTTCTCAATTAAGATGATGTATTTGGTTTTGGAAATGTCCTTTTGCTGATGGGCTTAATTTGGTGGTAATTGAGAATTAAAACTCGATGTGTTGAATGAGGTCAAAGGGATTAAGTAACCACAATTGTTTGAGAAATTGATTATGAAAAGTGGTGGATTTTATTTGATTGAGCTAAATTAGGATATTGGATTAACGTTCTTGAAATAAGGTTAAAAATCGGAGTATTCTAGTGTTGCCATATCCCGAAGTTATCGTAAGAATGTAATAATTCGGGAATGGTAATTACTATTTATTTGCTAGTATTTAATGATCAAGTAAAATGAGGTCAAACTGGTTGACCGGGATTTTAACATGGAAAGAAGTGTGATCACCATCTATCGAATGAGCTTACTACGTTAAGTGAATTGTTCGGTAATGGAAATTGTGATTTGTTTTCGTAAAGTAAAAAGGTTAAAGAAATGAAGGTGAAAGTGCTAAGTATAATCACCATATCCTAAATGATTCAAATGCTATATCATTTGGATTTGGATTGTTTGGGAATGGATAATAGAATTTATCAACTAAAGGAAAATCCTACAAACACAAGTTCTAGATCATTGTTCGATTAAAGGATAATCCGATGGACTATAAGGAAATTAAGTAAATGCTTTGGTTGCTCGGTTAGTTGAGTTATAATGAAGTCAAGTTACTTATTGGTTTAATTTTATTATAAAGGACTCGAGCGTGTGCACATGGAATTGGACGAAGTATCCAAAGTCGGAAACGAAGCTAAGTTTGGGCGAGCACTCCATATCCAGGTAGGGTGAGCTGTCACTTCCTTGTTAGAGGTTTTTTCTATATGTGGAATGCTCTAGTATATTAATATGTTGCCTGCAAGTACGTTTTTGGTTGTTCATTAGTCGATGCCTCGTGATATCCGTGTCTCCATAACTGATAATTGCTTATTGTGAAAACCGAGGCTAGACTTGCATGTTGAGATACTGTACCCATTGTATGTTTGTACTTGTGACCTGAAAGTGAATGGGACCTAGACGCGTAGATTCCTAGGGATCCCACGGTGTCGATAACCGTGAACCTCCGGAGGGGGCCGTGGTCCTATGTTTGTCAAAAAAAAAAAGTGAGTATAGACAGTGAACCAGTCATAGGAGACTCAGGGCCAGGAAATGGACACTTTCGCTACTTGTAGTCAGAAGTACTACAGAGTAGTTGGCCGGTTCTCGAATTCAGGACGAACCAGGTCGGTCACCGATTTGTTTTATTTTAGCCGGCAGGTAAGTATCTCGGAGCTCCAAATTGTGTGAAGCATACTGCATATGCTTATCAAAAGAGATAAATGTTTGTGGTTGCCTATTTTAAAAGTGTTTTCGATAAACGTGCACAATATTATGTAGTAAATATTTTCAAGTATATTATTTTTCAAACCTAGCATGGTTGGGTCGGCCCCTACTGGGCATGCGAGGACGAAAGCTCACCCCTACTATAGTGTGCAGGTTTCGAGCATGTGGTCGGGAAGCGTACAGGGGAGGCACATGGCACGGCTTGGCGCATTTCTCTTTAGTTTTATCAAAAGAAGGTTTTGGCCCTTAATCGGATTTTGTAGTAGCTTGTTTATTTACTTTTTATTTATTCCCTACTCGTTTACAAAAATTCCGGGAGACCCGTAACCCTGGGGCGCGTCTCCCATACTTGTAGTTACTTAGTGATCTGTTTTATTTTCCGAATTGGGCTCCGATCGCAAGCCCAAAACTCTTAGCCCATTTCGAATTCCGATTTTGAAAATGTGTTGTTAGGTTGCTAGAATGATTTGTCCAAGAAAGTGTTTTGTAAACCAACAACCTAAACTCAAAAGGCCTTGCGGTTTCGGGTTGATGAGCTATCGAGATGCCATTCGTGACATGTCGATTCCTCATTGGCTCGGAGTCGCGGCGCTGTGGGACCCCCTCTCGGGTCACCACAGGGTTGTTCTCCTTCTTGCCGAGAGAGAGGAGAATATATATATATATACAGTCCGTCTCAGGTGCGGACGTCCGTACCGAGCGGACGGTACGGATTTCTTGTTTTCGACCACTTTCCGGCCACATTTTTACATATTAACCGTTCAGTTTTTAGGTCCTAGTGTATAGATCACCTCTGCAAAATTTCAGCCAATTTGGTGATCGTTAAGGCATCCAAAACTGCAATTTACCATTATAAATACGAACGGTTCCGGTTCGACAGATTCGAGGAGGAAATAACTTGTAGAGGAGGATCTCGATAGGATGAAACCCTTTAAGGAGGATTTGAGTGACGAGAGATTTGCTCAAGGAAAAATCCGAATGAGGTACAATCTATTCAAGGCACAATCCCTTTGAAAAATAATTCTCTCGAGTGGATCGAAATAAGGCAGAATCTGTCAATTGATTATTAGCTATCTTGATTCGAAACCCTTCTGAGAACAGAGGCGACCTTAAAGTGTGCAGGTGGTGCCGCCGGCCACACTAAGTCTCTGATCTTTGTAGGCCTCTGATTATATGCCTTTGTATACACACGCACACACACACACACACACACTCATATCCTATCCAAAGTGAGGCCTCACTCTGAAATTAACGTGTGAGGTTGGAGTTTAGGGTCACTTTTCGGTCTCATATCCACATCTTGACCGTTCAGTTTTTAGGTACTAATGTATAGATCATCTCTGCAAAGTTTCAGCCAAATTGATGATCTTTAAGGTATCTAACTCACTTAAACCAATGGACGAACTGAATCTGTCCACCCTAAACCGTAGTAGCTTTAAGGCAGTTATCAACGTCTTAACGACCATCAATTTGGCTGAAATTTTGCAGAGATGATCTATACATTAGTACCTAAAAACTGAACGGTCGAGATGTGGATATGAGACCGAAAAGTGACCCTAAACTCCAACCTCACACGTTAATTTCAGAGTGAGGCCTCACTCTGGATAGGATATATATATATATATATATATATATATTTGAAATCGGTGGCCTCCAAACAATTTTTCAGTCTTCGAATCCCTGAGGAGGTCTTCTTGATTTTTTTCATTCTCTATTTTTTTTCTTTTCTGTCTCCATTGACTTATTCTATGTCTTTTTTGATAATTTTTTTATTCATAAATCTTAATATAAAACAGTAGCCTTTTTATATTGTAAAGGAGAAGGTGGGAATGTTGCTATAAGGAGAGGTTAGGCACATCAATTGTTTTAATTATAAGGAGAGGTTACTTATAAGCTATATATTAGGGCTGTCAATGGGTCGTGTCGGGTTGGGTTCGTGTCGGGTCAAGGTATTTGTCATGTCACAAGATACAAACTCAAACCCAACTCATTTAATAATCGTGTCAAAAATCTAAACCCAAACCCAACCTATTTATTAAACGGGTTACCCGTTTCCAACCCGCTTAACCTATTTAACAAATAGGTCGTGTCGTGTTAGACAAAATGACTCATTTAAGGGTTAACAATGCAACCCATTTAACTAAAAAAAATGCATAAATTGATTAAATTCACTAAAAACTCCACAAGATGAAGAATATAAATAATTAAATATATATATATTCATAAATAATTAAATCCAATATTTATAAAGCAAAATATTTCAAATTGTCTAATCTTATGATCAAATACTCCCAACGTCCAAAATTTCAAGAAAAAGTATAACATAATCGGGTTATACGAGTTTACTTCGTGTTGGCGGGTTGACCCACGGCTGACCCGCTTTTTAATCGTGCGGGTTCAACCCGCTTTATTTCTTGCGGGTTTAGAGTCGTGTTATCGGGTCGTGTCGGAATTGACAGCCCTACTATATATTGTAAATGAGAAGGTGCGAATGCTGCTATATATGAATGTTTAATTCATTAAAGGGCCTTTCATGTTTTGTTCCTGATGATGCTTAATTGCTAGCTTTGCCCAGCTTCCGGTTTAGAGCCTCTGGTTTTATATCATGCATTTAAGTTCAGTGACATATGGACATATACATATTATATAACACACAGCTGCACTACCCTGTGTGACTGTGCCAGTGGGTGGCTGGCAGCAGCCAGGAGTTCTATTTTTTTTTTTCGGCATTACAACAACAGATCGAATAGAAACAAAAGGGCAAAGAGCCCAACAAGGAACAGAAAGTGATACGAAAAAAAAAAGGGAAAAAAAAAATTGCCAACAGATCGACCTAAACAAAACACATTAATTAAGGCGTTGGGTGGGGGGAGCTGCAGCATCAGATAAACAGTATACGCGTTGGGTGGGGGGAGCGCAACAAATCAATCCAAGGCTCATACCAAACCAAGAATCTATATTTGGCATATGAATACAACAAATTAAGGGGGAAAAAATATAAAGGATCAATCCTCAATCTTCAAGCTCTGACAAATTCTTACATAAGAAGAATTAGGCTACAAGAAAACAACAAAATCGATTAACCAAAAGGAGAACTTCAAAAACAAATACATGGACATTGAACTTAATTAATCCAATTCTAAATAATATCAAGATTAGATTCAACAAAACAAATCATGATTAATCAAACAAAACAAAACAACAATAAGATTTTAGATACATACCCATGAGGAGAGTTTCAGAGATAGCTGATAAGGAGAAACTAACAAGTAGGGCTTTGTCGTCATAGTTCTCTTTTATATGTTTTTTTTTTTTTAATCACGATCTTAATTACTACTACTTTTTATTGCCCCACCAAAAGAAAAAATCTACCCGCTCTTTTTCTTTTTAATCCCGCCAATTTTTTTCCCTTATTTTTTTTTCCCACCAAAACCTACAGCGACGAAAACAATTAGATCCTTGCTAAATGCATCAAAGGCAAAGAGATCAATCATCAATGAAATAAGATTTTTAGCGAGGAATACTTTCATTCGTCCCTATTAAATTTGGCAGGTCTCTTATATAATTTTGCGCCAAACCAATAACGAGGAAAATATTATTTTCCTTGATAATGGCTTCTTTTGACGACAAAACAATTCCTCGTAGAACATGGACTTTTAGCTAGAAAACCATAGTTTTGTCGCCATTGAATTTGGCGGGTCTTACACAATTTTCCCCCAAACTAATAGTAAGGAAAGTGTTATTTCCTCACTAATTGCTTCTTTTCACGAGGAAATAGTTCATCGTAAAACACGGGCTTTTAGCGAGGAATTCATAATTTTGTCGCCATTGAATTTGGCGGGTTTTACATAATTTTCCGCCAAACTAATAACGACGAAATAGTTATTTCCTCCCCTATTGCTTCTTTTCACGAGGAAATAGTTCATCGTAAAACACGGGCTTTTAGCGAGGAATCCATAATTTTGTCGCCATTGAATTTGGCGGGTTTTACATAATTTTCCTCCAAACTAATAACGACAAAATCGTTATTTCCTCACTAATTGCTTCTTTTTACGAGGAAATAGTTCATCGTAAAACACGGGCTTTTAGGGAGGAATTCATAATTTTGTCGCCATTGAATTTGGCGGGTTTTACATAATTTTCCGCCAAACTAATAACGACGAAATAGTTATTTCCTCGCTAATTGCTTCTTTTCACGAGGAAATAGTTCATCGTAAAACACAGGATTTTAGCGAGGAATCCATAATTTTGTCGCCATTGAATTTGGCGGGTTTCACATAATTTTCCGCCAAACTAATAACGACGAAATCATTATTTCCTCGCCAATTGCTTCTTTTCACGAGGAAATAGTTCATCGTAAAACACGGGATTTTAGCGAGAAATCCATAATTTTGTCACCATTGAATTTGGCGGGTTTTACATAATTTTCCGCCAAACTAATAACGACGAAATCGTTATTTCCTCGTTGAATGTCGTTTTCGCGATGAAAAAATTCCTCACCCTAGTCTCATATTTCCTCGCTAATAACATGATGATTTAGGAGACCAAAATATGGTCACTTTTAGTGATGAACAAAAATATTCGTCGTAGAAAGTGGTGTATAGTGAGGAAAATATGTTTCTCGCAGAAAACCTAATGACATTTAGTGAGGAATCGAAATATTCC
Source organism: Rosa rugosa (assembly GCF_958449725.1). Taxonomy (NCBI): domain Eukaryota; kingdom Viridiplantae; phylum Streptophyta; class Magnoliopsida; order Rosales; family Rosaceae; genus Rosa; species Rosa rugosa. The sequence continues at coordinate 10,002,233 of NC_084822.1, forward strand.
TCGTAAAAAGTGACATTTACTGAGGAAAATAAATTCCTCGCAAAAAACTTGGTCTCTAAAAAGACTTTCTGTTGTAGTGTGGAATTATCTATCTCAGTTTGAGAGTCTTGAGCGGTTCCTTCAGAACAGGGCTCTTGGATTATAGGCAATAAATCAAGGGCAATTAGGTGGAGTTCAACATTATGGGCCCACATGAAATATCCCGTGCCCGTAGAATCCAATGGAGTAAAATCAAGCTGTTCAAGTTTGATATCCTAAAAAGGAGAAACAAGAACGGATTAGTTTCGGAGTCAATGCTTCCACGAAAACTAATATTAAGATTTCCAAGCCTTAATGCTACCAAGAAATCAATTTCCAAGAAATTTGGATTAGACCCAAAAAATGATGTTTGTATGGTCAAAATCAATGCTTATGGACGCTCTTAGTCCGAAGTCTACGAACACTTTTAGTTCGTATAAATCAATGCTTACGGACGCTCTTAGTCCGAAGTCTACGAACGCTTTTAGTTCGTATGGCGTGAATCCCCACGATTCCGCTTTTATAGAATCAAACCCACGTTGTAGAAAGGTGGGATAGAGGAGAATGGAGTAAACAAGTCCCTCATGAAGAAAAAGAAAGAAATAGAAAGTAAATTTCACAAAGCGGGAACCTTGATGTAAATACTTACTTGTTAATTGAAGCTTGGGAACACGCGCGTGTTGATGCAGACGTGTTAGGGTTGTCCAGTATAGTTAGGGATGGCCGGCGGCAGTCGGTGTTGGCCGGAAGAGGGAAAAACTGGGCAAAAAACGAATCTGCCAATTTTTTCTGCAGGAGGTTCAGTCGCTGTGACGGCCGGCTCAGTAACTTTTAGACCGGTTCTTGGGTCTACTTCCGGTTCCTGAATCCTGGGATCGAGGTGCTGCTGCTGGAAAATTTTGGTGGCAATCAGATGTCTGAAACTTGGTGAACAGGTGGAAAGTTCGCAGCGGATGGTTTTTGGCTTCCGGCGGCCGGTTCCGGACTCCTAGGATCGGGGGCTACGATTTGGGAGGTGGAGGCAATTAGGGTTTTAAGGTTTCGACTTTAGGTTTAGGGTTTTGGCTATTTTAGGGTTAGGGCTCGTGCTGATAACGTGTTTAAGGAAATTGAGAATGCAAGAGATTGATGAGAGAAATTGTGTGTTCTATTATTGATAATAGGAGCCCTTTATATAGGGATTTACAAAGTACCTACAATGATATAGAAGCGAATATAACTAGGAAATCTAGAACCTTCTCCTATTATAACTCTAGAAGGTTTAGGAGGAGGCACACTCAATGTTATCATCCTTCAACATGTTGAAGATTATAAATTCGAATCCATCAACCCCTATTTATATTTGTCTCTCCACCTCAAAATTTAATAGAATTATTCTGACTAGTTTGAGATGTCATATCAGGCATGGAAATTATGGAGCGAATGCAAGGGACTTGACTTAATGGATGAAGTTTTAGCCGACTCATTTTCTCCATCGGAAGTTCTGAGATGCATTCATGTTGGGATTCTCTGTGTACAGGACCTTGCCATGGATAGGCCAATAACACCGGATTTAGTTTCCATGCTAGTTAGTGAAACAGATCGTCCACAACCCAAACAACCTCAATTTGATTTTCAAAGCTCGTTAGAATGTGATCTACAGACACAAAGTGACAATGTATGCTCCCTAAACGAAGCAAGCTAAGCATCACAGTACTCCAAGGGAGATAGCTCACTGAAAGTGTAACATTACTTTCCCTCTGTGTTTATGGTTGAACTGTTAATCAGCCATAGAGGTATAAATGGATTCATCAAATTTAAATTTTTCAGAATGAGATTGAATAAGAGCAATGAGTTAATTGGATTGATTTTTGGATTTCCTTGTTGACATCCGGATCTAGTTCTCCATGGAGAACATCTAGGTAAAAAAAACTAATGCTGTTCTTGAAAACTATATATGGCATAGTTTGTGACTTGGTTCTGTATTAATATGTTGCTTGCTTTATTCAAAGAAAAGTCTTAACTGATAATTCAACAAACTCATATGAGTACCCAAGAGTTTTTTGGAAGACAAACTTTCTTGTTCCAAATCGAGGACCAAGGATCTTCAGATTGGTGGTCTGCTGATTACTGTAAGAATGGAGGTGGCTGGAATATTTTGAAGTTGGCATCTAATGTTTGTTTTCTTTCAGCATTCTTAACTTACCGTCGAACCCAGTATATTGAGGGGGGGTGGGAGGACATGAAACCTTACCCCTCAGACAATTACAAAGCAGAGACAAAGTACAGTTTTTACTAATATTTTCCTCTTGTTATAAGAAGTTACACCCTGAAGTTCTCTGTAAACGAGGAAACAAACAATGGAGGAAATGTGAGCTGCATATAAATATAGCTCTCACCCACTTTCTCTTCCATACAAGATATATGCTTTATAGCAAAATTATCAAAACATCAATTATGGGGCTATCACTGATCGAGCTTGTGGACTAGTCGCATGCTTTCGAAACGAGTAATTCTCTTCATGTTTCATTTCTTGGTTATTGCCAACTCTTCGCACTCTCTGCAGCAGCCATCATCTTCCTGCCATGACGAGAAGAGCTTCGCCTTGCTCCAGTTTAAGCAAAGCTTTGTCATCGACGAATTTGCTTCTGTTGGTGAGGGTGCTTATCCAAAGGTTTTGTCATGGAAACCAGCTGCTGCTAAAGGATGCTGCTCATGGGACGCGGTCGAGTGTGATCATGGATGCTGCTCATGAAACCTTACCCCTCAGACAATTACAAAGCAGAGAAAAAGTACAGTTTTTAGTTTTTACTAATATTTTCCTCGTGTTATAAGAAGTTACACCCTAAAGTTCTCTGTCAGTTTCAAACGTGTTGATCTTGCAATTTTTTTTTCTCTCTCTTTTTATGATCAATGTGGGAACTGACCTTTTACTGGGGGGAGGGTGTGGTGAAGTGGAGAGTTCAGTGGCAACAATTATAATGCAGCAGTCAGATTGCGGTGTGGTCAAGTTAAGAGTTGGTTTGACAGGGGAAATTATCTTCAGGCTGCTTTTGCCACATAAAATTTGCAGTATGAACCCACTGTGGATTCACCAAAAACTTTCCTTCTTTTACTGCCCAACAAGATTTCTGTGTTCGAGCATCTACTGCAACCACATGTGTGACTGATGAATCCACTTGTGTCGAACAAGTAGCTCCCAATTGCTCTGCCATTTTCCACAAAGGATGAGTATCAGCCTTCACATTTGAAGGGAAGACATGGCTGAAAACAATTTTACATCCCTTCAAGACTTCCTTCTGAAGGATTTTTAGGACGAGCCTCACATCTCTATCGATAAGATCCCACCCCTGCAACCAGGGACGGAGCCAGAGATCACAACTAAGGGGGGCCAATACAAGATGGATGAGAAAAAATATATTAAAAAAATATTAAAATATTGTATAATTGTATAATTGATTTGATCAGATTAAACAGGCGTGCTGTAAGGAGGCGTTCTCCATGGTTCAAATACCAAGGTGCAACAAGCATGCTCCAAATATTATTTTACTCATGGTTCTGCTTCTAAAATCCAAAAAGTCTTTATTATTTACTATTACTCCAAACTAACCAATCAAAAGATAGGTGAGATATATTATATTTTGGGCTAAATACTAGTTAGTACCCTGTGGTTTAGGTCCAAAATCAATTCAGTCCCTGGACTTCTAATTTCATCAAAAACACCCCTGCACTTTCAATTTTGATCTAATAGGTCCAATTCGTTAATATTCTTTCAAATAGTTGGATTATTTGTTGAAAAACTATTTATTTTTAATAGTAGAACTCACTCGTAAATTGACAATGCAGACCACCTTGACACCGCATCATAAAACATAGGCCATATATGATCCACATTAACAAGTTAAATAACTCAATTGTCGGAAAACTAACAAATTTGACCTATTAGATCAAAACTGAAAGTGCAGGGGTGTTTTTGATGAAATTAGAAATTCAGGGACTGAATTGATTTTGGACCTAAACCACAGGGTAGTAATTTGTATTTAGCCCTTATATTTTCATGTGAAGCTAATCACGTGGAGAACTAGGGGGTGCCAATATTAATAATTGTGTGTGTAGAAACTCAAGTCAACTAGATTGCAAGCAACAATTACATATGCAGTCAAAAAGTTAAGGGGTGCCATGGCCCCCTCAGGCCCTTGAGTAGCTCCGTCCCTGCCTGCAACTCGACTTCATTAAAGAAGATGGTGTGGATATGTCTAAGAAGTTGAAGTACATTTGCAAGATAAGCTCCTCCATACCGATCACATTCGTCGGTCTTCAACTCAGAATAAGGCTTCCTATTACTAAGGCCAAATTGTTGACAACTAGATTTAAAGAAATGGTATCTTGGCATTACTATTACATTGTCCTGGTTGTCATTTGTCCATACATCTTTCGCATCATCAAGGATCAAAACAGCAGAATCTCGGGCAAGCAGGACATCTAGACCCTTTCGATCTGTTTCTGTGCTATCACTACGTGATATGACTCTACCACCAAAGATTTGATTTCCAGGATCAAGCACACTACTAGAAAAACCACATATAAGGACACCCAATAAGGACTCATTTTTGTCAACGTGTCCTAATAAGCTTATGAGGACGGACAAGAAAAAACAGGAGCAAACTTCGCTGCCCCGCCGAATTTTTTTGCCAAAAGTTAAATTTCCCACTTTTTTTTCCCACACCAATTCGCACTTTAGGTTGGCCGATAAAATTGGCCTCTATCATTTTAGTTGACCCCTCTCTCTCTCTCTCTATCTCTCTCTCGTCTGCATCTCTTCCTCGTCGAAGAAAACAAATTCGAGCTCAGATTCTTTTGCTCTGAGCAAACCAAATTCACTCACCACGGATGGGTAATTCTCCCTCCTTCTCGATCTGTCTATGGCCTTTTCTTCTTCTCGTCAAATCTGTTTGGTTCTGGGTAATAGTTGTGGGTACTGGTTCATGATTCTTCGTCGGGTTCTTTCACCAGGATGTACGAGCTCTCTCCATTGCTTCTAACGAGGATCGATCTAAGAGCATTGACTGGCGGTGGCTTTGTTCTATGTCTAGATCTGAATCAGATGGTATGCTGGAGGGTTCATTCAGAATCCTTAATTGTGTGCGTTTCAGTAATTTTATCCTTAATTTTATTCTTCTATTCAGTAATTGAACAGATCTAGAAGTCTCTCAGTCTGCCTATGGCTCTCTTAGACCAACATCATGGATCCTGATTCCCGACCTATGCCGCTAAAGCTATAGACTTGAATCAAGTAATTTTTTCTCTCCAATATCAATTTAGGGCTTTTGAGTTTTATGAAATTAAGGATCTTTAATTCTGGGCTTTCGAGTTTTATGAAATTGGGGATTTTGAAAGCTCGTTCTCGTTCACCCATCGAAGATGAGATTTTGCGGGGACAATATTTTCAGATCTGGATATTTATTTATGTTTTCATTTTCTCATTTTCAATATGGAATTAGGTAGGAATAGTGAAAATATCAATTTAGGGCTTTTGATTTTCTATGTAATTTGGGATTTCTGATTCTGTTTCTCAACCCCAAATTGAAATCGAAACTGGGAGATTATCTACTCATCCCGTTCAGGTAAGATTATCCAAGGGTTTCTCAGATTCTGTTGTTCTGTTTCTCTTCAACTTCTTCATTATTAGATATATATAAATTGGTTGGATGTATATTCAAGTTTGTTTGAAATTTTACTTTGAGGAAGGTGTTTCGTTTTATCATATGTAGCTGTTGATTTTGGTATTTCTATTTTTCTCGCTTTCATTTATTTAGGTGCTGGTTTGGTTGCCAAGATGAGCAGAGGCACCCTCTTCTCTCATCTGTTTATCAGGTATAATCTTCAAACTCTGTCATTTTCTAGGTTGTATTTCATATAGATTTGGATATTGAAGGAATTTTGAATGAAGACTTGATTGTGCAACAAATTGGAACCTAATAATGAGTAGCTTGATACTTGAGATTGTTAGTTAATCAAGGCATGGTAACTTTTTTCATTATCAATTTATATTCACTAGGAATCTCAAGTAGATGAACTGTAATAGCTAGTCTAATTGTTTTTTTTATTCTCTTGTCATTCCACAGGACCCAACAATGTTTGAAGCAATGACTAGAGCAATATTCTGAAAGTGATGTTTGAGAGGTAATTATTTTTATCAAATAAGCAGTTTCTGAAATGGGCTGCCCAAGAAATTAAAAACCTTTGAATGTAATTTTGAAAGTAGGAGAAACATTTTAACATGTGTTCTATATCTATCCTTGGTACAGATGATATATCCTCGTTTGAGAGGTAGACTACATGTCATACATCCTTTACATGGCCTGGTGAGTGATGTTGGGTATAATTTTTTCTTTTCTCTGTTTTTTTTTTTTTTGGTTAGTGGATTTTTTAACAGATGAATCTCAGGATAATGATCTATGATTTAAGAGGTGGAATTTAAATGGGTATTGTTGCATTTACAGTATTGTGAAGGTTATTGATCTTCAAGAAGTTTTTGATGAGGAGGGGGTGATTGTGCCTGAGCTTAATCAGAAAGATGATTCAAGGTGAGCCTTGACATGTTTACCTTTTGAAACAAAACTAAAGTTTACCTTCTGCGCAATTTCACAAAGAGAAGACAAGCTGCAATCGTGTATACTTACGTGTGTGTGTGTCCTTTATATTCCATTAATATCAGAAAAATGATAAAAAAAAAGGCCTTCTTCTTGGCCTTTTAGGATCTGGAGCAAATACTATCTTTAAGCAGTTACAGCCTTATATTATAACTGATGTCTTCAAATATTGTCTAATGTGTTCATCTACTTGTTTCTTTGCAACTTGAAATCTTAATTTTCCTTTAATGAGTCATTTCAAAATTTAGTGTTGTAATGCACATTCCTAATTGGTTGTAAAAGGTCAGGAGTTGCCATCTTAATGGTAAAGTATGAATACTTATTGTTTCATGGAGAGTTGCCATCATGTATTAACATACATTTCTCATTGGTTGTAGTTATGTTGCAGTGGAGATATGTGGGCTGCTATTGATGGTGTATCAAAGGCTTCTCAAGGTAAGTTGTTTCCAGTTTTTGTCTTTCTTTTCTTTGGTATTGTAGCAGATCAGGCATCCAGCATTAACTTGATACCATGATGCATAATATACCTGTCTTAAAGAATGACTTCATTTGAATAATGAAATACTTGGCCTTTTGGCAATTGTATCAGGTAGTGAATATTGGCAATCAGTCCCAGTTTTGCATGTCTGCACAGTACTGTACGATGAAGCATTACCTACATTTCTACCTTTTACACAGTACTGTATGATGAAGCATTGCCTGCTCTTTTACAGGTACCCACAACGTCTCTCTCTCTCTTTTTTTCTTTTCCTTTTTTTGGTATACCATAGAGGTGTAGTCGTATAGATTGACAGGTTTACAAGTGACACTTTCCAATGCAAGTGGATATGCTTTTCATCTTGATCTAAAGATGATTTGATGTTCCATTTATGTATTATGAATAATAAATTCTATGTCATCTCTCTACACTTATGCAGGTCTATTTGATATGCTTTGATATTAGCTTTTAATTTTTGGTTGCTGATGAGTTTGTTTGTGTAGTTTGCAAGTACTGAGTAATTGATTTTTATTTTTCATACTTCTGTTGCAATTGTATATGAAAATGAGACGTTGTAATACAGACTAATTTGAATTATATATTGTTGGTTGGAAGACCTGTTGATAAGCCCTGTGGTTGGATTCTAGTCTTGGCTCAATCTAATTGTTGAATTTCAGGAGTGTTAATATGTACTTGATATTGGTTTGTGCTATATTTATCAGGTTATGATTGAAGATATTGGGAAGCAGATTAAGCAACTATAAACCTACAAGGTGCAGGACATTGATTTACTTGACTAGAATTGTTGAACTGTAATTTGTTATACTTTATAAATTTGTTTGCATATGGTGTATTTTGATTCAGTTAATATTGCACTTGGTGGTGTATTTTGAGGGGTGTACAATTGGAGAAAGCTTCCTTTTATTATTAATTAAATTTTTTTTTTTGGGTTTTTTACAAGTTTTAAGGACACGTTTTGAACGTCCTCTATGACTCTTTTAAGTGTCCTGTTTTAGTTTTAAGGACACATATGAGTGTATTTTTTTGTGTCCCCTTATGGTTTTAAGGACTCCATTTTCAGAGCTTTTAGGACACAGTTTGTGTGTCCTAGTATAGAATAGAGGACACCTATTAGAAGATATAAGGATGCAATTTAGGTGTCCTCTTATGGATTTAAGGACACTGCATCTAGAGCTTTAAGGACACACAAATTGTGTCCTCATATAGAAAAGAGGACACATTTTCAGTGTCCTTGTTTGAGACTTATAATGACTGCTGGATAGAGGACTCTTTAAAGAGTCCTTGTATGTATTTAAGGACACAGTTTCAGTGTCCTTAAATGGTGTTTTTGTAGTAGTGGCAGCTTAGCCATCTCAAGAGCATAGTCTCGATTACCCATTGTGTATATGGATAGCTCAAACATTTGACTGGCTTCCATTAAAAATGTCCTAATATATGGTCTGAACTTTGTCATCAGTCGCATGCTGGGAGTATCCACAATGTGAACATGTTGCAGGGAATGATCATATTGGGTTTGAGTCTTCAAATATTCTTCATCTGGTGACATATTATCTAGGAAAGTTGAATTGAGCAGGGTGTGGTCTAGATCAAGTACCAAATGAAGTTTCTTATAGTTCAACAATAAGTTTTGAGTGTTTTCGTTGCGTAAACGATCAATTTCATCATCATTAAGCCCTAAGCACTTGTGTAAGTACCCAAATCTCATTCCAGAAGACCTGGATTTCTCTTCATCTGCAAATCTTGCTTCTTCTGAAACACCCAGATTAGTTTCTATCTTGCACCTTTTTGTCCTCTCTATCAATCCTATGTCACTATGATCAGATTCCAATCGTCTTCCTTTCTTAAGAAACCCAACAAGGCTATTGATATTGTGTAAAATTGGAGAGACTGTAGCCACAGTCATCGTGATATTGATGATGATGATGATGATGAATTTATTACGGCAAATTTTCAGAGTTCAACCAAGAACGTACGATAAAGAAAACTAACAAATCAAAATTAGGGTTTCCGCTATTGAACTTTTTATTATTCACTTATTCACTATTGCACAAGAGACTAGAGAAATTTTGAACAAATACAGAAACAGTGAATGTTTGTGTGTTGCCGTCTATGCTCTTCTTGACTTGAAAAAACGGATTAGGGTTTTCTTTCGTTTTTGCTAATGGAGAGATTAGGATTGCAGAGCGGAGCAGAGCCTTATATAGCCTTGTAAATCATAGTGAGCTAATCATAGTGGGATTAGGAAAGCCAAGATTTTAGTTGATATAGCTAAATGCCCGAGATAGCGTCATAGTGGGATTAGGGATTAGGAATACCTTAACATAGTGGGATTCGGAATGCCTTTTGTTAGTAAGAATGGGAATTTTTCTTCCAGGCCCAGTACTTCTTATTATTTGCATTTGGAAGTCTTACCTTAATTTAAAGGTGAAATTACAAAAGGTGGGGCTATTGTCACCCTACTATTTTCTTTGTTTACCCTACTTGCTTATTACATCCTACGTTTTAATTTCAATTAATAAATTTACTTATCTAACCTATTTTTCTTTTCAGAAATATCCTTGACATATTCAATTAAAAAAGAATTTTGTAACGAAAATCTCTCATTTAATTTTTACCAATAATATATATATATATGTGGGTTTTTGTTCATTTACTCCATTTTTGGGGATTTTTTTCCCACTTACCCCATTAAGTTTTTTTAATTCCCTCTTACCCAAAACACTCTAAGAAGGACTTCCCTAATACCCCATTAAGGTTTTTTTTTTTTTTTTTTTAAATATCATTTTACCCTCATCCCTTTGTTACTGTGAGAGAGAGAGAGAGAGAGAGAGAGAGAGAGAGAGAGAGAGAGAGAGAGAGAGAGAGAGAGAGAGAGAGAGAGAGAGAGAGAGAGAGAGAGAGAGAACCATAGGAGACTTTGCTGGAGCCGATCACCGGTCACTGGATTCCGGTCACCGACCTCCGCCCACCGGAATTTTCTGAAAACCTCTATTGCCCTCAATAGACATCTATTACCCCAATAGACGTCTATTGCCCCCTCAATAGAGGGCAACAAACCTCTATTGCCCCCCAATAGAACTTTCAGTCTCCAGAATGGGAACTAATCTTCCTAAAATTAGACAAATAAAACTTTGATTAAAGAAAAAAAGAAAAAAAGATTACATCAATTCAAAACGTCTATTGCCCCACAATAGACGCTTATTGCCCCCCAATAGACGTCTATTGCCCTCATATGGATGTCTATTGCTCTCTAATAAGTGTTTTATTGGGGCAATAAAATCAATAAAACTTGGGCATTAGCTCCTTCCTAATCTCTCTAAAATGAATCATCATATTTTAATTACTCTAAAATATATATGGTTGAAAATATGCAATATCGCAATTTATATCAAACTGATATAGTACTTAAAAAATGTGTGGATATATAGCTTTACAATTTATGATAAAGAAAAAAACAATAGAAAAATGAATCAATCCAAACAAATACTATCCTCCCACCTGCCTTGTTTTCAATGCCGGCACAATTAATAGCACTAGCAATTGAAGACAAGCCCTTCAGTACTTCGATCAAGACTTGCATAACTCTTTCATTAGAAAATTATGAGCTTTCGAAGATAACAGGCGGAGAGAGAGAGAGAGAGAGAGAGAGAGAGAGAGAGAGAGAGAGAGAGAGAGAGAGAGAGAGAGAGAGAGAGAGAGAGAGAGAGATAGAGAGAGAGATGAAGTCCAACCCAACAAGCAAGATCTAAACCGGCAAGAGGTGGTAATGCTCCACCGTTAATTGGCGTAGATGAAGTGACGATGGAGGTGGTAATGCTCCACCGTGTGTGTGTGTGCGCGTGCGTGTGTGTGTCGGTCTTCATGCCAACGGTCAACTAAGAAGACATACAAGTGACGACGGTTGACCAATTCGATCGGATTCGAAAATATGGTGAAATTGGCTAAATTTTTTACCACACTCATAATTTATTGTAATAATCATATCCAACGGTTGGTTTTTTCATTTTCTTTGAATTGATAGAGGTTGCTCTTTAGAGTGTACGATATATAAATAGAGGTTTATAAGAGTAACTAAGTTTGACCTAGTTGATCGAATTCGAAACGAGAACCAAATTGGCTGAAATTTTTATAACCACCATAAAACATTACTGTAACACCCCGATTTGCACCTCATCAAATCGAGTACGTTACAGTGCCGCGGACCTCTAAAACATAGACTGAAAATTCGATTTACATTCTAGAAGTTCGCTAGGCATTCGTTCGAAATAAATTTTGACAAGAATTTCGCAATGGAAGCTTTTAATTTTGAGGTGAAGACCTTTCTAAAACTTTAATTTCAAATGTTCGTCAAGGACTTAACGTTGCAAACAACCGAGGAATAAAGGAGTTAGCATCTAACAAACAAATTGTGACAAGCTCCGAAAATACAATTTTAAGGAACAGGAATAAGATTGGAACCCAGAACCTGACTTCTATTGAAATATGCACACCCAGCTCCGTCCGCTCCAATCCCGTTTCTAGTGCACAGTACCTGCAACCACACTGTTATAGGGGTGAGTTTTCGTCCTCGCTACTCAATAGGGGCTTCACCCGACTAGGTTTGAAAACCGACACATAAGATAATAATTTGGGATCCCAGCATGAAAAAGTTAAACCATTTCTTTAAAGAACGACAAACTTTAAATATCTTTCGGACTCAAAATCCAATGCATCAAACTCAAGAAATGCATAATATATGATGGCTAGTCCCATGGACCAACTACACGGCCTTACCTCAAATAAAATAATCACCGGGTCAGCGTAGTGAGAGTGTCCACTTACGCCATATCACCTAGAAATAGTGTCACACCTCAGAGGATGTCAGACACCATTTCGTCCATACGGCCCCTCCGGAGGTTTAGGGGATCGAAGCCCAAGGAATCGCTATGTTCCACTCACTCTCAAGCCATCAATAACCAAACCATGCAACTCAAATATGCATAAACATTTAATTCAAAACGGAAAACAACTAACCGGATGAGTCCCGAGTCCCCTACCTGGATTCCGATGCTTTAACCTTTTACGTTGTCCGAGATTCACGAACCTTCCGTTCTTCGGGTAACTAGAAATCCTAGATTCCGACATAATTAACATTAATAATCAGTCAAACAAATATTTAAAGTCAACCCTTCCTGGTTTGACCAGGATTGACCAAGGTTTGACCAATCTTTGACCAATCACCAACAAATTCGATAATTATCCCAATTACCGAATATTTTATCATATATCACTTTTAGATTTTTCACCAATCATAACCATATCAAGATGTTTCTCAAATCAACACAATTTCCTTTTCAATTAGGTGCACCCTGAAAATTACTAAGGACACCCAACATTAAACTTGAACCATAATTAGCTTTCTATTTAAATACAGATCCCATGATAAACAAAACTATGATTATGCCATATTGAAAATACCATGGCATACCCTGAAAATTTTCCTTGACCAATAGTCAAACAAAAGGAAATCACCACGTACAATTCAACCTCACATGTCCAATTAACAATCAAGCTTGATATCAAAAAGAAACAACCCAATCTAGACATACACTATAAGTTTACCAACTCGTCCAGGTTTCCAACTAATCCCAATTCCTTTTTAATTCACAACAAACCAAATTCACCTCCCTCAAACATGATTTCACGGTAAGCATGCAAACACATGCAATCAATTCTAGCCGCAGACTACACAGGTAAATTCGCAGAACCCTTAAAACAAATTCCAACTAACCTTGTGATCAAAGTAGATGAAGAACAGAACCCATTACAGGTCAGCTCCCTAGCGAACGAACACAGCAAGCCGATCTCCAGCTTAATCAATTCTGGGTTCGTCAACTCAGCCTAGCCAATACAATCACCTCTTTGAGTTCCAGGATTAGAATTGCTATCGGAGACGATTCAAAACTCCGGAAACGCTGCCGGAAACCGGATTTGCAGTGAGGTCCGACGAAACCCAAAAAATACAATCTCATCAGAACCTATTTGAATTCGAAATCTATTTATAGCCCAACTTGAGTCTAATCCAACGGCCGAGATCAAGCAGTGGTTAATTAACGGCCCAGATCGCATCAGGACAAATGTTATTTATTTAAAATGAATTTCCATAATTTCCAAACTTCGGAAATTCATTATAAACACTTCGGGTGTCCGAAAAATTCCCCAAAAATTGCCACGAACTCGTCGTGTCGTGTACTTTATTATCCAACACTTAAATTGAAGATTTCACTTTATGAAATTTTCTGAAAATATTCTCGAGCACTTTGACAATTGTCGAGATCGCGAAATAATTTCTCGTACGATCATCAATAAGTTTAACACATTTTCCGGGGCTCACAGTTCCACCCCCCTTAAATAAATTTTGTCCTCGAAATTTCATGATTGGTCAAACGGTCAACCATACTTCACTTTTCATGTCGGACTCCAGTACCCATAACAATTTTTCATTCTGATTTATTGTGGTACAACTCGACTATTACTAGTCATACATATCAACACCGGAGCTAACATTTCTCTTTACCAAGTGTTCCGCATTTACTACCAACAGGATACACTTTGCTCCGCTAGTTTTCACTTTTCTGTAACCACAAGACCTTTCTTATAACAACCAGAATGAGTAATTAACCGTTTTATCACTCTACTCATAACACTACCATACTTGGCATACTCGTAGACGACTCACGTCCACACCACATTCCCGCACATCACAAGTACAGAGCTATTCGAGAATTTTGAGCTTCAATAGAGCTACACAATACTACCCATAGGTAAACTCGTATCATCTCGTGGAATCCACGCCAACTATGAAAAACAAGTCGATGTCGTCGTAATTCTTAGCTTCCGACGACCATCAACATAAGACTCGCAAGTCATCGTGGAAGAGTTCCTTGTCCTCCGAAAGGACAAACACACACTGAAACTGGCTGAATATCTAATCTTCCTAGTCAAACTTTCGAGGAAAACACATGGAACCTAACAACCGGTTTCCAGGATTTACTCCACGACTCGCCACGTGACGTCAATTTACGAGTCATCTTGCTGTCCATTTGAGTTCGTTACGTATCTGTTCGTGACTGCCACTTTTGCTAGCGTATCTACTTCACGAACTCGTAAGCGAAATACTAATTTTGCTCACGTTGACGATATGCCCAAAATGGAAATCTCGAATCACATTGCTACTCTCGCAACAGTTTTGTGTCCGCAACCCACGTCAGCGCATCATTAGAACTCGTCGTTAGACACTATTCCGTCAAACCAACGAATAGTCTTGATAGACTGCTTCGACAAGCGCTTCCGTCACAATCTGACGAAATTCAAAGATCACCACATGAAGTTCATATTTTAGAGATTCGAGGTCTGCATGCTAGTTTCTGAAGCTTTGTCCCTACTTGACCAATTTACCCGAAACGAAAAATACGCATTGGTACGTAGGACGACTTCAGTTTGCTACACATTGGTTTACATTTGCCAATTTACGCTAACGTAACTATTCCACGAACTCAAGATCAAAATAGCCTTGAACAACGCCCGTAACACGCCTAGCATCAAGTCTCGTAATTTTAGGTTCGTCACCAACTGGTTGTAACCATGCGCATCGTCGCAATAGAGTTAGGAAGATCAACCTTTTCCCATTTTACAACTTCCTCGCCTTTCCAGGATTCACCTGCTTAGTAATCGCAAGGGTATAGAAAATATTTTCCCACCCTCAGTTTACGTTGAAATGATAGCTTTTGTCCACGCACATCCATCGATGAAATATTTACAAACGTGATTTAAAAAAATAAGCACGTTTCGCGGTCGTCACGCCATCGGTCAACTACGAAAACATACAAGTGACTACGGTTAACTAATCCGATCGGGTTCGAAACTATGGTGAAATTAACTAAATTGTTAACCACACGCATAATTTATTGTAATAATCACATCCAACGGTTAGTTTTCCCATTTTCTTTGAATTGATAGAGGTTGCTCTTTGGAATGTATGATATATAAATATAGATTTATAAAAAAATTAGTGTCTTTAAATATTTATTATAAATAAAGCCCACAAGGCCCGTCCCGAAAAAGCCCGCAAGGCCCGCTTTATATGGACGAGCTTAGATCCTTCGATTTACAATAAAGCCCGGCCCACCATTATTTAAAAATATAGTAAGTTCCGGCCCAAGCCCGCTATGAATGGGCCGGGCCCGTTGGCGAGGCCTACATTTAGTTTTAATTAAAACTACCCAAGCTTGTAAAGGTAGGGAAGACCAAAGATGGGTAGGAAACTTGGAAATAATGGAGAGCCACTCCAAATTATAGATCGTGTCTTTCATTCTCGAAAGAAGCATTAGGCAGGACTGGGTTCCAAGCCTGATGGTGTAATGGGTACACATTCACAGCTTTGGCCAAGTCGTAAGGTTTAGCTGTCGCGACTGAGAAGGACAAAGGGATTTATTTGATATTTTTTAAGCTCGGGCGGTGCTTACATTTGTTTGTTTTGACTTTCATGATTGTTATGTAAGAAAACTTCGGGAAGATAGGTTGTGCAGGGAAGCTGTTGGATGAAATGACTCAAATAACTAGAAGAGTGTCGTGGACAGCCGTAATTTGTGTTTATGAGATTTCAGGAGATATAGCAATTTCGACTTTCGATAAAATGGTGGATTAATATTCAGCTGCACTGGATGATATGAGCTGGTATGAAAGCTTGGTTGATGAGATGAAGGGTTTGATGCCTTGGACCATTGTGATTGCTATTATGGTGATAAAGAAACTGATAGATCGCTCTTTGATCGGTGCCATGCTTGAGAAGCATCTTATTTCCTGGAATGTGATATAGATGAAGTCTTCAGATTAGGCCATTTCTCTAATACATGCAGTTATTCAATGGAAATGTTTATGAGTGACGCAGTTGGAAAGATCACCTAAGATTTACAAGCAATAAACCTAAAACAAAGGTTCTGGAGTCCACCAGAGATAAAAGAGATAAATCTTAATTTGATTGATAATATGATAAAAGATAAGTTCTACAGCCGTTTAAGGTTGCTTATATATGAGAAAAGAAACCCTAGGGCGACTAACAATGAAATACTAAAGCCAACGGGTAAAAATAAAACAAACCCAAAACAAACTAGGAAACCGAAAATTCTGTAAAACAGTATATTGCACCTTTTTCGGGCTTTCGGACTCGTTTAGGGCCTCAAAACTGCATTTTTCTATTTTTTGGAGTTTTGGTTTTCTAGTTATTTTTGGGTTGTTTTAGTTTTTACCCATGGGCTTTAGGGTTTGAATAATTCCCCGTTTCATTGATAGCTGATTGATCAGTGTGTACAAAAGTGGGGTAGTACCCGTTGGGTAGCTTCCCTTAGCTAAATATTGAACAAAAATTTAGCTAAGTCAAGATGCTCCTGGGTAGCGGATGACTATTTGTAGTAATACCGAAGGTGTTCGGTATTCCAAGGGTGGGTCGACGTGACGCCATCCTTGTCCATTAAGTAGAAGGTGCCTGGGCTAACGACTTCCACAATTTTGTATATGGACCTTCCCAAGTTGGGCGGAGTTTTGTTGGTGGCAGAATGACTTCCTTCATTACCCAGTCCCCTAATTGGAGGTTCCGGGCCCTGACTCTGGCGTTGTAGAAACGCGATACCAGCCTTTTGTTTTGCAAGTTGTGCAAATGGGCCTTGTGTATTTTTTCTTCTAGGAGGTCCCTGTCCAAGTTGACGCCGTCGCTGTTGGTTTCTGGGCAGTAGCCTTCGACCCTAGCGGTAGGCTGAGTTACTTCAATAGGTAGGATAGCCTCTGTGCCGAACATTATACTAAAAGGAGTTTCGCCGGTGGCGGTAGTTGGAGTTGTCCGGATGGCCCATAGGACTTCTGGAAGCTTCTCCGCCCACAAACCCTTGGCGTCGTCGAGCTTCTTTTTTAGCAGCTTCTTGATTATCTTGTTTGCTGCTTCGACCTGGCCGTTGGTTTGGGGATGGGCGACAGATGCAAAACTTAACTCGGTGCCCAAGTTGGCGGTAAAGGAGATGAGTTCCTTATTGTTGAACTGCGTGCCGTTGTCCGTAATGATTGTATGTGGGACACCATAGCGGCAGTAAATGTTTTTCCAGAGGAAATGAGTTACCTTAGCGGTGGTTATCGCCGTCAGTGGCTCCGCCTCTATCCACTTGTTGTTATAGTCGATAGCAACAATGATGTACTTGAACTGGCCATCAAATCGAGGCCCCACGTGGAGTGAATCGAAAGGCCGATGATGACTGACAGTGGTTCTGCCGGTGCATGTGGGAGATCTGCAAACTGTTGGCATTTATGGCAAGACCTCGAAATCCGCCGGGCGTCATCACCAAGTGTGGGCCAGAAGTAGCCCTGTCGCATTGTGCGATTGGCCAAGGATCTGGCGCCAGAGTGGTTTCCACATTCTCCGCCGTGTATCTCCGCTAGAACCACTCTTCCCTCCTCCGGGGTTAGGCAGCGGAGGTTGGGGTGGGTGAATCCCTGGCGGTAAAGCTTGCCATTCCGGAAGTTGTAGCGAGTTGCTCTCCGCTTGAGTTGTCGCGCCTGAACCTTGTCCTCCGGCAGTGTGCCGCTGCGCTTGTATTCAATGATCTCGTCCATCCAGCTGGGACTGACCTCAATGCTGAAGATCTCCGCCAGGGTTTTTGTGATACTTGGCCTGTCAAGGCACTCCACTCTTGTGTCCGCTGGACTTTGATGTGGTTGGGCGGTTGCCAGTCTCGCAAGTGAATCAGCTTTGGCGTTCCTTTCCCTGGGGATTTGTGTGATGGTGTGAAATTTGAACTTTTTTAGCAACGTTTTGACGTACCCCAGATATGCCGCTAACTGTTGGTCCTTGGCCTGGAAGCTGTCGTTGACCTGGTTAACGACTAATTGAGAGTCGCTGAATATGTTGACGCTGTCAGCCCCTGAGTCAATGGCGAGGAGCAAGCCGGCAATGAGTGCCTCGTACTCCGCCATGTTGTTTGAAGCTTTGAAGTTGAATTTCAAAGCGTACTCCGCGTTCAGTCCCCCGGGTCCTGTTAAGATGACTCCGGCGCCGCTGGCCTTGGCGCTGGCGGAGCCGTCCACATGCAGGTTCCAATCTGACTGTGGGGGAGTTGCTTCCTCAGCGGTTTCCCTGGGGATTTGTGTGATGGTGTGAAATTTGAACTTTTTTAGCAACGTTTTGACGTACCCCAGATATGCCGCTAACTGTTGGTCCTTGGCCTGGAAGCTGTCGTTGACCTGGTTAACGACTAATTGAGAGTCGCTGAATATCTTGACGCTGTCAGCCCCTGAGTCAATGGCGAGGAGCAAGCCGGCAATGAGTGCCTCGTACTCCGCCATGTTGTTTGAAGCTTTGAAGTTGAATTTCAAAGCGTACTCCGCGTTCAGTCCCCCGGGTCCTGTTAAGATGACTCCGGCGCCGCTGGCCTTGGCGCTGGCGGAGCCGTCCACATGCAGGTTCCAATCTGACTGTGGGGGAGTTGCTTCCTCAGCGGTTATCATGTCTGTTCCGGGCTCTGACTAGCGCTCGGTGAGCTCAGCGATGAAGTCCGCCACTGCTTGGCCCTTTATGGCGGTTCTTGGCTTGTAATCAATATCGAACTCACTGAGCTCAATGGCCCACTTGCTGAGGCGCCCCGAGTGTTCAAGGTTCTGCAGCACTTGCCTCAGCGGTTGATTGGTTAACACATGGATTGTGTGAGCCTGAAAATATTGGCGGAGGCGCCTAGTGGCAACGATGAGTGCGAGGGCCAGTTGCTCCAGGGGAGGATACCTCGTTTCTGCTCCAGGGGAGGATACCTCGTTTCTGATATGGAACGTCTGATCAATGGGCCTGAGTTTGCAATGTACCTAAGAAGGTAGCTGCCTCACAGTAATCAAGACATCGAGTTCAAGAAGACTTTAAATCTGGCGATGAAGACAAAATGCCGCAGATTTTTTTAGAGTAGTCTTTTATTTCCAAGAATTATGTAATGACAGTTATGCCTTAAATCAATAAATGACATTTTGTTTTAACTCTTTCTCACTTGGCTTACCTAATTAAGTATGATGTCTAGGAAAGTAATTGAGATTAGTGGTACTTAAGAGAGCCTCGCTCCACCGAAATCTCTTCCTACTTTCCTGGTCATATTTGATTGGAGTCACCGAACGGATTGAGTGACTACAATCTGTCTAAGTTTGATTTTTATTTTTGGATTAGACTTTGGTTAAGAAACTTTGATGTAATCATTGGCTATTAATAAAGTGTCGATTCTTTTACTTAATGTCTTGGACATACCTTAATTCGAACTTTATCTGAAAGATATAAGAGCCAATGGTTTTCATGTGGAAATACATGCATTGTGAGAATGGACAAGAGTTCCTTTGCATCACCTCTAATGACTACGGACATAAACGAGTATTAGACAAACTTATGTGTCGCTCTAGTGGGTTGTATGAAACCACTATTCGAGTCATTGAATCCAACCATGTCATGAGAGATGATTTATGGGATTCTGACACAAATAGGCTTTGGCATGACCGTTTGGGACACCCAGGTCGTGACATGATGATCCGTGTATTAAAGACTTCACACGGACATCCATTTTCAGAACGAAAAGAAGTAAGAACCAAGAATTGGTTCGAGGAGCTGCACATGCGCCTCATGGCGCCATGATTGTGCAAGACTGGCGACACATGGCCAGCACCGCCTACCCCCTGCGGACAATACATGGCATTGACGCCATGTATGGAGACTTGGCTCCTCTCTCTACTTCTCAAAGTAAATTGTGACATTGTGGCTCAACCAAAACCTTCATTGGTTGATTATAAGGCCAATCTTTCGTTCTGTAAAGCCTTTTTTTTTTTTAAGGATCACGACCATCCTATGCAAAGGACACTAAAGAAATAATTTCATTCTTACAAAGAATCCAAGGGGATTCTGTGGATCGACTCAACCAACTTGAGGACTGCTTAGATGTTTTATGTTGTTGGTTGATATGCAGACACGCTGGTCACATGTCGCACTATCGTCCACTCGTAATGCTGCTTAAGATGAACTCCTAGCCCAAATCATATGGCTACGGGCTCACTACCCGGATCATCCCGTTTAGTCAATTCGACTTGAAAATGCTAGAGAGTTTACATCGAAAATTTTCGATGACTATTGCATATCATTGGGTATTGATATCAAGTATCATATTCCCATGTACACACCCAATTGGTCTCGCGGAAAAGCCACCATTAAACTACTACGATGGTAGCCCGGACATTGGTAATGCGCACCAATATTTCTTCTTGGGTTATGCAATATCGCATGCAGCTATGCTAATTCGTCTACGACTCATAGCAGCCACTCAACTTTTATTTGCGTTACAGCTAGTGACTGGGTTCGAGTCTAATATCTCGTACTTATGCATATTTGAGTGTGCGGTTCATGTGCCAATTGCGCCGCCACAGCGCATCAACATGAGTCATTGCAACGAATGCATATATATATTTGTGTTGGACATGAGTCTCCAACTATAAGTCCGCTATGTAGAACCCTTGACAGGCGATCTCTTTTTTCGCTGGATTTGCGGATTGTCACTTTGATGAGACAGTCTTCCCGTCGTTAGGGGGAGATTAGAACGTCAACGTTCAACAGGAACGACAGGAATTGTCATGGTCTGTCCCCACTATGTCTCATCTTGATCCCCTAAAAGTGACGAGATCACATATACCTGCTGCAAACATGTCTGCAAGGATTGATGTCCCCATAGGAGGACATGGTGCCACCCAGAGGAGATGGGTATGGCACCACTACCATGGATGGTGGTATGGTGACGCCACAAGGTGGTATAATGGCGTCATAGGCAATGGGTTCTGCTAGAGAGAGTAGGAGACCCATAGGTTCGATGGATTCTCGCCCTAGGAAGAGAGCGAGTTTGGCACAACTTGATCCATTGATCATTGATACTCAAAATCCGTCTCATGAGAATATTCTGGATTGTGGTTATGTCCAAGAGACATCGTTGGGGGACGCCTCAATGTTAGAACCAATTCCTGATAATATAGAGATCTCTACGAACTACACTAGTGTACATGAGGACGTGGAATTATTGAGACCAATGACATCGAACCTTACTCCGTTGAAGAATGCCAACGTAGAGAAAATTAGCCTAAATGGAAAGATGTGATCCAGGTTGAATTGGATTCACTAACGAAGAGGAAGGATTTCGGGCCTGAGATGCCAACACCTCCTAACATAAAACCTGTTGACATTAATAGGTCTTCGTTAGATAGCGTGATGAGAAAAAGAGATGATAATCTCGCCTTATAGCGCAAGGCTTCTCACAAAACGCCCTGGAATCGACTACGAGAAGACATATTCTCTCGTTATGGATGTCATTGCACTCCACTACATTGTCAGTTTGGTAGTTTCCAAATAACTGAACATGCAGCTTACGAATGTGGTCACTACGTATCTCTATGGGGATCTAGATACGGAATATAATGAAGGTTCTTGTCGACTTCATTTACCCAAATCAAGTGGCTCTTGACCACGGAGCGCGTTTTCAATGAGGGTGAAATGCTCACTAAAGTGACTACTTGATTGGGAAGGGATATGATGAACTATGCCCCTGCGTTTTCATGACAAGTTCTGGATTTGCAATTGTCACGGTTTATGTTGATAAACATAATTGGAACCCTTGAGAGTTAAGGGAAACCGCTGAACACCTGAAATCCGAGTTTGAGATGAAGGACCTTGGGAGAACACGGTTTTGTCTAGATTTAGAACTTGTATACCGTGTCAATAAATGCTTTGCATTTTGATAAAGTCAAAAATGCACTCCCATGGTCGTCCGTAGTCTTGACCCTAAGAGGGATACGTTTCGTCCCAGGGATGATGACGAAGACGTGTTAATTGGCAGAAGTGTCTTACCTAAGTGCAATAGGCGCATTATTGTACTTAACACAATACAAGACCGGACACCTCATTTGTTATGAACTTGTTGGCTAGATGTAGCCTTGCGCCAACGCAACGCCATTGGACTGGTATAAAGACAATCTTTCGTTACTTAAAATGACGGAAGAATGAGAACGGATCTCATAAGCCCAAGTGGCACCGTCCAAGACGATGTGATCGGCAAAGCCGCCGGCCACCCATCCTCCTCCCTTACATCAAAACGATGATGATGTTTTGATGGATTTTGCTGATGTAGGGTATCTCTCTGACCCTCACAAAGGTCGTTCCCAAACTGGTTATGTCTTTACCATGGGAAGCACTGCGATATCTTGGAGGTCTACAAAGCAGACCCTTGTTGCTACTTCCTCAAATCATGCAGAGATTATTGCTCTACATGAAGCCGTGCGAGAATGCATATGGCTAAGGTTTGTAATTAGACATATTCGAGGAACTTGTGGTTTGAAGTCTACCACAGATGAACCTACATGCATTTATGAAGATAATGCAGCTTGTATTGAGGAAATGAAATTAGGTTTCATCAAGGGCGACAACACCAAGCATATATCGCCCAAGTTCTTTTACAATCAGCAACAACAGGCACTTCTAAATATTGAAGTGAACCAAATCCGATCAGAGGATAATGTAGCGGACTTATTTACTAAGTCTTTACCTAAATCCACTTTCGAGAAACATGTGAAGAGCATCGGATTAAGAAAGTTATCCGAACTCCCATGATTGTTGCAATCAGGGGGAGATATTGACATCAGGGGGAGGTATGATGTCTACATGTTCGATCTCGAGGAGTGAAGGACGTGTTGTGCTCTTTTTGTCCTTCGACCAAGGTTCTTTTTGTCCCACAGGGTTTTTGTTACCTGGCAAGGTTTTTAGTGAGGCAACGATCAAAGTGTCATCACCAAGTTTGAGCGGCACAAGGGGGAGTGTTGAAGGATGTCGACATTATGTGTGCCTCTACAAACTAGGGTTTAGAGTTGTAATAGGAAAATGTTCTAGGTATTCAATTGTATTTGGATTCTATTACCTTTTGTGTACCTTGTAACTCCTTATATAAAGGGCTCATATTATCAATAATAAACACACAATTCCCATTCTCTATAACATCCTTAAGATTATCCTCTCAAACTTCTAATCTGTTCTTGTTATTTCATCTTTCCTAACTTCAACTAAAATCTTGTTGAGAATTGGGAGGCAAATGGGTGGTTGTGAGGGCAATGTTAGAGTTTCACTTTCTTCCATAATCCTATTCTTGTTCAACTTGTTTCAGTCACATAATTTCTTTTCAATTTATAACATAACTGCAACCCAATACAGCACTCGGGTTCAATACTAAAACTGGAGAGAGACATGTCTTGACTTGCTGGGCAAGTAACAGTGATCCATCCCCAGGAAAATTTGTTGTTGGAATTGCGCCATAGAGGCCACCAGAAGCATTCACTTGGAGATTAGATTCAAGTGCAACTCCATACTGGAGAAGTGGACCATGGGATAAAACAAAGTTCATTGGGATACCAGAAATGGATCCTACTTATCTAAATGTGTTCAACCTTGTAGAAGACGTAGAGAAGGGAACTGCATATATCTCTTTTAATACATACAACAGCTCCCCTGTCACAAATCTGGTGATTTCACCTGAAGGCGTTTTAAAGCAAATGCGTAAGAGAGAAGGCAAAGATTGGTATGTAGCTTGGGAGGCTCCTAATAGTACATGTGATATTTATGGGTTGTACGTGTGGTCCTTTTGCAATTTGCAAAATGGATGAAAACTTAATTTGTAAGTGTTTGAAAGGGTTTGTGCCAAAGTCAGAGGAGGAGTGGCGCAAAGAAATCTGGACTGGAGGGTGCGTGAGGCGAACTAACTTATCTTCTTGTGGTAAGTCATTGAGAGGGAAAAGCGATGGATTTTGGAAGATGGATGGTATCAAACTTTCAGATTTTTATGAATTTGTGCAGCTTGGTCAGAATGCTGACAATTGCCGCATATGGTGCTTGAATAACTGTTCTTGCTTGGCATATGCACATGTAATTGGAATAGGATGTTTGGTCTGGTCCAAAAGCCTTGTTGACATCCAACAGTTCTCCTTTGGTGGACAACAACTTTTCCTCCGTCTCGCAAATTCAGAACTAGGTAACAGTACTAGTGCTGTTCTTGAATAAATAGTTATTAGATAGGATAATGTTATCATGTTGTCTCTCAAACAATCAAACTGCTTTTGATACGTTGTTTGCTTAAATTTTCAGTTGGTGATAACAAGACACGAAAAACCATCTACAGTGTTGTAGCTGTTTCTGTCGTTACCATCTCTGGAACCATCTTAGTTTTCATTTTCCATAAGCGCAGAGCTGATGAAAGGGGTAAGAAATAAGTGAAGTTTAAAAGAGATTTCACAATAATAATACACATCATGCTTTTTTATAGGGCTAACTACTGTTTAGTCCCTGTAGTATGGCCTTGTCCTCATTTCAGTCCCTGCCTTTCTAATTTAATCCCAAAAGTCCCTGAACTCAAAATTTCCAATCCAACTGATCCATTTCCTCCATTTCATCCGGTTGCTTGCTGACATGTCAGTTTTCGATTTGCCAGTTCAGCGCCACGTAAGACGCGAATTTTATAAAGTGACAAATTTGCCCCTGCTTCATTTTCTTGGAAAATTCCCTCCAAAATGGTTAATACCTCACCACAAACTCTCAAATATTCATCGACAACAAAAACCGCAATTCATTTTGCTCCTCAATTCATCAACAACCACAATTCATCAAATTAGTCACTTTACAAAATTGGCGTCTTACGTGGCGCTGAGCTGGCAAATCGAAAATTGACATGTCAGCAAGCAACCGGATGAAAAGGAGGAAATGGACCCGTTGGACTGAATATTTTGAGTTCAGGGACTTTTGGGATTAAATAAAAAAGGTAGGGACTAAAACGAGGAAAAAGTAATATTTCAGGGACTACACAGATTTTTCCCCTTTTTTATACTTATTATTTTTAGGCCTTGCAGTATATATACGTTAATTGAACTGAACTGATATAAGATCAATTGCTAATTTTTAAAAAGCAGGAAACATGAAAGATGCCAAGGAGCACTTTCATTGGATTGGGACAGTTCATACTTCAAGTGACACTCTTCAGTGTGTAGACCGAAACGATCCATCTGATCTACCTCTGTTGGACTTCGATAGCATATCAATTGCCACAAACTTCTTCAACGCAGCAAACAAACTTGGGCAAGGAGGATTTGGTCCTGTGTATAAGGTGATTGTATTTCACTCAAAAAAATGAATTCATATTGAAAATTGTTCACTAATAACTGACAGAGGAAAATATGAAAGGGGAAGCTAATAAATTAGAGATATGTATTGTAGGGAGAGCTGCAAGATGGAAGGGACATAGCAGTCAAAAGACTATCTAGTAGCTCAGGGCAAGGGGTTGAAGAGTTTAAGAATGAGATTATTTTGATCTCTAAACTTCGACACAGAAATCTTGTTAGGCTCATGGGTTATTGCATTGACAGAGAAGAGAGGTTGCTAATATATGAGTTCCTGCAGAACAAAAGTTTGGACACTTTTCTTTTTGGTTGGTTCTTTAAGCCTTTATTACTGATGGCTCTCAGTTTTGTGATTCTAGCATCTCTTTCATACCTTAAGAAAATAGACGGATGGTGTCTTTCTTTTATCTGAATTGGTGTTAATAGTAATGTTAAATTAGTAAAGGTAGTGGAAAACACTTTTCGAAATTTGGCTACAAGGAACTGATGTATGGATCAAACAAAACATCTTAAACTCATCTGACTGTCTCTGGTTATATTAAACATTCTGCTGTTACATGATCACTTTATGATGAGATTGGTTTATTTACAGATGAATTAAGAAGAGCAGAGCTTACATGGGAGAGACGCTTCAACATTATTCATGGCATTGCCAGAGGACTTCTATATCTCCATCGTGATTCAAATTTAAGGGTAATACACAGGGACTTGAAGGTCAGCAATATTCTCTTGGACGAGAAGATGAACCCAAAAATCTCAGATTTTGGACTGGCACGGATGTTTCAGGGGACACTGGAACTAGCAACTACTCACAGACTAGTGGGAACACTGTAAACATCTTTCTAATAGTATAATTTCTCATGTCTGTTACTTCTTGTGTGTTATCTATTAGCACATACAAGAATAACTAGGCTTAGAATTGGGACATTAAAGTAAGATTTTAACGAAAATATATAACCGCTCTCTTTACAAGAGCTATCAGTTGGGTTGGAGAATTTCTTTGAAGTGGCTAATAAG
Organism: Rosa rugosa; assembly: GCF_958449725.1. Taxonomy (NCBI): domain Eukaryota; kingdom Viridiplantae; phylum Streptophyta; class Magnoliopsida; order Rosales; family Rosaceae; genus Rosa; species Rosa rugosa. The sequence goes on from NC_084822.1 coordinate 10,028,633, forward strand.
AAATAAGGAATCTCTAGAGCAGAGATATATGTTTAAGTAGATGTGGAAGTTGGCTTAAGGATTTCCCTTATGAAAGCTACTCTATCAGACCATGAATTCCTTCACAAAATAAACTCCCTGGAATAGAACAATCTATATAAACTATTACTTAATATTTAGTCATTTGGTTGTTAATCACGGCAATGATGAAAACTTATTGCACTCAATTGCAGCGACTATATGTCTCCAGAGTATGCCATGGGTGGAACATTTTCTGTAAAATCTGATGTCTTTAGCTTTGGTGTCTTGTTATTGGAGATAGTCAGTGGCAGGAAGAACACCAGCTTCCATTATTGTGATCAACCGATAAGCCTTGTTGCCTATGTAAGTTACTTTTGCATCAAATAGGCCTTTTTAGTTTGACATACATTGTTGCCTCATTATATGACTATAGTGGTTGTCTAACTTGGTACTGAAGTCTAGTTTGTTGAAAATTATAAATTCGAATCCTTCAACCCCTATTTATATTTGGCTCTCCCCCTCAATATTTAACAGAATTATTCTGACAAGTTTGAGATGTCATATCAGGCATGGCAATTATGGAGCGAATGCAGGGGACTTGACTTAATGGATGAAGTTTTGGCCGACTCAGTTTCTCCATCAGAAGTTCTAAGATGCATTCGTGTTGGTCTTCTTTGTGTACAGGACCTTGCCATGGATAGGCCAACAACACCGGATTCAGTTTCCATGCTAGTTAGTGAAACAGATCGTCCACAACCCAAACAACCTATATTTGCTTTTCAGAGCTCGTTACAATGTGATCTAGCGACACAAAGTGACAATGTATGCTCCCTAAACGAAGCAAGCATCACAGTACTCCAAGCGAGATAGCTCACTGAAAGTGTAACATTACTGTCCTTGTGTGTTTATGATTGAACTGTACATAAGCCGTAAGGAAGGTTAATAGGTGAGGCTGTGAGATGGAGGTATTAATGGATTCATCAAATTTAAATTGTTCTTGAAGACTATATATGGCATAGGATTATGTTTGTTCTGTATTAAAATGTTGTTTGCTTTATTCAAAGAAAGGTCCTACCTGATAATACAACAAATGTTGAAGGAAATCAGCTTTGTGTGCCTAATCAAACTAGGAGTAGTTCCATGATTGTAATAGGAGAGAAGGTTTTAGAATTCCTAGTCCTACTTGGATTAGTTTTCCTTGTATCATTAGAACATGTACTTTGTGATCCATATATATAGGGCTCCTATTCTCAATAATGAAACACACAATTCTCTCTTCAATCTCTCTTGAATCCTTTATTCTTAAACACGTTATCAGCACGAGTTCTAACAACAAAACCAAAAATCCAAAAACTGAAATTCTCTTCAACATCACCTTTTCCACCGTTGCACCCAAATGCGTAGCTACACACGGGCTCCGATGGGCTGCAGCCCACCCCAAATTTTGAAAAAACATTACTTTGTAGCTTAATTTTAGTTTTAAAAAATTAAATATTAAAAATTAGCCCACCCAAAATTTCTATACTTAGCCCATATGTTATTAAACTTAGTCCATATGTTATCTTTTTTCTTTTTTTTTGATCAGATATATATTATTTATTTTCTTGAGGTATTTAATTTGATTTTATTTTCTATTCTGCTTTAAGAGGTATAATCGCATAAAAAGCTTGCTTTTTTTAGTAAGGATTAATTTCAGTTTACCCCCCCTGAGGTTTGGGGGTGTAATCATTTCACCCTCCAAACTCTCAATTTCACTTTTTTACCCCCTGAACTTTCCATTTTTTGTCTTCCGTGCCCAATGTCTCATTTTCCGTCCAAATTGGACGTTAAGTCCGATAATGGGGCCCACTTTGAGGGCTAAAATGGTCAATTTAAAATTTAGAAAAAGAAAAAAAAAAAAAAAAAAAAACAGTTTCGACCTCTCTCTCCCTAAAACCATTTCTCCTACCACCGTCACCGTCGCGCTCCATGCTCCGCTTACCACCACCGTGCCGGCAACGACCATGATCCATGAGCTCAGAAGATAAAGCATTGCCACTAGAACCAGCCTCGTCATTCATTTTAGTTGGGAAAACTGCTTCAAGACTGAACTTGCAGCATTCCCATCATAATCTCCATGCCAATTGCAAATTTGCGAATGAAAAGAAATGGAATCAGAAACAAAGACTCACGGATTGTCATTTTCATCATACTTAAGAAATGGAATCAGAAACAACAAATTTGCTTATTGCAACATTCCTAGTACGTCATTCACCAGAATCCTAATAAGTGAACGCTTAAAAGAACTGAACAATTATGAAGAGGGCATACAATCCCAGAAACTAAAGGCACACAATTTCCTAAAGGCTCAATCACTCGATTCACAGAAAATAGAAAACGCAGTAGTAACAAAATCATAATCAGATAACAAATGAAAAAAAATCAAATTTCTTGACGAACAAAACAAGGAAACCCAGTTCCAACCTTTCTATAATCCACAGAAAATCTCAGCGCAGAAATAACCAATATCAAAACCCAATAAACCAAATTCACAACCCACCAAAGAACAAAACCCCAGAAACCCAATCCAAATCACTCAAAACAGATAAAGACCCAGATGAGATTCGAGGCTCCAGAGTCCAAATTCGCAAGCAAAAAACACTGATCAGCAATCAATCCTAGTAAAGATTCGAAATTGAAGAACAGAACAGAGAGAGCGGGCTGCTCACAATATAGCGCTTATAGAACTTCTGCTTGAAATGGCTGATGACGTCAGGGCAAGACGCCATGTGTGGAGGGATGAGGATGTTGGCCCACTAGTCGGCCCATCTCGAGTCTTTCTCGTAGTCGTAAGCCGCCGCCGCTATCTTCTTCAGCTTCTGTGGGTCGTCTCTCTCCTCCCCCATTATTCAAGATCGGCGATGCTTCCCTGTGACTCAAGATCGGAATCGGCTGGAGAATTCAGATCGGGCTGTCAAACCCTAGATTTATCAGAGGGCTCCAGCGGGTTGAGAGCAAACTCGGGGAGGAAGATTCGAATAGATAGAGAAGTAAAAAGATCAATGTGGATGTCCTTGGTGGTGACGTCGTCCTCGAATAAGGGATTGGCGGCGGCGATGGCTTCTTCGGGTCGGGAGGTGACGCCATCGGAGGCGGAGAGAGGAGAGGCGGAGTCGTCGACGTTGACGTCGTCATCCTCGCCAACGACGTCGTCTTGGGGGGAGGAGGAGAGGTTGCCTTCGGCGTAGTCTTGGTCGGGGGCCATGGCAGTGGTGAAGCAATGAGAGAGAGAGAGAGGAGAAATGGTTTAAGGGAGAGAGAGAGAGAGGAGAGAGGGGTCGAAACTGTTTTGTTTTGTTTTTTTTTTTTTCCTTTTTCTAAATTTTGAATTGACCATTTTAGCCCTCAAAGTGGGCCCCATTATCCGACTTAACGTCCAATTTGAACAGAAAATGAGACATTGGGCACGGAAGACAAAAATTGGAAAGTTCAGGGGGTAAAAAGTGAAATTGAGAGTTTGGGGGGTGAAATGATGACACCCCCAAACCTCAGGGGGGTAAACTGAAATTAATCCTTTTAGTAAACTAGGTCAACTTTTTTCTATTTTTTCTCTCGCTGTTTCTCCAAAATCAATCAAACCCAGACGAAAAGCTTTGGTTCTTCTGTCGACTGCTGTTTTCCCTCTTCACTCTTCAGGTATAAGTTTATCCTCTATTTCTTTTGGGTATATGATCTTTTGCACCTCTTCGGTTTTTAATTCATATATTTTTTGCTTTTAGTTCACAATTGATTAATCAAATCCATTTGAGTCCTATCACGCTATTGCTACTTGATTAATATACTAATTTAGCTTGCTGACTTTGTTTAAGAGGTGTACATGCTACTGGTATATATATTTTTTTATTGACCAACGTTTGACTCCATATGTATTGTTGGATTCTTTATCAGTTCTTAGATTGTATTTTCTTTTTCAATTAAGGTTTGGGATTATGGGTTTGCTTTCTTAGCTGATCAGTTGGCTCTTTGTTTTATCGTTTAATGAATTGTTAGAGTAGTGTTTGTGTTTAACTTTTGATTTTATAATAGTTGATTACTTGATTTTATTGTTGCATTTGTCATTTGGTGATGGTTACATATTTAAATATAATGTCTGATCATAATCGACCAACCAAGAAAGCAAAAACTCTTGATTCATGGCTCAAGAAAATAAGAGAAGATCAGAATAGTAGTATACCACTTGCATCTAATGAGCATCATCATGTCACTTATTTGCCGGTTTCTACAGCACCTACAGAAAGAGCATTTTTAGCTATGAAACATATCAAACAATATTGCGCAACAAGATGCAGGGGCGGATTCACATAGAGCCCATATTAGACACTTGCCTAGACTGGGCAAAAACATGGCAAAACCAGGGCAAAATCTTCATAATTGCCTCCAGAATCTATAGCTTCCCTCTAATTTTCCTCTCTTCCCATCTTGCCATTTTCTTGCCTTACCTGAAAAAATTTTCTAGCTCCGCCCCTGACAAGATGGAGAATGACTTTTTGGCTGATAACATGATTGTCCACATTGAAAAAGAATTGACCGAGAATTATGATACAGATTCAATAATTAAAGATTTTGTTTCTATTCAAGGGCGTAAGGTGTAATTTGAGTAGGTACATTCTTTAATTGTCTTAGACTTCTGTTATCAAGTTTCTATCAAATGTTATAATGTTCATTTTTTCAATCAGTTAGCTATTTGATTGTTTGATATGTCTTTAATATAAGATGTGGTTTGTAAAACTTAAAAAAAAAAAAAAATTAAAAAAATTAGTAAACTTTTATAAAATATTTTTTTAGCCCACCCCATTCTAAAATCCTACCTCCGCCATTGGTTGCACCTAGCCCGAGCTAGCCTATCCGCTGCTGCCCACCTGCGCCCCTGCGCTACACGCTGCCCCTGCAGCCCTTACGCACCCGTGTGCCGCCTATTGCCCCTGCAGCACAGCAGGATGCTAGTTCCTGTGCAGATCAGCCTGCTTGCACGCCCCGAAACGTCTTGATCAGGACCTCAGATACAAATCCTTCCTTCATCAAAGCTGTTCGTCTCTGTCTCTTCTATCTGACCTCTGAATTTCAGCCTTATTGGAGTTGTTTTGAGACCTGTATACCAATCGAAGTGAAAGCTGTTCAGAAGCAAATCTGCTTCGAATTTCAACAAGTAAGTTTTAAATTAAAGTTCCCTCTTTCCGAAATTTAAATTTCTTCTTTCTTTTTCTCGGGGACTTGCAACCTCCCTTCTTCTACATCCCACCTTTCTTATAACGTGGGTTCGATTCTTTGAAAAGCGGAATCATGGGGATTCACGCTATACGAACTAAGAGCGTTCGTAAACCGCGAACTAAGAGCGTTCGTGAACATCAAAATATTACGGACTAAGAGTGTTCATCATAGAGAAAAGAACTCAACTTTTATTAATAAACCAAATGGAATTACATCATTGTTTCTTTAGCCAAAGAAAATCTAATCCAATAAACTAGCTAATGCAAAACAATGGCATTCGTCTAACTTCTTTCGGTAATTCCAACGCAAATGTGACCAGGTGAGTAGAGAGATGTCGGTGGAGCGAGGCTCACTTAAGTACCACTAATCTCAAAACCTTCCTAGACATCACATTTACATTGAGTACGCCTACTTTGAAGAAAGACTAAACCATTGGCATCTACTACAAAAATAATATGGCAATTGCCTACATCTCTTGGAAAATAAAAGGACTTAATCGAAATCGCCAGTTTCTTGGCCCTTGAAGTCGTCCACCCTAAGAGCGAGATCGTCCTCTTGATCTTCCTGCTCCATGTAGTGCGCCTCCCTTGCTTCACGATACGCCTTGTATGTGTCTGTAACATTCTGGGATACTCTATATGCTTTGGCCCAATGTCCGGTTGATCCACATCGAAGACAAACATCATGATGGTCATGCTCCCTTGATCGAGGCGCAATTTGGACGACCATTACTCTTGGTGGCGTCACCACCATGGCCGGAGGCTCCGCCTCTCTCTCTCTTCACACGTTGACCACCACGGTTCCGTGCATGCCTTTCTTGGCTGTTTCTTTCCTCTTTAGGGCGAGTATATGGACCAAAACGTACAGAATTGTCCCTATTCCTAGGGGTTCGCTCGTTGCGTCCTCCCTTGGGGGCGCAACTATAGTTAGACTCCGGAATAGACTTGGTTACCACAAGTCTAGAGTTATAGTTTTTCACAAGGATATTGTCATGCTTCTCAGCTACGTTCATGGCACCAATAAGCTCATGAAACTTTGTGATACATCCTGCATTCACACCGATAATTCTTAGAAATCATCAGTGCAGAGACGGGGAAGGTAGAGAGAGTCTTCTCGATCAACATCGTATCAATGATGTTCTTTCCACAGAACTCTATCAAAGACTTGATACGAAGGGCTTCCGAGTTGTAGTCAAGTATGGACTTAAAATCACAGAAGTGGAGGCTATGCCATCTCACTTCTAAATCAGGAAGCAGGGAGTCACGAACGTTGCCAAATCGCTGCTCAAGTTCCACCCATAGTTTTCTGGGGTCCTCTTCATTGAGGTATTCACTCTGGAGCGCTTCATTTATGTGTCTTGTCATGAGAATTATGGCTTTAGCTTGATTCACTTCAAAAGCGGTAGCTTGCTCAACAGTGAGTACGTTCTGACTTGGCTCTTGGATGGTTTCCAGAAGTCCATCAGCCTTAAGGTGTTGGTGCACATCGCGGACCCACCTATGGTATCCTGCGCCTGTTGTCTCCAGTGGAACAAAGTTTAACTTGTTCAAGTTACTCATCCTGAAAAACAACAAATTTCTGAGCATAGTTTCGGAGCGAAAAAGGCTACCACGAAAACAATAAAATTTCTGAGCATAGTCGCTTCCAAGAAATTAAGGATTTCTGAGCGTAGTCGCTTCCGAGAAATCAGATTTCAAGAGGGGTTTGGATTAGATTAAAACAACGATATATGTGGTCGATCATTTTCTTCTCAACAAACTCTAAGTTTGGAGGACTCTACAAGCTCCAAGCTTGGAGTAAGCACGAACCCCCACAGTTCGGCTATTAGTCTCCCTTATGAAGAAGAAAGGGGGGTAGAAGAAGGGAGGTTGCAAATCCCCGAGAAAAAGAAGAGAAAAGAATTAAAAAACTTCAAAAACCGGAACTTTTAGAAAAATTTACCTTGAAAAGTTTCCGGACATCTTGACCGGAAAAAAGGTTGCTGAAGAAGGCCGAAAAACAGTCGCCGGAGGAGTGGCCGGAATCTGGTGGCTGGAGCTAGCCTGGGCTGTGCGGGGCTGTGCAGGAGCTGCACAGGAGCTATGCGGAGGCTATGGGGGGCTGTACGGAGGCTGTGCGGGGCTGGCAGGTAATCTGTCGGCAGGTGCTCGGCAGGGCTGCGCAGGGGTCTCGGCAAGTGCTCGGCAGGTGTCAACAGGGGCTTCGCAGGGCTCTCGGCAGATGTCGACAGGGGCAGGAACAGGGGTGCATAGGTCTCGACAGATGTGTGCAGGCCTCTCGGCAGGTCTCGGCAGCTACTCGACAGATGTCTGCAGGTGTTGTGCAGGGTTCTCAGCAGCGTCTCGACAGGGCTCGGCAACTTCTCAGCAGATATCCAGGGGGCAGGCACAAGGCAGGCTCATGGCAAGCATAAGGCAGGGGCCAATCTGAATTTTCTGACGGCTGGTTCAAGCAAATTCCGGCCGGTTCTGGTGGTTCCGCCGCCGGTTCTGGGCTACTTGAGGCTGAGGCTTCGATATGTGAGGCGATGGATGCTGGGATTTGAGGGCTACGAAATTAGGGTTTCAGGGTTAGGGCTTCGCGCTGCTAACGTGTTTTAGAGAAACGGGAATTGAGAGAAAATTGCTGTGTATTCTCCTTGATAATAGGAGCCTCTTTATATAGAGAATTACAAGGCATAGAATCTGAATTGTACAAGGAAATGTAATCATACATTGAATAGGAATCTCTAAGATTCTCCGAGATTATCTAATTAAACCCTATTATCACTAGGTCAAGTAACCTAGAGTTTGGGCCAGACACAAAATAGAGATTTACTTGAACACAAACCACATTATTGGATAAAACCATTTCTAATCTCTCATTTTATTATAAGTTACGGTTAAGGAGAGGGGGACGTACAACCCTTTCTAAACTAAAGAAATTGGAATGTTGTCATAAAAAAATAAAAATAAATAAATAAAATAAAATAAAATAAAAATAGAGGTCTTAGACTCTTGGCAAGTAAATTGAATTTTATACAAAAATAGACTTAAAATGTAAATACCAATTCTAAGGAGTTCCAATTGCAAATAACAAAAATAAATGGGGTCGTGAAGAAAATATGTCACTCTTGATGTCACTCTGTTTACGCGACTTCACTAAACGTGTTCATAATCCCACTGTGAGAATGATTTACTAAACGCTCATTAAAAGTAACAATTAGGAGAGGGGGGGAGGACATAGAGCCTTCCAAACTAAAGAAATTGAAATATTGTTATAAACAAAAAAAACAAACAAACAAGCAATAAAAAAAATAGAGGTCTAAGTAAATTGAATTTTATACAAAATTGGCTTTAAAAATGTAAATACCAATTGTAAGTAGTTCCCATTGCAAATAATAAAAAGAAATGGGGTCGGTAGGAAAATAGGTCACTCCTTATGCCACTCTGTTTAGGCGTTTCCTAGTCCCATTATGATAGGGATACACTCGCCTCGCTTATATAACTGTCTCTCCTCTTTCCTTTTCTCCTCACTCTTCTCTGCATTTCTAATTTCTCTTCTACCAGAAAACCCCCAATTTTTTTCCGGCGGCGGAGCCCTAATCCCATCGTCCTTGGTTCGCTGTGCTCTTTCAATTCGTCGTATTCTCATCATCGGAATACAATTGACGACGATTTCAAGCCGCGCAGAAACGAACGAAGAAGATCAGAGACTACGACGACGACGGCACAAGGCTTCTTCTTTCCTTGTTTTCTTTCACATTCACGGTGTATGTATTTGGTTCAATTTTCTCTGCTCTCTTGTGTAATAGTGAAACCCTAATTTCCATTTGTCACTATTCTCTATCGATTGTTCTTGATTCAATTCTGAAGAATTTGCCATAAATAAATTCAATTTTTCTTGAATATCATGATGAGTGTGGCTACTGTCTCTCCGATTTTGCATAACATTGATAACCTTGTTGGGTATCTTACGAGGGGACGAGGTTTAGATTCTGATTACAGTGACCTAGGATTGATAGATCAGAGGGCAAAGAGGCTTAAGGTAGAGACTGATGTGGGAATTTCAGGAGAGGCAAGTTTTGCTTTTGACGAAAAACCCAGGTTCTCTGAAGTGAGATTTGGGTATATACCCAAGGGGTTAGTGCTTAGGGATGATGAGATTGATCGATTATGCAATGAAAACACTAGGAATCTGTTGTTGAACCATAAGAAACTTCATCTGGTTCTTGATCTAGATCACACCCTGCTGAATACCACTTTCCTTGATGAGATGTCACCCGACGAAGAATATCTGAAGACCCAAACCCAATCTGATCATTCTCGGCAGTATGTTCACATTGTGGACACTCCCAGTAGGCAATTGATGACCAAGTTGAGGCCTTATATTAGGACGTTTTTAGTGCAAGCCAGTCAAATGTTTGAGCTGTCCATATACACAATGGGTAATCGAGATTATGCGCTAGAAATGGCTAAGCTGCTTGATCCCGGAAATCATATCTTTGGTGGTAGAGTCATATCGCGTGATGATAGCACAGAAACAGAGAGAAAGAGTCTAGATGTCCTGCTTGCGCAAGATTCTGCTGTTGTGATCCTTGATGATACGAAAAATGTATGGACAAATGACAACAGGGACAATGTAATAGTGATGCCTAGATACCATTTCTTTAGATCTAGTTGTCAAAAGTTTGGCCTCAGTAAGGGTAAGCCTTATTCTGAGTTGAAGACTGATGAATGTGATCGTTATGGAGGAGCTTATCTTGCAAATGTACTTCAACTTCTTGGATATATCCACACCATATTCTTTAATGAAGTTGAGTTACAGGGGTGGGATCTTATGGACAGAGATGTGAGGCTCGTCTTGAAAATCCTTAAAAAGGAAGTCTTGAAGGGCTGTAAAATTGTTTTCAGCCATGTATTCCCCTCAAATGTCGAAGCTAATACTCATCCTTTGTGGAAGATGGCGGAGCAGCTGGGCGCTACTTGTTCAACACAAGTCGATCCATCAGTCACACATGTAGTTGCAGCGAATGCTCGAACACAGAAATCGTGTTGGGCAGTTAAAGAAGGAAAGTTTTTGGTGAATCCCCAATGGATTCATTCTGCAAATTTTATGTGGCAAAAGCAACCTGAAGATAATTTTCCCTGTCATTAGTTCATTACTAACACTGAGCAACTCTTAATTGGACTGATAATAGTTGCAACTAAACTCTCCAGTTTACTACACGCTACAAGCAAAAGCCAGTTCCCACAAAATGAACATAAAAGAGAGAATGAATTGCAAGACCAACACTTTTGGAAGTCTGAGAGAATTTTTGAATGAAAAAAAATTGTAAAATTTCAATCTTATAAAAAACCTTCTCTAGGTTGTAAATTTTGTTTGCTTTGTTCTTGTCTCAACTTTATATTATCGTCTTAAGAACTTGGTGTACCTATTCATTTCTTTCCAATTTATAAAATCATTTACAACCATGAAAATTGACATGATAGAAATTATCAAATGACCAAAACTTGTTATTTAAGCCAATTAAAAATTCAATGAAAGCAAATATATGAAAAAAAAAAAAAAAAAAACAACAACAACAACAACAACAATAAGGATATGTCCTATCACGACAAAATTTGTCGGGACAGGTGCATGTTGCACTCATTTATTTCTTTTTTTTGGATCTTTTGTTAAGTTTATCAAATGAATTCCATTCACTCTTCCATTTCCTATACAAATCAATTAGTATGTCGAAAATTGAGTGGGAGCAGGTTATGATAAAATTTTTGTGACTTAAAAAAAGATTCATTTGTTGTATACCGTATAGCATTATCAAAAGAGGAAACTCAGAAATTATCGAGAATTTGAACAAAATAATCACGTCAATTGTAATTACTTACTTGAGTGAATAAAGATAGGGCTGCATACGGATTGGGTTGGATCGGTTTTGACTCTAAACCGTCTCTATACTAAAGTGAGCAGTTTAAGCATTTTGGACAACCCGTTACTAAAAAAAATAAGCTTAACCCGATCCAATCCAATCCAATTAAAGATGGTTTGGTTCGGTTGGTTAGGCAGTTTTAACCTATGTTATATTAACATACTATTTATGAAAAAAAATTCTAGTAAAATACTATTTATATTAACCTATGTTATATTAAATAAGCATAATCTAAATTTAAAATACAATGATCAAATCCAAAAAGAATATTCAAAAACCAAAATCTAGAATAGATTCAAAGTGATTGACTTATTTGATAGCTTAGCTATAAATACTAGCTTAATATGGTATGAGAGGATCAAATTAATCGTAGCGATTTTAGACTTCTAGGCCTTTGGGCATTGGATTCGATATGGTAGTATATTATTTGAGAATAAAGTTATAATTGGATATTTAGAACTTACTTAGAACAATTGGACAAATGAATATATATATATATATATATATATATATATATATATATATTTACAGATTTTATCCAGAGCGGAGCTCCGCTTTGAAATTAACGTGTGAAGTTCGAGTTTAGGGTCACTTTTCGGTTGCATATCCACATCTCAACCGTTCAGTTTCTAGGTACTAGTGTATAGATCATCTCTGAAAATTTTCAGCCAAAATGATGATCGTTAAGGTATCTAACTCGCTTAAACCAATGGATGGACTGAATCTGTCAACCTGAACCGTACTAGCTTTAAGGCAGTTATCAATGCCTTAACGATCATCATTTTGGCTGAAAATTTGCAGATATGATCTATACACTAGTACCTAAAAACTGAACGGTCGAGATGTGGATGTGCGACCGAAAAGTGACCCAAAACTCGAACTTCACACTTTAATTTCAAAGCGGACCTCCGTTCTGGATAGGATCTGATTTATATGAATATAAATTTAAAACTTTTTCTCATTATATTTTAAACCTACTGGTCGGTTCAGGTTCCGTGGTTTAAGTAAAAGAGAAACAAAACCAACCCAATTCATAAATGGTTTGGTTCGGTATTGAACCGGCTTTCAATTTTTAAAATTAAAAAACCTTAACCAAACCATATTTATTGGTCGATTTTGACCGGTTTGGTCGGTTTGTACAGTGTTTTGCACACCCCTAAATAAAGATAGTCAATGAAAAATAAAATATATGAAAAAAAAATAATGGAGGAATGAGCTATTGTGACAACCTAGTCAACCAGAGAGGTACATGCTCCGTTCAATTTCTATTAAATATATCAAAATAAATTTTATTTCTATATATTGGTAAATCCTTTGGATACTAAATGAATGAGTTGTAGGTTTCAAATTGATTTTGATAATCGAGTGGGAGCCAATTATGGCGTGATTTTGATTACGCAACGGAAAATTCTTTATCATAGCACATATTACAAATTAAAAGTTATACCTAATCAAGAATTTCTAAACCGCATTGTTGCACATAAACAAATTATCAAGAATATGTTTGAAATTTACAAATTGACTGAATATGAAATGTACAAATTATGGCGTGGTTTAGGTGTTCATATTCTTGATAAATATCCATCAATAGCACATATTACAAACTACAAGTTATGCTTAAAATTTATCAAACTTATGAACACCTAAACCACCAATGGCGTTAAGTAACACATAGTTACCTGCTTTCGACACTAAGGGAGAGAGGAACGCGCCCCACGCGCGCAGAAGAAAAGGAAAAAACCCGGAGTTTGTTCGTTCTCTCCCGGCCTAACGCTACCGGCGATCCTGTCGTTGCGTTCCGGCCCGTGAGGGGATGTCATTGCTGGTTAGTGGCGGGCCCTCTGGGCAGAGTCACGGTCTAGGGGAGGAGGGTGGGCTCTTGACCTCGGATTGGGCAGATCGTTCTCGATATGTCCCTCTCGGATCGGGGGTGACGGCGGTTGTGGGGCTGCGGCAAATTGTTTCTGCCCGGGGGTGGGAGATGGTGTCATCGAACGAGTGATCTGGGTTATGGCGGATGCGGGAAAATTGCGGCAGAGGGGATCCTCGTTGGGATCGGTTACTGTCGTGGTTCTAGATCTGGTTGCGGTTGTCAACTAGGTGTAGAATCTGTATGCATATTGGCAAGGTGGAGCGGCGGTATCAGGAAGCGGCGAGGCCGCGGGGTGGTGTTGATGGTGCTTGTCGGTGGCGGGAATGGTTTTCTGCATTGGTTTATTACTGCTGGGGGAAGTGGGTGTTGGGCCGGGACCTTTTTTTTGGGCTTTGCTGGTGTGGCATGGTTTCTGATTGTTTTAGTTTTAGTTGTGTTTTAATTAGGGTTTTCTGTTTGGTTTGTTTAGGGTTAATAAGTCCCTACTCTTCTGAGCTAGGGTTGGTTTCCTACTCTGTTGAGATAGGAGTTGGTCTAGGTTTAGGGTTTAGGGTTTCGTCCCTACTCCTTCTTCTTTGAGAATATGGTGGCAAGTGCAACTTGTGCTATTTAATTAATCATGAAGGAAATCAATGCCCTCTTGGTATATCATCTTCAAGGTTGGAGTGTGGTCCTCTAGAAAAAAGACTTGAAATTGGAAGCTCCTCTCTAAGGTTTACTGCCAATAAGTTCATGGATGGTGCTTTTAAGTTTCAGGGCATCCAAAGCGCTACCACAATATACACCCAAATTTCAGCAAAAGGTAAACTCTCTCTGTGAGAGACAGGAACGCGCCGCACGCGCTCGGATTTTGATCGAGGTTTAGCCAAGGCTCTCTCGTCCGGCGGCACTCCACATCGGTGGGGCTTGCCTCGGCGTTGCTGTGAGGCTGCTGGACGGGTGTTGATGGTCTAGGGTCCTCTGGCTTCTAAGATCTGCAGTGGCTCTAAGTCTGATAGCAAGATTTTGCTTTGTTTGGTTCGAAGCTTCTTCGTGGTGGGGAGTCATGGAGTCCCGGTCAAGGGGCGGCGCGGGCTGGTGTTTGGCTCCAGGCATCGGCGGCTATGCAGCTTCATTGTCGGGGTGCAGTCGGCGTTCTTGGGGCACAAGGGATCCTTTTCTTTGGATCGGGTCTGGTGCTTTCTCGATTCGATTTGTCTTCGCGGTGGTGGCGGTGTGGTATGCGGCGGTCCTTGCAGTGGGCGGAGACGATACGATGCGGTCTGGTAGGGCTTTGGTTGCGGCGTGCGTCCTTCTCAGCGTAGGGAGGTAGAGGTGGAACAGGGCTGGATCAGCGATTTGGGCCTAGGGTTTCTGTTTTTTCTTTGGGCCATTTGGGCTATTTAATAGCTGATTTTATTTTCCTTTTTTAAAGAACTCTAGGATAGTATTTTATTACTTTCAATAAGTCCCTAATTTTTTACGGAGCTACGCACTTTTGTGCCTCTAGCGAATCTTCCGGAGTAGTACCGATGGAAGATTCATGCTATTTCGATGTATTTAATGTCAAATGAGTGACCTAGTTTTATGTACCACTGTGGGTACTAACACAGCTTCTTGTCTGTTTATAGATGGCAATGGAAGGGTATGTAAGGGCCATTCTGGCTTTTGATCAATATATTGGCTATCGCCTTCTTTAAAAAAAAAAAAAAAGTTTCAGGGCATCCAAAACCCCTATTTTGCCTTCTGTTAGCAATAGCATATTACTATTTGGATCCCATGAGCATACTAGACATAGGCCTATTGTGCTGCTTGTGAAGCTTGTATCCTCAAAGACTAATGCAGACTCAATGGCATTCGTTCTGGTCACAAAAGCAGTGTCCATGGATGAATCTTCTACTGCAAAGGTAGTAGCAAATGTATATGCTTCTGAATCGGCAATCGAGGCTGTAGGTGAACTTGCACCAGAGCTTGTAACAAAGGGAGCTGCTACATCAGAATCTACTTTGAAAAGCTATATGCTCCTGCAATAGAGTATGCGGCTGTTTTGCTTTCTACTGAGAAACCTCAAGCTCAAAAGAAAAACAGACCTCCATCATCTGCTTCTCCCGAAAAAAAAAAAATATATTTGAAAAATTTATTTCCGGAGCTGTTTAACATGGTGGTACTACATGATGCACCAACAAAGAAGCTAAAGGTACCAGAAATCCCTAACGAATTCTTTGCTAGGTATCTTGGATTGATTGAGGCACCTAGCAACATCTTGGTACCCATTGAGGCACCTAGCAACATATTGGTACCCAAAGATTAATTTGATGCTAGAAGTGAAAACTGAACCAAAAAAGAAGAGAGGGAGGCCACTTGGATCCAATAGAACAAGAACCCTCCCAAATCGAAAAGAGTTGCTAAAGCACATGTGATCTACCTTGCTTATCTTACTAAGCCTCCTAGCCCTAGTGAGAAGGGCAAAGAGAAAATTTAAGTTTATTTTATTGATTGTGACTTAAGCTATTTACTATGTTTTTTCATAGTTTATAGGCTCGTTTTAGATAAGTGAGCACTGAATGCAATAGTGAGTAGTGCTAGCATGCCACTATTCTTACTTGCCCGTTATGTTGGCAATAGAAAATCTATAGTCGTGTCATTCTGGCTTTAGCTAAATGAAATTTATTTTTATTGATTGAAAAAGAAAGAAAGATGGTTTGCACAATTTTAAACTAAATTAAAAGAGAGAGCACTCATTATTCAAAAAAAAAAAAAAAAAAAAAAGAGAGAGAGAGAGAGAGAGAGAGAGAGAGAGAGAGAGAGAGAGAGCACTCAAAGATAATCCAAATATGATTCCCAAAAAAAAAAAAAAAAGATAATCCAAATATGTGCAATAAATTGCTTTAAGAATTCCAAAATGCTAAGCATCATGATAGGGGTAGTGGGTTGATGAGTAGTGGCCTAGTGGTAAGCATCATTCTGATAAATTGCCGGTGTGAGCAATCTTATCATCTTATGTATGTCAAACATAATAACTTCATCGCTTTAAAGTTTAATTATGCCTTCGGTTCCAATTTCTATATTTACAAGACTTGAAGAAAAAATTTATCACATCTGGTTTGGATATGACAATCAGATACAGCTTTATTTAAGAACACAGACCAAAGTGTTGCCCTCTGTACTTCTGTAGTGTACTATTGCCATCTCGACTGATTTCTTTGACTCTCACTCTTTTTGTTGAATGGAATCTTTAGTGGGAAACTACCAGCTAAATAACTTGGTAATAAAATAAAGCACTCGAAGTCTCCAACTAGAGTGCCAAGATAGACCTTGCTTTTGGCCACATCCTTTCTCTCGAAGTA
Source organism: Rosa rugosa (assembly GCF_958449725.1). Lineage (NCBI taxonomy): Eukaryota > Viridiplantae > Streptophyta > Magnoliopsida > Rosales > Rosaceae > Rosa > Rosa rugosa. The sequence continues at coordinate 10,044,987 of NC_084822.1, forward strand.
TGAACCAGATTTGTCAACAACTTGCAAGTAAAAGTTGTAAAGTATCAAGTATACAAAGCCCAGTTTTATGAACAACTTGCAATATAATTCCGCCCCTAGTTGTTCTTAATGAACGACTGCAAGGTCTTCTCAAGTAAACGAAGAAACAATAATGGAGGAAATGTAAGCTGCATATAAATATAGCTCTCACCCACTTTCTCTTCCATACAAGGTATATGCTTTATATCAAAATTATCAAAATATCAATTATGGGGCTATCACTGAGCTTGTGGAATAGTCGCATGCTTTCGAAACGAGTAGTTCTCTTCATGTTTCATTTCTTGGTTATTGCCAACTCTTTACACTCTCTGCAGCAGCCATCATCTTCCTGCCATGATGAGGAGAGCGTCGCCTTGCTCCAGTTTAAGCAAAGCTTTGTCATCGACGAATTTGCTTCTGTTGATGAGGGTGCTTATCCAAAGGTTTTGTCATGGAAATCAGCTGCTGCTAAAGGATGCTGCTCATGGGACGGGGTCGAGTGTGATGAGAAGACAGGTCATGTTATTGGACTTGATCTTAGTAGTAGCTGTCTCTCCGGCTCTATCAGCTCCAACAACACCCTCTTCCGTCTTGTTCATCTTCAGAGGCTGAACCTTGCGGACAATAACTTCAATCAATCTCAAATTCCTACTACCATCAGGAATTTCCGAATGCTCAGTTATCTTAACCTCTCTGCCTCTTCCTTTTCTGGTCAAATCCCATCTGAAATTTCTCACTTGTCCAAGTTGTCGTCCCTTGATCTATCCTCCAATAGTGACAGTACCGGTGAAAGATCACTGAAGCTAAACCAGTCCAATCTAAAGAGGCTAGTTCAAAACTTGACGAGTCTAGAAAAGCTTCATCTCAGCTCCGTCGTCATTTCTGCACCAATACCCAATTCCATGGCAAATTTATCATTTTTGACATCTCTCCTCCTAGAGTATTGCGAGCTGCTAGGCGAATTCCCAGTAAGTATTTTAAAATTACAGAGTTTAAAATTTCTTAATGTAGAATCCAATCCAGATCTCACAGGTTTTTTGCCGGCATTTGAACAAACTAGTCCTCTCATGTCACTGAGAGTTTCCAGAACAAGGTTTTCAGGAGACCTCCCTTTTTCTATTGAAAAGCTTGATTCACTGAATGAGTTAGTTGCTAGTCGATGCAATTTTTCAGGGTTGCTTCCATCTTCACTCGGTAATCTTAGGTGGCTGGTTTATTTAGACCTTTCAAATAACACACTTACTGGCTCAATCCCTGCTTCCTTGGCAACCCTTACCCAACTGTCACATCTGTCACTTGATACTAATCATTTCAGTGGTTACATCCCGTCTTCTCTTGGAAATCTAACCCAGCTCACAACACTTACGCTTGCATCAAATCAGTTAACTGGTCCAATCCCATCTTCTCTAGGAAACCTCACCCAGCTCACTGAGTTAGACCTTTCTGGTAATGATTTCGGTGGTTACATCCCGTCTTCCATCGGAAATCTCAACCAGCTGGTAAGACTTTCGCTTTCTATGAATCAATTAACTGGGCCAATCCCCTCTTCAGTAGGAAATCTTAGCAAACTAATTGAGTTGGATCTTTTTTCAAATAATTTGCATAGTTCCATTCCTGAGTCCTTATCCAATCTCACGAATCTCGTGACACTTTATCTAGATAGTAATAGTCTGAGCGGCAAAGTGAATTTCCACATGTTTCTGAAGCTGCAAAATCTCCTCATACTGTATTTATCTGGAAATAAATTGGAATTATTGCTCGAAGAGACAAGATTTATGAATGCAACAACAACTTTTCCAAAGTTTATAACTCTGGGATTGGGTTCTTGCAACATAACAGAGTTCCCAAGTTTCCTAAGATATCAAGAAACTTTGCGATGGCTGGATCTTGCTGAGAATGGAATGCATGGCCAAGTACCGAGATGGATGTGGAATGTAAGCAAAGAAAGTTTGACAGTCATGAACATTTCTCATAACTTCCTTTCTGGCTTTGACCATCCTCCAGTTGTTCTTTCGTGGAGCGGCCTACAACTCTTGGATCTTTCATCCAACATGATTCAGGGATCACTACTGATACCTTCACCATCCATCGAGTACTATGTAATTTCAAACAACGGGCTAAGTGGACAAGTTTCACCTTTGATATGCAATCTGACTTCTCTGAAGTATCTTGATTTGTCAAATAACAAGTTGAGTGGCATGCTGCCGCAGTGTCTTGGGAATTTCAGTGATAACTTGCGAGTTTTACATCTCAGAAACAACTCTTTTGAAGGCCACCTCCCGCAAGCATACACAAGCAATCTGACGATGATTGATGTTAGTAATAACAAACTGCAGGGAATATTACCAAGGTCTTTGGTGAATTGTGTGATGCTTGAGTTTCTTGTTATATCAAACAATGAATTCAATGATGTTTTCCCTCTTTGGTTGGGGACTCTCCCAGAATTGAGACTCTTGGCAATGCACCATAATGGGTTCCATGGGGTGATAAGGAAACCTGAAAAGAATCTAGATCATTTCCTTCAGTTGCACATTCTTGATCTATCTTTCAACAATTTCTCAGGCAACTTCCCCTTTGAATACATCTTCTCTGGAAATGCAATCAAAGGTATCACTTCGAATGAGTTCACATACATGAAGACTACCTCAGATGTTGTTTATGATCCTTCATATCGTGGCGGGTATATCTCCTTCACAATGACAAGTAAAGGTGTGGATAGATTCTATCCCAAGATTCGAGAGGACTTTGCAGCCATTGACATCTCAAGCAACAGATTTGAAGGGAAGGTTCCTGAATTCATTGGGAATCTCACGGGGCTTCGTTCGCTCAATATGTCCCATAACATTCTCACTGGTTTGATCCCCTCATCCTTGGGAAAATTAAAGTTGCTTGAATCATTGGACCTTTCACAGAACAAACTCTCAGGGGAGATCCCTCGACAACTGACACAGATTTCATTCCTTGCAAAATTCAATGTCTCTCACAACAATCTCAGTGGTCCTATTCCTCGTGGAACCCAGTTTGCTACATTTGACAGTACTTCATATGAAGGAAACCTGGAGTTGTGTGGAGATCCGTTGCCAAAGAAATGTGGCAATGAAGCTCCTCATCAATTGCCACCTGCAACAGAAGAAGAAAATGGTTCTGATTCTGGAAATGAATTGGATTGGAAATTTGTTCTTGCAGGATCTGTGAGTGGGTTGCTAGTTGGAGTGGTTCTTGCAGATGTCCTCATCACAAGGAAGCGCGAGTGTTTTCTTAAGATTGTGGGGATACTAATCAGACTATTGAAAAGGAAAAGTGGGAATAGGACTCGGAGATATTGAGCTAGTTTGTTTGGCTATGCAACTACTCTTCCTTTCTGTCGTTCCTATATGTATTGTGTGTTTCTTCATTTTTTAGTGAAGTAGAGAAAAAATGCATGTTACTTTTATAACTAAATATGATTGCAAAGCATATCAGTGCCTATATCTAGTGTCTTTTGCTTTTATTTTTAGTTTTTACCCAAGGGATTTTTTCTCCTATATTATTTAACAAATGGGTTCATATATATTCTACATTTTAGAAACAGCATCATGTTGCTCAATTAAAAAATTTTGATTAAATGAAAAATAATAATAAATCATAACACAGTGAGAGAACAAACCCAAAACAAAGCCCTGATTACTAGCTAGGCAAACTGGGGAAGAAAAAAAAAATGGAGTAACCTCTTCCCATGATATCATTCCCATTTTTTGTGTGTCAGGAAAATGTGCCAAATAGTCTCAATGCTTCTATATCACATTCGAAGAAATAAGATGCTTCTCAAGCATAGCACTAAGCCAGCAAAGACTGATTTATCATCAAGTATCAATTCACCACTAGTCCAAGTCACCAAACCCTTTCTCGAGCCAAGCTCATACCATCCACTGCACCCCAGTGTTCCTCCGCCACATTATCGATACACTCCATACTCTAAACCCCTCATATATCTCCTAAACTTTCACGCACACAAATAGCAGTAGTCCGCCACACTACTTGTTTCAGTCATTTCATCGAACACTTTAACTGCACAACCTTTATCCCTATAATTTATTGATCATAGGATGGTCGAAAACTCAAAAATCGAAACGAACAAAATGTCGAAACACCAAATAAATATCCTGTCCTTCCCAGCCGCCACATCCAAAGTTCTAAACCACACGACTCTTGGCCCGAAGCTGAGACTACGACTTCAAACTTCAAACTTCAAAGTTGAAAACCACAGGAATATTAAAACAGGGGCACATGCTGGACAGGGCTTACGTTAAAAACGGTGTCCGTTTATGCTAACAACCTAAGGGACAAAGATGGTATTACTGAGATTAACCGTCACCGGTAGTTCACCACCTTCAAATTTCAATAGCTGTTATTAAAACACTTAAACAAGAGGCGACCTTTGGCACCACCCAAAAGTCCATACTCGGCCAAAATGAACCTCTCCCGTCTCCTAGGGTCCTCTCGCCCCTCACCGCTGCGCCCAGAATCTTCCCCTACAAAAATGGCCACACTCTTCTCTCTTTCTTCTTATCACCATCAACCACTGGGTTCAATATTTCTAACATTCAATCAGCTATGTCATCATTTGGGTTTCTCTCTACTCCTCCTCTGTCCTCCTCTGCTCCCACGAGGCAGCTCGCCGCAGCCACCACCCCGGCTGTGGCACCGGTTGTCACGCCGGACGTGGCTGCGGAGAGGCTGGAGCCGAGGGTGGAGGAGAGAGAAGGGTATTGGGTGTTGAAGGAGAAGTTTAGAGGAGGGATTAATGTTCAGGAGAAGGTCAAGATTCAGAGGGAGCCTATGAAGCTTTTCATGGAAGGTGGGATTGAAGAGCTTGCAAAGTTGCCTTTTGAGGAGCTTGACAAAGTTAAGGATACTAAGGATGATATTGATGTCAGGCTCAAGTGGCTTGGTCTCTTCCACAGAAGAAAGCATCACTGTAAGTTCTATCTGATGGTATATATATTTTGCTTTGCCGATAATCTGATTAATGTCTTATGATTTGATTGCCTGCTCTCATATGTTCTCGATAAAAATTGGCTTAAATAATGGTGGTGAACTGGTGATGGTGATCAGATGGTAGATTTATGATGAGGCTGAAGCTACCAAATGGGGTCACAACAAGTGCACAGACAAAATATCTAGCGAGCGTGATACGAAAATATGGCAAGGATGGTTGTGCAGATGTGACAACCAGGCAAAATTGGCAAATCCGAGGAGTTGTGCTGGCAGATGTGCCCGAAATTTTGAAGGGTCTTGCTGAAGTAGGCTTGACTAGTTTGCAGAGTGGGATGGACAATGTGAGAAACCCAGTTGGGAATCCTCTTGCAGGCATTGACCCACTTGAAATTGTTGATACAAGACCTTACACGAACTTGTTATCCCAATACATTACTGGCAATTCACTTGGCAATCCAACTGTAACAAACTTGTAAGTAATCTAATTCCCTCATAGGAAACACTACCCTGTTTGGTTATAACTGAGCTTTAATTTCATACAAGTGTATTATTTAGGATGCTTCCAGTTTAGATCTGATATCACTTTAGTCCATGTAGTTTCAATTTAGCAATCACATCCCTTAGTTTATTATATGTAGCACTAAGATCGAAAACCACATTCAATTGCAAAATATGATTTGGGATCCAAATGCAATTGATAAATTACTGCAAAGATGTTAGTTGGTTGCTTTGGTTATTAAGTTTATCTTTCATCTGAGCAGGCCAAGGAAGTGGAATGTGTGTGTGATAGGATCTCATGATCTTTATGAGCATCCCCACATCAACGATCTTGCATACATGCCTGCAACAAAGGATGGAAAATTTGGATTCAATTTACTCGTGGGAGGCTTCTTCAGTCCCAAAAGATGTGCAGAGGCAGTTCCTCTTGATGCATGGGTCTCGACAGAAGATATGATCCCAGTTTGCAAAGCTATACTAGAGGCTTATAGAGACCTTGGCTTCAGAGGGAACAGACAAAAAACAAGAATGATGTGGTTGATTGATGAACTAGTAAGTAATACACAGGCCTGATTATATAATAAGATGCTTGTTATGCAAAGTGTGTAATCATTTAAGTTACTGTACTAATTAGCTACAACATTTCAACATCTCAACTCATGAAATACTTAAAAGTACATCAAAATGGTAATGGAATAGAAACTTTTGTTATTGTGTACTAATGTTGTTGCCTTACTTCAGGGCATAGAAGGATTCAGATCAGAGGTCGTTAAGAGAATGCCCTTTAAGGAATTGGAAAGAGCATCTTCTGAAGACTTGGTACAAAAGCAATGGGAAAGGAGAGACTATATAGGTGTCCATCCACAGAAACAAGAAGGTCTAAGCTTTGTGGGTCTTCACATTCCAGTAGGCAGGATCCAAGCAGATGACATGGATGAGCTAGCTCGTATTGCCGATGAGTATGGCACTGGGGAACTCCGTCTCACAGTGGAGCAAAACATAATAATCCCCAATGTTGAGAACACAAAACTTCAAGCATTGCTTCAAGAACCGCTTCTGAAAGATAAATTTTCACCTGAGCCTTCCATTCTCATGAAAGGACTAGTAGCTTGCACCGGTAACCAGTTTTGCGGACAAGCCATCATTGAGACAAAGCAACGGGCCTTGAAGGTGACTGAGGAGGTGGAGAGGCATGTGGCAGTGACCCGGCCGGTGAGGATGCATTGGACAGGGTGCCCCAATACCTGCGGGCAGGTGCAAGTGGCGGATATAGGTTTCATGGGGTGTATGGCAAGGGATGAGAATGGGAAGCCTTGTGAAGGGGTTGATGTTTTCTTGGGAGGGAGAATAGGAAGTGACTCCCATTTGGGAGATATTTATAAGAAGAGTGTCCCTTGTAAGGACTTGGTGCCCTTAGTTGTTGACATCCTGGTAAATCTCTTTGGGGCTGTCCCAAGGGAGAGGGAAGAAGGGGAAGAGTAATTCAAAGAGAATAAAACGAAGGGTTCAGTGCAAATTTTCATGGGTGTTTCATTGTTTGGCATGGTTGAAGCAAGGTAAAGAAGGATAAAAGAGGTGCTACTGAGCATAAGATATTTGACTTTTACACGTTTCATTTTGTGGACTGCTTTATAGGATGTGAGCTTACCCTGTTTCTACTGTTATTGTATACCAAAGTATACAATGAGCTGGGTTAGGTAAATAGTTAATTCATGTTTGCATTCAGTTTATTTTTGTTATCACTAATAAGATGCAATCTCTATTATATCCTGTACAAATCTTATTCCCAAATGCAACTGATCTTGCAACAAGTAGCTGGAACAGAGAGCCAGTCTGGTGACCCCAATGTGAGTTTGGTATTACTTTTCAATTATTGGTAAACTATGACAAAAAGCTAAGCCCACTCCCCTTCTCCTCGCATCAAGATCTTCCTCTAAGATACCAAAAAATTGATTATCTTTCACAAAAGTTATGGTTGTGAATTTGTGATCCAAACACTAAAACTGTGATGAAAGATATATTGAGGTTTGGGAAAGTCTTAACCACCTCTGAGCTTCATTGTTACAAGGAGATTGTGGGCTCTTTGACCAATTTGCTAGTTGTGCCTATATGGAGGGTGCCTTGACACCCTCATCCATTACTTAGCAGCTTGGCAATTGGAGATGGAGGTCCCTCTAATCCTCTGTGTCTAACACTAGAAGTATGGTTTTTTACTACTTGAATCTTAGTTCCTCTAGTTGTACACCAATTGAGGTCTGTAGGCGACTAGGTTACTGTTTCAAAGGGAGGTAGGTAGTGATGATTTGTTTTCTTTATTTTAGGCTCAATAATGGAGCGTATATTTTTAATAGTGAGATTCACATGTCTTTTGCTTGGTGGCTTGTGCCATTTATGATTTTGGTATAAAACAGCATCTGATGTACGTGTTTTCTGGTCATTTTTTGACTTTGTCAAGGGGAACCCAAAGGCTTCCTAGGACCAAGATAAACCCCTTCGGCGCATGTGAAATGCTCCAACTGTGCATTGCAGCACAGTGCCTCGCCACTTTGACAGCTTCGGGGTTCGAACCTAGGTTGGGGAGCACACCCAACTAGACAAGAACCACTAGGCCACTTGCAGTGGTTACGTGTTTTCTGGTCATGGATAACTAATGAAATTATCTATTCTTCAAAAAGTGCAAGTATAAAATGTTTGAAATACAGAGTAGAATTAATAACTTTGTGTTAGACCTACTTTTCGATCACATGTCCGTAAATCAACCATTAGATGTTTAAATATTTATGTGTAGATCATTTATGCAATTTTTTCAATCAAATCGAAAATCATTAATACATTCATTATCATGGCTTATCAGTTATAAACATGAACTGTTCATGTTTGATAGATTTGGTTCGTCCATTGATTTGATCTAATTCAATAGGATGGTTCTAGTTAGACCTCCCAATTTTCTATTTAGACCTCTCATAATTTTTGTAAGAATTTATTTCCCATTTTACCCTCTCTTAAGAAAAAGAAATGAAATCATCTATTAGAAGCATACCTGAGGTCGACTCCACAATTCCTGAACCTTTACTTTTGCTTCACCCATAAGTCCATACCATATTTTCAGCAGCCGTTGTTGGCAATGTATGAAAGTACCTAAACCTCTCTTTTCTGCAGCAAACTAACCAACGAAGCTTGCCCAATTATAAACAACGAGACCCAGTTGATATATAGCTCAATTAAAGAACTTCTACTCATTTAAGCGAGGGAACTAAGCTTTCCCAATTGAAAAAATAACCCAATTTAGTTTTTCTCCTTTGTAATTATACTTTTGCACAAGGATTAAGGAAGAACTACCACAATATACGTCATGGTGGTTTGGTATGAAGTATAGGTTTTTCTTTTGTTTTGTGCCTTTCACGTTGGCAAGCTTTCAATCTCAACTCAACCATCTTTGAGTGTTTTACTTCCATATAAACATCAACCCAGCCAATTACTTGAGTTGCTGTGCTTAGATTTGAGATCAAGCTTCAATATTGCTGGTTATGTATAGCTTGAACAAGAATTAATGAAGCTTGCTGATGAATCTCTTTGGCAGTAAATAAAAAAAAAGATTGACTTGCATTTGGGGAAAATTGACATGGTTGGGAGGTTCTGCGGTTCAGAGAGAGAAGACGAGAAGTGGTATAGAAGGGGTAAAATAGGATTTTGTTCAAGTAAAACCCTAATTTGTGTTTGGCCCAAACTCTAGGTTACTTGACCTAGTAGTAATAGGGTTTAATTAGAAGAATCTAGAGATTATCTTTCCTTGTATGATTCAGACTCTTGCATTGTAATCCTCTATATAAAGAGGCCCCTATTATCAATGAGAATACACAGCGATTTTCTCTCAATTTCTGATTCCCTAAAACACGTTATCAGCACGAAGCCCTAACCCTGAAACAAATAGCCAAACCCTGATTCAAGAAGCTAAAACCCCAAATTCGAATACAAAACCTTGAAGCCTTTTCTGCCTCCACCTCACACCTTAAAGCCCTCGACCCCAGGAGTCCAGAACCGGCGGCGCCACTCCAAGAACCGGCCGGAAACCTACCGAACCGGCCACCGGAAGCTCCATACAACCCGCAGCAAATATTTCACCGGTTCACCACCTTCCGGACCTCCAATTTCTATAAAATTTGGTCAAAAGAAGCTCATCCAATCAAAGATGCAGGAACCGGAAGAAACAACCCAAAAACCAGCATAGAAGAGATTGAACCGGCAGCTAAACCTTACAGCAGAAAAAACCGGCAGAAAAGAGAAGAAAAGAAGAAAAAAAAAAGGGGAGAAGAAGCTTGGCCTAGAAAGAAAGAAGAAGGAGCCCAGCCCAAAGAACAAAAGCCCAGAAGCCCACTGACCTGACCTGGCCCACTGACACACCTGACCTACCGCCACGTCATCTTCCACATCAGAAGAACAGTCAGCCGCCACGTCACCATCCGGGGGACCCCACTGTCACGTCAGCATCCGCCATGTCAGCACTGCCACATCAGCATCTGGGGGACCCACTGCCACATCATCATTAGACCCCATTGCCACGTCAGCTCCTGGTCAACGCCGGCCAGTTTTCCGGCCAACTTTCCAGGCATTTTTTCCTACCACTTTTTCCGGTCAAATTTTCCGGCGACCTATTTCGAGGTATTTTTTTACTAAAAGTTCCCGTTTTTGAAGTTTTTATTTCTTTTCTCTTCCTTTTCTCAGGGACTTGCAAACTCTCTTCTTCTACCCCCCTTTCTTTATTATAGGGGAGACCAAATTAAGCCGAACTGTGGAGGTTCGTGCTCACTCCAAGCTTGGAGCTTGTAGAGTCCTCCAAACTTAGAGTTTGTTGAGATAAAACGATCGATCACAAACCTCATTGTTTCGATCTAATCCAACCCCTCTTGGAATTGAATTTCTTAGAAACGACTACGCTCGAAAATTCCTAATTTCTTGGAAGCGTCTACGCTCAGAAATTTTTATTGTTTTCGTGGTAGCTTTTTCGCTCCGAAACTAAACCTTTTTCTTGTTCTCTTTCAGGATGAGTAACATGAACAAATTGGACTTTGCTCCATTGGGAACAACTGGCTCTAGATATCACAGGTGGGTTCATGATCTCCGCCAGCATCTCAAGGCCGATGGAATCCTGGATATGATTCTCGAGCCTAGCCAGGACGTGTTAACTGTTGAGCAAGCTCAAGCTTTGGAAGCAAATAGAGCAGCCTTAGAGGCAAATAAGGCGAAAGCCGTTATCCTAATGACTCGTCATATGGATGATTCGCTCCAGTACGAGTGTATGAATGAAGAAGATCCCAGAAGGCTGTGGGTCTCACTCGAAGAAAGATTTGGCAACGTCCGTGACTCCCTGCTTCCTGACCTAGAAGTGAGATGGCATAGCCTACGCTTCTGTGATTTCAAGTCAGTTCTTGACTACAACTCGGAAGCACTTCGCATTAAATCCTTAATGGAATTTTGTGGTAAAGAGATCACACATGCGATGTTGATTGAGAAAACTCTCTCTACCTTCCCTGTCTCTGCATTGATGGTTGCTAAGAACTATTGAATCGATGTTACTGCAGGACGGATCACAAGGTTTTATGAGCTCATTAGAGCTATGAATGTCGCTAAAAAGCATGACAACATCTTTGTGAAGAACTATAATTCGAAATCCATGGAAATAGAGCATATTCCGGAATCCAATTATAGTCGCGCCCCTAAGAGAAGGCGCCAAGAGCGAAACCCTAATCTTAGGGATATTTCTGGACGTTCTGGTCCATATAATCGCTCTACTTGGGAAGGTAACCGCCAAAATAGGCGAACACGGAACCGAAGAGGTAAACGTGGAAAGAGAGAGGGAGGCAACGCCTCTGGCCATATTGGTGGCACCACCAACACTAAGAGCCATCTAAATGACGCTTTCAAAGCGCCTCAATCAATGGAGTCTGAGCAAAGAGATGTATGTTCTCAATGTGGAGTATCCAGTCATTGGGCACACATTTGTAGAGCTCGTGAAGAAATTGTCACCTCCTACAAAGCATATTGTGAAGCAAGAGAAGCTCACTATGTGGAACAAGAAGATCAAGAAGTTGATCTAGAGTGAAGGGTTGAAGACTACAAATCTGGCTGGGATCAATAGATCGCCAATTCTGTTTAAGTCTTTATTTTTCCAAGAGATGTAATAGGCAATTGTCATATACTTTGTAGTAAATGTCATTGGTTTAGTTTTTCTTCACATAGGCTCATCCAAAATGAGTGTGATGTCTAGGAAGGTTTTGAGATAAGTGGTACTTAAGCGAGCTTTGCTCCACCGACATCTCTCTATTCACCTGGTCATATTTATTTTGGAGTTACCGAAAGAAGTCAAATGACTACCTTTGTTTTGCATTAGCGAGCATTTGGATTAGATTCTTCTAATGGTTAAGAGACAATGATGTATTCTGTTGGCTTATGAATAAAATTTAGTGTTCTTTTCATTATGACTCAATTTTGATTCTGAGCATATTACTTTGCGACTACGATGGCTGGGTCATTAGTATTAATTCAAGGACATGGAATAGCCCAAGTTCCCCTTGCCAAAAGGCACCTTGATTACTGTCGCAAAAACTCTCTACGCTCCTAGGGCCAATCGCACCTATGAATAGCCAACGGATTTCATGCGAAAACGCATGTAGAGAACGGCAATGAGTTCCTTTGCAATACCTCTAATGATTGCGAACAAAGGCACATCTTAGAGAAGTTTATGTGTCTCTCTAGTAGACTCTATGTCACTATTCGAGCTATTAAATCCAATAAAGTTATGAGAGAAGATCTCTTGGATTTAGACACATATTGGCTTTGTCACGACAGGATAGGTCATCCTGGTCATGATATGATGATCCGTCTACTAAAGACTTCACATGGACATCTTTTCTCTCGAGCGAAATGAAGCATGAATCAAAAGTTGATTCATGAACTAAGTGTGACCCACGCTGCTGCCTAGGGCACCGCCTTCGTCCAGCACCAGCCTAGGGCTGGCGTAGTCCCTATGCATGACGCCATGGATGGCGTCCATCATGGTGATGGCACCCCTGGTGATGCTGTAATCACCAACTTGCTTCAAAATAGCCTTTCAGACGCTCAGGCCCAACTTAAATCCTCATTGGTTACTTCTAAAGCCTCTCGCTCATTTTACAAAGCTCGTTCCTTAGGGAAATTAGGACTGAGACTGTCCTATGCAAAGGATATAAAAATACTCGTTCTGTTCTTACATAGAATCCGTGGGGATTTTGTGGACTAGTTCAACCAACTTGCAGACGTTTAAATATCTCATGATGTTGGTTGACACGCAAACACGCTGGTCACGTGTTGTGCCATTGTCCACTTGTAATGCTGCTTATGCTACACTCCTAGCACATATCATACAACAACGGGCTCACTCTCCGGATCATCCTATTTCGTCAATTGGACTTGACGATGCTAGAGAGTTTACATCGAAGACTTTCGATGGATATTGCAATGGGACTGATGTTGGACATCATATTCTCATGAACACACCCAAATGGTCTCGCGGAAACGACTACGATGGTAGTCCGGACATTGGTAATGAGCACAAATTTCCTTATATCCGCTTAGGGTGATGCAATATCGCATGCAGCTATGCTAATTCGTCTACGACCCACTGCCACTCAATCTACCTCTGTGTTACAGCTAGTGACTGGGTACAAGAATCGTACTTACGCATATTTGAGTGTGCCATTTTTGTGCCAATTGCGCCGCCACAGCGCTCTATAATGCGTCCTTACAGACGAATGGGCAACTCAGTTGGATTTGAGACTCCAACAATCGTCCACCACTTAATGCCCTTGCATGGCGATCTCCTTACCGCTAGATTTGCGGATGTCACTTTGATGAGACAGTCTTCCCGTCGTTAGGGGGAGATAAGAACACAGATGTTCAGCAGGAACGACAAGGATTATCGTGGCCTGTCCCCACTATGTCTCATCTCGATCCTACTAAAGTGACGAGATCACACATCTGCTGCAAATATGCCTTCAATGAAGTACGTCCCTACACGAGGACGTAGCGCCACCCTACACGGAGGTAGGTATGGCATCAATGCCAAAGAGAGTGGCACTCTGGCATTACAGGCCATGGCCCCAGCTAGGATGCGTGGGAGGCCCATGGGTTCGAAGGATGCTTTGGCACAACCTAATCCTTGGATCATCGACACTCAAAATCCGTCTCATGAGAATCTTCCGGGTTATGGTTATCGTTGGGGGACGCCTCAACGTCAGAACCTACCTCAACGTCAGAACCTATTCTTGAGAATATAGAGCTCTTTGAAAATTACACTAGTGTACATGAGACGTGGGATAGAAACTCCATCATAATTAATGATTTCGTTGCGCATGAGTTTGTTGAGTCAGATGATATCGAACCACGCTCCGTTGATGAATGCCAACGTAGAGAGATTTGGCCTAAATGGAAAGATGCGATCCAGGTTAAGTTGGATTCTCTAACGAAGAGGAAGGTTTTTGAGCTAGTGATGCCAACACCTCCTAACATAAAACCTATTGACTAATAGGTCTTCGTTAGAAAGCGTGATGAGAAAAAAGAGATGGTAATCTCGCCTTATGGTGCAAGGCTTCTCACAAAACGCCCTGGAATGACTACGATGAGATATATTCTCTCGTAATGGATGTCATTGCACTCCACTACCCTGTCAGTTTGGTAGTTTCCAAATAACTGATCATGCAGCTTACGAATGTGGTCACTACGTATCTCTATGTGGATCTAGATACGGAATATACATGAAGGTTCATGGTGAACTTCATTTACCCAAGTCAATTGGCTCTAGACCACGGAGCGCGTTTGCAATAAGATTGAAACGCTCACTAAAGTGACTACTTGATTGGGAAGGGATATGCCCGCGCATTTCCATAACAAGTTTCAGATTCTATCGCGGTTCATGTTGGACATGATCTTCATTAGAAGCCCTTAAAGAGTTAAGGGAAACCGCTGAACACTTGAAATCTGAGTTTGAGATGAAGAATTTTGGGAGAACACAATTATGTCTCGGTTTGGAACTTGAGCATCCTGTTGATAGATGCTTAGGTATTTTGACAAAATCAAGCCTTCAAGCACCCCCATGATCGTCCGTAGTCTTGATCCTGAAAAGGATTTTCTTCGTTCAAAGGATGATGACGAAGATGTGCTAGAGGCAAGAGTGCCTTACTTGAGTACAATATGCGCATTATTGTACTTAGCTCAATGCACAAGACTGGACATCTCATTTGCCATGAACTTGTTAGCTAAGGTATAGCTCTGCGCTAACGCGACGCCATTGGATTGGTGTAAAAGATATCTTTCGATACTAGATGTACGACTGATATGGCCATGCTTTATCCTTACAGAGAGACGATGGATTCGGACCCATCATACACCAGGAACGCCGCCACTCTGGCCTGCGTCCATTATCCCCATCCCAAAACAACATGTGTTTTGGAAGGTTTTGCTGATGTTGGGTATCTCTCTAACCCACACAAAAGTCTTCCCAAACTGGTTATGTGTTCACCATGGGTAAAGACTATGATATCTTGGAGGTCTACAGAACAGACCCTAGTCGCTATATCTTCGAACAATGCAAAGATCATTGCCCTTCACGAAGTGGTTCGTGAATGTATATGGATTGGATCCATAAATTACGCATGTTCGAAAAGTTGTGGTTTGAAGTTTACCATAGATGAGCCTACACAAATGAAGCAAGGCTACATCAAAAGCGACAACACCAAGGACAATCAGCAACAACAGAAGCTCCTCAAGATCAAAGTGAACCAGATTCGATCTGAGGACAATGTGACAGACTTGTTTACTAAGTCATTGCCTAAATCCACGTTCGAGAAATATGTGGCAAGAATTGGCTTGCGGAAATTATATGAACTCCCATGATCGTAGTCATCAGGGGGAGACGCAGACATTAGGGGGAGATGTCTACATGTTCGTCTCGAAGCGTAAATGGTGTGTTGTGCTCTTTTTCCCTTTCGATCGAGGTTATTTTTGTCCCACTAGGTTTTTGTTACTCGGCAAGGTTTTTAGCGAGGCAACGAGAGAAGCACCGCGTTTGGGCAACACAAAGGGGAGTGTTCAAGTAAAACCCTAATTTGTATTTGGCTCAAACTCTAGGTTACTTGACCTAGTGGTAATATGGTTTAATTAGAAGAATCTAGAGATTATCTTTCCTTGTATGATTCAGACTCTATGCATTGTAATCCTCTATATAAAGAGGCTCCTATTATCAATGAGAATACACAGCGATTTTCTCTCAATTTCTAATTCCCTAAAACAGATTTAAAATTTTACAAAAATTAGAGGAGGTCTAAATAGTAAATTGGGAGGTCTAATTAGAATTACCCAATTCAATATTTTAACGATTAGCAATTTGGAAGAAAATTTGCTTAAGTAATCTACTTTTTTTTTTTTTTAAATTTAAGTAATCTATTTATGCATACATAAACATGTAATAAGTTGATTTGCCGTAATATAATTAAAAAATTGGTCTTCCAAACTGTTGATTAAAACGTCATCAAATCCGACCTCTGCCAATACGGTCGGCATTTCACCACCTCCTCCGAAAACACTCAAAAAAATATGAGCAGACGGATCAAAACCCTAATGAGCACAGAGAATGATCGGAACCGCCAAACCGCCGCAACCAGCAACGCCACCGCAATTCCTTACTTACCTGACAACGTCATCGAAAAAATCCTGTCCTTCCTTCCGATCAATCTAGCGGCCCAGGCGAACACCGTCTCGAAGCAATGGGCAGCCCTGTGGCCTTCGTTCCCTGTAATCGATCTCGACGAGGCCGATCCGATCAATTGCGAACTCTATATCGAACCTGGACGTTTCCTTAGCTTCTTGCACCATTCTCTCAGACGATGCGGGGATCAGAGGCGCTTGGACAAGTTGAGGATTCGAGCCAACCTTCGATACGCCTACGTGTTGGTAACAGAGTGGATTGATTTTGCAATTGATAGGTGTGTTGAAGAGTTAGATCTTTTCAAAATTTGGATGAGAATAGTGACTACCTGATAGCTCATGCCGTTTTAACTTTGAAATCTTTAACCAGTTTGAATTTGGAGAATGTGAGAGTTTATGCAAGTTCTGGGCTTAACGGTCCAGTTTGCCTACCCTTATTGAAAACTATGTCCCTTACAGAGGTAGAATTTTTCGACGATGAGGAGGACTGGGCCATTTGCGCTGTCCCCAGCTTAATTTCGGGGTGTCCTAGCATGGAGCAATTGTCAATTAAGAAATGTAAGCTTGGCTACTCTACCATGGAGCTTGAAATTTCAAGTTACAGTCTCAAATCCTTGGAAATTATGCATTGCCATTGTATGAATTTGTCAGTTTCCGCCAAGAATCTCGAGTCTTTTACATTCTATTCGGATTGTACCTGTCCTAACCATAACACTATGTACTTGTGGGACTGTAATAACTTGAAACATGTGGACATCTCTTGTTTGGTGTTGAAACAGCTTCTACTGCATACATGCCTAGAAACTATGGAGAACTCGTTTCACACTCCAAATCTAGAGTCGTTTGAATTTAGTGGATATCTGAAGACCAAGGTCCATTTTGTGGATGCTCCATCAAAGTTATTAAAAGCTACAATCAGAGTTTGGGAGGCTTCCTGGCACATTGAATTTTATTCTGCTATGAGAGATTTTCTTGAAAGTTTCAATTGCTCCAAGAAAGTGAAGCTACATATTGAGGATGCTGAGGTAATATATGTAATCTCTTTTTCAATTCTTTTGTTGCTGCTTATAGTTCGTAGTCTCTTACTTCTAACACTGCACATAGTTGTTCCAAAAGTTAGATTACACAAGAGTAACTTTTAATTTTTACCCAATTGCTTGAATTCCTTATCCTTCGAAACTTTATGAATCTAGACTAGCTTACTCAAAGTGGAAGCATTTTTGGTTGGTTAGCTTAGCCTTAGCCGGTTAAGTTAGTAAAGAAACCGGAGCATAGGAAGGAATTTGATTTTGAAAAGATGTTCTGATTTGATTCTGTTGGTGTTTGAAATTCTGCGAAAGCTTGGGAGGATCCCAGAACCTTCAAATTACCATATCTGACCCAAGACAGAACATGTATGCTGCCATAGGACTCAGATCAGTTAAAATGTTGCTTTTTGTTGGTTAATGTGAGCATTTATAAATTGGATTCTCTTAAGACGAAGTTATAATTGAAGAGTGCAATGTGCAATTACATATTTCTTGTGATTTCCATCTTTAATAGTTTGTTGTCAATGGCTTGTAGGGTGTCATAATACCAGAACATCGGAGAATGGAATGGTACCCCCCATTACCTAGTATTAAGCAGCTGCAGCTATACTTTTATGCTCCATTGGATGGCAGAGAATATTGTTTGAGACCTTCGTTGATTTGGATGGCACCATCTGCTGAGATTCTACCATTTCTACATAATAATGATGATGATACTGAGTATGATGATGATGACGATGATGATGAGTATGATGATGATGACGATGATGATGATGATGATGACCACAACGAAGACTAGATAGTATAGCAAATGTTTTTGGGGATAAGGGGACTGTGAGAGAGTGGTGATTTCCTCATTCAGAAACTTGGACAAAGGTAGATATGGATATTCTATCAGTAGAGTTATTTACGGAAAGTGATCACTTGACGCTATACTCTGTGCTCATGAAGATTGCTCTAGTTCCTTTAAAAAAAAAAAAAAAAAAAAAGATTAAATTAAATTAAGATTGTTGCAGTGCTCTTACATACTTCTGTTATCTTATTCAGTGTAATAAACAAGTTTTTATACTCCAGCATTCACATGCCCGAAGTTAATTAATTAACTGCCACCTTAGTCTTGAGTCTTGACTGTTGACAATGAAATGTACTGCTTCAGTGAGAGTCCCTCCTCTGCATGTCTTAAAACTTTTTGAGATTAACTCTGGGATGCCTTTCCATTTTGTATTTGCCATTAAGCTCATGTTTTGTTTACTTCCCAGGGCGGTTGAAAGTTCAAGTTCCAGTGTTTAACTCTTGTACTTCATCGATTGGAAAGCTCAGCAAATCGAAATTTCATGCTTTGAATCTCAGTCTTTTTGAATTCCTGTCAGAATGGTGCATTTTCCGCAAGTTGATACATATCATCAGCATCCTTTTCAGTTTCATGAGTTTCAAAAGGATTTTGAGGCATCCTCACGTCTGTTTCAAAGATGAATTTTTTAAACATAAAAGACCTTTCATTATATTTTGTCGTGGAATCATTTTCTGCCTCAGAGAACTGTCTCAAATCAACTGGCTAGTAGTTCATTACTGTAGTTGTGTTGTTGAAAATTAAGAATCAAATGCATCGCTGACTAAGATCATGGTGCAATTTATCTTCAAGCTCTATTATATGGTGGATGGAAAGAGTAGATGATTGTCCAGGAGATTGCTTTTACCTCGACCTGTGGAAGTTGCACATTATATAGAATCCACCTCTGCAATTGTCAGTGATCTTATTGCTTTGTTGATGCAAATGATAAGTTGTTAACTTACACAACTAATTTTCTATTAAATGCAAATATGATCGACGTAAATTATATGTGGCTTTCATTATTCTCTCGACACCTCATGGTTTTCCCCGAAGCCTCTCATTCTCTCAAGACTTGTTGATCACTGTTTTGCTAAAACGTTCATCCACTTGAATCTTTGTCTCTTGTTCATTGTATATCTCGTTTCGGAGGGTAAGCACTTTCGCCATTTAGCTTGTCACCGATGTTGAACACAGTAACCGGTACTTTAGCATGAAATGGAAGTCAGGAAATGTAAGCTTTCACCACTCGACTTTCGGTCTACTTGTAGTCTTTTACGTTAGATTTTCTCTGGTTTATAAGGGTCTAACAAGACCAAGCTCGGATGTCGGGTCAGCGAAGCTCAAGTCATATATGTAGATTGCAGGTGCCTCTTCCCTGAAGCAAAGCACAGAGAAAGCTTAACTAGGAGACTGCCCAACTCTGTGGGTCACTCTTACCAATTCGCATTGGAAGGACAAGAAGACACTTAACAACCTCATTTCAGTTGGCTAACAAGATCTTCTCTCTCCCATAATAAGAACACGGGTAGACATGGCACCATTGTACGAAAACCTGGTTTCAGAATCTGTCCTGGAGATGGACCAAAGTATTTTGGACTCAATGCTCACCAAGAATCACGACGAGCTCAAGAAGCTCAACAAAAATTGATATCATTCTTTTTCTATTTTCATTTAATCTTGTCCTGATGACTTCTGTTCGAGCACTGAGAATCCTAGGTATTGACTTTTCTCCTCCATCTTTATTGAAGCATCGCTTGGGTAACTTGTTAGACAGTTCTGTGACCTTGGTTCACTTCCCAATGGGGCATTGTGATCGCGTGTATACTAGTGGTGTTTTTCACAGGCAACTAAATACTATTGACACATTGGGTTTGCTTTCCATGTATAAAAAAAAAAAAAAAAAAAAAAGGTTGGGTGATATATGTATAGAACTATAGATAACTACATTATAATCGTACTCCTATAAGCTCTGTGGGTTACATGTGTGTGCACTCGTTTCCAACTTCGTTAAGCCCGTTCGGTTTACGCTCTTATTACTTCTACAATGCATCAATACTTGGTTTGTGCATTGAACTGAACCCCTTGCTCGGTGTTCTCCTTGGTCTCCATGTTCCCTGCATTACTGCATGAGTTGACGGTATACATGAAAACTCTTGTTTTCATGATTCCGTTTGTAGGTCGTAAGAGCTCATTTCTCTCATTCTAAAACATGTTATCAGCACGAGCCCTAACCCTGAAATAAGAATCAAAAACTCAAAACCAAAAACCTTCTTCACCAATTAGCCTCGCTGCCCCTAGCCCGAGCTAGCCAAACCACCACCGCAACCTGCCCTGCTCGCGCCCCGCGCTACGCGCCCGCTGCTGCCTGCCTGCGCGCCCGTGCGCCTGCAGCCTTGCATCACTACTCTGCTGCCCCTGCAGCTCTGCCGCAAGCCTGCTGCCTCTGCAGCCCCGCGTTCCAGCCAGCAAAGCCACCGAGCCATCATAACGACAAGGATTGCAAACCGGTTGCAATCCTAGCTTAGGATCGAACAACACCTGCAATCTCGACCTAGGATTGAAGCAGCATCTGCAATCCCGATCCAGGATCGATAGCACGTCTACAATCCTCTCACGTTTTCAAGCCCCGATTCAAACAAGTAAGTATTTAAATTAGGGTTACTGCTTTCCGCAATTTACTTTCCTCTTCTTTTTCTCGGGGACTTGCAACCTCCCTTCTTCTACATCCCACCTTTCTTATAACGTAGGTTCGATTCTTGAAAAGCGGAATCGTGGGGATTCACGCTATTAATGAACTAAGAGCGTTCATAAGACTTCGAACTAAGAGCGTCCGTAAGCATCGATTTATGGCCATATAAACATCATTGTTTCGGTCTAATCCAATTATTCTTGGAAATCGATTTCTTGGTAGCATAGCTCCGAAATCTTATTATTTATTAGTTGTCGTGGAAGTTTTAACTCCGAAACTAATATTCTTCTTCTTCTTGTTTTCAGGATGTCGAAGCCGAAGCTTGAGTTTCCTATACTTGACTCAACTGGCTCGGAATATCATAGTTGGGTCACGGATGTTGAGAACCATCTCACTTCAAAAGGGATCCTACCCGTAATTTAGGCACCAAATCCTGCGCTTATATTTGAGCGTATAGCTACAAATAATGCCACCGCTCTCATCTTGATGAGACGCCACATGGATAAATCACTCCGATTGGAGTACATGGCAATCAAAGATGCTAGAGAATTATGGGTGCGCTAGAAGAGCGATTTGGCAATGTCAAGGACTCCCTCCTCCCTAACTTGAAAGTTCAATGGAGCAATCTACAATCCGCCGATTTCAAGTCCGTAGCTGAATATAATTCAGAAGCTCTACGCCTCAAAACCATGTTGGGGTTTTGTGGACAACCTGTCACAGAGGAAGAGCTAATTGAGAAAACTCTCTCCACCTTCCTCGTCTTAGCAATTTTGGTATCAAAGCAATACAGAGGAGAGTACAATGCTGGACGGATCACGAGGTTTCATCAGCTAATTAATGTTATGTCTGTAGCTAAAAAACATGATAATATCCTCGTGAAGAATTATAATTCAAGGCCTATCGGAACTAAGAGCGTTCAAGAGGCGAATTATAATAATGCACCCAAAGGAGGGCCCAAGTAGCAGAACCCTAAAATTAAGGGACAAAATGGATGTTTTGGTCCATATAACCACCCTACAAAGGAAGGTGTCACGCCCCGAATTTTGATAAGGGAATTCAAATCCGAAACGCGAGAACAAACAATCACAAGAAGACTCTTAGAAAATGTTTCATTTAAACTAAGCAACAAACAAACTGAACTCACAATGTCAATACCGACTCGTTCTTTAGAGTCACATATTACATTACAATAGTTTACAAATTAAACTGAATATCAATTCAACGTGTAACCACTCTCACCAACTCACTACACAGCGGAAGACTACAAGTATGAGCACCCTTCTACTGTTCAATCCCGGTGCGCTATTCTATGGTGTAGGGTTAATTGTGCAGGTTAGAATATCGGGTGATCGTTATCGAAGCTGAGGTGGACTTTCCGTCACGTGGGTGTAGAAGGGCGCTCATACTTGTAGTCTTCCGCTGTGTAGTGAGTTGGTGAGAGTGGTTACACGTTGAATTGATATTCAGTTTAATTTGTAAACTATTGTAATGTAATATGTGACTCTAAAGAACGAGTCGGTATTGACATTGTGAGTTCAGTTTGTTTTTTGCTTAGTTTAAATGAAACATTTTCTAAGAGTCATCTTGTGATTGTTTGTTCTCGCGTTTCGGATTTGAATTCCTTTATTCAAAATTCGGGGCGTGACAGAAGGAAACTGCCAAAATGGAGCGGGAACACGTGGCAACAAAGGCCAACGTGGGAGAGGAGGACACCATGCCGCTGACCATAGAGGGTGGCGCCATTGTCCAACGTGGACGTCCTATTCGTCCTCATGCACAAGATGCATCTCAATTCAAGGGAGGAAATCGTAATGATGCATGCCATAGATGTGGATCTATTGAACATTGGTTCAAACAATGCAATGCAAGCAACAAATTGGCTGCACATTATAAAGCATATAGAGAAGCAAGAGTGCAAGAAGCATATATTGCCGAAGAAGAAGAAGAAGATGGTGATGATGTTAACGTCAATCTCGCCTTAGCGGACTTCAAATATGACAAAGAATTGCACAAGGATGCTGCAGATTTTGACTAGTGTAGTCCTTTATTTTTCCAAGAATTATGTAATGGCAATTATGCCTTAATCAATAAAATGACTTATTGGATTAACTCTTTCTCACTAGGCTTACCTAATTGAGTATGATGTCTAGGAAACTAACTTGAGATTAGTGGTACTAAGTGAGCCTCGCTCTACCGACATCTCTTCATACTTTCCTGGTCATATTTAATTAGAATTACCAAACGGATTGAGTGATTACGATATGTCTAAAGTTTGATTTTTATTTTGGATTAGATTATGGTCACGAAACTTTGATGTAATCATTGGCTATTATTAATAAAGTCTCGATTTATTTTATTCAATGTCTTGGACATATTTTAATTTCTAACTTTATTATTTTTCAGTATGTTTCCTGGAGAGCTAGAATGCCTCGTGGATAGTGCAACTACACATACTATTCTTTGAAATAGGCAATTATTCCTATGGATGACGCCTACTCGATCTTTTGTGACTACGACGGCTGGATCATCTCAATTGATTCATGGTAGAAGACCAGCCCAATTTATGTTGCCAAATGGCACAATTTTAAATGTCACCAAAGCTCTTTATGCTCTTAGGGCAGGAAGAACCCTATTGAGCTTCAAAGATATAAGAGCCAATGGTTTTCATGTGGAAACACATTGTGAGAATGGACAAGAGTTCATTTGCATCACCTCTAATGACTACGGACATAAAAGAGTCTTAGAGAAACTTATGTGTCGTTCTAGTGGGTTGTATGCAACCACTATTCGAATAATTTAATCCAATCATGTTATGAGAGATGATTTATGGGATTCAGACACATATAGGCTTTGACTTGACCGTTTGGGACATCCAGGTCGTGATATGATGATCCGTATATTAAAGACTTCATAAGGACATCCATTTTTCAGAACGAAAAGAAGTAAAAATCGGGTTTTGAACCCCGAAGGACCCCTGCGCCTCATGGCACCGTTCACCCCCAAAACCGGCCTTTACAGGCCGGCGCTGCCATCCCCCTGCAACCTAAGGGTGGCTTTGACGCCACCTATGCTCCCATGACTCCAAATTATACTTCTAAAGTCCATTGTGACTTCATGGCTCAATCAAAATCCTCATTGGTTGTTTCTAAAGCCCATCATTCATTCTGCAAAGCCTGCTCTTTAGCAAAATTAGGATCGAGACCATCCTATGAAAAGGACACTAAAGAAAATATACCATTCTTACAAAGAGTCCAAGGTGATATTTGTGGACCTATTCAACCACCTTGCGGACCATTTCGATATTTTATGGTGTTGGTTGATGCATCGACACGCTGATCACATGTCATGCTATTGTCCACAAGGAACACTGCATTTGCTAAACTCCTAGCCCAAATTATTAAGTTAAGGGCTCACCACCCTGATCATCCTATTAAGTCTATAAGATTAGACAATGCTGAGGAGTTTACATTAAAGACTTTTGATGATTATTGCATGTCCATTGGGATTGAAGTTGAACATCTAGTTCCTCATGTTCACACCCAGAATGGTCTCGCAGAAGCCACCATTAAACGACTACAAATGGTCGCTAGAGCATTGGTTATGCGCACCAATCTCCCTATTTCTACTTGGGGCTATGCAATATTGCATGCAACTGTGCTTATTCGTCTAAGGCCTACTGTCACTCAACTCTTTTCTGCGTCTCAGATGGTGACTGGGTATGAGCCTGATGTCTTACACTTAAGCATATTTGGGTGTGCAGTCTATGTGCCAATTTCGCCGCCATAGCGCACCAAAATGGGTCCTCAAAGATGATTAGGCGTTTATGTTGGATATGACTCTCCAACTATTGTTTGCTACTTAGAACCCTTGACAGGCGATCTCTTTACCTCTAGATTTGCGGATTGTCACTTTGATGAGACATTCTTCCAGTCGTTAGGGGGAGATAAGAACATAAATGTTCAACAGGAATGACAAGAATTGTCGTGGTCTGTCCCCACTCTGTCTCATCTTGATCCCAGAACCGTACAGTCCCAAATTGAAGTGCGGAGAATTCTTGATCTTTAGAACATAGCAAAATCGATGCCTGATGCTTTTTCTGATATCGCTAAAGGAGATCACACATACCTGCTGCAAACGTGCCTGCAAGGATTGATGTCCCTAAAATTAGAGGACATGACGCCATCTCAAGGGTACCTAAGCATGGCGCCAACGTCCCCCCTGGTGACGTTGTGGCTAGGCCCACGGCTCCCGCTAGAAAGCGCGGGAGGCCCATAGGTTTGATGGATTCTCGCCCAAGAAAGAAAGCGAGTTTGACACAAAATAATCCATTAATCATCGACGTAAATAATCCATCTCATGAGAATATTCTGGATTATGGTTATGTCCAAGAGACATCATTGGGGGACGCTCCAATGTTAGAACCAATTCCAGAGAATAGGGAGATATCCATGAATTACACTAGTGTACATGAGATGATGGAAAGAAATTCGATTGCTATTGATGATGCATTTGCATATCATGTTGCAAAAGGAATTATAGAATATAATAATATTGAACCTCGCTTTGTCGAAGAATGTCAACGAAGAGCGGATTGGCCTAAATGGATCCAGGCTGAATTAGATTCACTAGCAAAGAGACAGGTATTTGGGCCTATAACGCAGACACCCCCAGATGTAAAACCTGTTGGCCATAAATGGGTCTTTGTTAGAAAGCGTAATGAGAAAAATGAGGTGGTTAGGTATAAAACCCGCCTCGTGGCGCAAGGTTTCTCACAACGCCCTGGAATCGACTACGAGGAGACGTATTCTCCCGTAATGAACGTTATAATGTTCCGCTACCTTGTCAGTTTGGTAGTTTCCGAAAAACTTGACATGTAGCTTATGGATGTGGTTACAACATATCTCTATGGGGATCTAGATTCAGAGATATATATGAAGGTCCTAGATGGACTTCAATTACCCAAATCAAGTGGCTCTAAACCACGGAGCGCGTTTTCAATAAGATTAAAACGCTCACTATATGGATTAAAACAATCCGGACGGATGTGGTATAACCGTCTAAGTGACTACTTGATTGGGAAGGGATATATTAACAATGAAATATGCCCATGCGTGTTCATTAAAAGAACAAGTTCCGGATTTGCAATTGTAGCAGTTTATGTCGATGACATGAACCTAATTGGAACTCTAGATGAGTGAAAGGAAACTGCTAAATACTTGAAATCCGAATTTGAGATGAAAGATCTTGGGAAAACACAGTTTTGTCTCGGTTTAGAACTCGAGCACCGTAGTGATGAGATTTTGATCCATCAGTCTGCATATACAAGGAAAATTCTAAGGCGCTTTAATGAAGCTAAAGCGAAGCCTGTGAGTACTCCCATGATTGGCCGTAGTCTTGAGCCCAGAAAAGATCTGTTTCATCCAAAGGATGAGGACGAAGAATTATTAGAGGCCGAAGTGCCCTATTTAAGTGCAATAAGCGCACTATTGTACTTAGCTCAATGCACAAGACCGGACAATCATTCGCAGTGAACTTGTTAGCTTGACATAGCTCTGCGCCAACACGCCGTCATTGGATTGGTGTAAAGACAATCTTTCGATACCTAAGAGGTACGATTGATATGGGCCCATTTTATCCCTACAGAGAGAAGAGGAATGACGGAAAATTGGGATCGGACCCCAAGAGGCATATTGCCACCGTCAAGGACTTTGCAGTCGGCCATGTTGCCGCCACCGGCGCCACCGTTTATGGTGGCCGACGTCCCCCTACTTCCCTCCATCAAAATGACAATGATGTTTTGATAGGTTTTGCTGATGCAGGGTACCTCTCTGACCCTCACAAAGGTCGCTCCCAAACGGGTTATGTATTTACCATGGGAAGCACGGCGATATCTTGGAGGTCTACAAAATAGACCCTTGTTGCTACTTCCTCAAATCATGCGGAGATTATTGCTCTACATGAAGCCGTGCTTGAATGTATATGGCTAAGGTCTGCAATTAGACATATTCGAGGAAGTTGTGGTTTGAAGTCTACCACGGATGAACCTACATGCATTTATGAGGATAATGCAGCTTGTATTAAGCAAATGAAGTTAAGATTCATCAAGGGCGACAACACCAAGAATATATCGCCTAAGTTCTTTTATAATCAGCAACAACAATCACTTCTAAAGATTGAAGTGAATCAAATCCGATCAGAAGATAATGTAGCGCACTTATTCACTAAGTCGTTACCTTAATCCACCTTCGAGAAACATGTAAAGAGCATCGGATTGAGAAAGTTATCCGAACACCCACGATTGTAGCAATCAGGGGGAGATATTGACATCAGGGGGAGTTATGATGTCTACATGTTCGATCTCGAAGAGTGAAGGACGTATTGTACTCTTTTTCTCCTCCTCGAGCTTGTTTTTGTCCCACAGGGTTTTTCACTCGAGCAAGGTTTTTAACGAGGCAACGGATGAAGCGTCACCACCAAGTTTGAGCGGCACAAGGGGGAGTGTTTAAGGAAATCGACTTATGTGTGCCTAATCAAACTAGGATTAGTTTCATGTTTGTAATAGGAGAGAAGGTTCTAGAATTCCTAGTCCTATTCGGATTAGTTTTCCTTGTATCATTAGAACATATACTTTGTAATCCATATATATAGGGCTCCTACTCTCAATAATGAAATACACATTTCTCTCTTGAATCTCCCTCAAATCTCTCATTCTAAAACACATCTCGATTTGTTATCCAACTCTTTCTTGTCAATATGGGCTCTTTGACCCATCTGCTAGCTGTGCCTATATGGAGGGTGGCTTGACATCCTCATCCATTACCTAGAAGCTTGACAATTGGGTGTGGGAGGTCCCTCTAATCCTCTAATCCTCTGTGCCTAACACTAGAAGTATGGTCTTTTATTACTTGCATCTTAGTTCCTCTAATTGTACACCAATTGAGGTCTCTAGGCGACTAGGTTACTATTTCAAAGGGAGGTAGGTAGTGAGGATTTGTTTTCTTTGTTTTAGGCTCAATAATGGAGCGAATGTGTTAACAGTGTTTGGCTCTAATTTTGTTGCAGCTGGTCAACAGGCTCTTTTCTGCGCGGGCGTGCCAGCACCGTTCGGGTGCGCTCGTCGGGAGTGTCCCTTGACCTGACTTCTTTCAAGAAATTGTATACGAGGAGAGCACCAACCTCGTCGTGGGATTCTTTGTGCCTTGTGCTGGAGGACTTTGTCTTGTGTTACCAAGTCGATACTCAACGTTGTAGGTTAAGCAGAGCGAAATCACCGGGAAGTAGAGAGAACTTGCTAAAGCGTGACTTTAGCTTGGCTGGGTTGCTAGGGCGTTACCCTTGCTTGGCTGGTTCCGTAACCATTGTGGTCGTGGTACTACAATCGGCTCCCGAGGAGACTAGGACCGAAGTACGTTGACAGAGGGTTTGGTGGCACTGAAAGTCGGCTTTTGAGAAGACTAGGACTAGGTGTGTGATCACCGGTAAGAGAAAGAGAAGGAGAGGAGTCGCTCTTAGAGAGGTTTGCTCCAGAGAGAACTTAGATCATCTTAGAGATGTTTGTAGAGTGAATTGTGTTGTTGTGTTTAAGTGTTTCATTGTAACCTCTATTTATAGGCTACCATGCCAAGGTGTTTAGCATTAAACAAATGATAGTGGAGCATTAATTAGAGATAAGAAATGATGAATTTTAGAGATAAGGAAGCATAATTGGAGGTAAAGCATGATGAATTTCAGAGATAAGGAGATAAGGAGGCATAATTGGAGATAAGGAATGATGAATTTTGGAGATAAGGAAGCACTTTCTGCTCCTTTATTCCTTCAATTTTATCTCCATCAAGCACTCAGATTTTGATCATGACTTCTTCGTAATAAATGTTCCACTATGAGTGTAGATCACCCTGGTAAAATTTCAGAGCTTTTTATATAGTGGTTGGGCCGAAAACGCTGCTGGACCTCTTACAGTTCCAGTTTTCCAAGCCTCTCTAGACAAGGAAATTGGACTGATTGTTTGAAGGCCTTCCACTCAAAACTAGCTCTGGAACGCTTCATAAGAAATGATCCTTGGGCTTTCTAGATTTAATCTGGAAAGTTTCAGCTCATTTTAATTTCGTTTGGTTAGTCTGCCGCCCCTCCTTCCTTGTTTAGCTCGGTTTCTCCTAGCCGAAGTAGGAAAATGTGCTAAAGTTGACTTGTCATGCTTTCATGCTTCCATGCTTCCATGCTTCCATAGTAGGCTTTATTTAGCCTCTAAATATATATTTCGAACTTGTCGACAATATATAGCTTGAGCCACTGACATTGGCTCAATTTCTCCAAGACGTGCCTTGTCAGGCCAAAATGCTCATTTTGGGTCCAAACATTGCCCCCCAGACCTCGAAGTCAAAGGTCTTCGTCTTGACTGAAGAGGTCTTGAATCAGCACTACTCTTATAATGTTGTCGCTCCAAAACCACTTGTACTGGCTTGACTGTTTCCATATAGGCCTCTAAATAGGCCATAAAGCTTGAATGCTGTAATCTGAAATGCCTTTGTCATGAACTGACGCTTCCTTTGCAAAGTTTATTGCCCCCCATGGATCTAGCGAAACTTGGGCAGGTTGTAGGCAATCAAAACTTTAGCGTGCCCCCCATGCGAAGGAGACTGCTTTTGATCGCGAATGAGGATACTTCTCTTCCTTGGTGGTAGCTTCGCCATGTGTATAGCAACAAGTATCTGCCTTGTTTGCTGGCTCTCTGTTGATTTTCTCAAATGTAGGTGTTGGAGCCGCTTTCCTCACTAGATCAAGGCCTATAGTACTTGGCGAAATAAGATGCAAAATAGCAAACTGTTTGCTTTCATTTAATCCTTCGCGAGTCTTATGCCAAAGAGGATGATTGGATCATGGCTATCGTCATCATGACGTGTGACCAAGTGAAACCACCATATTTTGCTGCAACTTTAGCATCTAAAACCGCATCGGTTTTAATCATGTTTTATTTAAAAAACATCAGGCCACTATGCTGGCCCTGCGGTGGTAGGAAAAGGTGGAATATCTTCACTGTCGCCTTAGATGCGATTCTCAAGATGGAATAATGACTCATTAATTATCAACTAGGGCCACTCACTGGCCCAGCTAATAAATTAATCTCCAAACATATTTGAGCTATAAATCAAGGCGTATTGGAGAAGTATCTTCAGTGTCGCCTTAGATGCGATTCTCAAGATGGAATAATGACTCATTAATTATCAACTAGGGCCACTTACTGGCCCAGCTAAGAAATTAATCTCCAAACATATTTGAGCTATAAATCAAGGTGTAATGGAGAAGTATTCCTTGCAACCTAGAAATGGCATCCAAGAAACCATTCGTTATCGATCAGGCAGATGAAATCACTGAGAAAGCCGCATTCGCCTGGCGGACTAACATGAGTGTTCGATGTAGAAGTCAGACCAGAGAGGAGAGAAGTCGACTGATGGGCTTTGGTGGCGGTGATAGTCAAGCGAGTCTGGGTCCCACACCTCGCGATCGTTTGCCAGATGATGCTATGGCCTATTATGGGTTTCCCATCCGTCGTCCCATAGCGGCTCTTCGGCAGGTGCCTGGTGATTTTAGCAGTTGGGGACCAAGGAGGAAAGTGGGCTACTGGCCTACCGTCGCTCCCGAGGAAAATATTTGGTATCAGGAGGTCCGAGCGAGAGATTTGGCCCGATGGGATGCGGTGGGTATCACCCAAACCATCGATCTATGCTTCTGTCTTCCCAATAATACTAGCCCTGCACCGCTAGCCGCCGCTCTTTGCTTCTGGAACACCTCCAGCAATACATTCGATTTCCGGTTTGGGCAGATGAGCATAACTCTGCTGGATGTTCTTACCATCACGGGGTTGCCCATTGACTTTGACCCCTATGTGCATGGTCAGTTTGATGACATTCAATTTTCTTTGAGAATGGATATGGCTGGTCGAGGGCATCATAGCAAATCCTACCCATCCTGGCGCGACTATTACTGCACCCGGCGTGACCATACAGGAGGTATCGCATTCCTGGAATTCTGGCTTTGCAAATTTATCTTTTGCACTTCTTCCAACAAACCTACTGGGCCTTGGAATTCTCTGGCCACTGCTCTCTACAATGGTATTTGTGTTGGCCTTGGGCAACCTGTATTGGGTGCGTTATATCGCTCCCTTTATAGAGCCGTAATGTGCCCATTTGATACCGACATTAGTGGCCCCTTCTGGATCCTTGCCTTTTGGCTGCAGATTTATTTCCCTCTCTTCCGCCGCGGTGATATCGATATTCCAAAGGAACCTCCAGTTGATTCCCTTTTGGGGAACTGGCTTTGCCGCAACGTAAGGTATCGAGCTCCACCCTACTCCGAGTGTTTTATTTTCTTGTACTTGCTGGGAGAGATGCCAGACCCAAAAATAGTCCTTTCTAGGCGATTCCCTCCTCCCCTTGATGATGGCTTTCTGCCCAGTGGACGGGATCATAGCGAAAGAGCCCTCCTGGCCTTTCGTCGCGCCATCTCCTGCTTGGATATTCGTCTTGCCACTGACCGCGTAAGTTATGAGCTCTATGCCCCTAACCACTTTGCTCGCCAATTTGGGTTGGCCCAGTTGGTACCCTGGCCTCTGGTTGATTCTGCCAATTACTACACCTCTTGGCGGAGATTAGCCCCACCTGGGTCTGCCCCCTTTCAAAGTTGGTTTACTTTGATAGTGATTCCCCCTTGGGTCAGAGTGCTGTACCCCCTCAACGATGTAGACGATGATTATGCTGATTGGTGGAAAGAAGTGTCTGTGAACTGTTGGGACCCGCCACATGACGAACTCTTCGTCCTGATCTTTCGTGGCATGAGTAGTCCTGGTCCAGAGGACAGCAAGATTCTTGAGCACGCGCTTCTCCAACCCTGCAGCACAACCCCCGCGACCTATTCTACCTTCTCGCTCATCGCGTCCAGGGATACAAATCCACGAGCCTAGGGCAACAGTATGTTTTTGTCTTTCTTCACCATTCCTTTTCCTTGGCTTGAGTATCAATCCTTATTGCTAAGTGCATTTGTTTTATTTTTAGCGTACCACCTGGAGCAGGGCAGCCTCTACTCAGGCCGGGAAACAGAAGGCAGTAGCCGAGGAGCCTCCTGAGGGGGAGTCCTCTGACGATGACGATGTGAGCCTTGCTGAGGTAAACTGCCCCAGACTAATTCTGACTTTGCACATTTGGCTTTCCAGACCCCTTCTATTTTCTGAGTTGTGATTCCTCTTCTGTGCAGGTAATTGCTGCTCATACTTGCAAACGCGGTCGTGCCCAAATCGCTGAAGAGGACTTTGAGGATGACGAGCCTCTGTCAATGCGGCTGGTGAGCTCTGGCCCTGTTTTTTTTTATTTAAATTTTAGAATCTGGGCAGGATCTTCATTATGTATCTTTTGACAGGTCCGTCAGAGGACCACTGATCCCTCTCGCCTGAGCGAGGCTGGATCCTCAGCCGCTGCAGAAGAGCCAATTCTCTTGCTAGTTCAAGCATCAACTAACCCCGTGGCACCTCTTCCATCTCCTACATCTACAGAGCATCTGCAAGGTCCTACCATTCTAATAACGATCTCTGATGACGACTCTTCGGAGGATGAAAGCGTGGAAAGCCACTCTGAGACTTCTGCCGCTTATGAGGAACTGATGACGACAGAGATTCTCGCGGCACAAGAGGTTCAAGAGGTGAATGAGGTGGGGCCTCTTCCTCTTGGTGACCACGTACCAGATATTGACCCGACAGCTCGAGAAGTAAGCCACTGTTTGGCCAATACTTTCCATTTCCCTTTAGATCCAACCCCGCTTTCTGGCATTTCTGAATCTAACCAGGATTCTGTTTGTACCGAGGAGGTGGCTACAAACGCTGAGGGTCCTATCGGCCGGACAGTCACCCCAAAAATGGAAAATGATACTGACGGTGGTGGTGCCCCCCAAGTCTCGCGAATAAATGAGACAACCGTCGAAGCCGAGGGCCCTGTGCTTGAATCTGCTCCACTTGCCCATGGTGAGCCATGAGTTGAGTTTCCAGATTCTCCCTTTTGCATTGGTGGTTCGTGATCCTGTGGCGCCTCCGCCGCCTCCTCCTCCTACCAGATTCGAGAGATTGATGAGGGTGTTGGAGGTAACTCCTCTTTCTGCTGTGGATGAGGCTAAGGTGGTGCTTCACGAACATCTGGGTCCTCAGGTATTGGAGACTGACATCCTCCCGCGAGTCTTGGAAGCCCTAAGGTATCTTTGCCAGGAGAAGGCATTGACCCTGCAGCAATTTAGTGCCATTGACGATCTGCTGAATGAACTTGGTGAGGCCCGCCAACGTCAACCGGCCGCGAACGCCCAGACTCACGACACTCGAGAGGCTTTGAATAGCCTCTCTCGAGAAATGGACATCTCTCGCGGTATTTTAAATGAGCGAACCAACCGCCTGCGGGAACTACAAATCCAAAGGTCCGACTTCAAACTTCGGATCGAGGACCTCCATGCCGGTTTAGCCTTTGTTGAAAACGCGATTGCTACAGAAGAAGCCCAACTCGATGAACCTCTGGCTGCTTCTGAAGAAATGGGCCGCAACCTGGCCCATCTCAGAGAACGGGCCACTCAGGCCGAAGCTAGTGCTATTGCGGCGAACCTCCGCGTGGAGGAACTTTGCTTGAAATTGAGCTTTGCGGGCCAATCTCTGTAGGCCCCCTCGAAAACCGTTCGGTCTCCTCACATGATATTAATCCCTTCTTTTCCGAGATTTAAGGCATTAATCACTCGTTGAAAAACAACGGTCGTGAAAAAATAATCTCGTGAATAGAACAGTTACCTCTTCGAAAACCGTTCGATCTCTTCACATGCTATTAATCCTTTTAATAATAGCTAACTCCTCAAAAACGGCTCCTCACATGCTGCTAGTCCCTTTTTTACCGAGATTTGGAATCACTAATCTTGATTTACTGACATCGGTTTTGAAATTGAGCTTCATTCAAGGGTGGGGATTTGCCTGAAGTCCCTATAAATAGTTGTATTTCGGGAAGGGAATACTCACAACAATTTTTCTGAAATATTCAAGAAATGGCCTTTCAGTCCTTGCTTCTTTTTCTCCTTCTTCACAAATCTTCCCCTCATGAAATGACCTTTAGCCTCTAAATTTTAGGCTTTATGGCGTAATCTTAAGCCTGGGTTAGGCCTCATGGCGTAATCTTAGGCAACCCCTTGTTTCTTCCTTCTGGAATTCTGCAACAACAATGCCAGGCTTCAGATTGGTTTAGAAACGCGTGGGGGCTCCGAGTGTGGGATCCACGATCATGCGAGATCATCTTTGTCATAATCCTACACGCGGAGCGAAACGGAGAAAGGGAGGACGGCAACTCTGAGGTTCGTCTTTCCTCCTCTGTTTCCTTCCTTCTGGACCCGGCCCGTGTTGTGTCCTCCAGATGGAAGGGGCTTTGGTTCTCACCTCATTCTCCCCCTTTCTCTTCTTGATAGAATCTTGGAGGGATGAGAAGGGATGGACTCTTTGAAGGAATGAGTTCAAGCCACAGAATGGCTGTTCCTATACTTCACGTCCAACTAATGGTGGTTACCATGGCTAGAGGGGGTGCAGAGACTCAAGCTGATATTCGGTTCCTTCACTCTCTGCCCCTCCAGGAGATAATGGCGCGGCTCAACCCGGCGTTGGATTCCATAGCTGCTTCCAATTGAGGGGGCTCGGGGGCTCCATTTTCTTTCACTGGAGTCTCCCCTTCTCATGGATAATGGTGTTGGCCAAGCTTATATTGGATTCCTCTGCCGCTTCCATGTAAAGGGGGCGCGGGGGCTCCGTTACTCCTCTTTTTCCTTCCTTGAAGTCTGCTCCTCCTTGAGATAATGGCGCGGCTCAACCCGGCGTTGGATTCCATAGCTGCTTCCACTTGAGAAAAGATTCAGAAGATATCCGAAGATTCCTGTTTTGTATTGTAGCCACTTTTGGCTTTGTAATGAATGTACTGCTTTTGGCCGCAAAGCCACTTTATGAATACAATAATATTTTCTTATCCTGATATCCAAATATCCGTGAGAAGCCAATAATTGTGTCTCGCAAGGCCCCAAATATAGGCCCCTATAGTTGTATATTGAAAATAATATGAACTTTTAAAATATGCTCCGCGTCAAAAAGAGCCTCGCGGCGAGGGTTTTGAGAAAATATGTATCTTTTGGATCCACTTGCTGGCTCCCAACTCAAAACTCTTAGCGTCAATAACTCCTTCTTTTCCGACATTTAAGGCACTAATCACTCGTTGAAAAACAACAGTCGTGAAAAATAATCTCGTGAAAAGAACAGTTACCTCCTTGAAAACCGTTCGATTTCCCCACATGCTATTAATCCTTTAATAATAGCTAACTCCTCAAAAACCGCTCCTCACACGCTGCTAGTCCCTTTTTTCCCGAGATTTGGAATCACTAATCTCGATTTACTGACATCGATTTGACTTCTCTTTGACCGTCCATCCAAGGGTGGATATTTGCATGCCTATATCTTCCTCCACATTATAAACCCAAATTTCCAATCCCAAAATCATTTCATCAATTCGAATATTTCTAACAGCAATCTTTCTTAATTACTCATCATCATCACTCTTCAATTCTCGCATTCTCTCAATCCATCACCAATGGAACCACAAACCCAGCAACCAACCGAGGATGGAGGAAGCAACAAAGCAGCCGGGAGTAGTGCTAACATGCTTTGTAAGCGGAGCAGGTGGAATCCCACTACAGATCAGATAAGAATTCTCAAGGAGCTTTTCTACAATAAGGGAGTTAGGTCCCCAACTGTAGAGCAGGTTGAGAGGATCTATCTCCAGCTGAAATGGTACGGCAAGATCGAGTTCAAGAACGTCTATTTTTGGTTCGTGAACCAAAGGGCTCGGGAGAAGCAGAAGAAGAAGTCCACTTCGGATGTTCATGTGCCCATGCAAAGATCAGGGCTTGTTGGTGATGACAGTGTTACCAATTGGAAACATGAGGATCAATATATTAACTTTGGATCTTCTGCACCTGCTTCTGCTTCTTCCGCTGGTGTGATGATTGCTGTTAACGGGCAGATGGGGAACTATGGTGGTTATGGATCTATGAACATGGAGAAGAGTGCTAGGGATTGTTCAATCTCAGCTGCAGGGGGAACTAGTTCTATTTTCTTTGACATGAATGTAGAACAAACTTTCATGGAACAAAGAGGAGAAGATCACCAGGAGATTGAAACCCTTTCACTGTTTCCCGTGCATGGTGATGACATCTTTGACAACATGAAGACTACTTCCGATGAAGGTGGCGGTCACGGTGGTGGCTCTCACATTTCCCTTGAGCTCAGCCTTTCCTGTGAGGGCAAAGCTGGAAAAAGTTTCCAGAGCCGCTGACTCGGCTTAGAAGCTTCGCGAGTGTAGGAACACTTAAAATTGCCCCCTAAGAGTTGTATTTATTTTATTTTATTTTATTTTTTATTTTATTTTATTATTATTATTATTTTTTTAAGCCATAATTTTAGAGACAAAAAACTCAACATAGACAGTTGAAAGGGCATCCTAAGACTCAAAACAAAACAAAAACAAGAACAACACATAAAGTGACGCAACAAACAAGAAAAAACGTTTTGGACTTAGGGATATTTCTCTTCTCCTTTTGGTAACTCCTTTGGAATATGACCAGGTGAAGAGAGGAACGATTTTGGCGGAGCTCAGCTCACTTGATTGACAGGGGACGAGACCCTTTGTCAGCACTTCTCGTATCCAAAGTAGACCTTAGACATTACATCCCATTGGATGACCCTACTATGAAGAAGATATTTACCCAAAATTCATTTTGACTCTAATAATAAAAAACAACCAACGAAATAAAGAACAAAGAAGAACAAAAAAAACCAAAATATGAATATAAACAAACAATTACTATTGAAGTGTCGCTAGGCTAAATGGGCTTAGTATTGTATAGTGTTGCCCCCCTAGTGTTGCTAAGCATAGCAAAGAAATGATTATGGGCCTCAAAAACAGGCCTTCATAAATGGGCTTTGCGAGTGTAGGAACACTAGAATTGTCCCCCATGTCTTATGCGAATAAACTGTCTACTAAATTAATCCCTTAGTGTTTTGACTCCGCAGTAATTTTTGGATCGTACTAATTTTTTTTATTTTATTTTTATTTTTATTATTATTATTTATATATATATATATATATATATATACAGTCCGGCTACACTAAGGATGTCCTTAGTTTTTCTTAGGTACGAATTTCCGGTTTTCACCCACTTTCCGATCAAATTTTCACATCTTAACCGTTCAGTTTTTAGGTCCTAATGTATAGATCACCTCTGCGAAATTTCAGCCAAATTGGTGATCATTAAGGCATCCAAAAATGCAAATTACAACAATGTAAACGAACGGTTCCGGTTCGACAGATTCGGTTCGTTCGTGTAAATTGCAGTTTTGGACGCCTTAACGATCACCAAATTGGTTGAAATTTTGCAGAGGTGATCCATACATTAGGACCTAAAAACTGAACGGTTAAGATGTGAAAATGTGATCGGAAAGTGGGTGAAAACAGTAAATCCGTTCCATAAGAAAAACTAAGGACATCCATACCTGAGAAAAATCCTATATATATATATATATATATATATATATATATATATATATATATATATATATATAAGTAGCTGAATTCAATAAGACAATGTGAATCAAGGTTTAGACATGTGGCCCAAGTATAGTCGTCTAGACACAAATTTTCTTTCAAATCCTTTGGGCAACCTTACTGAAATGGCCAGGTGGGGGAGGGCGAACAAGAGAGGCAGAATCCATTTTGGCATGAGCTACTCCCACATAGTGGTTTAGGCCCATTTGCACGCACTTCTGGATTCAAGAACCTGTCATGAACGTTGTCCCCTTTCTAGACACCATTTCACATAGGCTATACTTACTAAGATGAGAAAGGTCATAAGTGTGAAGACAGTTCAACAATTGTTAATAAAAGCCGCCCTTAACCTTAAGGGACCTGAACTAGGCACCAATAAGGAGTTTAGGCCAATATTAACAAAAGAGACTTCACCTATTCCGTTATGATTCACAACCGCTTACCAAATCCAACTCTTTTTTTTTTTTTTTACTATAAAGGTAAAAAACTGAAAACTGACAGGAAATTAACAATAAAGCAAGGAGCTAGCAGCGACACGTTTGGCTAACCTCTAGAAGACCACGGGGGAGGCCATCTATGCTTCATTCCAAGCTCCGATGTATCAAAATTTGTAGGGTAAAAATCCCTCCTGTGAGAGCTTGTAGGAAAAGAACAAAGATACTTCTCGTTGAAGAATTTGGAAGAATTTGGCTCGTGAGAGGGGTAATCTTGCCCCCCAAGTATCTTTGTTGGTTGACGAAGCATGATCTTCATTTGCAATTCGGGAGATGACGGTGTCCCAAGATCGGCTTTGTCGCCAACTGTCGCCATCTTCTCTTGATCAAAGGGATGATCATGGGTCATATCTTGCCCCCCATGCATCTGATCAGTAGCCACGTATTTGGCTTGATCAGTGGAGAAATCAGCTATCTGTTCAGAGACAATTTCATTGTCAGAAAAACATTCTTGTGGACCGTCTTCTCCATGCACAACCTCTGTGTAAGGCTGTGACTCACCAGTGAGACCCTTAGGTTGATTGCCACCTATAGGCAAGTTAGTCTCAGAAACGACCTCTTCGCGAGCAGGTTCTTGACGTTCCAATTCGCCTTGTGTTTGTTGTGCCCCCAACTCGAGCCTCTTGACTGAAATCGTGAACTCATCGAGCCGTCGACGGTCCTCCGCGAGGGCTTTTCTCAGATTCTCATGGTATGCGGTAGAATTCTTTTGAAGGATATCAAGCCGCTCTTCTATGCTCGCATTCTCTGGAATGGGAATGGGCACATAGCAAACAGGCATGACTTCAGGAATTTCTTTTGGTAAAGATTTTCCTCTGGCATCCCAATGATGGTGAACACAAAAAGACTCTGGTGTAGTCCCACCGGGTGTGCCAAAATGTTTTGCTCCAATTTTGTTGCAGCTGGTCAACGGTCTCTTTTCTGCGCGGGCGTGCCAGCACCGTTCGGGTGCGGTCGTCGGGAGTGTCCCTTGACCTGACTTCTTTCAAGCAATTGTAGACGAGGAGAGCACCAACCTCGTCGTGGGATTCTTTGTGCCTTGTGCTGGAGGACTTTGTCTTGTGTTACCAAGTCGATACTCAACGTTGTAGGTTAAGCAGAGCGAAATCACCAGGAAGTAGAGAGAACTTGCTAAAGCGTGACTTTAGCTTGGCTGAGTTGCTAGGGCGTTACCCTTGCTTGGCAGGTTCCGTAACCGTTGTGGTCGTGGTACTACAATCGGCTCCCGAGGAGACTAGGACCGAAGTGACAGAGGGTTTGGTGGCACTGAAAGTCGGCTTCTGAGAAGACTAGGATTAGGAGTGTGATCACCGGTAAGAGAAAGAGAAGGAGAGGAGTCGCTCTTAGAGAGGTTTGCTCTAGAGAGAACTTAGATCATCTTAGAGATGTTTGTAGAGTGAATTGTGTTGTTGTGTTTAAGTGTTTCATTGTAACCTCTATTTATAGGCTACCATGCCAAGGTGTTTAGCATTAAACAAATGATAGTGGAGCATTAATTAGAGATAAAAAATGATGAATTTTGGAGATAAGGAAGCATAATTGGAGGTAAAGCATGATGAATTTCAGAGATAAGGAGATAAGGAGGCATAATTGGAGATAAGGAATGATGAATTTTGGAGATAAGGAAGCACTTTCTGCTCCTTTATTCCTTCAATTTTATCTCCATCAAGCACTCAGATTTGGACCATGACTTCTTCATAAGAAATGTTCCACTATGAGTGTAGATCACCCTGGTAAAATTTCAGAACTTTTTATATAGTGGTTGGGCCGAAAACGCTGCTGGACCTCTTACAGGTCCAGTTTTCCAAGCCTCTCTAGACAAGGAAATTGGACTGATTGTTTGAAGGCCTTCCACTCAAAACTAGCTCTAGCACTCTTCATAAGAAATGATCCTTGTGCTTTATAGATTTAATCTGGAAAGTTTCAGCTCATTTGAATTTCGTTTGGTTAGTCTGCCGCCCCTCCTTCCTTGTTTAGCTCGGTTTCTCCTAGCCGAAGTAGGAAAATGTGCTAAAGTTGACTTTTCATGCTTTCATGCTTCCATGCTTCCATAGTAGGCTTTATTTAGCCTCTAAATATATATTTCGAACTTGTCGACAATATATAGTTTGAGTCACTGACATTGGCTCAATTTCTCCAAGACGTGCCTTGTCAGGCCAAAATGCTCATTTTGGGTCCAAACAAACAGTGCTGGTCACTTGTCTTTTGCTTAGCGGCTTGTGCCATTTATGATTTTGGTATGAGCCAACATCTGGTGTACGTGCCTTCTAGCCATAGATAAATAATGAAATTATCTATTTTTTAAAAAGTGCAAGTATAAAATGTTTGAAATACATAGTAGAATTAATAACTTTTGTATTAGACCCACTTTTCGATCACATTTCCGCAAATCAATCGTTAGATATTGAGATACTTATGTGCAGATCATTTATGCAATTTTTCAATGAAATTGAAAATCGTTAAGACATTCATAATCATGGCTTATAAGTTATAAACATGAACGGTTCATGTTTGACAAATTTGGTTCGTCAATTAATTTGATCTATTTCAATACCTTAACGAATAATAATTTGTAAGGAAATGATTTGCACATAACAATTTGTAACGAATAACAATTTGTATGTACTCATGCATGCATAAAAATCTAATAGTTGATTTATAATAATATAATATAAAAAAATAGGTATTTCAAACTATTCTATTAGATTTATAATAATATAATACCTTTGATAAAAGTAGGTATGCCAAAGTATTGATAAAAGGGCTCCCTATAAAGCCGACCTCTGCCAATACGATCGGCATTTCACTACCTCCGAAAACACTCAAAAATGAACAGACGGATCACAGAGAATGATCGGAACCGCCAAACCGCCGCAACCAGCTCCGCCACCACAATTCCTTACTTACCTGACAACGTCGTCGAAAAAATCCTGTCCTTCCTTCCGATCAATCTAGCGGCCCAGGCGAACACCGTTTCGAAACAATGGGCAGCCCTGTGGCCTTCGTTCCCAGTAATCGATCTCGACGAGGCCGATCCGATCAATTGCGAACTCTATATCGAACCTGGACGTTTCCTCAGCTTCTTGCACCATTCTGTCAGACGATGCGGGGATCAAAAGCGCTTGGACAAGTTGAGGATTCGAGCCAACCTTCGATACGCCTACGTTTTGGTTAGAGAATGGGTTGATTTTGCAATTGATAGGTGTGTCAAAGAGTTAGATCTTCGAAATTTGGGTGAGAATAGGTACTACCTCCTAGCGCATAACGTTTTAACTCTGAAATCTTTAACTAGTCTGAATTTGGAGAATGTGAGAGTGTATGCAAGTTCTGGAATTGATGGTCCTGTTAGCCTACCCTTACTGAAAACCATGTCACTCACGGAGTTGGAAATTTTCGACGATGAGGAGGACTGGGCCATTTGCGCCGTCCCCAGCTTAATTTCGGGGTGTCCTAGCATGGAGCAATTGTCAATTAAGAAATGTAAGCTTGGCTACTCTACCATGGAGCTTGAAATTTCAAGTTACAGTCTCAAATCCTTGGAAATTATGCATTGCCATTGTATGAATTTGGTGGTTACCGCCAAGAATCTCGAGTCTTTTACATTCTATTCGGATTGTACCT
Organism: Rosa rugosa; assembly: GCF_958449725.1. Taxonomy (NCBI): domain Eukaryota; kingdom Viridiplantae; phylum Streptophyta; class Magnoliopsida; order Rosales; family Rosaceae; genus Rosa; species Rosa rugosa. The sequence goes on from NC_084822.1 coordinate 10,086,527, forward strand.
GTCCTTACCATAAGACTATGTACTTGTGGGAATGTGATAACTTGAAACATGTGGACATCTCTTGTTTGGGGTTGAAACAGCTTCTACTGCATACATGCCTCAAAACTTTGGAGAACTCGTTTTACACTCCAAATCTAGAGGCTTTTGAGTTTAGCGGATATCTGAAGGCCAAGGTCCATTTTGTGGATGCTCCATCAAAGTTATTAAAGGCTACAATCAGAGTTTGGGAGACCTCATGGCCCATTGAATATTATTCTGCTATGAGAGGTTTTCTTGAAAGTTTCAATTGCTCCAAAAAAGTGAAGCTACATATTGAGGATGCTGAGGTAATATATATAAAATCTCTTTTTCAATTCTTTTGTTGCTGCTTATAGTTCCTAGCCTCTTATTTCTAACATTGCACATAGTCGTAACTTTTAATTTTAACCCAATTGCTTGAATTCCTCATCCTTTGAAACTTAATGAATCTGGACTAGCTTACTCAAAGTAGAAGTGTTTTTGGTTAGTTAGCTTAGCCTTAGCCGGTTAAGTTAGTAAAGAAACCGGAGCATAGAAAGGAATTTTATATTGAAAAGATGTCTTGATTTGATTCAGTTGGTGTTTGAAATTCTGCAAAAGCTAGGTAGGATCCCAAAACCTTCAAATTACCATATCTGACCCAAGACAGAACATGTATGCTGGTATAGGAATGTTGCTTTTTGTTGGTTAATGTGAGGATTTATAAATTGGATTCTCTTAAAATGAAGTTATAATTGAAGAGTGCAATGTGCAATTACATATTTCTTGTGATTTCCATCTTTAATAGTTTGATGTCAATGGCTTGTAGGGTGTCATAATACCAGAACATCGGAGAATGGAATGGTCTTCCCCATTACCTAGTATTAAGCAGCTGCAGCTATACTTTTCTGCTCCATTGGGGGACAGAGAATATTGTTTGAGACCTTCATTGATTTGGATGGCGCCATCTGCTGAGATTCTACCATTTCTAGATAATGATGATGATGATGAGGATGACAATGATGATGACTATGATGATGATGATGACAATGATGACGACGATGATGACCACAACGAAGACTAAATAGTAAAGCAAATGTTTTTGGGGATATGGGGACTGTGAGAGAGTGGTGATTTCCATCATTCAGAAATTCGGACAAAGGTAGAGTTTGATATTCTATCAGTAGAGTTATTTACGGAAAATGATCACTTGAAGCTATACTCTGTGCTTATGAAGATTGTTTTAGTTCCTATAAAGATAAAAAAATTAAGATTGTTGCAGTGCTCTTACGTACTTCTTTCATCTTATTTAGTGTAATAAACAAGTTTTTATACTCCAGCATTCACATGCTCAAAGTTAATTAATTAACTGCCACCTAGTCTTGACTGTTGACAATGAAATGTACTGCTTGAGTGAGAGTCCCTCCTTTGCATGTCTTAAACTTTTTGAGATTAATGTTGGGATGCCTTTCCATTTTGTATTTGCCATTAAGCTCATGTTTGTTTACTTCCCAGGGCGGTTGAAAGTTCAAGTTCCAGTGTTTAACTCTTGGACTTCATCAATTGGAAAGCTCAGCAAATTGAAATTTCATGCTTTGAATCTCAGTCTTTTTGCATTCCTGTCAGAATGGTGCAGTTTCCGCAAGTTCATACATATCATCAGCATCCTTAGTCAGTTTCATGAATTTCAAAAGGATATTGAGGCATCCTCACGTCTGTGTCGAACATGAATTTCTTAAACATAAAAGACCTTTCATTATATTTTGTCGTGGAATCATTTTCTGCCCTCAGAGAACTGTCTCAAATCAACTGGCTAGCAGTTCTTTACTGTAGTTGTGTTGTTGAAACTTAAGAATCAAATGCATCGCTGACTAAGATCATGGTGCAATTTATCTTCAAGCTCTATTATATGGTGGATGGTTGATTGGAATAGTTGGTTGTCCAGGAGATTGCTTTTACCTCGACCTGTGGAAGTTAGACATTAGAATCCATCTCTGCCATTGTCAGTGATCTTATTGCTTTGTTGATGCAAATGATAAGTTGTTAACTTACACAACTAGTTTTCTATTAAATGCAAATATGATCGACGTAAATTATATGTGGCTTTCATTATTCTCTCGACGCCTCATGGTTAGCACTATGGCTTTCGTTTCCCCAAAGCCTCTCAAAACTTGTTGATCGCTGTTTTGCTAAAACGTTCATCCACTTGAATCTTTGTCTCTTGATCATTGTATATCTCGTTTTGGAGGGTGAGCACTCTTGCCATTTAACTTGTCACCGATGTTGAACACGGTAACCGATACTTTAGCATGAAAGGGAAATCAGGGAATGTAAGCTTTCACCACTCGACTTTCGGTTTACTTCTAGTCTTTTACATTAGATTTTCTCTGGTTTGTAAGGGTCTAACAAGACCAAGCTCGGATATCGGGTCACAAGTCATATATGTAGATTTCAGGTGCCACTTCCCTGAAGCAAAGCACAGAGAAAGCTTAACTCAGAGACTGCCCAACTCTGGGATCACTGTTACCAATTCGCATTGGAAGGACAAGAAGACACACAACAACCTCATTTTCAGCTGGCTAACAAGCTCTTCTTTCTCTCCCATAATAAGAACACGGGGTAAACATGGCATCATTGTACGAAAGCCTGGTTTCAGAATCAGTACGTCCTGGAGATTGACCAAAGTATTTTGGACTCAACGCTCGCCAAGAATCATGACGAGCTCAAGAAGCTCAACTAAAATTGATATCATTCTTTTTTTCTATTTTCATTTAATCTTGTCCTGACTTCTGTTCGATCATTGAGAATCCTAGATATTGACTCTTCTCCTCCATCGTTATTGAAGCATCGGTTGGGTAACTTGTTAGACAGTTCTGTAACCTTAGTTCACTTCCCAATGGGGCATTGTGATCGCGTGTATACTAGTGGTGTTTTTCACAGGCAACTAAATACTTTGACACATTGGGTTTGCTTTCCATGTAAAAAAAAAAAAAAAAAAAAGAGCTGTTTGGGTGATATATGAATAAAACTATAGATAACTACGTTATAATCGTACTCCTATAAGCTCTGTGGGTTACATGTGTATGCACTTGTTTCCAACTTTGTTAAGCTCGTTCGGTTTACGCTCTTATTACTTCTACAATGCATCAATACTTGGTTTGTGCATTGAACTGAACCCCTTGCTCGGTGTTCTCCCTGGTCATCCATGACTCCATGTTCCCTGTATTACTGTATGAGTTGACGGTATATATGAAAACAAGAGTTGTTTCATGATTCCGTTTGTTGGTCGTAAGAGCTCATTTGGCCAAGTTCCTGTTTTTCATCGGTGTTGTTGACAAGGTAGCAGATAGATGAGTTTTAACTTATGCATCTCGATTTGTTATCCAACTCTTTCTTGTCAATATAGGAGAAAGCCTTGAAACAACTCAAGGTAACAAGAAAGCAAAAGAGTTGCGGTTAAAAAAAAAAAAAAAATTAAAATAGTTGCACTTGGTGTCCTATACGCTACAGAGAAAGCTTAATTAACTACTAAACTCGGAAATGGGAGAGCCAAAACATGCTTAAAGACAGAACTAATGGAACTATTCCTAATACTTACTTTTTGCTTTATCAGTGCTCTCAGGCAGTGGCGAAGCCAGAGTTTCATATCAACTGGGGCACTCAAAAATTTTAGAAAAAAAAAATTAGAATTGAAAATATATCCTAAAATTTTAATAAAAAATATTAAATTAGATAAAATTATAGTAAGATTAATATTTTTTAAATTACATATTTTATTAGTAAAATTTATTGCTTTTAGATATTAGACAATTTTTATATTATGGAGACATAATTTATTTTTAACTTTAAAATTATAAGAAAAAATTGTGCTAATGTCCTTAAAAGAAAAAAAAAATTGATAAAATTAATTTTTATAGATAGCACAATTCATGGAAGCCTTGCCACTGCGCCAAGTTGGCTTGTGGTGAAACTAATAACCTCTCAGCTACTATATTAATTTTAATATACAGAAATTTTAAAAATATATATAAAACTTAGTGGGGCACGGGAGCCACGTGGGGGCACGTGGCTCCGCCCCTGCTCTCAGGTAAGGGTAGGGCTGTCACTCAAAACTAAATTACCAACTTCAAAACCAAAACTTTCGGTTTCAAAACTGAGCTATCAATTACCAACCAAAATTTTCGGTTTTTAATTAGGGGCCGTGACCACTTACCCAATTTTAGACTAACATTGCCCACTTACTCCCGCACCAGTTTTTTAACCCCATTTACCTAATCTAACCTCTAGTGACAGTTTTGCCCCTATTAATTAAATTTAAACTGATTCATCTCCTCTTAGTCTCTCTCTCCTTCCCAAACTCTCTCGCTCTCCCCCCGATCTCCACCTCTCTCTCTCTCTCTCTCTCTCTCTCTCTCTCTCTCTCTCTCTCTCTCTCTCCAGCCGGCAGTGGCGACCACGCCTTCAACACCTTCTTCGTCGACCTCGATCTCGGCACCGGCTAGCACATCCCAATCCCCATCTTCATCGACCTCTGCCAATCACCGAACACCGTTCTGGTGCCGATCACTGGTCTGGTGCCGACCATCCTCAATCACGGATCACCGATCTGAGGCCGATCGGAGATGGGCTGCAGGTGAGAGACTGGAGAAGAGGACCTGGGGAAGACGAAGGCGGAGATGGGACCGGTCGGAGATGCGCTGCGGTGATGGGCTGCAGGTGAGCGACTGGAGATGGGCTGCGTTGGGGCTTGGACCGGTCAGAGAAGGGCTGCAGGTGAGAGACTGGAGAAGAGTCCGGTCGGAATCGTGCCGGAATTAGGCTGGAGAAGCATGGGTGTCCACAGGGGAAGCCCAACCCGAAACAAAGAGACCCCAACCCGCCGCAGGGAAGCACCGGCGAAAAAAACAGCCGGCATCACACGTTGATGGGTGCCCAGAGCATTTTTTTTTTTTTGGTATCTTGAGATTGTAATGTAACTGTGGGGTTTGTTTGATGGTCTACTGGGGGGCAGTAGACACATTATTGGCCACCAGTAGACTTTGATACGAGGGACAGGGATCACTATAGTGTGGTGTTTTGATAAATTACCTGTTGTTTTCTGTGTATTAAAGTCAAATTATCTGTGAATCCTACAAAATGGTGCATTTTTGGTGGTCTATTGGGAGGCAGTAGAGACATTGGACTTTATATTGTGGGGCACTAATATGATTATTGGGAGGCACTAATATGATTATTGGGAGCCAATAATATGATTATAAATTGATCAATTGTTCCTGTAGTGTATTCATTTTGGTTTTGGGAGTTCATACAATTCACTGGACGACAATAATAGGATTATTGGAGGCAATAATATGATTTTTGGGAGGCAGTAATATGATTATTGGGGGGCAATAATATGATTACTGGGGGGCAATAATATGGTTACTGGGTATTATTAGGGACCGGTCGCTGGATTCCGGTCACCGGTCGTCGGATTCCGGTCACCGGTCGCCGGATTCCAGTCACAGGTCGCCAGATTCCAGTCACCGGAGTCCGCGGCCGGCCACTAGTCACCGGAATCCAGCAAGGTATCCAACGACTTCTCTCTCTAAGTGAGAAAGAAGGAGAGGGCAAAAAAGTCCCAAAAATAAATAAAAAGAATAAAAAAAGAATTAATTGGGTAATAGGGAAATAATCCCTTAAAGTGTTTTGGGTAAATGGGGTTTTTAAACTCTTAGTCGGGCAAGTGGGAAATTTTTAAGCTGAAATTGGGTAAATGATCATTTCCCCTTTTAATTATATCTACCAAATTCGGTATTTCGGTTTTCGGTATTACCAACTTGAGAAAAACTAATTCTTTATAATATAAATTAGAATGAACAAAACTAGGTTTTTGAATTTTATAGTCATAAACGTTGTATTCATCTACTAATTATAGCTTTCTTTTGTATATATGACATCAAGTTTTAGCAATTTTCACTAAAACTAGGTTATTTAACCATTTTTTACTAGGTTACTTAAAATACATCTACTATTAATGTAGTATATGCAGTAATATTCATACTATTATAAAAGTTTTTATGTTTATTTCTTAATATACATGTATGTGTATTGAAAACTGTAGTATATAAATCTAATATTTAGATAATCGGTAGATTCGGTATTTACCAAAACCAAACCAACTTTTTCGGTAATTTTCGATTTCGGTTTTATCGGTCTCGGTTACCAAAAAGTCGGTTTACCAAACCTAAAACATCGGTTGGTATTCGGTCGGTTTGATAATTACCAAACCAAGTGGCAGCCCAAGGTAAGGGGTTTGTTATTAAACCGGATCCAGAAGCTGTGTCTCGTGTGATAGATTCGTAGAGTCTGGCTTTTCTCGTGTGTCTCGTGTGCCAAGAAAGCCGAGAGATCAAGGAACAAATGTCCTTCTTGAAAAAATAGATTGCGGGGCGTGCCAGCACACGGCCAGAAGGCCAAGTGTGCAATTGTAGATGTAGTAGATGAGGTGCGCGTGTTCTGACTTCGTCGAGTGACTGAAAGCCGAGAAAGGAACAATCTCGGCTGAGGGTTCGATGCCTTGGAGACAGGGACTTTCAGGTTGTTCAATGGATGAGTCGCAAATTGTGATTGGTAACCAAACAATTACGTTAAACTACTCCTAGTGCATAAACGTAGAGTACGATAACAAAAGAGCGAAGAAGTAAACTCTAGACTAAGAGGGGGAAGGTAAATAGCATAAACACAATAGTAAAAGAGCAAGGAAGTAAACTCTAAATTAAGTGCAGAAAAATAAAGAACAAGAAAGTAAATTGCAAGAAACTAAATGAACGATAACGTAAATAGCGAAAAAGTAAACGGCTTGGAGAATAAAACTATCAACTATTACCAAAAAGTAGCAAACGAAACAATTGAAATCATACTAGGTTACAAGAAAAGAACTAGTAGAGCTAACAACTAAGGATTGAAAAGACAATGAAACTAATCTGGAGCTAAGAAAAATAAAATGAAACCCATGATGAAGTTTTGGCTGGAGTTGTGTGTGTCATCTGTCTTCTGTCGATGCTTCTTTATATAGAGGAAGACTTGCTGGACGACCAAGCGGATGTAAAGTCTTTCTCTCGAACTCAAATTGCTTGCTTCAATCTTATTAGGACTCTTAATGCATGTTAAGTAATATACTTGATATATACTAAAGCCCCACATCATCAGCTAACAAATATGCACGATATATATGACTTCTCAATATTTGATCATGCAATTAAGCATTGCACCACGTCATGCAGTAGAAACCCATTCAAATTCAATAAGTATTGTGCATGATCACATTGCTTTGGAGTGTTTGATGACCACCAAAATACATTGACTTTAATTAGTTCCAACGTTCTTGCTTGCTGCATGGAATTCTTATCATGTCAAGAAACTTAGTCTCCTCCGATACTTCTAGATGAAACATATCTCTTCTTCTTAACCTCATCAAGATAACCATGCTAATAATTAAATAAATCATTAGTAATTATCTTAATTTTGTCTTTTCAACGGCTGCAATTTGATGGAATAGAGGTTCATAAACCGGGTGTAAACATAGCCCCCCCATTTTCTTGAGCATCGGCGAGTATCGCCGAATGGTTAAGAAAATGGAAGCTCTTAGTCTCTGAAAATCTACTCAACTCATTAATCATATATCATGAATCATAGCAAAGAGATCAAAATCAACTTCTTCACTCTTCATGCATCCACATATAAGTAAGACCAGTTTCTAGAAAGTAGAAAACTTTTAACTCAAGCATATCTTAATTACCAATGGTGCATGTGGTTGTCTTGCTATACCAAAGCCATGTACGTATGAAACCTCACCAATGCTCCTTGCATGACTAATTAATCTAGCATTTGAAAAGCCACCTCTGTCACCATCATTTCATCTCAGCTTCTCATCAGGCAACTTTACAAATGGCTTTTATATTAAATCAAAGCCACCACCGAATGCTAGCTTGAGCGTTGTAACCATAGACTTTATTAATTAACTTGATAATTCCCAACCTGGGCTTTAAGAATTTTTTTTATCATTGCACCTTAAAAATTGCAAGAACCAGGTACTGGGGCTCGAATGTTCTTGTTTAAATACTGCACGGAGCACAAAGACAAGGATGAAAACTTCTTTGCAAGTGGCATGGTTCTAGTGGTTTATTGCGCTTTAAAGCCATCGATTAACTCGCCTGAACCATTTTTTTTCTTGCCATGATCAAAGATTGGATGCTTTTCTAGCCGCGATTGCTCCTCCGTGCCTCACAATCTTGATTTCTTCTTTCACATTTGAAATGCAGCGGCTGTTTGTTTGATTCCTTTTCGGCCTTCACGAGTTTGGCAGTTAGGAGACATCAAAGATAAGAAAACAAAAAATGAACATGGATAAGTTCCAGCTACAATCTTATTCTTTGCACCTGTCTTGGACGACCATTTCTCACTCTAAATTAGACTTCCATCCTTTTAGCCGTGGACACCTTCCTCAATTCAACATACGGCTACCTTTCGTTCATCTTTTATTATTTTGAAATCTGAATAAACCAAAGTAGAGAATTATAGGACACATCATTATCATGGCCAACTAGGAGGTGGCCACCAATGTTTAATCTTAAATCCTACACTTCCTACGTTCGCATCTTGAATTTCATGATGATTAAAGCCGCAAAGTGTGGAACATGGGTATTTGGTATGATCATTAAACTCTTCAGCCTTTTCGTAGGTGAAATTCTCAAGCCCCCCAATGGCAAAGTAGTGGTTAATTTGGACTTTCAATTCTAATTTAGCCGATATTATCGTTATCACATCGGCTTTGTCTCCAATTACCATGTCAGTATACATGGTTTCTTCAAGTGTAGGAACCTCATGATTTACCAAATGGTGGTCTGTGAGCCCCCCAGGTTCAAACTCATTGTAGTCGTTATTTAGCTCATTGTCTTCATATGCCTCGTTAAATAGCTTTATGTTGAAGACAAAATTTGGTTCATGAAATTCGTTCGTAATTGACTGAATTGGATACCATCAACAACACCTAGAAATACTTATAGTCCCACTGGGCGTGCCAAAAGATGTTGCCTCTGAAAATCACCTCGGCCAAGAAAGCCGAGAGATCAAGGAACAAATGTCCTTCTTGAAAAAATAGATTGCGGGGCGTGCCAGCACACAGCCAGAAGGCCAAGTGTGCAATTGTAGATGTAGTAGATGAAGTGCGCGTGTTTTGACTTCGTCGAGCGACTGAAAGCCGAGGAAGGAACAATCTCGGCTGAGGGTTCGATGCCTTGGAGACAAGGACTTTCAGGTTGTTCAATGGATGAGTCGCAAATTGTGATTGGTAACCAAACAATTACGTTAAACTACTCCTAGTGCATAAACGTAGAGTACGATAACAAAAGAGCGAAGAAGTAAACTCTAGACTCAGAGCGGGAAGGTAAATAGCATAAACACAATAGTAAAAGAGCAAGGAAGTAAACTCTAAATTAAGTGCAGAAAAATAAAGAACAAGAAAGTAAATTGCAAGAAACTAAATGAACGATAACGTAAATAGCGAAAAAGTAAACGGCTTGAAGAATAAAACTATCAACTATTACCAAAAAGTAGCAAACGAAACAATTGAAATCATACTAGGTTACAAGAAAAGAACTAGTAGAGCTAACAACTAAGGATTGAAAAGACAATGAAACTAATCTGGAGCTAAGAAAAATAAAATGAAACCCATGATGAAGTTTTGGCTGGAGTTGTGTGTGTCATCTGTCTTCTGTCGATGCTTCTTTATATAGAGGTAGACTTGTTGGACGACCAAGCGGATGTAAAGTCTTTCTCTCGAACTCAAATTGCTTGCTTCAATCTTATTAGGACTCTTAATGCATGTTAAGTAATATACTTGATATATACTAAAGCCCCACATCATCAGCTAACAAATATGCACGATATATATGGCTTCTCAATATTTGATCATGCAATTAAGCATTGCACCACGTCATGCAGTAGAAATCCATTCGAATTCAATAAGTATTGTGCATGATCACATTGCTTTGGAGTGTTTGATGACCACCAAAATACATTGACTTTAATTAGTTCCAACATTCTTGCTTGCTGCATGGAATTCTTATCATGTCAAGAAACTTAATCTCCTCCGATACTTCTAGTTGAAACATATCTCTTCTTCTTAGCCTCATCAAGATAACCATGCTAATAATTAAATAAATCATTAGAAATTATCTTAATTTTGTCTTTTCAATGGTTGCAATTTGATGGAATGGAGGTTCATAAACCGGGTGTAAACAAAGACAGAAAAACAATATATCTCTTATCGATGAAGCATTGCAAACTCATTAGAAGTTAAGTTGAGCCCGCTATTGAAGCGAACCCCTAAACAAAGAACAACTCCGTGTCTTCTGAGGAAAAATAATCTTCTAGCCCTCCACCGTCAGACACGCAATTGTGGTACGAAAAGAAAGTTACTTCCTAGCAAACAAATATGAGTCAATTCCTCATTTATAAGCCGCTTCCTCCAGTCCAACTGAAGATAATAACAAATTCTGTAGAACCAAGACCTGAATTATGACCGGCACTTTAATGACCTTAAAAAAGCCCAAATAACCCAAGTAGGTCAAATTTTCAGGTCAGGCCCGCCCGACGCGCTAAGTAATGAATGAGGGTGGCAAGACACCCTCCTTGGTAGCCCATAATTTAGGCCTAGATTTAGAGCCCAGCAGCCCAAATAACCCAAGCCTAGGCCCAAAAGCCTAAGCCCAAACCCAAGCTCCCAAGACAGCAACCCTATCCCTCAGTAGCAAACCGCCGTTGCCACCGTTCCTTCCGGCGGCCGACCGCAACCAAGCCTGACCATGGTGGACTCAAGCCACAAACCAAACAACGTCTCCGAGCACCTGCACAAACAGCTTGACACCAACTAAACCGAGCTCGAAAATTTGATCAGAGGCGGCAAAACACCGAACCAAAATCCTATCTGATCCCCTCAAACCGCCTATCCTGAAAGCACCCGGATCCAATTCCACCCACCACCGAACACACCTTTCCCGAAAGAAAAACTAGAGCAGAAACAGATCTACCCCTTTTGCGAAATAGGTCTCTCGTCTCAATCATCTGGCGAAATCCTCCCGACGCTGGCGTCGCTAAGCACAATAGATTCGGCCAAAATGCGGCGCTGCTGCTAGACTCGAAACCCTAGGTTTCGCTTATAGAAATTAGTCATTTGGATTTTATTGAAGTGAAATAATACATCTGTCTTCTTGGTTATGTTTAGAAGTGAACATATACATTTAACCCGGCATGTTTGGAAATATATGTATATGTTCACTTCTAAATTTCCAAACCTGCCGGGTTAAATAATATGGCGTTAGTTTCTCCCAATATCATTTTTTCATGTAGTTTGAAACTGTTGAGGATATATATTGCTATGGTCAATATAATTAGAATCAAACTTAATAGGTGTTCAAAGTGTTTTCTGATCATATATAGAACATGTAATTTACTAAATATATGTTCATTTTAGGGATGGCTTTAATTGTTTATTTCATGAGATAATATTAATACAGCTGACAGGTACTTCCCTAGATTTCACTCTGAAATCCGAGGTGGCTTTGTGGGCCCATTTCAGGAATAACTCTATAGAAAATTCGGCCTATATTATTCTTAAAAATGGACTATCTAAAACATATAAAGACATTCTAACACTTCGAGCTCAATGATCATAACTATCCTCATCTCCTAGAGCTTACATGCTCCCCACAATTCATCACTAACTCCCCAACAATTTAAATAAGTTTGAATCTACTCAAAATACAAATTTATACAAATGGCTAAATACGAATTACTACCCTGTGGTATAGGTCTAAAATCAATTCAGTCCCTGAACATTCAATTTCATCAAAAACACCCCTGCATTATGATTTATCATCCAATAGGTCATTCCGTCATGCTTCCGTCAAATGGAGCCGTTAAACAGCTGACTTAGCATGCCAAGTCAACTCTGGTGGGACCCACATGAAATGTAAAATACCAAAATTAACTCTTGCTCTCTCTCCTTAAACCCAGGCTTCACCTAAAGCCCTTGCCATGCGCCCACACACACGAGCCACAGACCATTCATTTTCATTCATCTCTTCCTTACCAAACAACAGTGAACTACCCATTTTCATTCTCTTTCTTCTTCTCTAACAATTGTATACATTTAGCCCAGATTTCTTTATCTTTCTAGTTCTCGTGTTTTAGACTCTGTGAAAGCATATTTCTTCATCATTGTTCTCAATTCCAGATTTGCAGTCACAAAACCTCACAAAGTTTGTTCGATTCCTCTTTAATTTTGTTTTTAGTGCTAATCTCAGTAGCCCAAACTCCTCAGTTGTTCCTCCTTGGATTTCTTCTCTTTCTTCTTTCTTATCCTTATTTTTTTCATCTTCTTTCTTCTCATCCAGATCTACAACTATATCTAGAGTTCGAACTCACCGGCTTCCATGGTGGTTTTGCTTATGGTTGAAACTAAAAATCAACCGATGGGGATCGAACATGCAGAGTATGTCGGCGCAAGAGTGGGGTGGGTCGGAGACGATGACAGAGCAGGCGTCGGCATCCTCGGCAAGCTTGGTTCGATATTTACGTCGGCGACTGTGCCGCAATTATAGATGGTGATCGCATCGTCTTGAGTCGCCATGGTGGTGGTTAAAGATTGAGAGAGGGCTTTTGGGATTGGGGTGGAGAATTGGGAGTTTGATTATAAGTTTGGAGAGGTCGGGTTGGTTTAAAGAAATCTAGAAATGGATGAGGAGATGAGGGGTGGGCTGGTGTGGGTGTTCTTGGAGGGTTGGTTTCGGTGCTCTTGAAATCGTGTCAATCTCTGGAAAAGTTTGGTACACATATCTGGTGAAATTTTTTTCAATTTGGGACTGATAGCAAAGGGCTCTGGTGTTAAGAAAGAAAGAAAGCCGCGTAAGGCTTTGGGCAAAGCCTGGGTTTAAAGAGAGAGAGAGAGAGAGAGAGAGAGCAAGGGTTAATTTTGGTATTTTACCTTTCATGTGGGTCCCACTTGAGTTGACTTGGCATGCCAAGTCAGCTGTTTAACGGCTCCATTTGGCTGAAGCAAGACGGAAGGACCTATTGGATGATAAATCATAATGCAGAGGTGTTTTTTATGAAATTGAATGTTCAAGGACTGAATTGATTTTAGACCTATACCACAGGGTAGTAATTCGTATTTAGCCCTTATACAAATGTTGGTAATTAGAGAAATCCAAGGATAAAATGGATATATTACATAAGTAGGTTAAACAGTAACCTACAACGAAGATGAAAGTGGTGGGCACTATGCCTCAACGCCTATGCACGTTCGACCTCAGCTAATCTGCAGACTGAGTACGAAAAACTGAAAAGCCCAAGGAAAAGCATTTACAAAAACTGTAAGAGTGAGTGGATGAAAAAAATGATTTCAAGAAAAAATAAAATAAAATTTAATGCTTTCCCTATTTAATTCTCAAATAAAAACCAAAGCATGTAGTAATTTTTTGTAGAAATACTTTTAATCATCCCTATGATACTGATATCTCCAAAATAAACTATAAATCAATTCATTTAAAATATGAGTATCTCATAAACATTTTGGAAATATCATTTAAAACTCTCACATGATTAAAAAAGGCCATGACTAGAGGGTATTGCTGACTACTTATTTCATGCCACATGGAGTGATGGAGGGTACTGTCGACCAGCTAACGCGTCAGAGGGTACTGCCGACCGGAATACGAGGAGGCGATGGTTAGAGAGTACTGCCGACTATCGATCCATCTGATGTTATCTGGACGGTACTGCCGAACAGATGACACATCGAAGGGTACTGTCGACCGGTATACCTATAAAGCGATGGATAAATAGTACTGTCGACTAATCATCTCATGTCATCTAAAGGACACTACCGATCATATGACGCATCGGAGGGTACTGGCGACCGGTGTGAGGGTCATTTTCAATTAAACAACGACTAGGCCAAAATCAATCTAATATTCTAATATTTTGATTAATGGGAGGATTTTATGTATGATTCAAATAATGGACAGAGTTTGGCATCATGAAGCATGATGTAGATGCTAGAAATACATTGTGGTGAGAGAATTGAAGGGTTTTTGGATATGGGATTCCTAGAAACAATGGATTTGAAGAAGCTTTTGGGAGAAAATGGCTAACAGCTGGGTTTATGTTTGAAGACTTGATTGTTGTAGGTGTTTCTAAATTTTTTGGATCTTTGCTCCATGCCTATTCCAAGTCCAAGTATCCCTTTTGATAGGCTTGATTGGAGAGTTAATACTCGAAAATTCGTACTAATTTCTGATGACTTTCCAGAAATTATTTTGTGGTTGTGGGCACAAGTATGTAGTTCAGAGATGACATGGAATTATTTCGGACGAATAATTTTTAGAAAACTGTCAGTTTTAAGGGGGTACGAAATTTGACTTTTTATACATTGGATTTCTCCAAAAACTTCCTTCACAAAAGTCGTAGAGCGTGTCGATACGGGTTCGTAGATATGTGGAACGCTAAAATAAGAGTTCGTATGAGAAAGTTATGGTCGTCCGAAAACATTTCCATTTTGGTATAAATATGTTTTTCCAAAATTTTGGTCAGTGGAAATCTCTTTCTCTCTCTCTTCTCTCTCGGTGAAACCCTCACTATCCAATGTTTTTCGACTGACCCGACCCGACTTTTCAAGAGGATTCCGGTGTCCTCCGGCGATGACGCTTGTCCAGTACCGTTTAGACTGACCTCGCCTTCCTCTCTGTGGCGGTGGATTGCGCCAAATATCACCCACGGCGGCACATCGAAGCAGCAAAGGCGGCAGTGATCCGACCTGATCGGAAATCTCAACTCCGGCGACGGCAAGGCGTGAAATCTGTCTTGTTCTTCTCCTGGGAGCTTCCTCTTTCGATCCATGGTGGTGGTTGTGGACGATTTTCACCGGAGAAGAGTCAACTCAAGGTGAACAGTGGATTCCGGCTTGTGAGCTTAATCCAGGCCGATCTAGGCCAAACCGGCCAAAACCTCAAGTATTAAAGTTGAACCTCGTAGTATAAACTCAATTTTGGACGGTTGGATTAACGTGGTTTTGAGTTTGGCCAGTGGCGGTGCTTGTGGTGGACGTGCCACCGCCAGTGTGCGGAGCTTGGCAGCGTTTCGGCCATGTCATGGGCAGTTACTTGCTTCGTTTATCATCTACTCGTCGATACGAACATTCTGATATATGATGTGTAGCATTTGGAGATCGTATGAGCATGTTAGGGTTTTTACCGATTTCGATTATCTAGATTTTCAATCCGTGGGGATCTGACCGATGGATAGACTTGTCGTGTTGACATATTGATCCTAGAAGCAATCCTGAAACTGTGGGTGGTCTCGGATGTGGTTTCGCCTCGATTGGCGTCACTTTTCGGTTTTAGTTCAATTGGCAAATTTAAACTTTAATCTCTTATTCCGAATTTAGATGCTTTCGTACTACAATTGGTATTAAGATGTGACCTTGATGTGATTAGGTACGTTGAAAGTGTGTTGAGAGGATTTCGGCGATTAGTGCTTATCTCAATTTGTGTGTGAAGATGCAGCGGGATTCAGAGGTGAGTAAATCTCACAATGTTTGTTTATGAACAAAGTTACCTTATCGTCTTAAAGTTATCTATTTAACTGTGACTATAGTTGGTAATAGTGGCATTCCTGAGCAAATGGTTACGTATATATATATAGAGTCCGGTTCTGAAAAGGACGTCCGCACTTCGCTAAAGTGAGGACGTCGACACAGCTGAGGCGTTTCAGGTGGCGACGGTGGCGTGCGGCTTTCAGGAGGGAGGCCGGAGGCATCCCGGACAGTTCTGGCCGGCATTCGAGGTGGGAGGAGGTTGGGGTTGCAAATTCTGGGCAGCAACCCCACCTGCAACTGCAGGTTTTCTGTAGCAAGCTGCAACCCTGTCGCCGGCGACTCCACTGGCTGCAGACCGCTCTGTCCGATCCCTGCCGTCCGTCTGCCAAGCCCTGCCGCTCCGTTGAACCCCGAGCGGAGCTGCAGCGGCGACGTTCGCACTTTAGCAACAGTGCGGACGTCCTCTTCATAACATTTTCATATATATATATCTCCTTGTGGCCGGGTGTGATGTTCAATGAAAACAATATGCATGATTTTGTTGACATTATTGTTTTCAGAGGTGACTTTTCAGAAAACAATATAGTTTGGAAATGATGATTTCTATTGTTTTTTGAAAAGTATTGAGATTGGCATAACATTTTGGATCCAGTGGAACTCTCTTAATGTTTTGATCTTTGTCACGGATGGTGAACAAGATCGGGTCACGGATGGTGACGGAGATTGGGTCAAAGATAGTGACTAGGATTAGGTCACAGATGGTGATCATAATTGGTATAACATTTTTAAGTCCAGTGCGCCTTCTTTAAATGTTTTGATCTGTGGAGATCGGGGTCTGAAGACCAGATGGGTCTGAAAATCAGATGTCACAAATGGTGACCAATGCATGTTATCGGGAACCAACCCTTGGCTGGGTGATTGGTTACGATTAGTTAAAGCTCTAGTCTGTCTGCCAGGGGTACTTCGTGGGGGTAACTGCGAGTTACCGGAGACTCATGAGTACGTGTTTTAAAAGAGAGTCTTGAGAGTAATCTTTCTTTTATTATCCATGAGGGACTTTGACTTTCATATTTGAATTGTTGAGATTTCAATTAATATGATTCATCACGGAGTGACACGTGTTTTCTTTTGAGAAAAGGGATGTTGAGTTTTGGAAAAGAATACAATACGTGTGTTGCTTGTGTGAGTTGCTTTCTCAAGTTGATTTGAGTGGATTTATCGCGGATTGTGTGATCTTGTAATTCGCTTTCGAGCGTGAAAATGATTTCAAACATTACTTGAAGTGGTTTTGTTTTGAACTATGATCGTGAAATCAAATGTTGATTTGATGTCTAAGCATATAGATTTTGTCACGAGTGGACTTCCTGATGCATATTTTTGAATGATGCAAAATTGATAGTTGAAGCTGTGATATATACTTATTGATTGTTAAGTTGAGAGGACTTAAGCATGTGTTCTGTTTTTGGTTGTTGATTTTACGTACTCATACAAGCTTGTAAAAGCTTACCGAGTTTTTTTTTTGCAACCCGGTGCACTATTCCATGGTGTAGGGGTTTATCCTATAAGTTAGAGTGAGCGTGGTTGAAGCTATAGAACTTCCTTGCCGTTGCAGTGGTAGGTTTATTACCTACTCGTACTACGCAGTTGTTAGTCTTCCGCTGTGTAATGAGTGTAGTGTATTCAGTTACATATTGAATTGATGTTTCAGTTAAATTTGTAAACTTTGCTTAATTTAATATGTGACTCTAAAGAACGAGTCTGTATTCATATTATGGGTTCGGGACATCGTTGGTTGCCTTGTTTAAAGGAAAATTTTTACACGTATTTAGTATTGGTGTTCGAACCGTCACGCCTGGTGCTTTGTGATTGAAATTCGGGGCGTGACATAGAGTATTGTAGTGACTCAGAATACTTCGTTTTCTAAGTAAAACATTTATTCTTCAACTCATACATGATTTCTTCCCTAAAATCTGGGAAAGAAGTGGGGGGAAACGAGTGGACAATGTTGCAGCAGAGGTAAGCACGGTGACAAAAAACCTGGAATGAGGTGGATGAGGAAACTTAAGATCTGCAAGCTCATTGTTTAAGAAAGAAAAGAATGTCCCTAAACTGGTTGCAAGGTTTCCCCCTCACCAACTAGCAGAAGGAATAAGTATTTCTTGAGGATTATAGTTTGATATGTGTGTATTCAATTGTTGTGGGATAGAAAGCGAGATTAGAACGAAGGGGAAGAAAGTTGGATTTTCTGTTTTGGACTTTTGGGTTTTAAAGGAAAAGTTTGCCCAAATCTCATACTCACCATTTCATTGATTTACATGTTGTGAATTGATTTATGACTGAACCGTGCGAACCTCACATGGCAGCTGCTCTTTGAATTGTGTGTTATTTAAAATCCGCTCCAGGTCAAGGTTTGCTTCTTCAGTCTCACAGTTCATCAAACTTAAGAGCTTTTTGTGATTCTGATTAGGCGGGATGTCCCATTACCTGTCGTTCTACTATAGCTATTGTGTCTTCTTGGGCGATTCTTTAATCTCATGGAGGACAAAGAGGCAGATCTAGTGTTGAAGCCTAATACAATGCATGTATTGGCAGGTACATGTTGTGAGCTTACTCGATCACGGTATTTATTGGCAGATTTACACATGCCTTTATTGGGTCCTGCTGTTTTACATTGTGACAATCAAGCAATTTTACATTTTGTTGCCAATCCAGTATTTCATGAAAGGACACTGTATATTGATATGGATTGTCATTTAATTTATTCGAGATAAAATTGAAGGTCAAGTTGTTACTCGATATGTTATTTCTTCACAACAATTGGCAGATGCATTCACCAAAGCTTTAGGAAAGGAAAAGTTTAAATTCCTCTTGTGCAAGTTGGAAGTTCTTGATATCCAATTTCCAACTTGAGGGGGAATGTTGGAAAGTATATCCTAGATATCAATCTGTATTTATCACATATCAATTTTTATTTATCAAGTTAGTTGTACTAGTTTTTTGGACTCCTAACTTGTAGGAGTTTTGTTGTTGTACATGACCTATACTCTGTAGACAATTCTAAGATATCAATGCAAATATTCATTCTGCCTAAATACTTTTCTATATTATATGCGATTATGAAATGCAAATGGTATGACATTTTAATTCATGAATAAGAAGTAATCAATTTCATGTAACATAGACGGTAATCTCAATGACAAATATACAATAACAGAGCGGCACTCTCCTCTCCTAGGGTTTTGTCAACAGAGATGACTTCCGTCAAGGGTTCAGTGGTCTTCTAGCCTAGGCACGGTGTTCTGGTGCACGTGACCTGTGGATATTAAGTTTCTGTGGTGTGATATCGATTCTCAATGCTTTGGGTGATCGGAAATTGGGTGGAGCCAGTTTCCTGCTTCTGCCCGGTGCAGGTGATTAGCAGCGTCTTGGGCTATAGAGCGATCAGGGCAGAGGGTTGCTCGGATCTTGTGGTGGGGTCTGCGGCGACTGTTTGGGTTAGTGGTAGATCGGTCAGACGACCAGGCTTTGGACATTATGATCTGGTGCGGATCTCTGCGCAAGGGTCTGGCCTTGATGGGGTGCTGGAAAGGTCAGCCGCTAGAAAGCTTGGCGGCGACGACGTTTGGATCGGCAAGAAGTGCACTCATTCTTCTGTTAGCTCTGGGTTTGCCTAGGCTTTTGAGTTTGGTCTCAGGTTTTGGGCTGTTAGGGTTTTAGCCTAACTGCTTTAGTTAGTTTTAAGTCTATGTAAGTCGAAACTTCTCTATTAAGCCTTTATGGAAGTATTTGGTTTTAGCGTACCACAATTGCATGTTTGGCGCCTAGAGTCAAGTAGCATAGATTGCTCATGGGGCGAGGTGTTTTAGTTAGCATAGACTACTCTGAGCTATCAAAGTTGTAATAGAGTAGTCTTTGTACTATTCTTATTTATAAAACAGGGGCATACAACTAGTATGCACTCTTTAGTTCAAAAAAAAAAATCAATCTCATGTAACAACTACATCTAAAGTAATACATAAGGTTGACCAATAAACACTATAAATAATTCTATTGTAATTTCACCACGCCAACGAAAATCATTTGGAGGTATAACAGTTAATTTAATTATGTTTAAACGTCTTTTAGATATATAAATTGTTAATTCCTAAAATTCAACGATCTGAGATATCAACTTCATTTTATACTAATCAAGACAAGCACAAAATATGTTGCACTTAATCACTTACAGTAATTAGATAAAATTAGTTTCCCTCAATATCTTAACTTTATGTAGTTGGAAACTAATTGGATTGTGCAACTGGAGTTGCACTTTTTACTTCTTATTTATTTATTTATTTATTTTTGACATTGAACAAACTAAACCAAAACAACAGAACAAAAACAACAAAACAAAAGATTCCACGACTTATTTCATACAAATCAATAATCACATATATGCTATTGGTTGTGTCATTCGAATCTTAATTATAAAAGACCATCATGTAAATGTGACCACAACATCATGGCCATAATGCTCCAATGAATGAAAAGCATTTTCTCACTCAAATGAAAAGAAAGCTAGCATAAATAATAAATTGAATAAACAGAGGGTCGTTCATGCATGATCTAAAATTAAATGCACCGAGTCTTCTCAATCAGTAGAGCTCATGTCAGTGAACAGGAAATAGTTATAACCAGGGGACAAGAAGCAAAAAATCAAGTCCATTATCGAAAACCAAAATACATACATTTTGGACCATCCCAATAGTCATAAGGGCAAGTTCACCCGTTGGGTCACCAAGTCACCCACTATTCACTACTTTTTAGTGTTAATTTTGTGTCCTGGGTCATGAGCACAGTGTATTTCGTGACCCAGAGAATGAAAATATACACTAAAAAGCAGTGAATAGTAAGTGACCCGGTGACCCAACGGGTGAACTTGCTCTAAGTGATCCCATCTACTTCAATGAAGCCACATATAAATGAACGAAAAGTAGTTACCATCGAACTTTGAAGGTACGTTGTAGAAGAAACTAGACAGGTTTATTGGCACAAATTAATAATCCATAAAAATGAAAAGGGACTGAAAAGGGACTACATTGACCCTGGAAATAGATTGAGAAGTCTCAATCACTAGGAATGTGACCATTACGGGCAGCCACAGATGTAGCAATCGTGTTACTATTTTTTTTTTTTTTTTGAAGAGAATCGTGTTACTATTATTATTTGCATTATTTATACAAATTGACAACGAGGCCTTCATTATTGGTCGGCTTGAATCACTTTTTTTTCATCTAGTTGTTCTTAAATTCATTCCATGTACAACTACTGAAGATGGTTAGAGTGTTACCAAAAGTTTCTTTACTCCTCTGTCATCAGCTATTTAGACTGAAAGTGACAAAAACCTTGCTTCAACAGCTTCATTATCATCTTCAATTTCTATTTTAGAATCAGGAGAGATTTTTGTTTTTGGTTCTTGAAAGTATCGCTGTTTTAAATTTAAAGCAACCATAAAATGTTCAAAGTTAGGCAATGTGGATAATATTGCACTCAAGCAAAACCTTGGCCCTGGGCCTAGGACTAGGTTTGGAATTAGTCTCAGGTTATGAGCTATTTGGGTTTGTCAAGAGGTCTATCCGTTTTACAGGGTCGGAGCCCATAGTCGTCTAGATGTTTGAGTTAGAATGATTCTCTATGCTTATAAAACTATCTCTATGAGTCTTGTGGAAGTACTTAGCTTTAGAGTACTACAATTGTGTACTCGCCATGTAAGGTTAGGTAAAATAGATTGCCTACAAAGCGAGGTGTTTTATGTGGAATAGACTACTCTAAGCATAAATGTTTCAGTGGAGTAGTCTTCTGTACTATTCTTTATCTATGAACTGGAGCATACTTTTGGTATGTTCTATTTATCGAAAAAAAGATGTGGATAATATTGCTAGAATAAATTATAGAAATTTAGATATCTAAGTTATTGGTTGTTGTTGGAGTTGCTCTTACTAAACAATGCATAATCATTAGCTACTCATTACTCTTACGACTAATTTGATCACTCTTGAATCTGTTAGGTATATTAATCGAAATTTAGATATTGAAATTTCACTCCTAGCTACAAATTTTATATTTTTCCATGTGAGTCGGAGCGAGTCTCTATTTGTTATGAGATCGTACTGTTCTGGTGTTGTTGTTGTTTTGTTTGGGGCTTTTTGGTCCTTGTTGTTGGTTTGCTTGGGAGGTTTTGGGCCTCTCTGTAATAGCTTGTTTTAATTAATAAAGCTTTTGTCACAAGTTCAAAAAAAAAAAATCATGCTTCAGGTAAGTTTCTCATACAGTGGATTGTGGTTGGTGGTTCTCCATCTAGTTTTCTTTATGTAAGTCTTTAATTTCCTCTAAACAAAACTATCAGCACCGAAAAGTACTAAGAAGGCACATATCGGATAGTCGATTATTCATAATCCATGTACACATGGTTTTCATTTGAGAAAAATTCACCATCAGTGCCTCCAACTCTTGTGCACCGGCCAAGTTGATACCCAGACTCTCAGTGCTACCAATGTGATACCTGAACCCATATTTCGCTATCGATGAGGTACTTCCGTCAGATTTTGCTGACGGCTCCATTAGATGTGTGACGTGGCAAGCATGTGGGCCCCAAAAATGCCATGAAATGACTTAAATGACCCCATAATTTTTATTTTTTTTTACAATTTTCTCTCTCCTCTTCTTCTTCTTCCTTTGTTTTGTTGCTGCGATCTCCTCCTCCTCCTCTTGAACCCAGAATAACCATTAACCAAGACGCCAAAATAGCAAAAACAAAAACACAGCAACTGTTCATGTCCTTGAATCCAATCCAAATCATCCATTTTATTTTATTTTTCATAAGCTTTACTTCACATACATAACCCAATGGCCACAACCACAGTGACCCATACAAACAACTCAGAGACTCAGGCTTCACCCTCTGTCCATACTTGTTCTTCATCTTCTCATCAAACTCTTTAGCCTTAATTTCTGCAATTGTTTCAGCATGCTAGGAGGAGATTTGGGAAGGAACAAGAGCTCCTAAGATTGGATTTCGAGGAAGACATTTTCTGGCTTTCGGGTTTGAATTGCTTCAGAATCTGAAATGTGTTTTTGCTTTGTCCAAATCATCCATCTCATGAAGCAATAACCCAAATCATCTATCATCAAAAGCAGATCAGAGAGTGTAGTTTCACCGATGGCAACCCTTCAGGAAATCCTAACACGACGCCCAGTCGCCGCGGCGATCCACCTCCCTCGACCCGCCTCACCCGAGATGCACCGCCGGTGTCCGGCTTTAGGTCAGTCTCGCCTCAACCTAATGGCCTTCTGCAAAGACTTCAATGCCCAACACAGAAGCACAAACCCGATACTCCCATGGCAGTGACCATTACGGTGTTCAAGGACAACACTTTCGAATTCACCGTCAAGTCGCCGCCGGTGACGTGGTATTTGAAGAAGGCGGCGGGGATTGAGTCCGAGAGAGGCTGGCCGGGGCACGCAGTGGCGTCGACGCTGTAGGTGAGGCACGTGTATGAGTCGCGAAGGTGAAGCAATCGGATTATTCGGACGGTGAACACGGTGGGGATTCAATTGGTGAAGGACTTGGAGTGATTTTGGAGGCAGAAATTGCAATTAGAAACCCTAGGATCACATTGCTTGTTTCTTGATTTTGGGGCAGTCTGTATTTTCTTTCTGGGAAGATTGAGATCGCAGCAACAATTAAACAAAGGAAGAAGAAGAAGAAGAGGAGGAGAGAGAAAATTGTAAAAAAATAAATAAATAAATAAATAATTCTGGGGTCATTTAAGTCATTTCATGGCATTTTTGGGGCCCACATGCTTGCCACGTCACACATCTAACGGAGCCGTCAACAAAATCTGACGGAAGTACCTCATCGATAGCGAAATTTGAGTTCAGGTATCACATTAGTAGCACTGAGAGTCTGGGTATCAACTTAGCCGGTGCACAAGAGTTGAGACACTGGTGGTGCATTTTTCTCTTTTCAGTTCTTCCAGCTAGCTAGCTACTTATTAGGCAAAACCCTAGCTAGGGCATGGTCGAGTTAGGCACAGCACAACCACATATGAATGCATTATCGATCCGCCGTATGCTCCAAAATGGCAAGACAAGTCGGAGTGGAAGTGTCATCCAATAGTCGGCCCGGCTTTATAATGGTAATGGTGGCAGGTACTGTTTGGCTAAATTTAGATGGATATATTATTCTGGATATATATGGAGCTGCAGCATGTATATCATTCTGGATATCTGGGAGCAATATTGAAATCTGTTTAGATTTCTTTTTGTTTCCTGCGGTAATTCCAAAACATCTTTTGGCTCAAGGAATTTGATTCCCAACTCTTTTCCATTATTCGGCAAACGTGGCCATAGACTGCATGCCACGACCCCCCCCCCCCCCCCCCCCCCCCCCACAACATTTCTTGCCTCTTTTAATTTAAACCATATGCATGTGGAGAAGAGACACCTCTCGATCACTATGACGATTCAATTTATGATTTTATTCTCTCAGGATATGTTGCGATTTTGTGAAGGATCGATGTTGCATGTTGGGGTTTGTGATGATCTTTAGGCTAGCTATCATAAGATTCTGGATTCTGAAAATATCGAAATTGGAAGCCGCTATTGGCTGTTTGTGTATTTTGGGCCCACTCAGTCTAGATATCGAGAATATCTGGCATGCCTAAAGTCGCAAGTAATGCAATGTATCTCATTTATGTCACAAGTTATTTGCAAAATTCCAACAATTGTTGTGCTAAATATAAATTTGCGAGTTCACTTTAGCCTTGCAATTAATTCTCATTTAACTTTTTCTGTATGTACCTCGAAGGCATATATCTATGAAGGCTTTGTCTAGATTATAATGGTGGTTGTTTTTCTTAACACCACCATTATCATCTTCAGAGAAATGCTAGGTGAACCACCTTTTGGAAAACCACCTAGAGCTCACCTTAGGTGGCAGCTTATGTGGCGTATCTATATCATTAAAGCATAATTTCTGATTTTTATATTTCTATGTTTTCTTAATAACAAAAATTCCTTTTTTTTTCTTTTTTACTTTCTTGATCTTATCTTTTAAACCCTTTTTTGTCTTTGTGATATTATCTGGGCAACGTCTTCTCTATCAGACATTGTTTTCTTTTCTCCTCCTCTCACCCCTATCGTCAACAAATGCTCTGCCTAAACGTGGTTAGTTTTTTTTTTTTTCTTCTTCCTGAGAAGGAGAAAAAAAAATAACTAAGCACGTTTAGGCAGAGCGTTTGTTGACGATACTTACGAGGAAACCAAGATCAAATTGAGAAGGCGTTAATCAATTGAAGAAGAGGTGAGAGGAGGAGAAAAGAAAACAACGTCTGATAGAGAAGGTTGCCCACATAATATCACAAAGAAAAAAAATAGGGTTTAAAAGATAAAATCAAGAAAGTAAAAAAGAAAACATAAGCTGCCACCTAAGGTATAAAAATAAGAAATTATGCTTTAATGATATGGATACGCCACATAAGTTGCGACCTAAAGTGGGCTCTAGGTGGTTCCCCAAAAGGTGGTTCACCTAGCATTACTCTTAATGATGAATAGTGGGAGAAGTTTTATATACACATCCCTATTTACTAGATACACACCCCTAATTTGTTTTGTCCATATTATTCTTTAAACTTCCTCTTTTACCCTTATTAGGAAACATTTATTTACGCATATTTAATTACTTAATACTGAAAACCTGATACTATTATATGACCTTCCATGTACGGCCATCACTCACTTGAAAAGTTTCAAAGAAGGTGAGAACGCAAAGGAACTGAGAACGCAAAGGTTCTAGAGTGAGGCAAATATACAATTGACCTTCACAATATCATACAAACACAATTAATAGAGTGAGGAATTGAGGAGGTACTTGTTGTTGTCAGCATTTGTTTAATAATATATCAAACATGTTAATCCAATGGTTGTATTATTCTATGTTTATGTGTGGGTCAAAATCAACCCAGAGATGTATATATGAAGATTGAAGCCTAAAGATGAACTCTGTTCCATCCAATTTACATTCAACATTGTGAACAACTGGCAGTATGAAAGGTGGGTGGTATGGTAGTGGTGATGTGAGGATGAGGTATTGTAGTGCTTTAATTGTTTTAGAAGATGATGTCAAAAAGGAAAATTGGATAAAAGTTCATAAAACATAAGTAAATAGATGTGTAAACAAAAGTTTCCTAATAAGAAAGAAAGGCAGAAGAGGAAGTTTAAGGAAGATGATGGGAAAAAAAAATTATGAGACACATCTAGTAAATAGGAATGTGTATATAGAACTTCTGGAATAGTAGTTGGTGTTTACAAAAAAAAAAAGAATAGCAGTTGGGAACTTGGAATCAATTGTGATCAAGTAAAGATTTTAAAGAATGATTTTGTGAGGGTGTTGATTCTAGTCATGTATTGGATAATTATTTAACTTTAAAAATTAAATCGGACAATGAATGTGGCAACAACATACTATACGCAATCAGAATAACACTGCATGCAAGTAAATATAAGCTACAATATTATACAAAATCACTTCCTAAATTATCTAAGTAAATATGGATATATAACATATATCTGTGGGATTAGGTTGGATGTTAATTTCAAGAATATCTACACGAAAGATGAAGAATAAAGTTGTAATTCTATATTACAGACAATTATTAGACTCAAAAGCTCAAAATTATTTTTTGACACAATCTATCTACGCTTTCATTCTCAAAATTTAGCAACTAAAGCACAAAGACATGATGCAAATTAACACCCCCTAAAGTCCTAAACCTCATAATATCGTCTTAATACGTCGTGGGTCTCTGTCTGCTGCATGAGGCACTTCTGTTTTTCTGTACATTAATTATATCCACTTGTACCAGCCGCTTTAATATGTGATGGAAAACAAAAGCTAAGTTAGTGTATATCTTTTAGCTACATGATCTGCAGCTGCCCTAGAGTGCATAATCGAAAGCAACAAGTTAGTACAGCAACTGTGGAGACGTGCCTGGTCTATAAGGATAATCATTTAGCTCAATCCCAACCTAACTTTCTAGGCACAGTAAGAACATGCACTTGTTGGACTTATCTTGATTTATCCACACTCAGAGCCGTACAGCAATGGCCTTGATTTTTATTTGGCAAATCACTCAAAAATTCAATGAAAGATTCATTAATTTCTTACCTATGTGGATGTTCTTCTCGCCTCCTATAAGTCCAAATGTGACTAAATGTAGATATTATCGCCGTCATTGCTATAGGGCCGGGCATGGAGCACAAAGCAAAAGGGTGCTTGCCATTCTTGAATACTATTCTAAGAGACAAGCTAGTGTACTGGTGGGTATGAGATATCCTCATTTACAAGTATTTGAACTAAAATTACAACATTGAGAACAAAAGTTACCATATTCATTTACACTATTTACATATAATTAAACAAAAATTACAACATTGACAACGATTTTGTTCAAAAGCTTGTAAAAATGTCGTAAGAGGTGTAATTACCATTATTAGAACTAAAATTACAACATTGACAATGAATTTGTTCAAAAACTTGTAAAATGTCATAAGAGGTGTAATTACCATTATTAGAACTAAGATTACACAAAGTAAGACTCAAATTACAACTTTGACAACAAAATTTGTTCTCACTTTTGTAAATGTGGGTATGAGATACCCACCACTACACTAGAATTTCCCCTATTCTAATATTCTCCACGTAATAATTTTGATTCCACTTGTATATCTTCTTCCGCAACCAGCTTTTTCTCTTCATGATGATCACGACTTTACCGTTATGGTGATTCAATCATGTAGGTAGAAGTAGTAGAACTATAAACTTGAGGTTGTTAACTTTGCTTTCAATTAATGAAGGGCTTGTCTTCAGCTATAGGAGTTAGGTTTAAAGATCAGCCTCTCGTACATGAGATATTTGCGGCATTTTCATAACGCAAGATCTCATTTTTTTATTTTTTTGAAAGGGACGCAAGATCTCATTTTGAAATTAACAAAAGGATTTAGACCTTATTAAAGGCCCATAATCATTTTTCCTAACAAGATATACTTGTAATCTTACTAGACATAGTCATCTATAGAAGTGAGTCTCGATCATCTTTGTAAAGATGCTCAATAAATCCTGTAAGTAATTAATGATCTTCCTAAGGACATGATTAGTGATCGCACATGATATTCAGTCCAAAATTTTCAGTCTGGGCTAAATCCAACTGTTGTTTTAGAGAGGACAATGTCAAGTGTATGTTTTGATCTAATTATGTTGTTAATTTTAATTAAGGGAACATAGTTACTTAGGCTTGTATGACCCCAGGCCAATTTATCTCTCAAGGAGATCAACATTGAATATCAGCAACCGCATATATTTGACATGAACCAACCTATTTAGGTCCTAGATATTTTACTTAAAGCAGAGCCATTATTTAATACATTCCATGGTGCATGTGTGGTTTTTGTTGTTTTAAGGAAAAGACTGACCTAAACGAGCAAAGCAAATTAAGAAGAAGAAGATGACTGATACCAAAATGGATCGTGTTCGTGTGGAGAACAGAGGATGAGATCGATGGCTTCTACTCATACATCTTTCCGCGTTTTGATGTACCTACCTAGCTAGTTAAGTGCATGCTGCCATGCTTATATATGCTAATACTAGATTTGCATCATTGTGAGGATTTTACATTTCAAGATTGATAATAACTAACATGTTGAAGAATGTTGACATTTAGTGTGCCTTATCAAACTAACTAGAATTACTTCTATGATTGTAATAGGAGAGAAAGTTTTAGAATTCCTAGTCCTATTCGGAATAGTTTTCCTTATATCATAATAATATGTACTTTGTAATTCCTATATATAGGGCTCCTATTATCAATAGTGGAACACACAATTCTCTCATCAATCTCTCTCAATTCTCATATTCTAAAAAACGTTATCAGCACGAGCCTTATCCCTAGTCCTAAAAACTAAAAACCGAAAAACTCTCCACCACCGTCGAAGTCCTCCACGCTGCATGCCTCCTCCGCCTCACCGACCGTGCGCCTGCTGCCCCTGCAGCCCTGAGTCGCAGCTCGCTGCCCCTGCAGCACCTCTCGGCCAAACCTGCAAGCCACCTCGGCCAACATCCAAACCGCACCGGCCACATCTCAGCCCTATCCCAGCACCTCTCGGCCAAGCTACCTAGCAGCCCCGAAACAAGTCTAGCACGCACCAAGCTTTGAAGCATTCAAGGTTTCAAACTCCGAATTTAACCAAGTAAGTATTTAAAATTAAAGTTCCTACTTTCTGTCCTTAAATTCTTTTCTTTTTCTCGAGGACTTGCAACCTCCCTTCTTCTACATCCCACCTTTCTTATAACGTGGGTTCAATTCTTCGAAAAGCAGAATCGTGGGGATTCACGCTAAACGAACTAAGAGCGCTCATAAGACTTCGAACTAAGAGTGACCATAAGCATCGAATTTGACCATATAAACATCATTGTTTCGGTCTAATCCAAAAATTTTTGGAAATCGATTTCTTGGTAGCATAGCTCGGAAATCTTATTTATATTAGTTTTCGTGGAAACTCCGAAACTAATCTATTTTCTCCTTCTCCTTTTTCAAGATGC
Organism: Rosa rugosa; assembly: GCF_958449725.1. Taxonomy (NCBI): domain Eukaryota; kingdom Viridiplantae; phylum Streptophyta; class Magnoliopsida; order Rosales; family Rosaceae; genus Rosa; species Rosa rugosa. Next base: position 10,115,797 of record NC_084822.1, read on the forward strand.
CGAATGAGCCAAAACTCGACTTTCCCATATTGGACAACAGGATCTGAGTACCAAAGCTGGGTAACCGATGTTGAGAACCATCTCACTTTAAAGGGAATTCTACCCATAATCCGGGAACCAAATCCGGAGCTCGTTTTTGAGCGCACGACTATGAGACATGCTCAAGTTCTCATCTTGATGCGACGACACATGGATAAATCACTCCGTTTGCAGTATATGTCGGTCAGAGATGCAAGAGAATTATGGGTAGCGCTAGAAGAGCGTTTTGGAAATATCCAAGATCCCTCCTCCCTGACTTGAAAGTACAATGGGGCAATTTGCGTTTTGCCAACTTCAAGGCCGTTGATGAATATAATTCAGAAGCTCTTCGCCTCACATCCATGTTGAGATTTTGTGGACAACCTATCACCGAGCAAGTGCTAATTGAGAAAACTCTCTCCACATTCGCTGTCTCAGCGCTTTTGGTATCAAAGCAATATAGAGGTGAGTATAATGCTAGAAGGATCACAAGATTCAATCAGCTAATCAATGTGATGTCTGTAGCTGAAAAATATGACAACATCCTCATAAAAAACTATAATTCAAGGCCCGTTGGAACTAAGAGCCTTGCCGAGGTGAATTATAATGCACCCAAAGGAGGGAGTAAGGAGCGGAACCCTAAAGTTAAGGGACAAAACAGACGTGTAGGTCCATACAACCGCCCTACAAAGGAAGGTAACCGTCATAATGATGGATGGACACGTGGTAACATATGGAAACGTGGGAGAGGGGGCCGTGGCGTACCAGGACGTGGTGGTGCCGCCCAAGGCCGTGGTCACAGCGCAAATCCCTCTAGGGGACTCCAACCAAGTGCAAACAATGCACCTCAATTAAAGGGTGGCAATCACAATGACATGTGTCATCGATGTGGATCAAGTGAGCGTTGGTTCAAGCAATGGAATGCAAGCAATCAGTTAGTTGCATGATACAAGGCATATAGGGACCTGAGAGAGCAAGAAGTCTATCTTGTCGCAGAAGGAGATGATGGTGATGACAATGACGTCAATCTCATCATAGTGGACTTCAAATATGACAAAGAAATGCATACGGATGCCGCAGATTTTGATTAGTGTAGTCCTTTTTATTTTCCAAGAATTATGTAATGGCAATTATGCCTTAATCAATAAAATGACATTTTGTATTAACTTTTTCTCACTACGCTTATCCAAAATTAATTGTGATGTCTAGGAAAGGTTTGAACTGAGAGAACGATTTTAAAAGTGAGCACAGCTCCACTAAAATCTCGCCTTACCTTACCTGGTCACGACCAAATTGGAGTTACCGAACGGATTGAGTGACTACAATTTGTCTACGTTTGATTTTTATTTTGGATTAGATTTTGGTCAAGAAACTTTGATGTAATCATTGGCTATTTTATTAATAAAGTATCAATTTATTTTTGCATGTCTTGGAAATATTTTAATTTCGAACTTTATTATTTTTCAGTATGTTTCCCGGAGAGCTAGAATGCCTCGTGAATAGTGCAACTACACACACTATACTTCGAAATAGACAACTCTTCTTATGGATGACGCCTACTCGTTCTTCTGTGACTACAATGGCTGGATCATCAAAATTGATTCATGGTAGAGGACCAGCCCAATTTATATTGCCAAATGGCACAATTATTAATGTCACCGAAGCTCTTTATGCTCCTAGGGTTGGAAGAACCCTACTGAGTTTCAAAGATATAAGAGCCAATGGTCTTCATGTGGAAACACATTGTGAGAATGGACAAGAGTTCCTTTGCATCACCTCTAATGACTATGGATATAAACAAATCTTAGGGAAGCTTATGTGTCATTCTAGTGGGTTGTATGCAACCACAGTTCGAATTATTGAATCCAACCATGCCATCAGATATGACTTATGGGATTCTAACACATATAAGCTTTTTCATGACCGTTTGGGACACCCAGGTCGTGATATGATAATCCGTATATTAAAGACTTCACACGGACATCCATTCTTCAGAACTAAAAGAAGTAAAACTCGAATTTTGGACCAAGGAGTAGCACCTGCACCTCACAGCGCCGTCTTCTTGCCAGTTCGGCCATCTAAGGCAGGCGCCGCCTACCCCCTGCGGCCTAAAAGTGGCTTTGACTCCACTAGTGCCTCCTTGACTCCTATTTCTACTTCTAAAGTCAATTGTGACTTCATGGCTCAACCAAAATCCTCATTGGTTGCTTATAATGCCCATCATTCGTTCTGCAAAGCTTGCTCGATCTTTAGCAAAGTTAGGATCGAGACCATCCTATGCAAAGGACACTAAAGAAAACATATCATGCTTGCAAAGAATCCAAGGTGATATTTGTGGAACTATTCAACCACCTTGCGGACCATTTAGATATTTTATGTCGTTGGTTGATGCATCAACACGCTGGTCACATGTCATGCTATTGTCCACAAGGAACGCTGCATTTGCTAAACTCTTAGCACAAATTATTAAGTTACGGGTTCACCACCCTGATCATCCTATTAAGTCTATAAGACTTGACAATGCTGAGGAATTTACATAAAAAACTTTTGATGATTATGGCATGTCCATTGGGATTGAAGTTGAACATCCAGTTCCTCATGTTCATACCTAAAATGGTCTCGCAGAAGCTGCCATTAAATGACTACAAATGGTTGCTAGAGCATTGGTTATGCGCACCAATCTCCCTATTTCTGCTTAGGGCTATGCAATATTGCATGCAGCTGTGCTTATTCGTCTGAGACCCACTATCACTCAACTTTTTTCTGCGTCCCAGATGGTTACTGGGTATGAGCCTGATGTCTCACACTTACGCATATTTGGGTGTGCAGTCTATGTGTCAATTGCACCGCCACAGCGCACCAAAATGGGTCTTCAACGACGTCTAGGTATTTATGTTGGATATGACTCTCCAACTATTATCCGCTACTTAGAATCCTTGACAGGCGATCTCTTTACCGTTAGATTTACGGATTGTCACTTTGATGAGACAGTCTTCCCGTCGTTAAGGGGAGATAAAAACATGAATGTTCAACAGGAATGACATGAATTGTCGTGATCTGTCCCCACTTTGTCTCATCTTGATCCCCGAACTGCACTGTCTGAAATTGAAGTGCAGAGAATTCTCGATCTTCAGAATGTAGCAAAATCGATGTCTGATGAGTTTTCTGATATCGCTAAAGTAACGAGATCACACATACCTGTTGCAAACGTGCCTACAAGGATTGATATCCCCAAAAGTGAAGGATATGACGCCGTACCTAAGGGAGTAAGGCACGGCGCCGCCGTCCCTAGTAGAGATGGCATTGTGGCTAAAGCCGACCTCCTTGCAAGGAAATGAGGGAGGCCCAAAGATTTGATGGATTCTCGCCCAAGAAAGAAAGCGAGTTTGACAGAAAATAATCTATTAATCATCGATGTAAATAATTCGTCTCATGAAGATATTCCGGATTATGGTTATGTCCAAGAGACATCATTGGGGGACGCTCTAATGTCATAACCAATTACAGAGAATAGAGAGATCTCCATGAATTACACTAGTGTATATGAGACGATGAATAGAAACTCTATTGCTATTGATAATACCTTTGCATAATCTGTTGCAAAAGGAATTATAGAGTATAATGATATCAAACCTCGCTCAGTTGAAGAAGAGCAGATTTGCCTAAATGGAAATATGCGATCCAGACTGAATTAGATTCACTAGCAAAGAGACATGTATTTGGGCCTATAACGCAGACACCCCCAAATGTAAAGCCTGTTGGCCATAAATGGGTCTTTGTTAGAAAGCGTAATGAGAAAAATGAGGTTGTTAGATACAAAGCCCGTCTTGTGGTGCAAGGTTTCTCACAACGCCCTGAAATCGACTACGAGGAGACACATTCTCCTGTAATGGACGTCATAACATTCCGCTACCTTGTCAGTTTAGTAGTTTCTGAAAAACTTGACATGCAGCTTATGGATGTGGTTACAGCGTATCTCTATGAGGATCTAGATTCAGAGATATACATGAAGGTTCCAGATGGACTTCAATTACCAAATCAAGTGGCTCTAAACCACGGAGCGCGTTTTCAATAAGATTAAATCATTCACTATATGGATTGAAACAATCCGGACGGATGTGGTATAACCGTCTAAGAGACTATTTGATTGGGAAGGGATATATTAACAATAAAATATGCCCATGCGTGTTCATTAAAAGAACAAGTTCTAGATTTGCAATTGTAGCAGTTTATGTCGATGGCATGAACCTAATTGGAACTTTGGATGAGTTAAAGAAAACTGCTACGTATTTGAAATCAGAATTTGAAATGAAAGATCTTGGGAAAACACAGTTTTGCCTTGGGTTAGAACTCGAGCACCGTGATGATGGAATTTTGATCCATTAGTCTGCATATACTCAGAAAATTCTAAGGCACTTTAATGAAGATAAAGAAAAACTTGTGAGTACTCCCATGATTGGCCGTACTCTTGAGCCTGAAAAAGATCCATTCCGTCCAAAGGATGAGGACGAAGAGTTATTAGAGGCCGAAGTGCCCTATTTAAGTGCAATAAGCGCATTATTGTACTTAGCACAATGCATAAGACTGGACATCTCATTCGCAGTGAACTTGTTAATTAGACATAGCTCTGCGCCAACATGCCGCCATTGGATTGGTAAAGACAATTTTTCGTTAATTAAAAGGTACGATAAATATGGGCTTATTTTATCCCTACAAAGAGAAAAGGAATGACGGAAGAATGAGATTGGACCTCATTAGCCAAAATGGCGCCGTCCATGGTGGTTGGCGCCTTCCTCCTCCCCTCCATCAAAATGACGGTGATGTTTTGATGAGTTTTGTTGATGCAGGGTACCTCTCTGACACTCACAAAAGTTGCTCCCAAACAGGTTATGTCTTTACCATGGGAAGCACTGCGATATCTTGGAGATCTACAAAACAGACCATTGTCGCTACTTCCTCGAATCATGCAGAGATTATTGCTCTACATGAAACTGTGCGTGAATGCATATGGCTAAGGACGTAATTAGACATATTTGAGGAACTTGTGGTTTGAAGTCTACCACAGATGAACCTACATGCATTTATGAGGATAATGCAGCTTGTATTAAACAACTGAAGTTAGATTTCATCAAGGGCGACAACACCAAGCATATATCGCCTAAATTCTTTTATAATCAGCAACAACAATCACTTCGAAAGATTAAAGTGAATCAAATCCGATCAGAGGATAATGTAGCGGACTTATTCACTAAGTTGTTACCTAAATCCACCTTCAAGAGATATGTGAAGAGCATCGGATTGAGAAAGTTATCCGAACTCCCATGATCGTAGCAATCAGGGGGAGATGTCGACATCAGGGGGAGGTATGATATCTACATGTTAGATCTCGAAGAGTGAATGACGTGTTGTACTCTTTTTCTCCTCCTCGAGGTTGTTTTGTTCCACAGAGTTTTTATTACTCGAGCAAGGATTTTAACGAGGCAACGATTGAAGTGTCACCACCAAGTTTGAGCGGCACAAGGGGAAATGTTGAAGAATGTTGACATTTAGTGTGCCTTATCAAACTAGGATTAGTTCTATGATTGTAATAGGAGAGAACGTTCTAGAATTCCTGGTCCTATTCGGAATAGTTTTCCTTTTATCATAAGAATATGTACTTTGTAATCCCTATGTATAGGGCTCCTATTATCAATAGTGGAACACAGGATTCTCTCATCAATCTCTCTCAATTCTCATATTCTAAAACATAACATGCTTAATTTGTCTAAATTATATCAAAATTATTTCCATTATGAATAATGGAAGCTCAGAACAACTCTAACAGCTTCCCTATATTTTAATTTTTCTCTATTTTAGGAAAAAATAAGTTTTTGGTCCAACAGATTCTCTATAACTATTCCCATTTTAGGGAAAGTGAGGAAAAAGAAAACCGAATTCCCTAAATTTACAACAATCTCTAAAATTTTAAAGAAGAATTATGGAGATTTTAGGGATTGTTGTAAAATAGGGAATTATAGAAGAAAAATAGGCTAAAACTTTGACTTTTGGTTCTTTATAATACAGAAATTATAGAGAACCTGTTAAAGTTACTCTTAGGTAGCATCTTTAATTTGTTTGTTGGCCTACTAATACAATATCGACCATAACTCGACTTGCAACCTCAACCTGTACCGTCATGAGATGCTTTGAAATAGCATCGCATTTATAAGCCTTAGAAAGAATGTACAGAAGACCAAATAGATGGTTGAATGACAAAAGGCATCGCGCAAGTACACAGTGCAGAAAGCTTAATTAAGAGCTCGGAACAGCCTCCAGACTACAGCACAACTTATTTAAGGAATTCATCTTTTTCGCAAGCACAATGTTTTACATAGGTTAAGCAATGCCTTACATAGGTTATCTTTCGACAAGATCTTTATTTTTCCCATCTGCAATTAAACTATTTCGAAAGGAATGAGTAAGATGGTAACGGAAACATGTAACTCTATATTCTCTCCGTGATCTAATCCAATTAAGCATGCATGCAGTATTGAAGTTCCTTTCAAATCACCCAGATCGAATGGACCCCAGCTGAAGCACATCGTCTACCCTAAATCTTCGTTGTTTAATTGGGAGACTGAAGAAGTCTCATCAGAGGTCCAAACAAACCATAACTGTAGGTTGCCTGTGTTCTAGGTTACACTACATCGACGACTAGTTACTTCTCATCTCCTCACGAACTCTCTCGACTTGGACCACAGAGATTTCTACACGTGTCCCGACGCAACCTGACGTCGCTCTTACCTTCGATTGTGACGTTTGGCGGTGGTCTCGACGGAAAGGGGACCAAGAACTCGAGAAGCTTCCACGTCGCAAATCGGCGGTGGACCGTACAGACTCCCACCGACGTGCCTGGGTCCACTGACAGGCTGGCCTCCGGGGTGATCCGAAGTATGCATGAACTGTAATGCACCGCCATCTCAGTGGGTCCATGTGTTCCACCTGAATGGCGCCGGCAAATGTACAGTCGCCATCGTTGAAGGGTTTTAGTTTTACGACTTAATTTGCTGAATAATTTGCTCCCTTTTTCACTTGAATTTTTATGTTTCAAATGTGTAGAATATAGGGAATAGCACAGAGAAACCCAACCGTCTGCAAGAATCCAAATAGAAGGGCAAAGAAAAACTCCAAAACGTTAAAGATAATAATGAAAAAATAAATTTACGCACTTGGTTTTATTTTTATTTCTTATTTTTTTTAAAACTCTAGACGTTATATATATATATATATATATATATATATATATATATATATATATATATATATATATATTTTTTTTTTTTTTGAATAGGAATTGATTGCATTAATAATCAAGCCATAAAACAGGCCAGAGTTCACAGAACTTACACAAGTAAACTGATTGTAACCAGAAACCTATTTAAGCAAAGCTAAACTCATTAATAAACTGAGGGACGCTCGCTGAAAGCAAGCCTAACTAAGCAAAGCATACCTCGTTTTCTAAGGCAAAATCAATCATCTAGTCTACTTAGCCAACACACAATTGTGGTACAAAAACAAACTAGAAACATCTTAGGAAAGCATATAGAGATTTAAACCCTACTTGAAACAAGACTTGCATCTAGAATGTCTATTGATAAGAGAACCTAGACAAGGGCCAACTCCTTCCACTTAGGGTCGGAGTTAACTCCCCGATCGTGCTGCCTATCAGACGCATGATCCTTTCAGATCTAAACACCGGAGGGACTCCCATCAACGTCATCCAATACGATAACTTCTGCAGCGGTACTGACAGCACCGGGCTCACGCCATCATATTTCGCCAAAGCGATCGGAGCTCGATTGAAACCCCAAGGGCCGCCCTTCCAAACCCTAGTCCTGTCCATTGGATCTGTAAAGGAAATCAAGACTCTGTCATCTTCTCCAGGTTCTTTGACACGAAGAGTGCCATTAACCCTCCACGCGGACCTGAACATTCCCATGAACGACCGGCGTGTATACTCCCTTGCATTCAATAGTTTTCCAAGCATGAAAACTTCTGGTTGTCGCAGTCCCTTGGACGGACGCAGGTCAACAGGCTGTTTCCCTTCTGCAATAGCAAGGGAGGAGGCAAGTCTTGCTGCCATTGCATCAACAGAGGCCATGCTTTGTTGAAAGGTTTTTTCTCACAGACGCAAACCCTAACCCTAGGAGAGAGTTTGCGGCATCTATTCTCACTCTAGACGTTATATGGTCCCTATATAAACTGAAAACTTTCGGAAAAATTCTAAAAAGAAAAATGATGCAACAAATTGGTAGTAAAGTGACCAAATTATGTCATAATCAGTAAAATTCTAAGAAAAACAAAACTGCAACAATTTGGTTACGAAATTATGTCATCACTTTTGGTCGACTCATGAAAAATCGAGCAATAGGTGACATGACCACCAGAACATTTTGGTAACTTCTTTACCTTGGTAAACCGTAAAAGTACATGAATATGTAGATGTCCAGCATTGTTTTTATCTCTATTATTATAAAGAGAAGAACTAGGTTTAGTATCATAAAATTCATCAATAATGGAACTCCCTAAAATACCCATGATATAGACAAAAATTTAGCATATATGAAAAATATGTAAAAGAGTCGCTATTGTCAAATACAACATGAGATAAGGAATAAAAAAAGAAATTAAAATGATAACGTATAACAAATAAAGAGAAGTATGCGATGTGGCTTCTACCCACGTTCTCACAGAAATAGTTTAATTCAATTTCAACTCCTCTCCATCGCAGTTTGTATAGAAAGAAAATAGTGGAGAAGAGAACTCAGATACTTTCCAATTGATTTCAATTTCTAACCACCGAATGAATTGATCTCAACAGTTTTAGGGTTAGTTGGAGATTTGGGATTCCAATTTTCTATGAAAACAAGATTAATGCAAGAAAGGTGACTATTGTCAGCTAAGTGTTACCTTTTTCTTCTTGTTGAATGGTTTTGTTTATGGTTTTATCTTTTTTCTTTTTTGGATGATAAGGGTCGTTCTCTATTAGTAATTGGACAATGCAAATGCAAAATAAGTATCTAAATTTCCACGTAGTTCTTAATTTTTGTTGGTGATTTTCTATATAACTGTTTGTAATATTGTTCTTGAGATGAAAATAATGTTGTTATCTTTTTCAGATTTACCCTTTTTTTTTTTTTTGGGTATTCATAGGATCTTTGAGACTTTCATTAATTCGCATTCATATGTTTTGCACCTAAGATTCTAAGAGGTTATAATTTAAAGTTAAATATTCTAGATAAATTTTTTCTAATTTTTATATGATTTACTTTGTTTTGGAGTCATATATATTTGGTGTTTCAAGAGATCTTCTTTTGTAAGCTGCCATTGAGGACAAACCAACTCTCCACTTTAAAGTTACAACTTGTAACAAGAGCAAAATCCATTCTCTAGGGTTTTGAGTAGAACGCGGCGCCACCATTCCAGATCCGACCAGGTTCTCGTCATGGTGCAATTTGTTAGGTGACGGCAGAGGCTCGAACCGGGTCTAACTGGTGATGGAGAAGATCTTGGAGGCTGCGAAGTCAGCTTGAGCGTAGCGTCGCGGCGGAATCTCCTTCCAATTGCCATCTATTTTAGCATAGGCGGAGCTTTTCGTCAGGGGTCGTGGACATCACAGGGTACCAGATCTCGTGCGAGAATTGTAAAAGTCGAGGCGGTCGGGAGTCATCGTCTAGCCATTTGATTGACGTTTGAAGCTCGCGATTGGTGGTGGAGGCCGCGGCGTAAGGGGCTTGACAGGTGTTGATGGTTTTTGATTGGAGCTGTGATGCAGTGGCAGATATGCTGGCTGCCAGATGGCCTAACGGCGGCGGAGGCAATCTGGCAGCAGTGGCCTAGGGATTCTGCCCAAATGACTAGACTTTGGGCTTGGGCCTTTGGGCCTGCGCTTAAGCTTGGGTTGTTGGGCTCAAATATGTGGGTTCATCTCTGTGGCCTGGGCTCCACCTTGGGCTGATGGGGCAGGAAAGCCTTCCTGTTAGGCAAGATTTGAGTTGGGCTTAGGCCTACGAGCTCAGGTCGAGGCAAGTTGCGCTCTAATGTATTAGAGTATTGAGCCTATGTGAGGTTGGATAAACTTCTATGAGTCTTCTATGACGTTTCTAGATTTTTGCTTGTACCACAATTACGTGATTGGCAAGTGAAGGCTAGTTGAATGATTTCTTTCCCTAGGAGGTGAGGTTTTTTTCATTCTTGTATAGACTCGCTTAATTATGAGCGTCCCAGTGATTTTGATGGTTTGCTTTAGCTTAGGTAGGTTATTCCGGATTTTCTTATCAGATTTCTTATGTAAGTTCTGGTATACTACCTTAATAAATTCATTGCGTAAAAGCAGGACCATTCGCAGGTGCAAATTGGAAGGCTAGTATATTTAAAAAGACCAAGATCACTTAGTTTACTGATATATAGTATGTACAGAAGATAAGCCCAGAACAAATCAAATAATGAATGAAGTGCAGTTTTATATCAATAAGGTAGTTTCTAATCAACTATAAGCATGTCTATGTGTACCACTTACTAAAAAAAATCAAAGGAAACACAACAATCTACAATTGCCTATTTTCACAAGCCACTGATGATGGACAATTTTGATAGTCTCAATAACACCTCATAGATAACTGTCAAAAAGACTACATCATCTTCCTCCCTGTGTCCCAACTAATTAATTGACCCAAATAGGAAAGACTACTAGATTTATCACCACCGCCACTAAAGATATGAAAACCAAAGCTCGCGAAAACTCCGCCTACAACCCTACAAGAGACACCTAGCAACCATATGACACGTCCACCACACACTGACGCTCCAAAGACCAGTATACCAAACAAGAATGAATGAAGAAACTGAATGACCCAAATTTTTGTAAAGCGCATGGCACGCAATCTCTATGCTATAGTTACATTGTACATACCTCCAATAATATGGAGTATTTACTACGTCACCAAGCATAAGTAACACCCACTTTGGGACATCCACAAGACATGGCAAGGCCCAACCGAGACATACATCGTGTAGCCCTATGTTCAGGCTACGCGGCGGTATCCGGAAGTCGCAAATCCGCCACCAGGAAGCCACCTTTCCGCCCTTGCCAAGATGCCACCACAACATAGCTTTCTACATGCTTCTAGGCTTTCTAGACTAGAAATATGTGGAAACTTGTCCCACATCGAAGAACAAGTAATGGAGATGGCTTCCTTCACTTATAAAAGGAATGCCTCCTCCCACAACTCAACACATTCATTACATCTCTTGTAATCTTGTTAGGCCGCAAGGCTCGACACACTAGTATAAGCTTTCAAGTGGACGTAGTCTCCCGCTCATGCGGAGGCGAACCACTATACATCTTGTGTCAATCTCTCTCTCTCTCTCTCTTTCTTTATTTATAGCTAACTAGAGACCCCTCGGTCACTAACGTTAACATTGGCGCCGTCTGTGGGAAGCCGGCACACAAAGGCTTCATCACCTACCACGAGCTTTGGCCCGTCAGCGTCCGGTCAACGCCCAACATGGCTGGTCAACGCCGGTCAACACGTAGTCAACGCCCATGGAGTGGTCAAAACTTGCAGAAACACCAGCATATGGGGCGGTCAATGCTTGGTCAACGCCCGGCGGAGTCAGTCAACGCCCATCAAAGGCCGGTCAACATCTGGTCAACGCTGGTGATCAGCGGTCAACGCCCAACCCATGAAAGTCAACGCTGGCACTACCAAAAAAAAAAAAAAAATTCTGGGCGGCCAAAATTTCTCTGGACACCCAGCAATCTTCTCTGGGCACCCCTCCAATTTTCAAATTTCCCGCCAGACTTCATCTCCGCCGAACTCTTCAATCTCCGCCGCACTTAGCTCTGCTCTGCAATTCCGAAGTTCCGGTCAACGCCGCATTCTCTTCTTCGCTGCACAACAGGTCGGGGACTGCTGGCATCACCCCCACCGCCAGTTAGCTTCTCCGCTCCTCTGGACAATGCCTCCGCCAGCCAGGAACTCTGCATTTGCCGCTTTCAACCAGCTCGCTGCCACCCACGCAGACCGCCGAGCAAGCTCCGCTCCGCCAGCAAGCTCTGCTGAACGATAAGAGCAAGCACCATCCGCCCAAGAAAAGCTCCGCCGAACTCAACCTCCGCCGAGCAAGCTTTTCTTAGCAGCTCCCCCACCACCGGCGGTCCCCAGCTCCGCTAACTCCATCACCAGCGGCGAAGCTCCGCTAGCCAAGCAAAATACCGCCAGCAGGCCTACCGCCGAGGGAGCTCCGCCAACCAAGGCTTCACCGCTCCGCTAGGAACCTCCAGTGAGCTCGACTGCTACCGCCAGTAAGCCATCCTCCGACGGAAAACCATCCGCCACGCATAACACCGCCAGGCTTCCTCCGCTCAGCGATCAGCTCCGTCAGCGTCAACCGCTAAGCAGCAACTCCGCCAATCTTTGGCGCTCCGCTGGTTGTTTCTTCTTTCCATCCCTACCACTTGCTTGCAGGGTACGGAGAAAGTGAGAAACTTACATTTCGGAAGATCATCTCCACTGGCTGGACAAAGCTCCGCTAGCAGACCTCCGCTAAACATTACCAGTGGCAAAGCTCCATCTCCGCCGGCCAATCTCTGCTACTCCGCTAGACACCACGGCACCTCCGCTGCGCTTCACCGATGGCCGAAGCTCCATGAGCAAATTCCAGTCCGGTTTGGATTTCCGCTGCGCACCAACTCCACTACTGTACACCGTTAGCGAGCCAAACCTCCGCTGAACCTTGCCTCCGCTGAACTTCACCACCGGATAGCTTTACCGCTGGGCAGCCTCCACTTGATCTGGACACCCATGGAGAGGATTTGGATGCCAAACGATCTCCCCTCCACTTTTACCAGCTGAAACATCCGCCCACTGATCAGCTTTACTCAGATCAAGGAACACACGACTTCTACCGAGCAGTCTCCAAATCCAGATAAGTGTCTTCAATCGATATCTGGCTCCAGTTAATAACAGCTCAGTCCTTTGAATCTCTCTCTAGTTACTGTTCTTCGAACATATCTATAGTCTGAGATAGCATATTCAATTGCACATGCATACGTATTACGCTGACCAGTCTATATTGACCGACCGGTTGCTTTATTCAAAGTTGAAGGCAAGGCATATATGTTAGTCATATATGAGGCTGCGAACGCCACATGCCTCTCTTTTGCACAAGCACTATTTATAGACAGCATGACCCTTGGCTTTAGTGACACCTATCAATAGAATGATGTAGCTGACGTACAGCACACATGCAGCACCTATTCATATTCTTAATTGATAAGTTAGTCAATCATACAAACTTACTACATGCCAAACTCATTGCCACTGTAATTTGAATCATGTATGAGGCAGTTCAAAAAGCATATTTTCTACTACATAAACTCCCTTGCTATTTATGTTTTTGCTGTGCACAGGTAAGCCACACACACATTACACGCATGTAATTATCTAGGTGAGTGCATACCTCTTGGGCTGCAGCTCATCACTTGTCAACATGACAATGATTATGGCTTACCTCAAATATTCAAATCTTATCTCACCATTGATAAATGGTTAGCATTCTAGCAAATGGGTATTCAGGCATGCTTTGACGCAAGTGCATTCCATGTATACATGACATTTCTGCCTATCCAAGTTCAATATCTCATGTCAACAAATTTCATGGCCAAATTAAAATTCATAATTTCATGGCCAAATTGAAATGCATATTAGAGCACATAATTAAATATGTCATTTTGCCGTCAACTACTACTTCGCATATATACTTTGCTTAATATCTTACCAAAGTACACATGCACATTATTGGTGTCGATTTTACAAATCCGCATACTAATCATCTATTTTTGAAAGGAAATTCAACTACGAGTTGACGGACATTATCGGAGTACTTTATCCGCCACAGGCGATGGACCGCCACGCTCCGTCAAACTTCGCTAGCCCCCTAATTGGCACAAGATAAGTAGCTTCATCTTATCTCTTACGCTCTTGCAATTTGAGCTACCGTCGATGCCATGACTATACATATCTCTATAACCCTTACGCATGCCTACGACGTGTTATTAAGACCTTTACTACATCGTACATGCTTGCTCTGTGTGTTTTGTCATTTTTTCATGCAGATACATACTTTACGAGTCTACGGTCTACGACCAAACCGCCACGCGGTAAGGCAACGCCTCATAATAGCACTGACCGCTACGCGGCATTGCAGCAAGGGACTAGTTAACACAGCCTACGGCAGCCATTGATCCGGCAGTTAACCCCGACGCTTGGGTACTAAAGATTGGGATCGCTACCCAACACCCTCTGCTCCGTGCAGCTCCCCCTCAACAAACAAATTACCGACCATCCGGAGGTCCGTCATGGCTGGGGAGTCGGGGACTCTCTAGCGGGCCTAGCAGGGACCCACCCCATTGAGCTTCCGCTCATGCCTTCCCGGCACCCCATTGAGCTTCCGCTCATGCCTTCCCGGCATCCCATTGAGCTTCCGCTCATGCCTTCCCGGCACCCCATTGAGCTTCCCGCTCATGCCTTCCCGGCACCCCATTGAGCTTCCGCTCATGCCTTCCCGGCATCCCATTGAGCTCCCGCTCATGCCTTCCCGGCACCCCATTGAGCTTCCCGCTCATGCCTTCCCGGCATCCCATTGAGCTTCCGCTCATGCCTTCCCGGCACCCCATTGAGCTTCCGCTCATGCCTTCCCGGCACCCCATTGAGCTTCCCGCTCACGCCTTCCCGGCATCCCATTGAGCTTCCGCTCATCCCCCTTGAGCTTCCCGCTCATGCCTTCCCGGCAATCCTCGAGCTTCCCGCTCACGCCTTCCCGGCATCCCCAATCTTCACATTCATGTCTACTCGACACACCACACGTTAATGGAACATGGAATTCTTCTACCATTTGTCGCTCCCTATAAATCGAATTCTTTTCGCATTCCATTAATACGAGCGACAACCAAACCAACACAAGCGTTCACGTACTCATCATTTACACGTTACAAACGCTTACCTTCGCAGCGCTCATACAACTTACATTTATCATATGCATTCCATATGCTCACACGGCCATACGCGCTCTCGGGTTTGTACGTCATAATCGATCGTACTCGGCGGCATTCGCGTGTATACATCAACATGTATCACGCCCCCCATACGTTTATATATGCCAACCCATATCGATGCAACTCACATTTTGTTGCCCAATGCAACGAGCATTCTACATATGCCTGTCTTCTTGTCTTTGACTGTACAGGTTAACGAGTCCCTTCTTGCTTACGGAGTTCGGGGACTTGTAGGGGCTCCGTACCGCCCGGTTACTTATGCTTGATGACTTCATGATTTGAACTCCCCAACCAAGAAGCTCCTCTTACTTGGGGACTTCGGGGACTTGTACATACCTCCAATAATATGGAGTATTTACTACGTCACCAAGCATAAGTAACACCCACTTTGGGACATCCACAAGACATGGCAAGGCCCAATCGAGACATACATCGTGTAGCCCTATGTTCAGGCTACGCGGCGGTATCCGGAAGTCGCAAATCCGCCACCGGGAAGCCACCTTTCCGCCCTTGCCAAGATGCCACCACAACATAGCTTTCTACATGCTTCTAGGCTTTCTAGACTAGAAATATGTGGAAACTTGTCCCACATCGAAGAACAAGTAATGGAGATGGCTTCCTTCACTTATAAAAGGAATGCCTCCTTCCACAACTCAACACATTCATTACATCTCTTGTAATCTTGTTAGGCCGCAAGGCTCGACACACTAGTATAAGCTTTCAAGTGGACGTAGTCTCCCGCTCATGCGGAGGCGAACCACTATACATCTTGTGTCAATCTCTCTCTCTCTCTCTCTTTCTTTATTTATAGCTAACTAGAGACCCCTCGGTCACTAACGTTAACATACATTTTGTTAGTTATGTGACACTTCATCAATGATTTGTATAAAATTATCTTAATCGGATGAAAAATGAGAAAAATACCATCCTGGCTCGCAATAATGGAACATTTGCTTAGAATTACTTTAGTTAATACAGGCAGAAATTGAAAAAGATTGAAACTTTATAAAATTAAAAAATTACAGAATAAATTAACAGCTATGAAAAATTTAAGAAAAGAACTCCACTATTCTATTATTTCACCTATGATGATTTTAGAATGCTAAAGATAAAACGGTCTGATTT
Organism: Rosa rugosa; assembly: GCF_958449725.1. Taxonomy (NCBI): domain Eukaryota; kingdom Viridiplantae; phylum Streptophyta; class Magnoliopsida; order Rosales; family Rosaceae; genus Rosa; species Rosa rugosa. Next base: position 10,132,037 of record NC_084822.1, read on the forward strand.
AAATACTATCTCTCTCCTTTTATTTTTTTTATTTTTTTTATTAATAACTTGGGTGTCAATCCATGAAAGAAAATGTAGTTAACAGTACACAGTGAACCCCCCACGAAGGGGGTGAAAGACTTGTATCACTCCTGAGGGAGCCCTAAAGCTACATCGTAACGTTAGCCTAACACTACTAGAATTTTCACCAAACAATTCAAGACCCAGTCCTAATTTATTCTTAAACCCTGGGACCTCCCTACGCAGAGGGGGCTACTTCAAGGCTATCAACAACTTGAGTTGGTACAATTTGCTCCACATCATTGGGCTCTAGTTCTTTTTCTTCTTCCTAGTACTCATAGGAATCCTAGGCTTTGCATCTGTCGCTAGCTTCTTCGAATGAAACTCTGACTTAGTCCTATTCTTATTGCCAACATGCCTTCCCAGCTTTCTTTTCTTAGGTGGGGAGACCTCCAAGCCACCGGATTTTAAAGCAGGAGCTAAAGAAGGCTCAAAATCTAATTGGACCGGAGCAAATGGTACCAACTACTTTGAACGCTTAGAGTATGTGATCAGTTCTTTCAGCGCCAATCTCTCGGAACCTGAAACTGGAGTAGAGGCAGAGGTCGTCAACATACGCTACTGGTTCCCAGCCTTAGAAGGCAGCTGAGATGGTGCCCTAAATCACTCCACCTCAGAGCTAAATCTAAGGTAGAAATACCTGAAATAGAGAACAACATCGCGTCATCGGCAGAGAAAGGGTTCAACGCTGGCGAAGGGGATATTAGATTGGCTCACAGAGCAGGAGTACTAACCAGGTCAGCGCTTGCAAGAGAAATTGCAAGTTGCTTTCCAGCCTCTAAAACCCTAGGGTTACGGTTTGGCGCATACACCACCGCAGGGGCGTGCTCCTCCTCCGTTGCTGTTAAAGGAGGACCTAAGCAACAGAGACTCCAGTGCTCTAAGAGTTCACAGACCCGACATAAATCTCAAAATTTCTTGTACCTGAAACGTAAAGTGGCTAAGAGACCAAGAGAAAACTCTAAGAGAAATGAGGGGATAAGCCTGTTTTTCCTTTGATGAGATCTCGTGATGAAGCTGAATGCAAACTCTAACTCCACACCTGATATCGACCTTATCCTATTACAACACATAGTCGAGGGTTGAACCAACCATCATGTCGGCCTCCTCCATGAGCATGGGCGGTGGGAGACTAAAGACCTCCATCCACACTACGGTCAAAGTAATCTGAACCTCCCTAGCCTCAAATAAACCATTATAAGGAGCCATGGTCAACAGCGACTCCCCATGATACCACAAAATACCCTGCGTGATCTGATCACACTCAATCTGAACTGAGAATTTGAAAACAAACTGATCGCCCTGCTGCCGTATAGAGATCAATTTTTTTAACGGGATCTGCCCTGAATTTCACCCAGAAGTATAAAGTGGCACTGCGGGGCCCACTTTAGAAGAATTTCTACCAAAAATTTGGCAGAACTTCTGCTAGAAATGAACTACCCACACCTGCATAGCAAACTAATCACTTCTAATAACATAAATCCAACCTCAATTTCTAGGGCTACCTACTGCTTATAATAACAACCATCTTCCAACTAGAAACTCAATAGATCATGGCCGTTAGATCTCAATCATCATATTATACAAACTTAATACTATAACTCAAGATAATCTGTTTTTAAACCGGAAATCAATAATACAAATTAACTGAGTGGCACTTCAACATACCCCTCACCAAGTGACTACTAGGATCATTTCACCAAGCGGCTACTCACTAAGCGACCACTAGGATCAACTCACCCGTAGTACTTACTAGGCAGCAACTAACTGAACATACTGCAAATGACTACTACTAACTCTCTGTAACTCTCACAAACCAGTTACTATGGCTTTTCTCCAGTAACATTCACCCGACAGCCACGAGGATCACTTCACCAGTAGCGCTCACCAGGCGGTCACTAGAATCAACTCACTCGTAGTACTTACTAGGCAGCAACTAACTGAAGATATTGTAAATGACTGCTACTAACTCACCCATAGCTCTCACCAACCAGATACTATGGCGTTTCTCCAGTAACATTCACCTGGCGGCCACTAGGATCCCCTCACCAATAGCCCTCACCATGCGGTCACTAGAATCAATTCACTAGTAGTACCCACTAGGCGGCCACTAAAATAAAGATGCCCCAAGAGGTGGATTACACAATACAACCACTATCCTTAACATAAACACCTACATTCTACAGATGACTAACTCATAAGAAATGGGCTATGACTAGAGAGTACTGCCAACTAGTCGTCCAATGTCATCTGCAGGGTACTGCCGATCGAAATACTCTTCTCACTCTATCTGACTTATCTAGATAACATATACGAAATGGTGATGACTAGAGGTTACTGTTGACTAGTCATTTCATGCCATCTGGAGGTTACTGCTGACCAAATGACGCAACAGAGGGTACTGCCGACCGAAATACTAGAAAGCGATCGCTAGAGGGTACTATCGACTAACCATATCATGCCATCTGGATGATACTGCCGACTAGATGACACATCGGAGAGTACTGCAGACTGAAATGTTAAGAGGCGATGGCTAAAGGGTACTGCCGACTAATCATCTCATGTCATCTAGAGGGAACTGCCAACCAGATGACGCATCGAAGGGTACTGCCAACTGAATATATATTAATAAGAGGGTATTGCCACCAAAATATTACCAGGAAGGTATTGCCGACCAGGTAAGACATGCATGCACTTGATAACATAATTAACCTCCTTAATAGCATTCATCCATAAGCCTGAATTATTGATTCCCCCAGCTAATCTCTTATGTATCAAGGGGAGAAATATGATTATAATCCACATCACATGTTTAGTATTTCTCAAACCTTACTCAAAACTCAAATTCAAAATATTTATCGAAAATCATAATTCATATGAAAATTAAATCCGCAACTTACGTCTGAATTCAATTTAATACTCGCCAAAAATATACTTATTTCTCAAATCATAAATAATGCTAAAATCTGACACTCCCATTGAAAATGAACTATAAACCATAAATTCGAATTCAAGACGAAATTCCAAAACCCCTTTAAATAAATTCGTCGTAAAACCATAAAATCCGAACTCACATTAGAAATGGCTCAAACTTCGACAGTGTCATTAATTGAGTAATTCGAACAACATCTGAAAAAATCACGACAATCTAACGGTCGGATGGTCACTAATCGAAATCCGAAATCCTCAAAATTTGGGAAATTCCGATCGCTAGCCAAATTTTCTCCAATGGCCACGAAAATCATATCAACATGTTCCTAATACAGAACTACCTAACAAGCTAACAAAGATAGCCAGAGGACGCAGCACGCGCCCTCATGCACCGTCGAGAGTGTCAATGCGTAATACCCACGCGCTAATATCAAAATGTTCTTTTCAATATCCCAAACATCTTTTCTAACTTAGACAAAGTCAAATTTTGAGTGTGTAGAACAGACACTACCTCGAAAGCTACGGGACCTGAAATCTTCAACCCTTCTATTTTCTGATCTCCCATCGAATTGATGTCGACGGCTTAGGGGGTTTGAACCAAGACTGCGAGGGCTTCAAAGCCCATGCAGTGGCACTGCTCGAAACTACTGGAAGAGGATGAAAAATTAGGGTTGAACCGTGCGGCGCTGCGTTAGGCTTTTTGCTTCAAATCTTCTTTTTCACTTCAAATCAACTTGATTCATTGCGAGAGATATCTAGAGTAGGGAGAGAGGGTTCGAATGGCACCGATGGCAAGGCCTATCGTGGCCAGTTGGAAGAGAAACCTTCAGGTTTCGATTCTGAGTGGGTCGGAGACCGAGTCTCGTTTCCATATGTGTACTTGCCTAAGAGAGATGATGGGGTGCCCTAAACTGCTAGGGCTACCTCCTATATAATGTGGAGCATCAATGTCTCCGAAAAACTCCAACATAAATTTTGACTTCCTTAGACCATAACTTATTCAAGTGAGCTCTGATTTAGAATGCTACATGTCTACGGACTCAGTTTAACGTCATGTACAACTTTTATGAAAAAAGTTTCTTCATAAAGTGAACCGTTTAAAAACTCAACTTTAAAACCCCCTAAATGATTTTACGAATGTGGAAAATGATGAATGTTATTGTTTATGATCCAATTGACTAGTAAACAGGTAACTCTGGATATAAGTGTAACATTTTCGGACCCCACAAAGACGACAAAGTCCACATTATAGTCTTGGCATCAATTTTCTAGGGTCAATTGAAGAACATGACTGCAATTATTTTTTTTAAAATTTATCTTTAGGAAATAACGCATTTGGTTTGCTTCATTTAAAACTCTCTTCAATTGTCGTTCGCTGGGGTAAGTGCGTCAATTAAACTAAAGCCTTTAATCTACAATCTACCATTTGCAAATGATTATATATATATATTTCTTCAAAAAAAAAATGATTATATATATATATATATATATATATATATATATATATATATATACAGATCATATCCAGAGTGGAGCTCCGCTTTGAAATTAATCGTGTGAAGTTCGAGTTTTGGGTCACTTTTCGGTCGCATATCCACATCTCGACCGTTCAGTTTTTAGGTACTAGTGTATAGATCATCTCTGCAAATTTTCAGCCAAAATGATGATTGTTAAGGCATTGATAACTGCCTTAAAGCTAGTACGGTTCAGGTTGACAGATTCAGTCCGTCCATTGGTTTAAGCGAGTTAGATACCTTAACGATCATCAATTTGGCTGAAAATTTACAGAGATGATCTATACACTAGCACCTAAAAACTGAACGGTCGAGATGTGGATATGCGACCGAAAAATGACCAAAAACTCGAACTTCACACGTTAATTTCAAAGCGGAGCTCCGCTCTAGATAAAATATATATATATATATATATATATATATATATATATATATATATATATAGTTTTCCTTCATTCTTAGAGAACTCCATGATTTCTTTGGTTAATATTTAGGGTTTTTGTCCATTTACCATATTTTTAGAGATTTTTTTCCCACTCACCCCATTAAGTTTTTTGAATTCTCTCTTACCTAAAACACTCTAAGGAGGTCTTCCCTAATACCTCATTAAGATTTTTTTTTTGTTTTTTATTTTTTTTAATACCATTTTACCCTCACCCCTTTGTTACTTAGAGAGAGAGAGAAAAAAAATGGAAGAGAGAGAAACTATAGTAGACTTCACCGGAGCCCCGTCACCGGTTGTCGGAATCCGGTCACCGGCCGCCGCCCACTAGACTTTTCTGAAAACCTCACCAGAAAGGTTTATTGCCCCCAATAGACATCTATTACCCCCCAATAGACGTCTATTGCCCCCTAATAGACATCTATTGCCCCCCAATAGACGTCTATCAGCCATGTATTGCCCCCCAATAGAAGTTTCGGTAGTCGGAATGAGAACTAATCTTCCTAAAATTAGACAAATAAAACTTTGATTAAAAAAAAAATGAAGAGATTATATCAATTCAAAACGTCTATTGCCCCCGATAGATATTCAAATTTTTTTGTTTCTTTCATTATGCCCTATTAGTTTAAAAAAAAAAAAAAAACTTATTTGGGCACCCCGTCCTCTTCTTCTCTCTTATTTCTTGGTTGGAGACCCCGTACCAGAACCCTTACTTCTTCGTTGTCTTCCCCGGTTTCAGATTTTTCCATCATAATGTCTTTTGATCGATCTGTACCCACAAGATGACGACGACGGAGCCCTTACTGGTTGCTGACCCGTACCGGAACCCCTTACGCAGAACATGACTCGATCAAACCAGGCTCAAACCCTGTAGTGAAATGGTCGACGAACTTCGAACTAGAACCTTCGAGCGAGGACTGGAGCTCCATCAAGCCACGGCGGACATCGATTTTGGAGCAGTCGTCGGCGACGAGGCTGCAGATCTCGCGAACAGATTGGTCGACGACAGCGGGGGAACTGGAGTGGAGGCACTAGCAATTGGCATCTTTGCCGTGTTCGGAGTCGGAGTCTAGGTAGTTCTGGGGCGGATCAGAGCCTCAAGAAGATTGAAATCACAGCATATTTTTGGAGGGAGGATTGGGGAACCCGGGTTTTCTCCAGTAGGGGAGTGTAGGAGTCCATTGAGAGAGAGAGAGAGAGAGAGAGAGAGAGAGAGAGAGAGAGAGAGAGAGAGAGAGAGAGAGAGAGAGAGAGAGAGAGAGAGAGAGAGAGAGAATGTAATTGTTTAATTTGGTTGAGGTTGAAATTGTCTTTTTACATTAAATTGGGTAGCTGGGAATAAAAATCTGTTGCTGGGGTAAGTGGGATAATTCTTGCTTATTTTAGTGTTTTGGGTCAAGGACCCGTTAATATTTAAATTATATGATATTCACGTTAGTTTATTAAAATGGGTTATTATCACAAATGGTACTTGAACTTATCCTCTATCTTATCGATGGTACATGAACTTCAATTTTGATCACAACCAGTACCTGAACTTTTCGATTTCATTTCAAGTGGTACCTATCACTAACTTCCGTTAATGTTCCGTTCAAAACTAACATGTGCAAAACACATGACCTATATTCAAGAGTAGTTTGACTAAAATACCCATTAAAATAATTTTGTTTACTAGATATTTTGATCAATTAATATGTTAATAAAAATATAAGTTCAATTAAAAATAAAATTAAAAATGTATCTCTACCCTTTTATGAAAATAAAATTTAAAAACAAGATCTCAACAAAAATTAATTTGTTTTATAGATACAAACAAAACATTTCAAATAAAACTATAAAACTTTTTTTTTTTGGACAAACTATAAAACATTTAAAACCAAAAGCTTATCAAAACTTTCGTAATTCTTTTTTTTTCCTGTCATTCATTTATATTTTTAATTGAAGTTGAAAGTTTTTCCTTTTGATAGTCTCATTTTTTATAGCCATATTGCCACAATATAAGTGAAAATAAGTGATATTACAAAAAAAAAAATGTAATTTTACAAATTTATCCTTGAAAAATGAGTCACATGTTTGGTACATGTCAGTTTTTAACAGAACATTAACGGAAGTTAGTGATAGGTACCATTTGAAATAAAATCGAAAAGTTCAGGTACTGATTGTGATCAAAATTGAAGTTCAGGTAACATCGATAAAATAGAGGATAAGTTCAGGTACCATTTGTGATAATTACCCTATTAAAATCTTAACTGCAAATTTTCAGATTTTATTGATTTTTGACTAGGGAGAATTCCACAAATTGTCACTCAACTATGACTCATTCGACACTTTGGTCACTCAATTTTCAAATATATCACTTTGGTCACTCAACTATTACTCTGTCAATCACTTTAATCATCCAAGGGGCATTTTATCTCACTTTAATCACTTCTCCCAATCATTCTAATACAGATTTCTCAATTTTTCACAATTGGTTGGACGAAAATATCATTAATATTGTGGCAAATAAATTTTTTTTAATGAAAAAAATTAACGAAGTGACTAAAGTGAATAACAGAGTTAAAGTTGAGTAACCAAAGTGATATATTTAAAATGTGAGTGACCAAAGTGTTGAATATGTAAAAATTGGGTGATCATTTGTGATTCTCCCTTTTGACTATTATAAACATTATTTTCATTGGTCCACAACTTTTAACATATTGTTTTGACCAAAATTGTTTAAATTTGGTCAAATAAGGAATAGTTTTTTGTTTCATGTCATATTGTCATGGAGTAGTGATATTTTCGAAGTAAAAAAGAAAATGTGTTAGTACTCTATTAGTGTGTTATTAAAAAAAATGTGTTAATCATTTTTTTTAGTGTTCTCATACAGTGAGATAATTTTCTTCTTTGTTCATTTTGCCTAATCTAAAAGGCACATTCTGCATCCGCCACCGGATGCTGTGAGACGGGCTGGGACTTCATCAACCATGCAAGGTGGCTTAGCTTGATGACAACGGTGCTCAGAAGGAAGAAAAACCCTATTTTCTCTTCCCAATTTTTTACATATCAAGATCTTTAAATACTATCTCTTAAGGCCAAAAAAACAGAAAAAGATCTCTCTTTCAAAAGTTTAATTTGAACTTTTTTGGGGTCAAGAAAGTTTAATCTGGAATTAGCTACAACTATCCAAGTTCAACACTACCAAATCATAGAAATATGATGTAGACACGCTTTATCAGATTTGTTACTGATTGAGAGAGGCCCGGAGGTGACATGTTCTTATCCTAGCTTTGAGCTATCTTCCCCCCTCGAAAGCTAAAACAGTACAGTACGGGCTTAATTCTGAACCACAATTACACGTCGCAACATTCAAATCACGAGTAATTTCTAGTATTTACCATGAGTTCACTGTGTCAATCAAATACAAATATGCAATCTCTTTCCAAACAATTAGCAAATTTATTTCCTCCTAACCACAGTTCAAATTGTCTCTTACTGGAGGGCAAGTCCCTTTTCCCCTATATATACCCCAACCCACCTCTTCTCTTCTCATAATTTTCATCGTTTCCAGTTCTACACCATAAGCACACCTTCAATTCAAAAAGACCATTATAGAATTAACACACAGAGAGAGAGGTGCTACATTTTTATGGAGAAAAGTGCTTTTACTCTGATTTTCATATGTATACTTCTCTCAACTCTGTTCTTATACCGCTGCATAAAGAAACAAAAGAGAAAATCTATGCATAAAGCTAAGCTTCCCCCAGGATCAATGGGATGGCCTTGCATAGGAGAGACTCTACAAATGTACTCTATGGACCCAAACAAATTCTTTGCCACAAAGCAGAAAAGGTTTCTAATCAATTAGCAACCCCTGAATCCAAAATTCATGTTTCTATTGCATATTGCATGGAGTTGATCCAACTTGTTCTGGTTTACTTGTTCATCAGGTATGGAGAGATATTCAAAACCCACATACTTGGCTGTCCTTGTGTCATGTTGGCAAGTCCTGAGGCCACAAAGTTTGTGCTGGTGACTCATGCTCACCTCTTCAAGCCCACATACCCGAAAAGCAAGGAGAAGCTGATTGGCCCTTCTGCTTTGTTCTTTCACCAGGGAGATTACCACAGCAGCCTTAAGAAACTCATTCAGAGCTCTCTGTCTCCAAACCCCAACACTATGCAGAAACTGGTTCCTGACATTGAAGCCTTAGCCATTTCTGCCTTGGAATCATGGGCTGCAGCCGGAACTGTCATCAACACCTATCATGAAATGAAGAAGGTACATGAAATTTGGACCACCATATTTGATTAATTACACGAGTTTAACTAGTCTTTTGCACCAACACGTATGCTAATGTCGTTTGGCTTATGTGTTTGCTCTTGGCATATCTTGGCTTTGCTACTCATGGTTCTGATGTATCTGTCCTTTCATTGTCGTCTGCAGTTCGTGTTTGATGTCGGTTTTCTTGCCATTTTTGGCCGGCTGGATGATAGTTATAGAGAGAAGCTCAAGGAGAACTACCACATCGTAGACGCGGGTTACAATTCTTTTCCAACAAATATACCAGGCACTGCATATCAGAAAGCTCTATTGGTAAGCTACCTCAGCTCTATCCTTGTATGTATGTAGTATACGTGTAAAGGGATTTTTATCTGACAGTAACTTCTGTTTCGTCCTCTTTCTTGTTAATCATCAAAGGCGAGGAAAAGGCTTAGTCAGATTCTGAGGCAGATAATTTGTGAGAGGAAGGAAAAGAAAATACTGCAGAAAGATCTCTTGGGTGATCTGCTGAATTTTCAAAATGAAAAGGGGCAAAACTTAACTGAGGATCAAATTTCCGATAACATCATTGGAGTACTGTTTGCTGCCCAAGACACTACAGCCAGTGTTTTAACATGGATTCTCAAGTACCTCCATGACAACCAAAGCATTCTTGAAGCTGTGAAGGTAAGAACCCACTAGAAGTTCAAAGCTTTCATGCAAATTATGCATGTGAAACTTCTATATACTAAGCTGTTCTATATTGCAGGCCGAGCAGAAGGCAATATATGATGCAAATGATGGGTATAAGAGGCCATTGACTTGGGCACAAATCAGAAATATGCCACTTACACATAGAGTAAGCACAACTCAAAGAACAACTATTCATGTGGTTAAAATCTAAAACAGCTAAACATTTATATTGACAGCTGAACATCTACAACTTTTCAGGTTATATTAGAGAGCTTGAGGATGGCAAGTATTATTTCTTTCGCATTTAGGGAAGCTGTGGTTGATGTAGAATACAAAGGTGAGTGCTCAAACTCAATTTCTGTGTCTTCTAGGGAGCATTCAAGAGGGTTTATTCCAATACGGTTACTCAATATTTATCCAAAAAAAAAAAAATTATGCAGGATATCTCATACCAAAGGGTTGGAAGGTGATGCCGTTGTTTAGGAACATACATCACAATCCTGAATTATTCTCTGGTCCTCAAAATTTTGATCCATCTAGGTTTGAGGTTGGTACTGCATTTCATAGAAACAGTGTATTTGTTTTTTTTGGTCAGGTTCTCATGTTCTATTCCTAATCTTTTGTTTCTCTGGTTGTGGGTGATAGGTTGCTCCAAAGGCTTATACTTTCATACCATTTGGGAAAGGAGTACATGCTTGTCCTGGAAATGAGCTAGCCAAACTGGAGATGCTCATTTTGATCCATCATCTTGTGACTAATTTCAGGTACAATACCAGAAACAAACATCACTTAATCACTATGTCCATCACAACTTCTAACACAAGACTGATTTCTTTCTTATCAAAAAAGGTGACCACGAAAAAGAAACATTAGAAGGGGATCAATTGTTCATTTCTTTTTGTTTTTATGGTTTGTGTTTACAGGTGGGAAGTAGTGGGATCACAAAAAGGGATTCAGTATGGCCCATTTCCAGTTCCTCAGCATGGACTACCAGCCAGATTTGTGAAAGAATAAGTTAATCCCAAACAAGATTTCTGGACCACTAGTTAAATATGCCTTCCCCACCTTATTCATTTCCCCCTTCTAGATGCTAAAAGTACCCATTCTTCAGCCCTATCGTTTTTTAGATGGGGTTTTCGTTCTCTCTAGAACTATCCCTACTAGATAATGATCTAGCCCTTGTAATTTTTAAGGAGTATTTTTAGGGTTATCCCAGGAAATGATTGAGGAGTTAAAGTATCCAAATCACTCTAATGTAAGCTTAGTGATATAATTCTTCCTATTACTGTAAGCTATTAAAATTTTCAGTATTTAAAATAAAACATGTTGGAGCTGACACCTTTTAAAGTATAAGTGATATTATTCACTATCATCCATACTATCATAAAGGAAAAGGTTTGTTAATAAGCACAAGCATTAATATTAAGATTACTCTCATTATTTTTAAGGACATCAAATAATCTATAAATAAATGGGGACAAGATGATTAATTGTAGGCTACCTCAACATTTGCTCAAAAGGTTTCAGTCTATCACGTTCTCTAGTGAGGCCAACTTTGTTGCAGAGGCACTTGCTTCTTTGGATGACACTGCTTCCCATGATCTTCACTGGCATTTTAGCTCAGTCTTTGACTTTGATAGCTTGGGTAGGGGTTGTTGAAGGGGGTTCATCTAGTAACTTTCCTACCATGACAAAAGAAAGAAAATTTACTTTTCATTTCCAGCTTTTACTATTTTCCGTACGCCAACTTTGCCCAACATTGCTTACGATAATCTTTCTGGTCTATACATGTATAGTATGTACTTACGTATTTATGTTCATTAATAAGAAAGTTCTTAACCCGTGGTTTATACTAGTTGAGGAATGGGGAGATTAGTGGAACCATGAATTGTTCCCCTGATGGGAACTTGCACATTGCTTCACAAGATGGTCATTAGCTGTGGCCACAAAAGTGCCACATGTAGCAAATTTCTTGGCCAATTGAATACCAGAGATGCCGTTGATTGGCAGAAAGATTGAGAGTGATTGGCTAATGTATAGGATCAAGGTAGTGTCCTAGTGGACTACAGCCTACTTCGACTACCTAATTGCTTACAATTTCTGGAGCCACTGTGTTTTTGACGGTGGCCCGAGTTTGATATTTGTTTAGAGGAGAAAACAGGGCATCCCTACAGGGAATGACCAAGAAGCATAAATGTCTGGAGGCTTCTAACCTATTTATGCGCTTCAAGGCTTCAACTTCACCGACCCCATTTGTGCATGCTTCCAATTCTGTCATACAGAGTCAAACTAACACCAATTGCATGACTGGCATAGAGTGTATTCAGCAAAGTCTATCAAATTCACTAGTACAAAAAACTTGTGGTTTCGTTCATTATGGCAGGCACCAGAAGGAAAACTGATCGAAAGGCGTAAAAGATGTGTTTGATGGCTCTGGTATCAGTCATGCAAACCTACAAGCATTTTCTGTACTACTAGCTAAGCATTAATTTATAAACAATATGTCGGTAGCACAATGCACGTAAAAGGGAAAGCAAAGCAAGAACAGGCATTCTAATTAAAATCAACCCCCCCACCAGAATAACACTGTAGTTCTTTTGTAAGGTTGACAGGACTACTGGAATGTGCTTGTCTATTACAAAGCTTAGAGTACCAGTGGTGGAACAGGGAAAATGACAATAGATCATCACATCATTTTCCCACATCAGAAACGATGTAATCGTCTCACCGTCGCTACATATAACACCACAATTGTACCAGATATTCACATGGCACCATCCACATCATTCATGAATAGAGCATTATCAAGAAAATGTAGCTGCTATAGGATAAACACTGAACAGTAGTTAAAGAATAACCTTATTGCCTTCAATTTATAATAAAAAGAAATGAGACAACGATATAACTTACGGGATCAATTAAGATTTCACTGTGCATTGCATACCACTTGCATAGTCCTACAAGATACTTCCATGCCAGCAATAATGATGAGGAATTTTATTCTAGTAATCTGTCGTTCTGTACATTGAATCAATGCCGTTTTCATTAGTCATAATATACAACCATCAAGACATATTATCATAGTAATTAGTGATAATGATGATGATTATTTTTGATACATATCATATGATGAAGACAATTCAAACAATTTCTGTGTTAATCGGACACTTAAGAAGGCAAAAGTCACGCAATTCAGTTACGTGATCCATTAAAGGAGTCATGAACATTCTAGATTCAGATGATCTGCACATAGCCTGTTTCAATGTGTCATTATTATCAAGTATTGTTAGAAATATCATCTTTCTGTAAATAGAACTCAATTTCAGTCAGATGAAACGGTATTCAGAAACAACCTTAATACATAGACGGGATCATGAAGCTTGTAGCGCACTGACACCTCAATAATGACTAGAAAGTAGATATTCCAGAATTGGACTTGGCTTGTAATTAAGCATTTGACGCATATTCTCCTAGTCGTAAAGAGATTGCGTCCATTCTCTACCAATCTCAGACCTCAACTCAAAAGAGGCATGCATATATAAAGTATGAATTTCGGAAAAAAAAGAAGTGAGATTTCATTATAAACTTCAATTACTGAAGGGAACATAAAGCTTCAGTCCCTTAATAAACACAATACACTATGGTAATAAAAGTGGAATCTGCAGAGCCAGGGTTGTCAATGATCCCCAACTAATGACCATGCACCCAATGTCCTAGATGAAATTTACTATTAGTTTTACTTTTTCAGGTAGAAACAAGAATGTGAAGACAACATGCATGAAAATATTTTCATCCCTATCTTATTATCACATGACAATCAGCATGTCTTTAAGACGTAAAATTTCAGGTAAAAACACACAATTCAACACAGAATGCATGGAATATATATGTTTCTTAACAAAAAGTATTTAGATCAGAAGTATTTTTGACCTAAAACAAATTGTTAATCTTTAACTTCCTAAAAATTGCATTCTGTATATAGCAGGTTCTTCCGAGTAAAATCTATAGCATGCCTAACAAAACCTTGACACCAGTCTATGCTTCATTTAAAGAAAAAGTAAATATTTTGTGGTCTATGTTTCTCTATAATTAGAATTACTCAGGAAAATCTTGAAATGGAATCTAATTTGTAGGATGTTGAAACCTTCAAAATGGCTAAGTAAAAAATTTGGTCTTCTCCTACATGTTCATAAAACATAAGAAAATAAAGAAACTTCTACTAGCCAATAATCTCTTTACTGTTGCAATCTGATGTTAGTTTTTTCCTCCCATCAGCTTGAGGGGGGATGTTAAGGGTAAAAAGGGTAAATTACCTCAAGTCAAGTCAATGTAGGATATATAGGTGTAACCAAAAACAAACTGTAAGAGATTGCATCAAAGTTCTGTAATAATGAGGGTTGTTTTTAGAATCAATAGACGACACCTAACCTGTTTGATTCGTATGAAGGACTATCTTTTCACTTTTTCTTAACACAGACTTCATAACAGATGGCAAACTAAATGAACAAACACTTGGTTCCATAGCTAAAGATAGTAACAAGCTGAAGTTGCACTGCATGATGGTACAATTGGTAGTAGTAGTGGGAAAATATCTAACCTGGTTAGTTGATATGCCTTCTGTTTTGCGGTTGTACCCTCTAAATAATATTTCTTTCTTTAGCCTTTCAAGTAAGAAAGCGTCATTGACATCATTCTTTAGCCTTTCAAGTAAGAAAGTGTCATTGACATCATTCTTTTGGGTTCCTAAATACTTAACCAAACTGACTAATTTAGTAGTATGAGATTTAGTTACAGCGCTCTCAAGAAAATGTCATAAGATATGACCAATGGCCATGTTCACAGCAGCCTTCTAAAGAGTTAAGCCGAAAGAAAGCCAGGCAAAAACCTCATTTTCCAGGGAAGGAACCAAACAAAAGAAGATAATGTGTGCAAACAGATATAAATGCATTTGGAAAAATAAATTAAGCTACACAAGATTTGGCATGAACCAAACAGGTCCGGTGTTTTATACTTTTATTTGATAGAAGAATGATCCTTGAGCTGAATATAAGGTTTGATCATCTGTCTTGTCAAGGAAAACACGTACACCTTGGTCATGCCCACTCGATGATGACGCTAAACACGGACCGTCTAAAAGCAAAATAGCTAGATGCAATTTCTTTTGAGGACTATGGCAGTTGGATGAAGAATCTGCTGGTCTTGACAATATAAGATCACCTAGATCAACAACGAGGACTATTATTATGCTCTCGTTTGAAAACTTCAAAGTCTTTGCTCTGAGGTGGAGTGGTACACGTATAACTTCCTATAATCCCATACCAACTACCAAGTAATTAATGAATCCACATCCTCACATCTTATATAGCTCTTTCTAGGATAAATCCTAAACAACTCCTTTGATGTAGAATCATGTGCGTTGCCCACATATATCAGACCATCCCCAAGGCTAGCACTAATATTGAAAGGAATCGACCTATGATGAAGCACTACCAAACTTTCAGGCTTTCAGCACTATACATAGAAGGAGTCTTTGGCATCTAATTGGTGTTAAACTTGAATGCCAAATGACCAGAAAGAAGAAGCTTTTGCTGCTATTGTGGCATGCATGGCGGATGCGAGGGGAGCATGACTGTAGCACTTCATATTGGATTCAAAAACTTGACAAAAGGATACAGTTTGATAGTATGAGTAGAATGACCAGGGTTTCATAAAACCCTTAGGACGCTTTGTGAACCATGATCAACCCACCCCCCGCGCCTCAGTTGATCAAAGACGATCAAACCTATTCATATTGAAAGTGTTATTTTGAATTGTAAATTTTCTGGTCTCTTGGACTTTAAACAATAATCTTGGACGGAAAAGTAATGAGAACCAAGCATAAGCCATGGAAATTTGAAGAAAAAACAACAATGTTTGCTAGCAATCGTCATATCAATTCTTGCAACTAATTACCAAATGCATAGTCCTAATACTAAATGCTACACTTATTCTAGAATGAATACTGTTTCAGTTTGCAGAGGCAATGATCAGCAGCCAGTAAATCTCAAGTGGGTAGTAACAACTTTCTTGATAGGTAGGTAGCAGATAAACATAAGCCAAACTTTCTAACACCAACATGATCTATGCCAAACCTCAACGTAAATAGGAATGCAACAATGATTCAAGTGATATGGCCTGCATATATACATATATCATGTTTCTCTCTGCATGTTTTCTATACGAAACACTAGTTTTATTAACAATGTCGGCATGTGTGATTGTATATAAATGAGTGCATGTGTGTATTGCCACAAATGAGTTCTGGGAAAACTAAGAAAACCACTGCACACAAATCTTTTTTGTTAATTTAATGTTGGGAAACAAAGAATAGTAAAGGACCAAACCAAAGCAATCAAATTACATATTTATTCTCTATTCAAAAAAAAAAAAACAAAAACAAAAACAAATTTATTCTTCCACAGGCATTGCAGTCAATAAAAAAAGTCAGAAGCAAAACAAGAACGAATTACAATGCATCCTTACATTGTCTGGAATCCAGGTATCATCAATCAACTCTCTGAACTGCTCAAAGCAGTCGAAACCCAATCAATGAAAAACTTGGGTGAGGCCGGAAACTGATTAATCTCGTCGGCCATCGCAGAGTAGAGAACCTAGGGGAGGGGGAGAGAGAGCATTTGAGTTTTGAAAGGGGGGGGGGGGGGGGGGGGGGGGGGTGGAGCAGAGATAAATGTTAAAATGGAGGAGGTAAAAAGTTAAGAATTACTAAGAATGAATCTACCGCTGAATATAAATAAACAATATTAAAGTGGTTATAATTTTAGCTTTTAACTATAATACATGTGATTGAGATGCATTTGTCCTTCATAGATACTTAAAACTATGTTTTAGGTGAGCAAGACTGTAGGAATATGTAACCAAAATGTCAATATTATTGAGGGCAATCCAACAATTTTCATTGCATAATAAGCATAACCTCCAAAATTTAACACTACGTTACAACCTTGAAAGATGAAGTCTTAAACAGTAAACAGAAAACGAACAACCCAACCAATTCAAGTGTACCCGATTCTCGCAATCTACTATCTTTCGGTCATTGATAAAACACATTTCTCATAATTTTTTTTAGGATTAAATTATGTTTAGTCATTGTGCTATGACCATTTTTTTGTTTCAGTCCCTGACATTCTCAATTAATCTGAAAAGTTCATAACGTCAAAATTTCCATCTGATTGGTCCCTCCCGCGTCAAATTAGGAGTTGGCCTTAGGTGAAATGTCCAATATACCCCTCTATTATTTCTTTTTCCTTTTTAATTTCTTTTTTTCTTTTTTCTTTTTAATTTCTTTTTTGCTTTTTCTTCTTTTTTTCTTGTTCCTTTTTAATTTTTTTTTTCTTTTCGTTTTGCCTACTTTCTCCTTCCTCAACCCACCAATCTCATTCCGATCAAACTCCACAACCCATCTGTTTCTCTCCCCAAATTGAAACCAAACGCAGCAAAGACCTAGCTTGGCGGTGCAGAGATGGACATCGAGCAAAAGCAAGAGGCTAGGAGCTGATCGATCACTTCTTCACCTTCTTTGAAGCCATCTCACTCTGTTGGGATCCGCCCTCGCCTCCATCGTCGCCAACGCCATCTCCCAAACACAAGCAGATCCCAATCAGCTCGGAAATTCACCGCTAAACCACTCCCCTCTTGTTTTCACAACCTACTTCTCTCTCTCCCACTCAAATCTCACTTTCTCTCTCCACATCAAGCCTCAATTTGGAAACTTTTCACTGAAAACTACCATTTTTTCAGACCCTGAGGTTTTTGGGTCTTGCTCAAAATGGTGATTTGGATTTAGGGTCTGGTTGAAATGATGGTTTTTGATGGCCAAGTTGACCAAAGCCAGATGTGAAGAAGAAGAATAGTGATGGAAAAGAAAAATGGCCGCCGGCGTGGAGAACAATGATTGGGGTTTCGGGTCGATCTGGATTGGTTCACCGACGTGGCGCTACCGATGCAGCAGGATACGATGGTCATTAAAAAGGAAAAAGAAAAAAGAAAAAAGGAAAAAGGAAAAAAAAAAGAAATTAAAAAGGAAAAATTAAAAATTAAAAAGTAAAAAAGAAATTAAAAAGGAAAAAGAAATAACATAGGGGTATATTGGACATTTCACCTAAGGCCAACTCCTAATTTGATGCGGGAGGGACTAATCAGACAGAAATTTTGACGTTAGGGACTTTTCAGATTAATTGAGAATGTCAGGGACTGAAATGAAAAAAGGGTCATAGTACAGGGACTAAACATAATTTAATCTTTTTTTTTTTTATGACAGAAACTAAAGCATAAAACACAATCCCCCTCCCTACCCAGTTAATCCAACTGAAACGCTTGTGACACAAACAAGGGAAGGCAATTATGCCAAACTGCAGAAAATCGATCTTGAAGATAAAAATTTGCAAGTTTATCAGCTACAAAATTAGTTTCACGAAAGATATCCTAAATCTGATGAAAGAGAAAGAATAAGCAAGCTTCCAAATATCTTCAACCAAGGACTTGATTCTTCAAGGAACAACATCTTTGCGTTAGACACAATCAATGAGAAGTTTAGAGTCATGTAGAACTGATCAGCATGTAGGGCATCTCTCAGAGCAGCTGCTTCAACAACAAGAAATGAAGAAGGATCAAGTCTTTTAGCAGTAGCAAAAATAGGTTGACCTTCGCAATTTCTAAAAACAAAATCAATAGAAGCTGTATCCTACTTAACATAACCATCAAAGTTAATCTTTATCTGATCATGGTTTGAAGGATTCCATTTTATCTTAAAATACTTGGAAACCTTAGAATGAAATATTTTTTGATTAGCCTTACAATAGTTAGCTCCCAAAGTACGTAGCAACCCCAAAAAATGATTGAGAAGGGGAAGAGCTAATCGTTGAAAGACAACCTGATTTCTTGTATGCCAAATAGACCAAGAGATAACTAGGACTTGAGCAATAGAATCTATAGTAAAATTTGGATTGTGGAACAGAGATTCTAACCAAGACAGAAAAGAACCATTGCACAACAAAGGAGAAGGCAAGGAATTAGACAAATGCCAAACAGAATGTGCAAACTCATAGTGTATAAAACTATAAATAAATGGTCAGGACCAGTAAGGCAAAAATGACAAGCAGACCGAGGTTATATTATGGTTATACAGAGAGAGATTGTCTCTTGTCTTCAACTTATTTCGCAGAAGGGTCCAAGCAAAAATCTTAAATCCTGGGGGGTATATTTAAATAGTAAACTACATATACCCCCTTGATAGGATTTCAAAATACAAAAAACTCCACAACATTTGGTTTTGAACATTTAAAGACAAAAGTTTACACTTAAGGACAATATGTTCTCCACTTGCCACATGTCATGAGTTAATTTACTTTTTTACCCTTAACTACATATTTTGACTTGTAATCCCTTTATAATGATTAAATCTTACAAATAAGGACAATCTGCTCTCCACTTGCCACATGTCATGAGTTAATTTACTTTTTTACCTTTAACTACTAATTTTGACTTCTAATCCCTTTATATTACTTTTTTTTCTTTTTCTGAGAATAATCCATTTATGTTACTTTTTTTTTTTCTGAGAATAATCTGTTTATATTACTCTTTTTTTTTTCTGAGAATAATCCATTTATGTTACTTCTCAAAAGCAAAAAAAAAAAAAAAAAAATTCTTTCTTTTACACGTTGCTAAGAGAAAGAATCTCAGACCTCGCTCTCCTACTCTCATCTCATCGCCTAATCGTACTATTACACTCGTCCAATCCTGCTACTGCACTCGCAGCACTCATACTCGTCAAGTTCTGCTACTGCACTTGTACTCGTGTCCAGTTCTGCTACTCATGTTCTGCTACTGCACTCGTCACTGAAAATCCTGCTACTGCACTCGTCCAATCCTGCTACTGCACTCGCTGCACTCATACTCCGTCTAGTTCTACTATTGCCCTTATACTCGTGTTCTGCTACTGCACTCGTCATCGCCTAATGTCTAGTTCTGCTACTGCCCTCGTACTCGTGTTCTGCTACTGCACTCCTCATTGCCTAATCCTGCTACTGCACTCGCTGCACTCATACTCCGTCTAGTTCTGCTACTGCCCTCATACTCGTGTTCTGCTACTGTACTCGTACTCGTTCAATTCTGCTACTGTACTCGTCTTCGTCTAGTTTTGCTAATGCACTCGTCCTCGTCCAATTCTTCTGCTACTACACTCGTGCTAGTCTAATTCTGCTACTGCACTCGTTTAATTCTGCTACTGCACTCGTCTTCGTCCAGTTCTACTGCTACTGCACCCTTGCTCGTCCAATTCTTCTGCTACTGCACTTGTGCTTGTCCAATTCTGCTACTGCACTCGTCTTCGTCCAGTTCTACTGCTACTGCACCCTTGCTCGTCCAATTCTTCTGCTACTGCACTCGTGCTTGTCCGATTCTGCTACTGCACTCGTGCTCGTCCAATTCTTTTGCTACTGCACTCGTGCTCGTCCAGTTCTGCTACTGCTTGAAGATTGAGACAATATTGAAGGTTAGCTCTGCTACTACTTTTAGGGATGGAGAAAAAATGACAAATCCTTGTTGATAACAACCTAATTAAGTTCCAAAAGTTGATCTCTGGAACACTAACTTAGTGAGATGGAAAGAAATTCCATCACCAACACCAACTTAGTAACAATGGAAGCAAAAAATAGTAAATGAGCATAAAACTCATTGACCATGAACTGAACCTATGATGCTGCAGCAGGCCCTTCCTTCAATGGTACCCATCATCTCTTAGCTTGATGAGACAGCAATTGCTTGTAAATTAGATATCCCTATGCCCATTCTTTGCGCAAACTTCAATTAAAAATCACGTATGTGGATATATATAACACCTACCAAGGAGGCCAGCAGCTTTATTGTCAATAAAATTAATCAACATGGTTCGTTTACTACCACGCACGTTGAGAAATAAGAGCCACTAGCCTGCACTCTGCACGACGGACCCAAATAGCTCCCAGCTAAAAAAAAAAAAAAAAAACAGTAGCTAATAAGAGAATTTGCAGCAGAAAACCCAAAAAGTTAAGCTGCTCTTTGATGTGAAAAACCGATGGCCTCCAAGTACAAAAGAGAAAGAACTGTAGGTGGTGGAGTAGCATACCAACAATCGATCTAGCTCAGAGAAAATCAAGCAAATACACCATCAAATCCTTCAAATCAATTTTCAAGAACACACTAAATCCTGTTGCACCAGTTATGTTGAACCGCACCATGTTCATGCCGCCGACGGCGAGGGCCTCGACCACGGTGGTGTTGACCGAAAACCAGCGATTGGGAGTGGAGAAGGGCTTAAGGAGCAAGGAGGAAGAATGGGGTTTGGGGTGAAGAGTGAATAAACTGAGAGATTGTGACCAGACATGGTTGGGTCAGAGAGAGAAAAGCTTGGGTCTCAGTCAATGAACAGAGGGAGCTGAGAAAAAAGTCATAACCTTTTGACAATGACATCGCAGTAATTTTAACAAAAAATTGTATTAATTCGTAAATACACATGAAATTTCAGATGTTAGGTTACTTCATTTTCCTTGGGCCTGGGCTTTGTGTCCTTATTTGTATAAATCTAATACATGATGGGTTTTTTGTTTTTTTTAATTTGGTCTGTTACTTGTATGTAATTTTCTAATATTTAAATTCCAAATTTTATTCAAAAATTTAGATTTAGAATGAGCACGACCTGTTTGAGAAATTAACCAAGAAGCAGTTTTAATAGAGAACTTACCAGAACTTGAAGGACCCTAAATGAACTCATTTGACATAGGATTAAAAGGAATAGGAACAGCTAAAATTTGAAGAACTATATCAATAGGAAGAACTAAAAGTAAAGCTTTCTTATTCCATTAGCAATTCTGGATAAAAGAAGAGACCTTAAAATTCCAATCTGAACGATGTCTATCTTGTTAAGGAAACAATAAGTAAAGAGGAAAAGGTAAAACCCAATTAAAGTCCAAGAAAGAATTCCCTCACACTCACTATTACCTACAATTCATCTTATACCTTCCATAACTAAAGGTCTAGCATCTAACATACATTTAGCTAAAGAATTTGAAGCATTTTTATTAACTGTGAACAAGTGAGAGTTTCTCAAGTATTTGACAATAAAATAAAAATTTGGGGCAGCCTGGCCCAAAGAAAACGTTAGCCTAAAACTGCAAAATTTTCAGATGCCCTATTTTCCACGACACTTCTAGTCCAAGCCCACCTTATTAAATTGTTTTATAAATAAATAAAAATGGGACCAGATTATTAAATTGTTTTATTAATTGACAGCTGATATTATCAAAACTGTGAGATACCGAAATTTAAAATGAGCAATAATTCAGGTAAAGGACCAATTTTCCTAAAAATAATGAAACTAAGAAAGTTTTTCTTTATTATTATTATTATTATTATTTAAGGATTGACATGAAATTTTGGTAGTGGGCCGATTCGTCATAACAGGCCGTTAATGGTTGATTGGGCCAGGTCGGCTCGGTCCGGTTGCAAAACTCAAAACATGGTGCTCCCGATATTTCCCGCCAACTCACGTCTCTGTTTTCAGGAAGTGCTGCAACTGCACTCGTTTCCCTCAAGCAGCCATTGATGACAATCAGCTTCTCCTTTTTTAACGCACAGAAAACAGATGCTACCGAAGAAGAGGAGGGCAAATCAATCCAAAAGCTACCGATGAAGAGGAAGACAATTAACGCAAGAACTCCGAACACGATGCTAATCCTGTCCACATGCAGATTCCCCGAATGAGAAATTCGCCGAATTCAGGTGGACATACGCCGCAATTCTGAATTGACTGGAAATACGCCGAATAAGCATATTGTATATTATAAGCCAATTATTATAATGAATAATATAGATGGCTAAGCCGGCATAGAGTTTCTTCTTTATGAGTTCATACAAGCTGGGAGAAGATTCAGGTTTACAAGAGTTGGGTTTGAGCTTTTGGGATCTGAGATGATGTAGCAGGACCTATCACCTAGTGGCTGCTACAGAAAAAGCTATATATCTATAGGCTTCAAGGGAAATTCACCCCTTAGAACTTTGGCTTAAATTTCAATTTGCGATCTGAGGTTTACTAAAATCAGTTGTATAGAACTGCTCTGAATCGAAAATTACCGTCTTCCCTTGAGCTATTGAAATCATAATGCGACAATTGACAGAATCAAATAGTATTGCTGGAACTCTTTTCTGCGAAAGTGATGTCTCTGTTTTAAGCCACACATCCCAAATCAAAATTAATACATTACAAACACAATCCAGCAGAGTAAGATTGAGAATTTGTCAAAATTATTACAACAAAAGCCTTCAATCGCAGAATAAGATGTCCAGATTCTTTTTACTGTACCAAGAGTACGTGGCAGTATAGAAATTAAACAGGTACCTCAGTGGTGTGGTTCTGGGCTTCATATCCTGTAATGCGCCCGTCATTCCTGATGATCAGGTCCTTCAATGTCTGGTAGGCACGACCAAGTGCTGCAACCAGGTTCTGTTTCAATTCTCTAAAGTCTCGAACAAGATGTGCAACTGCACGTTGGTAGAGTTTTTTCAGCGACTAGCTTGTAATACTTACTCACGTAGCATAAAAGGCAGATGCTCCAGACGAAGAGTGCAATCCATCCGAAAGGTGAAAAAAGGACGAGCAACTCTATAATCACGGACAGACTTCCAAGAAAGAGGGAAATATTGTTCATCAAATCTACGAACTCTGTATTATTGCGAGCAGCTAGGATTCCCATCACAACTAAAGAGACGATGTAAAGGCATGTCTCAATAATGAAGAGGCCCATCATCACAGTGCCGTAGGCGGTCGCATTTGTAGACACATCTGGAAACTTGAGTTGGAGGTGGTCGCCTAAGACTCCGATGAGAGAAAACATGCATGAATCCATGCAATGCCAGCAATATCATCATAGAATATCCCCGAGGAGCACTCTCCCTCCTTGTGCTGGTTTTACGAAAGAGAATTTAAGTTAGAATTTTATTTATAACTATATCGATTAATTAAACTATTTCAAAGACTGGTATCAGTAAGTTGATGATCGATAAGAAGAAACTTAGAAGAATAATGTTAGAAACAGAGGCCCCTGTCCCAACTAGATGGGACTTCATGGTCTTCAATATCATTAAGAAGAGAATAATGGATTGTACGGCCTTTGCTTCCAAAAATATAATATAATACCAAATAATACTATTGAATACATGTTGATAAAAAGGACTTTGACATCTCCCAAGAACCAGTCCATTTTTCTTCACTATTTCTTAAGCTTTAGCAGAAATATACAAGTGACTACAAATCTACAATAACAAAAACTGAGATCCTTATTAGTATGTGCCGAGGCTGCCTATAAGATTATTTGATGAAAGTTTAACAAGACACTAATGAATTGAACTTCGACTACAGAAAATTGAAAACGATGGAATTAAAGATTAATTTGTACTGACTTCCCGGGTCTTGCATTGGCATTCTGGTGGCTGGCACTCTCCACATCTATGCTGTGGTTATATATGGTGATGAGAAGATTAATTTGTACTGACTTCCCAAGTCTTGCATTGGCATTCTGGTGGCCGGCACTCTCCATATCTATGCTGTGGTTATATATGGTGATGAGAAGATTAATTAAATTGGAAGCACATCACTATTTCTTAGTTGAATTGAAGATTATAATCATTATATAAGAAATACTAAGCAGTTAAGGCGCAAAAATCTTTCCTAATCATCCTTGACAAAAAGATAAAGAAAATGATGTTGGAAGCTCATGTTGCCTGCAGTGAACTCCTGCAAGGCAAGGGAGGCAGAAAGCTGGGTAGGAGTGGAAATAAAATACCAAGAAATTTGCTGCAGTCCCAAACCAAATCAAACCCACCGGTTTGCTCCCTTTTTGGTTTTAAGAGAACACTATGCGGTAAAACTTATGTGTTTGAGAATACTCAATTCTAAAGTTAGAATTTACTCATTTATAAAGTATAAACTATGCGTTTAAAAAATGCTGTGAGCTAGCTTGAAAAGGGTCATTGATCTCATATGGTAGATGACTAGATCCTAGCATACAAGTGATGTCACTCTGTTATATGACCAAATGAACATTACATTTTGAACATATTTCCTTCAACCTTGATGTTCAAGCCGCTTACAACTTATATGATAGTCTGAGCTAATCATCTATGGTAGTAATTTTGGAATGTGAAGACTTTTATAAGCTGCACTGGAAATGGGGAACTTAATTTTGCCACACTTGCCAAGAACATATCTCCGAGTTTCATAACAAAAAGTTTACTCAGATCAATTTCGGGCAATCCAAAAGTGAATAGAATGAGGGGACAACGATAGATGAGTACTATCTACTTAATATCATCAATGTAGAGCAAATAGACATGTCAGTTAATTAAGAGAACTACTTTTTGTAGTATTTGTTCATAACAGAGGAATGTACAGAGTAACCGAGAAATGTGTGGCAATAGTATCCTTTTGTGATAACAGAGAGACAGAGAGAGACAGAGAATCTAAATGTGCTTTCATAAAATTCTTCGACTTTTTTCTTTCTGTCTTTATTTTTCTTGTCTTTTTTTGGTTGGTGTCTACACCAACTGAACCATCACAACCCTGTAACTATGAGTTACTAAAAATCACATCCCTAAACATTGTTGTGGCCTTGTGGGATTGAAGCAAGTGGGGGTATTCAAGATCTAAATACAGCAGCTAGGCTCAGTATGGTTTGGGGAATTTTGCAAGCTGCATTAGCATCACCACGTTGGCAATAATTGGAACTTTCTTTCTCAATTTTTTCAAGCACTGCAATAGTTGGACCAAATAGTCTCACTAGGCTACATAAAGAAAGAAAATATGAGCTCCATCGAGTATCACTAGGTCGTTTCAAAGTGCCAATCTGATTAGCTCCCTTTCCACTTTCAAGTTCATCAATAGATAATAAATGTGCTATTTCTTCTATTTGAGCATCTTGTAACTCATCATGACGTTTACAAGAAGAAACAACCACATTTATAACAAAGCTCAAATGAGAGAAAAAATTATGGACAGGAATTACCTCTCTTGATGCAGCAACTAATGCCAATTGCAAGCGGTGTGCGAAGCAATGCACATAGTATGCATATGGACAATCATTTAGAAATAATGCTTGCAATCCTTTCCACTCACCCCGCATATTGCTTGCTCCATCATACCCTTGTCCACGAATATTTTGAACATCAAGTGAATGACGAGAAAGAATGACACATATTTCATTCTTTAGAGTTGCAGCTCCAGTGTCTTTAACATGAGAAAGATCAAAGAAGCGCTCTTGTATAAAACCTTCTCCATCAACAAATCTCAAAACAAGAGCCATTTGTTCTCTCTTAGACTCGTCACGGGCCTCATCAACGATAATACAAAATTTAGAATCTCCAACATCTTCTCGAATCTTTTTCCGCACTTTGCTCGCAATAACTTGCAAAATTTCCTTTTGTATTGCTGGTGATGTATATTTAGCAGATTTAGGAGCATTTTCCAAAACAGTTTGTGCCACTTTTTCATTATATGATGCCAAAAGTTTAATCAACTCAACAAAATTACCTTGATTTTGTGACTCTGGAGTTTCATCGTGACCTCTAAAAGCACATCCCTGAACTGCGAGAAAACGAATAGCATCAATAGAAGTCTTCACTCGCAATCGGTTATTTACAATCTGCGCACGTGTTTGCATATTGATCACTTTGTCTATATGTCTTGATTGCTTCAACAAATCCTCACAAGCTTGCACAGCTTTGTTATGAGGTGAGCAAGAACCCTCTCCAATATGATTCAAAAATGCACACCGATTTCCGTCATTCACTTTCTTCCAATTTCTAAATCCCTTGACACTAAATACGTCCCAACCAGGACGACAAGCTGCTTTCATTGTAAAAAGATAGCATGGTAAGCAATACGCTGCATCTTCAAAAGGAGAATATTCAAGCCAAGAAGAAAATTGGGTATACCATGACTCTTGAAAGCGACGAGGATGTTTATTTCCAGACTTTGGATATTCCGTAAGGTGAATTTGATATGGCCCTAATTTCAAATAAGCACGTCTAATCTCATCGCGCTTGTTGGGTGGATATTCCCACATCTTCAAACGTTTTCCAGGATCTCGTTCAATAGTAGCAATATCAACGTCATTAAAATCATGCCCAAGATTTTCCAACTGATGTTCTTCAGTATTTTGAGGATTTGAAGGAGGCTCAGCTGAACTCGATGAAGCATTAACACCAGAAGTTGTATTATTTGCAGTATCCTCAACTTCTTTTCTTTTAAAGAATGAATCAATTGTTTTCAGTTTGGGCATGATTTCATGAGCCTAGTTTCCAAACATGATCATAATTCATACCCAAATCAATAATGAATACGATAAAAAATTAAAACTGAAATCAATAAATAAAAGTCTGTACTCACCTTGAGCTCTCTGTGGTTTGAAATTGAACTGATAATTGATCACTGTAGACTGTAGTCTGTACCAGTAGTAGATGACCTTGCAGAGTTGTTTTGTAGAAGTTTAGAAGATGATGTGTTGAAGTTGAAATAGGGTGACTGACTGTTGCTCTTTAATGACTACTTAGTCACTTATAATAATAAAATATGAATAAGCATGAGATTCTTTTCTGACAAAAACTAAGCATGAGGTTCTTGTATGACAAAAACCAACAACGTGAACAGCAAAGGCTGGCCATGCCTAAAAAGCAAAGCAAATAAAAGGTTTAAAAATTACTAATTTAGTAAATTGGGGCAATGGGGGGGCCATATATATACAAAATTGCTGACTTCACTGATGTTATACACGGCTTGTTAAAGAAATTTGAAAACATTGGGGGGGCCATGGCCCTCACCCGCCCCTATAAGGATCCGCCACTGGTTGTGGGATTGAAGCAAGTGGGGGTATTCAAGATCTAAATACAGCAGCTAGG
Source organism: Rosa rugosa (assembly GCF_958449725.1). Taxonomy (NCBI): domain Eukaryota; kingdom Viridiplantae; phylum Streptophyta; class Magnoliopsida; order Rosales; family Rosaceae; genus Rosa; species Rosa rugosa. The sequence continues at coordinate 10,159,904 of NC_084822.1, forward strand.
CTCAGTATGGTTTGGGGAATTTTGACAGTCTACAGTAACTGAACCATCACAACCCTGTAACGATGAGTCACTAAGAATCACATCCCTAAACATTGTTGTGAGATTGAAGCAAGTGGGGGTACTCAAGATCTAAATACAGCAGCCTGAGTAATCAGTATGGGTTGGGGAATTTTAACACAGTCCACAGCAAGTTTGATTCATGACTTGATTATCAAGGAAGAGATAAGGGATAAATAGGTTACTAAGGAGATTCCAAGAATAACAACGATGATGATGCGTGAAAACAAAAACTAGCAGTACAAGAGCAGAGATAAACAGGGACGGAGCCACAGATCACAACTAAGGGGGGCCAATACAAGATGGATGAGAAAAAATATATTAAAAAAATATTAAAATATTGTATAATTGTATAATTGATTTGATCAGATTAAACAGGCGTGCTGTAAGGAGGCGTTCTCCAAATACCAAGGTGCAACAAGCATGCTCCAAATATTATTTTACTCATGGTTCTGCTTCTAAAATCCAAAAAGTCTTTATTATTTACTATTACTCCAAACTAACCAATCAAAAGATAGGTGAGATATATTATATTTTCATGTGAAGCTAATCACGTGGAGAACTAGGGGGTGCCAATATTAATAATTGTGTGTGTAGAAACTCAAGTCAACTAGATTGCAAGCAACAATTACATATGCAGTCAAAAAGTTAAGGGGTGCCATGGCCCCCTCAGGCCCTTGAGTAGCTCCGTCCCTGGAGATAAAACAAATATAAACAATGGAAGACAGAAAGAATAGTAGATGTTTATAGATACACTAACATGTGCTCATGCGCGCTGAGAGGTATCAGAAGTGATTTCCGGCATTACTACTTCCAATTACAGCTTTCTCCAGAGCTCTCTCTTGCTGTATTCCTCTGCTTGGGTTTAATGGAAGAAAAAGGAGTAAGAAAGATGTTTGCTCCAAGGATTTGCACCATAGGGGGAGAAAGAGGGGAGTGTATTCCATGCACCTATGTACAACTAGACTGACCATGTGATAGTCACGTGGCTGTTAAAAAGTGGGGTTCTGTTAGTCCTAAAGGGGTTAGTAGTCATAAGACAAAAAAAGTAAAACCAAGTAAAAAATAAATTTAACCATGACCTCAAGCCCCATGGGCGGACCCACCTCATGCCCAAATGAAGGCTATTGCCCGAAGTACTGGACTTCCGCCTGTTAACAATCAATCATTTATTAGGAGGGTAAATCTACAGCCATTCTGATGTTCAATATAATGTCTCGAACCACAGAGGAAGCATTTCCACATACAAGTTTTACTGCATATCCTCAAAGTTAATGAAAAATCTGACATAATTCTTACCTTGGCTGACCTCTGATCAGGAAGTTCGAAGCTGAGAATTGCCTTAAGGCCAGGAGCAGGTTGACCAATCATAACAGTGGTGAGAAACTGTCAGCAAAACAAACCATTAGTCAGCTGACTTTTTCCTAGAAATGGATGTACAGTTTATAAATATTTCCACCACTCAACATACGGATATAGCTTATAGAAATGCAAAAGACATAATCACAAACAAGAGAGAGGAACAAAATATTATCCAGAACTAGAAGCTGTTCTATGCATCAGAATGAATCCAGTAGCAAGAAGAATTAAAAAAAAAAAAAAAAAAAAAAACTGATATGACATCCTTTGCTGCACTATTCTGTTTCTATATCAGTTGTTGTCTCTAGGAAAACAGTAAGCTAAAAATGAATAAGCAGTTCTATTTACATAGGTACAAATTGCAGACATGAAACGACCTATCTTTAGGCACAAGCAACTTATATTAACCCCAACAGGACATGGGAGCAGATGTCATAGTCCATAAATATTGAGAGTCTAGATACTGACTTTATAGTACTGGAGTTACTAATATAGATGGGCATGGTACTGTCTTTCTAAAACTACCAAAATTGACATCTCGGTCCATCTTTTCTACAAAATACCAGCAGAATTGGAACCCCTGCAGACCCTTTCAATCAAACAAAGTCCAAAACTATTATCATGTAATAGAATCTCCAGCTGCCAATCCATATAATAGAATCTACTATCTATTCAGCAAACTGAAACACCAGCCTCTTGCTTTCCTTAGCAGCAAGCCCCTGTGCCTAAATATGATTGGTATGACAAGAATTAACAATAGATAAACTCAAAAACCTAATATTTATATAGCATTTCTATAACTATTTCTTGAAACTTCCATCAAACACAATGTTTTCTAATATGAACGGACATAATGAATACAACCCATCAAAATAAATAGAATTTTCATCTCAAATCAGACTAAGTGAAGATAATTACAATTACATGAAGAAAATTCACACCTATTCAGAAGGGTTGACTTCAGTGGCAACATTGGCAACATGGAATTCAGACCTGCTCTTCTTCCCATGAATTCTTAACCCTCCATAAAACTTCGTCCCACAACTCTGCCCTGCAAGTCAAGAATCAGAATCCATAAAAGATTTTGTTACTATACCTTTTGTTTTATATATTTCAGCTTGATGTTATTATAGCCACAAAGTCAGCCACATGGTACTATACCTTTTGTTTTCTTGTGAATATTTTGTATAAGCTTTAGATAGATTTTTGAGTAATGAAATTTTGCTCGTTCCAATCTGTTTTGCTAAAATTAGGACTTCACTTGTTTTATTCATTGCCCACAGATGCATTCTGACTGATTAAACCGGATATGTCTGGCACCTTCACAAGCTTTTTTCTTATAGTTAGTTTCTGTTATAGCACATTATTAAACAGTTTTGCTGAAAGAAATGGTATTGGAATGGGTGTCAGATTTTAACCTTCACATTTTTGTTTTGCTTGAAAAGAGAGAAGTCAAATGTTGGTTCCAAGTTCACTGTTGTTTCTATTATGTAAACGTTTTCCTTCCTTTTGTATTTCAAATTTTCAATGGTTTTTTCACGTAATGTAGTTGCATTAGAATATCCCCGTAACTGCTGAAAGATGTCTAGCTTATATATATTTTTTTCTTCCAGCCAATTTGTGCATGATCTATTACATCATTAATTATTACATTTTGTACATAAGAATTACAGCAGATTTTTTTTTTTTTTTTACCGAGGGTTTTATGCATGCCAATGAACTTGGAATGCAAATGTAGTCCATATACGTTGTGAATGATTTTTGAGTAGTGGAAAGGCATAGTTATAGACATCTGAGTGTTTGTTGATGATAAAGTTATTTTATGAGAGGATATGGTTCATATATAATGTAGTAAATTGTACAGCAGTGGCATTCTTCTGAGAAATCATGATAGGAATAAATTCAGAGGCCTGAATGAGTTAGTTTGCGTGATCTTAAATGTCAGAGTAAACTTCAAATTTGAACTAATTTTAAGTAAGCTTGGACAAAAGGTGGTTGGAGATAGTATGTTCTCATTAAGTAGACCTGTAAGGCTATAAGATACCCAAGTATCTAGTTCATAGAAGCTGGTGGAGTGGAAACTTGGTCTGCTTCCATTGTTATGACTTATGCGCCTTTATTTTATAGGGAGGGGGGGGTACAGCAGTAGATTAAAACGTTGTGCCTTGCAGTCACACAATTAGTACTCGTTCACTTTGTTTTTAATTTGTGCCTAAAAATCGTATGTATCCCTGCCGCAGGGCATATGCCTTGAGGGGCAGTAGCCAAAACACATGGCCTTATGCTTTCCCCTTCTACAGGTTTGGTCTTTATGTGATGTCTGTTTTGTCTGAAATTCCCTTTGCTGACATTGATTGAACAGAAGATTTCTTGCTGAGTGTGTGTTTATGGTGATGAATTGATAGATAGTAAAAGAAGATTATTGGAGGAATGATTGAATATATATGCTTTTCTTAACAGATATGCATTTATTTATTTTCACGTGTAATTTTTCCTTCATTCCAGTACCACATTACCAATGCAACTACTTTACTATATTTGATTCAGGTTTCATCCTGCTTGTATAGACATGAGTGCAGAGGAAGCTGAAAGACTTGACCACTTTTTTTGTGAAGGTTGTTCTCCCGAGGGACAAAAGAAGTTGGAGAATTCGCATACTGTCTCCAGACAGTTGGATAAAAAGGTATACTTTTAAATTAAGTGCTAGATGAATTGATCTAGGTTCGTCATTGCATATCTAGAACTTCGGATCTTCTTATCTATCTAGCAAATAAAATTATTAACTTCTGTGATATTCTGTTTGCTCCTAATTATTGTACTGAGTGTGTAAGTATTTTGGGCTATTCACCATTCAATACATGATTTCCCCTTGTCACAAGGAAACCGGAGCATTAAGGAAACAAAGAGAAAAGATCAAAGGATCGGATCTTGAAGACATTAGGACCAATTAAGTCATTGATCTTGAGTTTAATATGTTTTGATTCCATATCTTTTTGATGCTCTTTGATTGATATGCATATCAGTCAATTTGATTCAAATCTGTTATGCATTAAAGAGGGATTTAAACATGCATATCAATTTGAGATCTTGGTTAGGAAAGTTTCGATTGTACATTCAAAAATTGTTTTAAAACCTTTCTATATTTTTCTTAATTAATTATTAAGAAAAGATTTGATTGAGGGGGAGAGTTTCTCCCCTATAAAAGGTTTCTAAACGAAAGTTAGTGTTGGGGTTTTTAATTGCATAAAATTGCTCTACATTGGTTTATTAGAGTTGTTCATATTGTTTTTCTGAAAAACCCTCTTTATGTGTTTCATGTATTCCATTGCAAAATCATTCATATTTATTCTCAAGATCGTGATTTAAATTGATAGCAAGAAAAGTTGAAGATTGAGTATCTTGAATATTGTACTAGGAATTAGAACAGTTGTAAAACAAGTTAGCATGTGTTGCTAAGTGATAGTGTTGTTAAGAACAACACGACTTGTATTCTGTAAACCCTAGTGATTCATATTGGATTGCATTTTCGTGTTGGCTACGTTAAAAGCCACGCAGTGAAGTTTCCTCAGTGGAGAGGTTTACACTGCGTTAGCAAATCTCCGTGTTATGTATCGCATTTCTTTTAAAATAAATTTCTATACATAACGGTACTTCAAATATTTGTTCCATCAGGTAATTACAATTGGCATCAGAGCGGGTTCTAGAAATTTCTAGTGATCCCAGAAAGATGGAACATTCACGTGATAGGGCTGCTGGCGGATCTATAAACAGTCCTCCATGGTTCGAGGGTGGATGTGAAAAATATACTCAGTGGAAAATCTACATGAAATCATATCTCTATGCTCAAGATGAACATGTGTGGAATATTGTAGAAAATGGTTGGACTATACCTATGGTAAAGGCGAAAGGAGAAAGCTCCTCCACTTCCACTCCCAAACCAAGGAAGGATTGGACTGATGAAGAAGTTCGTGATTTGCAAGCAGATTTCAAGGCTAAGAACAGTATTTTCACAGCCCTATCTGAACGAGAAAAATTGAGAATCAGTCACTGTGACACTGCCAAGCAAGCATGGGATCTTCTACAGACTACGTATGAAGGAAATAAGAAGGTACGTGCACAGAAACTGCAAGCACTGATATTTGAATTCGAAACCATGACTATGGGAGATGATGAAACCGTGGATGATTTTCATGGTAGAATTCTTAAAATCTCTGGTCAGTGTCGTAGTCTGGGAGCACCTTTTGATGAAGATAAGATAGTTAAAAAGATACTCAGGGCCCTGCCAGAAAAATTTCACTCAAAAGTCACTAGCATAGAGGACTCTTTTGACATTGACGAGTACCCACTCGATGAACTCATTGGAAATCTTAAAACCTATGAGATGAGGTTAAAACCTGAGAAGAAAAACAAGGGTGTAGCCTTCAAGGCAGTGAAAGGAACAGAAGATGAAGAGGAAACACAAGATCTAGCCCTACTGACAAAGGAATTCAAAAGATTTCTGAAAAGCAAGAACTCTTCTAGGAATTCGACTGTGCCTAGAAAAAATAATTATACCAGCAATGGTAGTTACAATGACTACAACAACAAGAGTGGAAAAGGGAACTTCAAAGGAAATCACTCAGGAAAACCTAAGTGCTATGAATGTGGTGGCTACGGTCACATCTCTACCGAGTGTGGAAATAGGAAGCATGAAAATAGCAACAACAAGTCTCTACTTTCAACTTGGAGTGATGATGAGTCTCAAGAAATTGAAAACGTAGCACTTGTATCATCGTTTCTACCTGATTCAGATAGTGACGAGTCTTTCTCTGCTGATGATGAAACAAATATCCGCTGCAGACAACTCTACAAAGCTTCAAAGGCAACCTTGCTAAAAAACTTGAGCTTGGAAAAAGAAGTTGATTTTCTGAGAACTGAGAAAGAAAAATTGGAGCAATTATTGGAATCAGCAAATTTACAAAGTGAAGCAGCAGATTTACAAGGTGACCAAGGATTATTGACTTGGAAGACTGAAAGAAATGAGCATCTCAACAAGATAAAACTGCTGGAACTGGACGTTAAAGGACAACGAGCATTAAACTTGGAACTGTTGGCTAAAAACGAGGCATTGCAAGAAGAGTTAAAATCGACTCAAGAAAGATTCACCAAATTTGATGTCAGCTCCATTGCCATGTCCAAATTACTCGAATCTGGAAAGGCTCCTCATGATACTTGTGGGTTAGGATACACTGGGGAAAATTCCAAATGTACCAAGTTCGTAAGAGCATCAAGACCAACTGTAGAAAAGGAAGAAATCTTCACTGATGATTCTGTCAAAAATGTGAAGGAAGGACAACCAAATCAAAACCTCCAGGTAAATCGTGACCAAGAGTCTCACACTGGTCAGAACAGGTACGCAAACCCTAGACCTTTTATCCCTACATGTCATCACTGTGGTAAGATAGGCCATATCAGACCTAGGTGTAATGGAAGATTTTCAAACTCACAGCACTCTCAAGAAAAATACACTGTTGAATCTCTAAGTTTTGAACTTAAAGAACAAAAAGAGCTCATCAACAAATTAACAGAAATTGTTTCGAAGAAAAACCTTCCAACTGACAAAAGAAAAGTTGTCTGGACCAAGAAAAATGAAAGTAAATGTCTTCAGTCTTATATTGATAAAACTGATCATACTTGTCTCTTTGCTTGTGCAAACAAAAATCGACAAAGATCTCACATTGAGGCATCTTGTTTAGTAGCCCTGACTGCATTAGCTGACAAAAGACGAGATTTCTGGTATGTTGACAGTGGCTACTCTAGACACATGACTGGAGACAAAACCTGGTTTACTTCTTTTGAAGATGAGAACACAACAGGATCAGTCACATTTGGAGATGGAAGAAAAGCAAATATCCTAGCGCAAGGTACAGTGAACACCCCAGGTATACCTAATCTCAAAAATGTGCTATTTGTTGAAGGCTTAACTGCAAATCTGATTAGCGTAAGCCATTTGGCTGACGACTATGAAGATGTATGGTTTAACAAACAGAGATGTTTAGTCTTAAATCAGAAAGGAGAAGGTATCATGGGAGGTAAGAGATCTGTTGATAACTGTTATCATATTCAAGCTAATGAATCTTCCAGCTTGCAGCCCTGTTTGTCTGTAAAAACTACAGAGGAAACCTTTGAACTCTGGCACAAAAAGATGGGACATGTAAACTATCAAGACTTGCTAAAATTATCCTCCAAGCAATGTGTCCGAGGCTTACCAAATTTAAAGGGCAAAACTGACAAGATATGTGGAGACTGCAAAATTGGAAAGCAAACCAAGGCTCCTCACAGGATGGTGAATTCTGCAACAACCACAACAGTCTTGGAACTTTTACACATGGATCTCATGGGACCAGCTCAATCTGAAAGCATTGGAGGTAAGAGCTACATGCTAGTAGTTGTAGATGATTTCTCAAGATACACCTGGGTAAATTTCTTAAAAGATAAGACGGAAACGTTTGAATCTTTTAAAAACTTGAGTCAAAAATTGATCATTGAAAAGAAGTCATCAAATACTAGCATAGTGAGGGTAAGATCGGATAATGGTACTGAATTTAAAAATGCCTCTTTCTCTAACTATTTTCATGAGCTTGGTGTGTCTCATGAGTTCTCAGCTCCAATCACTCCACAGCAAAATGGCATTGTGGAAAGGAAAAATAGGGTATTGCTGGACATGGCTCGAGTAATGTTGCATGCTGCAGGTTTAAGCACAAACTTTTGGGTTGAGGCTATCAGTACTGCTTGTTATACTATAAACAGAGTATTTTTCAGACCAGGTACTGATCAAACAGCTTATGAGCTGTGGAAAGGTAAAAAAAAACCAAATGTTGGATACTTTCATATTTTTGGCAGCCCTTGCTACATTTTACGTGATAGAGAGCATCTTGGAAAATTTGATGCTAGAAGTGACGATGGTGTATTCTTGGGATATTCTCTAAACAGTAGAGCTTATAGGGTTTACAATAAAAGAACCCGCGTTGTTATGGAATCCATTAATGTTTCTATTGATGATCAATGTGTAAAACAGGAAGAATCATATGCAGATCCATCACCCTCCTCTATCACACCACCAGAAATTGCAGAAGCCTCAACTGATGAAGAGGAAGAGGAGATCCCCGACAACATTTTTGAACCAGCTCCCATCCAAAGGAAAGGATTCAAACAAGTTCAAAAGGACCACTCCTCTCAAGATATCATCGGAAATCTGAAAGATGGATTGACAACAAGGAGAAAAGCTACAGCTCAGGTAAGTAATTCTGAGGTAAGTGAAAGAAATGTATTGCTATGCTTTATTACTGAAAATCTGCTAAGCATGAACATTATATCTCATTTTGGTTTTGTGTCTATTGTTGAACCAAAAAATATTAAGGCAGCTTTATTGGATGATAACTGGATTAGTGCCATGCAGGATGAGCTAAATCAATTTACTAGGAATCACTACACCAATTTTTCAATCAGACGACAGTTTTTCACTGTCGTCTGATTATATACTTTGCTGTTGTCTATCTCAATGCCGTCTGATACATGGATCAGACAATACCAAAAAACTGTCGTCTGATAAAGTTTACTACAACAGCGACTACTATGCTGTCTGTTGTCTGAACACTAAGAAAAACAACAGCGGCTTATATACTTACTGTTGTCTGAAGGCTGTGCCAGACAACAGGGGCTTATATGCTTGCTGTTGTCTGAAGGCTGTGCCAGACAACAAGGGCTTATATGCTTGCTGTTGTCTGAAGGCTTAGTCAGACAATATGTACTTGCAAATCCCATTGTCCATCCATTACTGATACTATAGATTTCTCCAAAAAACGGTTGTTTGTTGTTTTGCTGGACAATGACTTTCTCATTCTTTTAGTCCTTATAGTATTATAGTTAGATGGCTCATACAACAGTTTTTGTTAGGCATTTTGTGATGATCAATTATTGGACAATAGTTTTTAGCTGGATTGAATGGTCTGATAGACATTCAAAATGACATCACATCCAAAACACATTCATTTATGTTAAAATCTGATACATTCATCCATATATCCAACAAAGTCATTACATCAACAGAACTAGTTTTCAAACAAAATTTAGTAAAATGTTGAAACCAACAAAGTCTTGAAGAACACACTTTGTGATGACAATGAAGATGCCAGCAGAAGTTGCATCAACAACAGCCTTTACTTTCGCTGTCACTCCCATATGCCTTGATGCCTCTCCTTTATGTATGTATGAATGACGGGAAGTTAGATAAGCACTTTTTTCACCCAATGCCACCTGGTTGACTAAGAGTTCATTTTAAAACAAGCTAACAGAAAACTAATACAAATCTCTTAACAAGGCATGAAATGATCCAACAGGTATATGAACATCAGAATTCTAGTTTGATCTCACAATTTATTATAGCGTCAGTTTCAGAATCATCAACTCCCATGCCTGAAATGGAATTAAAGGTTTCAAAGGGGAGAGAGAGGGAGGGAGAGAGATCATTAAACAGAGCAAACATCTGGAGTTTGTTCTAATTGATGTTCTCTGTTCATTCTTCAAAACAGGCCATCACTGCTCAAAACAGGCCAGCTACCCCACCCTTTTACCACTGAAGCCATGGTGCAATGCACCTTTTCCTCATTCCCACTCCTGTATGAAAATATAAATAGCAGCCAATCATATGACCCTATATGATAGGCCATGCAGGCAACCATCTACAACAAGGAACTTATGCAAGCATGCAAGTAAGCAAAAAAATAATAAATAAACTCATAACTATGCCTCACATTAGCTAAAATATTTAAACTTCCTACACAGTAAGGGTAAGCAAAGAAATACGCCCAAAATTGTATAAACCTTTCCTCCTTTCCAGGTTGCCTGGCTACAATACATTCAGTACGTGAAATAATCAATTATGGTATAGAACTCTTGAGCTTTTCCCCCTTCTTTTGAGCAATTGGGATCAGTTGTATACGGCTCTTAGTTTATGACTAACGTACGTTTTACTTTGATTAAAATAACATGTACACGTTATCTCCTCCTTCACTCATTCAGAAAATACATTTAATCATGCGATGGCCATGCTACTAACTGTTCTTATTGTACATTAAGCTAAAAGTTGCATTTGAAATCAAATGCCACAGATCTACAACTATCATTTGCAAAGCTATAAAATACTAGGGGACGTGTTCACCATTTGAAAAAGGTGCAAGAGATCTCAGTATGAAGAACTTACAGTGCGTTGGCCAGGTATAATTCTAGAGACATGGCTTAGTTTAACATATTTCTCATCTTTGCCTGAGTACCATATCAGAACAGATTCATCCTGAAAGTGAAATGGAAAAATTCAAATCAAGGCTGAAGAAAAAAGAAATTCACAGCAAGAATAATGCCTACTACATCACAAGAAACTGCAACAACACAACTACCTCACAGAAAGCATAAGTATGAAATGGCTAACAGCTTTATAAAATGATCATGAAGGTGTAATAATTTTTAAAGACAGTGTAGCTCAGAATAAAAGAATTTCCCAAAAGATGGCCAGGTATACTAATGTACAAAGCATCCTAGATATAACAAATGAAAAGGCATATAAAACTATGAACCTCAAGCAGTATGGAGAGCATGTTTCGTGCTGTCCAAAATTTCTTACTGAAACAATGCCCAGTCTATCGGAGTCTGTAATACATCTGAGCACACATGTCCTCAAAAGCTCTACCCAATACCATGTCTTCATAAAGCTCCAATCCTTCCTCTCTTGTTATCAGCTAAATACACACAAATTCAAAAACCATAGTCTCAGACACTGTTCTTTTCATTATAAGAACATAAAATCTTCACAAACCACACTAGGAAAAAAGAACTCAAATGGGTACTTCTACATCCCTTTGAACTTAATTAGATGTATATAATGAAGTTTCCTTTACTTTAAACATACTCGAATCAAATTGATCTAAACAAGTTGTATTTTTCGATTAGACAAAGAACTCAGATGTGTACTTCTACATCTCTTTACACTTGATGAAATGTACACAATGAAGTTTGCTGGACTCTTAAACATAACACTCAAATCAAATCAAACTGAATGCACCCAAGTTGAATTTTTTATTGTAAATTTTGGACCAAACAACTTAAATCATGCTTGATTGAGTTCAATTCACAGCTCGTAAATCTCAGCTACCTAGCTCTTCAAAACCCAAAAATCTTTCTTCAACAGTGAAAAACCAAAATCCAATTCTCTCCTATTCCAACCATGCATGGCAAACCAAACCAAACCTTCCAAATAATTCAATCAAAAGAAATGAAATTTGAGGCAAAAGAATGATTACCAGATTGGTGGAAGCATTGGCCTTCTTCTCCTTGACAGCCTCGGAGACCGAAACCACCGCGGATCGGCGCTGCGCATTGGGCTTGGCAGCTACACAACCGGGTCGGATCTTGGAGAGATATATAGGCATACAAAAGGAGCTTGATATATTAATTATTATTATTTACGTACAAGACCCTTTGGTATAGATTAGGTTTCCAGCTTTCTGCACATTAAACAATATCAGAGTAAATTCTATAGCTTCAAGCACCATAGTTTCTTACTTTGTTTCACTTTAGAATTTACGCATACTTTGTGTAAGGAAGACAGAGCTGCAAGGGAATATGCAAAAACAAAATGAAACAAAAGTGAATATTTCGGTCCCAACACCAAATTATCGCGCAGAGCAACCTAATTTTCCATAAAGTAGAAGTTCCAACCAACTCACATTCTTTCCACACACACTCAAATGCATATATAACTCTTCTCTCACCCTTGTTGGGGTTGAGGTCGGAATTCAACCTCATTCCCATCTAGGGAAACCTGTGTCAACTAGGACCTTGGAAACCAGCTAACCATACTCATCTTATTAGGTGGCTGGCAATTTTACCATTCCAGGACAGGCACGTGCTGACCAAACTAACACAATAAAATAGCCTAGTTACTACAAAATAATCTGATGTTGTCTGAAAAAAAATGATATAAGAATCTTTACCTTGATGTTGCTGTCTTTAAAAGTTCTCATAATGTCATACAAGAGACCCTTGTGATCAGCACAATGGATCTGAAGTAATGTATGTGCTGGGCTCAATGAGTTGTCATATCAGGACTAAGAGCTTGAGAACTGATTTCTTTATCCAACAACTCACACCTAAATAGCTCTTCAGCTACTAATGGAGACAGAAAAGGAATGCCATGGTGGGGATCATACTCAGGACCTACCAACTGAAGTTCGCAACTGGTACACGACTCACCCAATACGGCTTGCAACTGTTTCAATGTCTTATCTTGCCACTCCTTTGTGTGCAGAAGATCCCTGAATTGAGAATTTAGCCCATATGAATCTTTATATGCAATAGCATCAACATTTTACATTAACTGACTTATTACACTACCAAGAATACCAAATCAAAGACAATAATTTTGACTAGATCCCAGTTATATTCCTAGTCTCTGAGCATAATGATATTTTATCCTTTAACAATTGGTCAGGAAAAAATTTAGTCAGTGGAGAAAAGTGGAAAGTTACAAGTTAGGAATTAATATCAGCTCAGAGAGAAAGAGGAAAATGGGTAAAATTAGAAACCGTGTCCCATATTGTTACATATAGACAAGCTAAGTATCTACGCTACTAACCTATGATGTCTAGCCAATTTTCCATCTAGAAACCATGTAAATGTGAGAAAACAAGCAAATTATCATACAGAATTTATGAAAACTTTCAGATATAGAAACAGAAAACGAATACCAATGCAAAACTCACATGTTATCTGTTATGAAGACCAGGTCCAAGACCCTGTCATCTGGTGTTGTTGTCACTTTCACCCTTTCAATCGAAAGCTCAAGATCAGACATAATTTCAGTGACATCTAAGACAAAGGAGTTGAGGCAACATAAGACTAGACCAAAGGGAGACAACTAAACAAAAATATTATTCGTTCCTGAAGAGGAAGTGGGAAATATTTCCCTTACCATGCAATAATCCATTATGGTCAGAGCAAAGAAACTTCAATAGATAAACTGCAGGGGGCAAGGAACATGTAGTCTGAGGGTAGAAGCAATACGGAACAGAACATGACGGGCACACGGATAGGAGCTGGTTCTCCAAATTCGACCATTTAACTGTTGTTGAGTTAGAATGAGGAACCACCCATAATTACGCATTAGAGCTAACCTTCCAAATACATATGACAGAATCTCATGGTGAGACTCAGATACCAGCTCGGGGTTTCCATACTTTCTTTCTCCCATATAGACAATGTAAACCTGGCATTACAAGTCACCAAAAACCAATGAAATTTTTTTAAAAAAAAAAAAACCATCATAGTAAATTTGACCATTAAAAAAGAAACAACATAATCAAAATAGTAAGAGTAGACTCACATTTGTGGAAGCAAAAGAAAGAACGAACCCATAACTCTGCAGAGCAAGAAGAAGCAAAAGGGTGACAACAATCCCTGGAGGAGGAGCCATATGAGTGAGTCCTTTAGTTAGCCTGAAACAATTACATGCACACACAGCTATCTTTGGGGTTCATTAAATTTTTGGACTGAAGGGTTGCTATGTGTTGTACTATGAAGAGTGAACTGTTCAAATTAGAAGCACAAATTGAGTCAAAATAAGAAAAAGGCTCAATCACCCACAAAACCAAATTCAAATCCCAAAACAACCCAGATAGATAAACCCAAAGTATCTTCATATGCAGCACCCGTAATTCTTTGGATCGAAATTCAAAACCAATCAACCAAATTTGAACATGGGACTTATTATTAAACCAAGCCCCAAATTATAAATCCAAGCGTATAATACCAAATCAATCAAAACAACATCAACAGATCCAAGCCAAAGAATCAAACCTCACCAAAAAGATGAACTGGCTATTGCTCGAAACTCCGGGAATCAAAGTCCCAAAGCAGTAGAGGGCTCTGCGAATCGAAGTAGCAGAGGGCGGATGGAAGCAGCAGAGATCGAAGCGGTGGTGGTCGACTGGAGAACACTGCGGTGGTGGTCGACTGGCGGTCACTGCGGTGGGATAGAGAGATGAAAGTACGATCAAACAGGCAGCAAAGAGAGGTTCTCAGAGAGAGAGAGAGAGAGAGAAAGGAAGGCTGAGGACTGAGGGCAGATGTGATTTTGAGAAAGAGAGGTGGGAGCTCGGGTGTTTTGGTCGAATGGAGAGGGAGGTAGTTTTGTTGAGCGGAAGAGAGAGAAAGCTGAGAGGGAGAGTGGGAGAGATAGATGACTAGTGAGATCGGGGAGATGAAGAGTGATTTTAAGAGAGAGAAGCGCGAGCTCGGGTTTTGGCCGAATGGTGGGAAGTGAAAAATTGAAAATTTGGCCGAGTCAATTAAAAAGGGCGCAAAGCATCTATTGAACCCTAAAACTCAACTCAGACAACAGCAATTTCAGTATATTGTCTGAAAGAGAGTTGCACAATAGACAACTGAAAAACTGTTGTGTGAATTAAAACAATCAGACGACATCTTTTTCAACCATTGTATTAATGGTAATTGCACAACAGAGAAATAATAACTGTTGTCTGATTAAAAACAATCAGACAACATCTTTTATCAACCATTGTATAGATGAACCTTGGACAACATCACGTAACAACTGTTGTCTGAATTGACTCATTCAGACAACATCAAAAAAATCAACCATTGTCTGAAATGCTTTTGCACAAGAGCCAAGAAAAAACTGTTGTTGGATTAGAAAACTTAGACGACAGAATATTTCTTGCTGTCGTCTGATTATTTCAGACAACAGTTAAAATGTTTGCTTTCGTCTGATATGTGTCGTCTGATTGAAAAATTGGTGTAGTGAATGATGTGTGGTACCTGGTACCTCGACCTAGTAAATGCAATGTTATAGGAACTAAGTGGATTTTCAGAAACAAAAGTGATGAAAGAGGGAATGTGGTTAGAAACAAAGCTCGACTAGTAGCTCAAGGATACTCTCAGATTGAAGGTCTTGACTTTGACGAGACATTTGCTCCTGTGGCTAGATTAGAATCAGTTAGATTACTCCTTTCCATAGCTTGTCATCTTAGGTTCAAATTGTTTCAAATGGATGTCAAAACTGCTTTTCTAAATGGGAACCTTCAGGAAGAAGTTTATGTGGAACAACCACCAGGTTTCCAAGATCCACATAACTTAGATCATGTCTACCGTCTCAAGAAGGCTCTGTATGGGCTAAAGCAGGCTCCCCGAGCCTGGTATGAGAGGCTCTCCACTCATCTTGTGGGAAAAGGGTATGCTAGAGGGTCTATTGATAAAACATTGTTTGTAAAACGAACCAAAAATGATATTATCATTGCCCAAGTGTATGTTGATGACATTGTTTTTGGTTCCACTTCTAGATATCTTGTCAAAGAGTTCCAATCTATCATGGAAAGTGAGTTTGAAATGAGTATGTGTGGTGAACTAACTTTCTTTCTTGGACTGCAAGTAACGCAGATGGACACTGGTTTATTTCTCTCTCAAACAAAATACGCTGAAAATCTAATCAAGAAATTTGGTCTTGAATCTAAGAAGACAGTGAGCAATCCCATGAGTACCACTATTAAGCTGAGCGAAGACCAGGATGGGAAATCAGTTGATCACACACTATATCGCAGTATGATAGGTAGTTTACTCTATCTCACTGCCAGCAGACCTGACATATCTTACAGTGTAGGAGTGTGCACACGCTTTCAAGCTAATCCTAAAGAATCACACTTAGAAGCTGTCAAGAGAATCATTCGCTATATATCAGGTACAGTTAACTGTGGGATTTTCTATACCTTTGATACTAACGTGGAAATTGCAGGATATTCTGACGCTGACTGGGGTGGAAACTTAAAGGATAGAAAAAGTACTTCAGGGGGATGTTTCTTCATTGGCAACAATCTGGTTGCCTGGCATAGCAAGAAACAAAATTGCATCTCTCTCTCTACTGCAGAAGCTGAGTATGTTGCAGCTGGGAGTTGTTGCACGCAAATGCTTTGGATGAAACAAATGCTTCATGATTATGGCATTCCTCAAGGTACGTTATCTATCTTTTGTGACAACACTAGTGCTATCAACATCACCAAGAATCCTGTTCAACACTCTAGAACAAAGCACATTGATCTTCGATATCATTTTATTAGGGATTTGGTTGAACAAAACATACTTGAGTTAAGCTTTGTGCCCACTGAAAATCAACTTGCTGATTTATTCACTAAGCCTCTTGACACTGCTAGGTTTGAGATGTTGAGAAATGCCCTAGGGATATGTTCTAAGCATTAAGGCACAAGAATGACTGTCCACTATTGATTGAGAAAATTGTGATCCTAGTATCCTTTGACCACAGTCACTAGTGAAATGTACATATTTCCAGCTATGTCTCCTTTGTTGCCATGCCTTATTCTGGACAAATAAAATTGTGTACTCATGTTTAGCTCCTGTATCCCGTAACCCTCCTATGCACTTTCACTTATAGCCTATGTGGTGGCATGCTGTGTGTTTCCTGTCACAAGAGATTCGGTGAAGTAGAAGAACTACTTAAAATGCTGAAATGATTCATTCCCTCTTCTCCAAGTAATCAGGTCCTAGTTGTGGTGAACTTTCTAGGGTTTGTAGGAAACGAGAATGGATAACTATATCTCATCTCTCCGAGTAATCAGGCCTTAGTTGTGGTGAACTTTCTAAGGTTTGCAAGAAACGAGTTGGTGAGTGATCTTTGCACATAAAATAAAATATTGCTGACAACAACTCGAGACTCTCTCCATGGAGCATCCTTGTTATGTTTAGTACCCTAAGAACATCTGTTCTGGGAGTTGCTGAGAAGATTCTTGTTACATGAGTTCAAATTGTCACAAAATAAAAGAGGTCAATGACTCAAATTAAATCCGTGCTTGGGAACAATGTTTCCTACTCCTTCTAAGGAGATATCATGAGCTTGGTGTACATGGTTAGTTCACCTACTTCACTCCTTCTCTCTGTCACTAAACTTATTTCTAAGCCCCACATACTGGTTATACTCACTTTTATCACAGCGTTATTCCCTAAGGTCTGACTATGAGTACCAATTCTTTTTGTTGATAGAATACATCATGCTTCGTACTCTGAACTATGTTCCTTTCACTACGTGATTTGTGCTTTCTGTGATTGAACTATGCTATATTTTCTCTCTTCAATATGACAAATGCATTCATTGCCTTGATACTTAGCAAAGGAAACGATCATGTGATATAATTGCAGATTATGGGAATATTTTTGTCTCTTCGTTTCCTTTCCTTGCTTACCATCTGGTTGCACTTAAATTCCTTATTGATTAAGCCTAAGTTGAGGGGGAGAAGTAAGTTGCATGCGTGTATCTCGGAAAACTAATTGTCATAATTCCTCTCCCCATTTGAAACGCTATCCCAACCGGTGTAACCTTTGGTTTTCTAACCCTACTGGTTCAATATATATAGCCTCTCTTGTCTCCCTCGGATTTTACTCTTGGTTGTCTCTGTGTGCAGGTTCTTTCACAAACTGTTCTCTCACCATGGTTCGCACAAAGCAAACAACTCGACTTGGTGGACATCGCCGCCTGCCTCCTCCAGAGGAAGGCCGTCAGGCCGCTGCCCGAGCCGGTATTCTCCATCCCGGCATGCAACGTGAACGCAGTCGGAGGCCCCCTCTTCGCCTCTTCTCTTTTGGTGCCTCTTCTGCTATTCCTCCTCCTCCTGTCTCTCTGGATAGTCTCCGTGACCAGATCTTGGTGGCTGACTGGCGAATTGCCTGCCTTACTACGGACATGGATGACATGCATTCCCTTCTAGTTCGTACTCGACATGCTCTGACCACACTCACACAGGAGATCCGGAACATGCAGCGTCACCCTCCCTGGTTTGACGCTCCCCGTCCTTCCAATGTCAGGCCGGAACCTCTTACACCGGAGGAGAGCTCCGCTTCCATGGATGACGAGGAGTTTCTGGACAACGTCACCAAGCTTTGTGAGGAATTTGATGTGCCTTCCCATTCAAAGGGGGAGAAGTAACTTTTTTTAATTTTTCTGCTTTTTATGATCTCTGCAGTTTAATTTCTATCAAACAATATTTATTTTTGCTTGTTGGGTTGTAAGTGCATAAGCACAGATATTTTTGGATGCTTTTTATTATTAAGTAACTTTATCTTCGCAACTTGGACAGGAAAAAGATGGAAACTGATTCCTTTTTCCAAGTAGCATTTTTTTGTTCACATTATATGTATGTCTGTTTAAATTCTAACATGCAGGAACATCAAGAAGAAAAATTGTCATGTGTTGAATGGGATTGCCCAAAGGGGGAGATTGTAAGTATTTTGGGCTATTCACCATTCAATACATGATTTCCCCTTGTCACAAGGAAACCGGAGCATTAAGGAAACAAAGAGAAAAGATCAAAGGATCGGATCTTGAAGACATTAGGACCAATTAAGTCATTGATCTTGAGTTTAATATGTTTTGATTCCATATCTTTTTTATGCTCTTTGATTGATATACATATTAGTCAATTTGATTCAAATCTGTTATGCATTAAAGAGGGATTTAAACATGCATATCAATTTGAGATCTTGGTTAGGAAAGTTTCGATTGTACATTCAAAAATTGTTTTAAAACCTTTCTATATTTTTCTTAATTAATTATTAAGAAAAGATTTGATTGAGGGGGAGAGTTTCTCCCCTATAAAAGGTTTCTAAACGAAAGTTAGTGTTGGGGTTTTTAATTGCATAAAATTGCTCTACATTGGTTTATTAGAGTTGTTCATATTGTTTTTCTGAAAAACCCTCTTTATGTGTTTCATGTATTCCATTGCAAAATCATTCATATTTATTCTCAAGATCGTGATTTAAATTGATAGCAAGAAAAGTTGAAGATTGAGTATCTTGAATATTGTACTAGGAATTAGAACAGTTGTAAAACAAGTTAGCATGTGTTGCTAAGTGATAGTGTTGTTAAGAACAACACTACTTGTATTCTGTAAACCCTAGTGATTCATATTGGATTGCATTTTCGTGTTGGCTACGTTAAAAGCCACGCAGTGAAGTTTCCTCAGTGGAGAGGTTTACACTGCGTTAGCAAATCTCCGTGTTATGTATCGCATTTCTTTTAAAATAAATTTCTATACATAGGCCTCATCAAAAAGCCCGCGGATCAAGTGGGCCGATGGAGGCCCGCCGGCCCTGAGGGCTTTTAGCCTGGCCCGGCCCGTCAAAAAACCCGCAAAAGCCCGCCTCGGTGGGCCGAGGGCCGGCCCGCCAAAAGCCCGCAAAAACCCGGCCCGGCCCGTAGGCCCGACCCGTAAAAGCCCGTAAAATATTATATATATATATATATATGTAGATATGTGTGTGTGTTTATAAATATATATATATATATATATATATGTGTGTGTGTGTTATATATATATATATATATATGTGTGTGTGTTTATAAATATATATATATATATATATATATATATATATATACACACACATATAGATATATATTTGTGTGTGTTTATATAGATATATATATTTTGAATATATATATGTGTGTGTGTTTATATATATATATATATATATATATATATATCATATATGTGTGTGCGTGTTTATATATATATATATATATATATATTTGTGTGTGTTTATATATATATATATATATATATATATATATATATATATATATATATATATATATATATTTGTGTGTGTTTATATATATATATATAGAGAGAGTTTATATATATATATATATATATATATATATATATGTATATATATGTGTGTGTGTGTGTTATAATTTATATATATGTGTGGAAGTTCTTATACTTCTATATAAAATATGTGCATATATATATTCTAAATATCGGTTGACCAATTCGATCGGATTCGAAAATATGGTGAAATTGGCTAAATTTTTTACCATACTCATAATTTATTGTAATAAACTCATCTAACGGTCGGTTTTTCCATTTTCTTTGAATTGATAGGGGTTGCTCTTTGGAGTGTATGATATATAAATATAGGTTTATAAGAGTAACTACGTTTGACCTAGTTGATCGAATTCGAAACGAGAACCAAATTAGCTGGATTTTCTACAACCACCATAAAACATTACAATCTCTCCATCGAGCGGTTGGTTTCTCCGAATTCATTTTCCACTTCATGGTTGCTTTAGAATGAACCTAAACAATTTAAATGTAATGTATAAGTCATACAACTTTAGGAAGAAAATTGGTATAGGCCAATGTGTTTGTAATTAAAATTAATTTTTTTTATCTTATGTCCACGCACATCCATCGATGGAATATATACAAACGTGATGTGAAAAACTAAGCACGTTTCGCGGTTGTCACGCCATCGGTCAACCAAGAAAACATATAAGTGACTACGATTGACCAATCCGATCGGATTCGAAAATATGGTGAAATTGGCTAAATTTTTTACCACACTCATAATTTATTGTAATACACTCATCCAACTGTCGGTTTTTTCATTTTCTTTGAATTGATAGGGGTTGCTCTTTGGAGTGTATGATATATAAATATAGGTTTATAAGAGTAACTACGTTTGACCTAGTTGATCGAATTCGAAACGAGAACCAAATTGGCTGGATTTTCTACAACCACCATAAAACATTACAATCTCTCCATCGAGCGGTTGGTTTCTCCGAATTCATTTTCCACTTCATGGTTGCTTTAGAATGAATCTAAACAATTTAAATGTAATGTATAAGTCATACAACTTTAGGAAGAAAATTGGTATAGGCCAATGTGTTTGTAATTAAAATTAATTTTTTTTATCTTATGTCCACGCACATCCATCGATGGAATATATACAAACGTGATGTGAAAAAATAAGCACGTTTCGCGGTTGTCACGCCATCGGTCAACCAAGAAAACATATAAGTGACTACGATTGACCAATCCGATCGGATTCGAAAATATGGTGAAATTGGCTAAATTTTTTACCACACTCATAATTTATTGTAATACACTCATCCAACGGTCGGTTTTTTCATTTTCTTTGAATTGATAGGGGTTGCTCTTTGGAGTGTATGATATATAAATATAGATTTATATTTAAATTATGTAAAATTATATATATGTTTTTAGAAAACTGTGAAGTTACCGTTTTCTAATCCTACCGTTGGATCCGTCCGTTTTCTAATCCTACCGTTGGATACCAGCTGGCAGCTGTGAGACAACGACCTAAAGTCCTAAACGGCTAAACCTAAAACTGATCACTTTCTCTGTTTCTCATTTCTCAAGCAGTCAAGCCTCAGCCTCCTCTGACTCCTCTCGACGACTCAGACTCTCAGAGTCTCAGTCTCTCAGATCTAAACGACCTAAACGGCTAAACCTCCATAGCTCCTCACTCCTCACTTCCTCAGCCTCTCAGATCTAAACGACCTAAACCTCCATACCTGATCAGCCTCCTCTCGACGGCGAGCTCCATACCTCCTCACGCCTCCTCTCGACGGCTCAGACTCTCAGAGTCTCAGTCTCTCAGATCTAAACGACCTAAACGGCTAAACCTCCATAGCTCCTCACTCCTCACTTCCTCAGCCTCTCAGATCTAAACGACCTAAACCTCCATACCTGATCAGCCTCCTCTCGACGGCGAGCTCCATACCTCCTCACGCCTCCTCTCGACGACTCAGAGTCTCAGATCTCGACCTAAACCTCCATAGCTCCTCAGCCTCCTCTCCGACCTCTCGACCTAAACCTCCATACCTCCTCTCGACCTAAACCTCCATAGCTCCATCGACTCACTTTCTCAGCCACGACTCAGGGACAGTGAAAGAGAGATTGGAGAAGGTCGAGAACGGGATCTGATGATTCTGATCTAGCGTGTTCCACTCCGGCTGGATATCCACCAACGATTTGAACACGGCGGCTTCACGGTGAGTTGGATCTGGTCATGTTGTAAAGCCGGTCACGGCGAGCTCCTCTCCTTCTCATCTCACGATTTGAACACGGCGGCTTCACGGTGAGGGGATAATCTGAGAGCAAAGATTTGATTGAGCAGGTACTGGTTTTGTTGATGTCTTTGGTCTCTGGTTTTGTTTCACATGCGTGCAACATGATTCTTTGTTTGAAGTGGTTTTTGTTTTGTGTTGTTAAGATTATAAGGAGTTATATGTGTGTGAACTGTGAAGTTACCAGTTCTTGATGCAGCTGGGTGCCTGGGTCTGATATATACCACAAAAAAATAAAAATAAATAAATAATCTGAGACATCCTTGGCATATACATATTCGGATAATTTGTCTAATATTGTCAGTTGCCACTTTCGGTAATCGATACTAAAAGTGATGCACTTATGAATCAAGAATTTGATTGTGCAATTTGTTTTTACTATGTGCCTGACAATAAAGAATTTGATTGTGCAATTTATTTTTACTCTTGTTTTGATAACGATCTCTTACATTGCAGGATGAGTAAGAGCAAACAAAGGAATGGACAGTAGCATCTCTGCGAATAAGTTTTAGCTTGCTCATTCAAAACTCTCAAGTAATATCTTAACTTTGTTTATTTCCAGCTAGAAATGGATGATATTAATGCTGATAACTTGACAGAAGCCGGAGCTTCATCTATTTCTGCATCTTCTAAGAAAACTAGATTCACTAGTAATGTTTGGGAGTTTTTTTGAAAGGGTTCAAGTATTAGACTATGGAAGTATGGTACCAAAAAATAAATGTGGGGTTTGTAAGGCATTGCTTAGAGGTGGTGCGAGTGCTGGTACTAGTCATTTAAGAAGGCATTTACAAATTCATGAAAAAGGGCAGAAAAGATTAGGTCCTGATAGTTCTGGAAATATCAGTAGTTTTGCTTACGATAAGAATGTTGCACGTAGAGAACTTGTTGATTATGTTATTAGAGCTGAACTGCCTTTTACTTTTGTTGAAAAACATGATTTTAAAGGAATGATTCGTCGAGGATTTTGTCCTCAATATGTAGGAATTTCAGCCTCAACATGTAAAAGAGATGTGATGAAGAAATTTACTAAGGGCAAAAATGAGCTTTTGAGTCTTTTTGAAAAGTTTAAAGGAAAAATTTGTTTGACATCCGATGTTTGGTCATCGCGTCAAAAAATGGGTTACATGTCACTTACTGCACATTTTATTGATAACACTTGGTCTTTAAATAAAAGAATAATATGCTTTAAGATGATTGAGTACCCTCACACGGGAGAGTCACTTGCAAATCATATATTTGAAGAATTGTTGTCTTGGCGCATTCATGATAAAATATTTTCCATCTCTTTAGACAATGCTTCAAATAATGATGTGGCTGCATTTGTTCTTCCCACTTATCTTATGCTTGAGGAAGTGCCTAAAAGATTGTTTCATGTACGTTGTTGTGCTCATATTTTGAATTTGATTGTGCAAGATGGTTTACATATTTTAGGTCCATCTATTGATAAAATAATCAATGTTGTTCGAAGCATGAATTCTTCTAATAAGAGACATGAACTGTGGGTGCGTTGTTGTAAGGATTTTGATTTGCCAAAAAAAAATATTGACAATGATGTGCCTCATAGATGGAATTCTACTTATGAACTTTTAGACCTAGCAATAAAGTATAAGGGGCCGTTGAATAGGTATGCTCAAAAGGTGAATGAAAATAGGTCTTGCAATTTAGATGTTCCATCGGAACAAGATTGGTCAATTGCATTTCTAGTTAATGGCTTTTTGGGGATTTTTGCATCCTCAACTAAGATATTTTCTGGTGTCTATTATCCTACATCATGTCGTGTTATTAATTGCTTGATAGATATCCATGAAGCATTTGTGGCATATTCTGATTTTTCTGTCTTTAAAGATGCATTGGCTGCAATGAAGGACAAATTTGATAAGTATTGGGGTACATTTCCCAAAGCTTTCTGTTTTGCTACAATTTTCGATCCTAGATTTAAGTTATTTGCTCTTGGAGAATGGCTAAAATGCATGGGTATTGGTCAGCTTGATGTTGATACAAAATTGTTAGAGTTAAGAACCGAATTGCAAGCTCTTTATGAAACATATAAGAAGAATATTGTGTCTAATGTAGCACCTAGGCAATCTGAAAATTTAGCTTCTTCGACCTCGAGTTTATCTCCAGGTTCTATAGCATTGCCTATTGTTGGTAATTTCTCAATGCAAAGTTTGAAAAGGGCAAAGGTATCATCTTCTCATACTTCAACTACGAGTTCTAATGATTTACAAATGTATTATGATTTACCAACTATTGAAGTTGATGATGATAATCAATTTAGTGTCTTGTCTTGGTGGAAATCAAATGAATCATTATACCCTGTGGTTTCTCTCATGGCTAGAGATTTGCTAACAATTCCAGCTTCTACTGTAGCTTCGGAGTCATGTTTTAGTGCAGGAGGTAGGATTGTATCCGAGAGAAGGGCTAGCTTGAGTCCAAATACAATAGAGGCATTGATTTGCTTGAAGGATTGGAGTTTAGCAAAATCAAGGATGCAAGAGGCTCAGCGTGAAATGCAGCTAGCTGAAGAAAGGAGGCTCATTAGGGAAGGACGACCAGATTGGATGGAAAATAGTGAAGATGAAGCTGGAAATGAAGCTGAAAATGAATCTGATAATGATTCTGAAAATGAGTCCCATGAACAGGTATATTGTTTTGGCTACTTCATTGCTTCTATTTTTTTATTTTCAGTTTAGCAAAACATGTTTTCTGGTTTTTTAATTCTTTATTTAAATGGGTAGGTACCAAGATCAGCTGAATCCCATGAGTTATCAACCAATCTGCAGCCTTAAATTTTCAACTTTTCAAGGTCAGTAAGTTGCAGTTTGCAGACTTGCAGTTTATGTGGCAAAAAGTAATTGGATCCTTAACAATTCTTAGGATGCTTTTACATACAAACTTTATCTGAAGTTAGACTATAGTGGGTAGTTTTAAAGCTTGAATTGGTTCATTTGAAACTGTGAGTTGCTTGCTTTTACTAAAACTTGCAGATTAGATATTTGTAATAAGCATGTTCAACTTTATGCCCAAGTAGAAATAAAACTGGAGTTTTGGTTATTCTGTGTAGTCCGTGCATTACAAATAAGTGGCTCATTTCAAGAATTCTTTGCAGGGCTGTACCAATTAGGCCATTATGCAGGGCTGCAGGCAGATTCTAAGTGTGAGGCTGTGAGCCTCATTGATACAAAGTCTGAATGGAAGACAATATGCCTAATTAGATAAACTCAGAGAAATTGTATTAATAATTTGCTTTCGTTCTAAGTTGTAAATTGGGATACTTTCTATTCTGTCTTATTATTTCAGTACATTAAAACGGGCGTGGGGATGAGCCTCCTAGTTCGGCTAGGTTCCAAACCCCTTAAAACTTTAAAAGGAAAAAAATAGCATCCTTAACATTTTGGGTCCAAACACCTGAGATGTATCCATTTCTGCTTTAAGACCTTATCAATTAGTTGAATGAGGTTGAGTAAAATTAGTTGCTGTGGACGAGGCTAAATATTGCACAATAAAATGGTCGTAGACTCGCATTATAGAAAAGCCCGGCCCGGCCCGTAAAAAGGTGGGCTACCCGGCCCGGCCCGTAAAAGCCCGCAAGGCCCGCCTTATATGGACGGGCTTGGATCCGTTGATTTACAATGAAGCCCGGCTCGGCCCGGCCCGTGACTATTTAAAAATGTAATTAGGCCCGGCCCGGCCCGTTGACGAGGCCTATCTATACATAACGGTACTTCAAATATTTGTTCCATCAAGTAATTACAGAGTGATTTCAAGAAAGACTTTTGTGAAGCATATATACTTTCAGTTTTGAAAATCAGCATTTTTAATTCCCCCAAAAAACCAAAACAGGAGATTAAAAATTTATATGAAGAGCTCATTATACACTGCCACAACAATCGCATTTTGTGCACCATGCGTAATAGATATTATAGCATAGTCAATGAGAAAATGTAATGCCAAGATAAAATCCAACTATTTTGTTTACATATAATTTATGGTTGTAAAGTTGCATCTTAATATATGCTACTTTATACAAATCGGATTACTCTGTTATGTACATTGAGAGGCTGAGAGCACATAATACTTTTCATATAAATATAGATATTAATGCAGTTAACTAGTATTTGGAAAAATATTGAAATGGTATTTATCATTGACATGTTGTGCACCTTAAACATCTTTTGTAAACAAGGTCAGAATATAGTAGCAAATCAGTATGCTGGTTTATATATATGTTTTGAATATTAACTTACTTTCCTTGGTTACCAGTATTACTAGACTTCGATTCATAATGTGTTTTAGGTGGAGACAAAACGTCCCCGGAGGTGATATTGTAAATAAAAGTTGACAAGTTAGAGTTACAATGGAGGAATCAGAGGTTCTCTCGGACATGTACGTTTACCCTGCAACCCTATGGTCTTTTCTTTTTTGGTCTGGCTCTGCAACCCTATACTCAATATAAGGCTTTTCAAAACAAGTCAGTTATCACAAGAAAAAGAAGAAAATGAAATACCAGAACAATGGGTAAGAAATTGAGATTTGATTGATATAACAACAAAAGTCCTTTGAATTTTCATTGAATTAACATAAAATTTACATACAACCCTGCACAAAGCAGTACATTTACAAATTAAACTCTCATGAATCTCTCATTCACTGATTTAGCCCATACTAACACCCATGATCAGTAGTCTAGCTACCATGTTAAGTCGTTGCAGTCCAAGAATTGATCACTGGATACAAAGCTGAAGTTGTTGTCTTCGCCTAACTGTTGTTGAAATTCAGTGGATAGGAAACTCAAGAAGCTATTGTCTTCATATGAATGTTTCTGAGACTCATTCGACTCCAAGTGTGGAAGAGGATCCTGATCATTTAGAGGACTTGGTGCAAGAAGTTCCTCCATAAAAAACAGAGGCTCATCAGGATATAACTCAGGATAGAGATAATCTTCATCAACAGCTTGCAGCAGCTGATGATCTTGACTCTCAGAATTGGTCTCCTCTTCCAGATGATCACAGATGGTGAATTGTTGTTCCTCACAAGTCTCAGCCTTTTCCGATCTCACTGCCTTGGTTTTGCTCGCTTGATTATCAACAATCCTCTTCCTCTTCTTACCATTGGTCTGAGCACTACTAGTAGTAGCTGTTGATGTTGATGGTCGGGCTTTTCTTGGGTTCTTCTTCAAGGTGCACAACACCAAGACATCAGTGGCACCCGCAGCGCAGCGATCGCCGCCTTCCCGACGCCGGAGGAGGGACGTCCGCACTTTTTCTGGGTTGCAGACGTCCTCTTCAGAACCTTCCCGTATATATATATATATATCTATTTTGTACTTGAAAAAACATCTATGTAGTTCTCATAAGTTCATAACTATATTACTCGTAGTTTCCAAAAACAATCTCCAGGTACTCTTGATCGTGCCAATTCCATTCATGTTTTAGGTTATCCTTTCAAACAATCGAGCAAAAGTGAAAACATTTAATCATCTAACTATGATTAAACAATTATAATTCTTTCAAAAGAAAAAAAAAGAAAAAAAAGAACACTGAAAATATTATGGTAGTAACCAGATGGCTTCCAAAATACTGTTTTCTTTTTGCCTAGTGTCCCTACCATCCCCCGAATACTGATTTCTCATTAATAAGGTACTGCAGAATTGTTTTTGATACGAATAAGGTATTGCAACAGCTCTATAACACACTCTTCGTTTCAACAAATTCTCCTACAAAATTTATTTATTAATCATGCAAGTCTACTCAAGAGAGGTCTGAGCTTTCCTGCTTATTTTTAAGAAACTGGACAACTATTATATGTATGTGCATTTATTTCTCTGAATTAGGGAAGAATATGTACAGAACACTATATAGGCATCTGTTTCTCTGTGCATGTCTGCATGATCAGAATTAATTTTTTCTTCTGTTTTTTTAAGGTTTTCTTTTTCATTTGCTTCATTCAGAGCTTGACTTATCTCAATTTAATTATACGAACATCTTTTTCTAAAAAAATGCAAAAACAACAAAACAAAAAGCAAGAAATTTGAACCACCATAAGCCTTCCTTCCAAGTTGGTGAACGACATGCCCTAATGCGTCTCCTTTTCTTCTTCCACCCCAATTTTCCTCCATTCAATTTTGATTCTTTTTTATCAAGATGAAATCAGGGTTAAAATGATTAAAATCCACTTTATTGATTTATGCTTCTTTTTTTTTAATTTTTTTTTTATAACGTTGGTCACATCCTCACAACAAAAGATTGAAAGATCTAAACCTACCTCTTCGGAGCAAAATTAGACATGGCACCAAAACACATAAAGATTGGCGTAGTCATCCAACTCTTCATGGTGGCTGGCGGCGCTCAACTCTCCTACATAACTGTTGCACCACAATATTTTCATCAACAGAGTTTAAATTTTTTTTACATCAGACAGAAATCACAAAATGGTACCTAACTTTCAAAAGTGATAAAAACGTCAAGACTTTCAAAAATGACCAATTTGGTGCCTCCCTCTATTTTCCATTAGTTGTTTGTTAAAAATAAAAATGCATAAGACTTTTCACTTATTTTTTAATTTTATCCTCTATTTTTTTTTCCTTCTTCCATCTCAATCCAATCCTCTTCCTTTGAAATATCACACTCTCTTTTAAAGCGCTAGGCTGGATGTAATAACATGTTTAAGTGGTTAAACATGTTACGTGTTCTAAGTAGCTAGACGATAACAATTTTATACTCTAATTCTTTTTCTTCTTCTATCTCAATCCAATCCTCTTCTTTTGAACATCATACTGTCTTTTAGGATTTTAGCACCAGGCTGATGGAAAGTAATATGTATAGTTGAATGCATGCTATAACCCAATTATAACTCATCATTCTAGAGACCAGGAAATGAAAGGGAAAGATTCCAATTGACTACAAATTAGAAGTAACAACTAATCATCAATTCATTAATTTCAAGGCAAAATCGTTCCGGCCTTGATGCGTTCCGACCTTGATGACTAAAACCTCGTTCCGACCTTGAATCTTGATGACTAAAACCTCTCTTTCCCCCCAGACACACACGCACACAGGCACATGCCAAGACCGTTCCGACCGGGATCACTAAAACCCCTCTCCCTCCACACAGAGCCAGCAACTTTATCAAACTCCACTACGTACGACTCCTTTAGACCAAGAGTAGACTAGACTACACTAGCTCTCTCACTGTTTTCTCTCTGGGGGATCACTGAAACCTCTCTAACACCCCCCTTCTTCCCTCCCTCTCCCCCAATACAGAGGCACATGCTATTGGTTTTCTTTCTTCCTAAAACTGGCTGTGTGATAGGTAATTCCAATCCAGAAAAACACCAAGAAAAGTAGATCTATCATGAAAACTGCCTCATAGGTCTCATAACCACCAATGTCAAGCACCATCTAAAATAATTTTGATGAGATACAAGAGGAAAGAAAAAGTTTCAAATCGACATTATGATTTGGAATCAGAAAAGAAAATAGGCAACCCAAGTTAAAGTCACTATAACCAAACATTCAGCCCTTCCCTACGAAACTTAACACGCCGCCCTTTCTTTATTCATAAATTCTATTAGAATGACGGATGTAGGACGAGATTTCAGCCAATTTCAACAAAGAATCTCGAAAAGAAAGAAGTGTCTCTACATTAAGAAGAATGATTTGAATATTGGAAATTGGTATTCAAATAGGCTTCTTAATGATGAAATTAATCATAAATGACTCTTTTAGATATATCGGGATTTTCGAGCAAAATCTTGGTTGAGATTTCAATTACATATTTGCGTAATATTCTTTAGTATCTAAGATTTTATTTCCGATTTTTATTTAATCAGGTTTAATTAGGTTTCCTAGTTTTAGTCTACAATAAATTCTTCTTTTATGTTTTCTAGTTGTATTAGGTTTATGGCTTTATGCTATGTGCCCTATATAAGACACCTCTTAGATTGTAATTTTGATTCAAGTTATCAATAAAAAACCAAATATTAGAGAAGTTTCTCTATGTTTCTTACGGCTGTGCCCGTAATTGCTAGTGGATTCTAGCTCATCTCATATGGCTTTCGACGCTTGACGGAGCCTCTTACTATCGTGTTCACGCTTCCCGCATCATTTGGTATCAGAGCGGGTATCGCCCGCTCCTTAGCAGACAACGGTCCAAGGGAGAAGTTCACTACCGCCAACCTCAACGACGCTGGTCGTAAAGTATCTATCAAAGAAAGTTTCGTTGAAGAGGAACATGCCAAGGGATTCGCCCTAGGACAACCTCATCAATCCAAAAAAAAAAGAAAAGAAGAAGAAACATGGAACGTTGGATATTCACAACACCGGATTACAATGACTTGCGAACTACATGTATCATCAACGACAAGGTATGCTCGGTAATAACTGACAGTGGTCTACGAGAGAACTTTGTAGCAAACAAAGTTGTGGATTATTTTCAATTATCGACAGTGAAGCTGAGTGATCCATACTGGATTCCATTTGGGGAGGATGAATATGCACAAGTAACAGAGGTTTGTAAAGTTCCTGTCTCTATGGGAAAATTTTATAAAGAAGAGATTACTTGTCATGTGATTGACATGGACGACACTAATGTGCTTTTTGGAAGACCATGGCATGAAAGTGTCAATGGTGGTTATTGCAAGGACAACACATATTTATTTAGGTGGGATGCGCACAAAATTAAAATCAAGTCTAGAAGGAAGAACATCAAGAATGACCATCCTGAGATGTGTGAAAAGAAACATAAAGAAGCCACTTTTGAAGATTGAAGATAAACTTATTAAAGACAAGGAAGCTGATTCATTCATCACATCGATATCCATGTCATGCATGCTTAATAGTGTTCAAGACCAACCCAAAGAGAAGTCAATGGTCATTCCTTTTCAAGTGGAGGAGTTCAAGTTTCAAGATGCTTATTCTAAACTTGTCTACGGTATTGGATTCATGGTGATTCCTTTTAATTTCGAGAATATTGAAGTTGATGGCTTATCATGTTTTATTCCTACTAATGATCGAGCTACATACAAGAGGAACTCGAGGTCGAGTTCTTTTCAAGTGGAGGAGACTGATATAGGACGAGATTTCAGCCAATTTCAACAAAGAATCTCGAAAAGAAAGAAGTGTCTCTATATTAAGAAGAATGATTTGAATATTGGAAATTGGTATTCAAATAGGCTTCTTAATGATGAAATTAATCATAAATTACTCTTTTGGATATATCGGGATTTTCGAGCAAAATCTTGGTTGGGATTCCAATTACATATTTGCATAATATTCTTTAGTATCTAAGATTTTATTTCCGATTTTTATTTAATTAGGTTTAATTAGGTTTCCTAGTTTTAGTCTACAATAAATTCTTCTTTTATGTTTTCTAGTTGTATTGGGTTTATGGCTTTATGTTATGTGCCCTATATAAGGCACCTCTTAGATTGTAATTTTGATTCAAGTTATCAATAAAAAACCAAATATTAGAGAAGTTTCTCTATGTTTCTTACGGCTGTGCCCGTAATTGCTAGTGGATTCTAGCTCATCTCATATGGCTTTCGACGCTTGACGGAGCCTCTTACTATCGTGTTCACGCTTCCCACATCAATGACCAATGATCATTCAACTATAGCACACACCAAAATGAAACAAGAAAAAGATTCGTCAATCTCACCATAGATATGGTGTGATATGTCCTTTGATGTTGGTGTAATTAATTTAACATCTCTAAATGCTGCACACACAAAAAACTAATCCAGCTTTAAAACACAGCTCCCAAGCGGTGCAAATTATCAACATTCTACTCTGCTGCATCTTGTATAGTAGCATGGAGGTTTTGTTACGACCTCTAGTTCAGCAGAACACCCACACAACTGAAATGTAATTACCGAGAGACACTAATCAAAATCAGTGAAAAATGAACACCCAAATGAACCTCAAATATTAAAATATATCAGAACAGCACTATAACACTCTTGAGTTATGTTACACTTTTCAGTACAACAAACTCTTCTATAAATTTATTATGATAAAACATTCAAGTCCGCTAAATAAAGGACCTACTCCTTTCTTATTTTTGAGAAACAGGAGAACTATTAATTGGATATCTTTTTGAAACTCACTTCTTAGTAATTAACTTACCAAGAATGAAATAGGTTTTTGGTATAGGAATAAGTAATGAAAATGTAAATATTTTAGAGTGTAATCCAAAAGATTTCATTGCATAACCACTATAAGTGTTTCAGTGGATGCACTGGGTCTCCTCACGGGAATGTTCAAGATGTGGAACCCCCACGTCATACTTTCGAAAGTTGGATTGGTTTAGTGTAATTATTGAATTATAAACGTGGTCAGGATAGGAGCTGCAATGCCATATTGGCCGTTCGGGCCCCAAGACCAGCCTTAGACCTAGGTGGGTTAGGCTTAGGAGTATATTTGAAGAAGAAAATAAAATTGTATTTCAAGTTTCATGTGGAGGCCTCATTTCAATTGTTCACCTCAGGCCTCAGGGCCAGCCTTATCAAGCCCCAAGCAAATTAGTGTTTGGGCGTATGAAGTTTTCAGGATACAACGATCAATCAAAAAAGAGGGTGTCAAAAAAAAAATTACATTGCATAATGAGAATAAAGTCCAAAGTTTAACACTTATTAACGTTGTACTACATGGAAACCCTTCTAATGAGGACCACTAAAATGAGAACTTTCTAACTAATGGTTTGGGAGACCTACTTTTCGATTACATTACGGCAAATAAACTGTTAGATGTTTATGCATGCATGAGTGTATCACTTCTGAATTTTGTTTTTTCCAAATTGCTAATCGTTAAGGTACCGAACTAGATCAAATCAATGTTACGGTACCAAAAATCAGTGGACAAACCAAATCTGTCAAACATGAACCGTTCATGTTCATAACTGACAAATCACGATTATGAATGTCTTAACGATTTTCAATTTGGTTGAAAAATTGCATAAATGATCTACACATAAATATTTAAACATCTAACGGTTGATTTGCGGAAATGTGATCGAAAAGTGGGTCTAACACAAAAATCCTTAACTAGTACTCATTTTAGTGGTCCTTACTAGAAAGGCTCTCTCTGCACTACATTACATTAAGAAATCCCAAAAATGAAGCCCAAAACAGTAAAAAGAAAATAAACAACCCAATCAAACCGGGTAGGGGTCATCATGAGCTGGGCAAGGGCCGGGGCTTAAATATGGTAACCCCTACCCGCCTGAAAGGCCCGAGCCAGAAGGACCGAAAGGGCCACATAGGGCCGAAATGGGCCTTAACTTGTTTAACAAAAAGAAATGCATTATTTTTTTCTCTCAAAATGTGGCTAAATGGTTATATAAGTAATACAAGGCTCATTGTTTTTTGGTGATCATATTTAATATATATATATATATATATATATTGGAATTAACTTATAAGTTATAACATTTATAAATATTAGTTAAGGTGGTTATATTCAAGGGAAAATGATAAAAAAGGTCATTTTGAAGTGCCTTATTATAATTTAAACACCACAAATGTCCCCATGATAATTAAGGTCACATGTTCACAACCTACCACTAGAGTTCAACTTAATTACAAAACCTGCCACCGTCAGTTTCATTGCCAGTTAACTGCAAATTTCCCAACTGTTTATCTTCTCCAAATTATAATTCCGAATTTCAAAGTTCCAAAACCGCTCAAACCTACTCCGTCTCATCTTCATCTCCGGCGGCCACATTCTGAGACACATACATTCTCCGACGACTGTTTTGCTCAACGGTGAAGCAGCGCCGACGCAAAACTACTTCACAGAAAAGCCCCAAATTTTAGGGATTCGAAGAATTGCAGAACTCGAATCGTCTACCTCGACCGGGTAATCTTTCAGTCTCGATTCTCAGAAACTTCTCTTACTTAATTTTGAGTCATTGATATAGTATTTAGTTTTGGAATTATAAGTCGAATATGATATAATTATTTCTGCATTTGATTCTGAAACAAAACAATTCGATTCCAAGTTTTGGTTTGAGTGAAGATTTAAAGCTTTTTTGAGTGGAGATGATCAATGACTGTCTTCAAATTTTAGTTTGATGCTGTAACATAGCCAGTGACATAGGTTACTGACTGGGTATCATTTGATTTTGGAGGGGCTCTGTTTCCATTTTGGTGTGAGTTGATACAGAGACATGGACAGTAACATAACCATTTATATGGAGATAATGACTATGTGTCATGCTGTTTAGGCTTTAGGCTTTACTTGAATGGAAATTCTGCTAGTGCAAATACATATTTTATAGGCTCAGATAATGAAACTGGCCAGTGAGGTCACTGGCCAGGTCGCTAGACAACTCAAAAGGCCAGATAAGTCACTGGAAAAGGCCAACTCATTGGCAACGTGTGTTAACCTCCTGTCAGTGATCATGTAACTGATCATGTAACTGGCCATGTAACTGGCCATGTAACTTACAATGTATATAACTGAACATGTAACTGATAATGTAACTGATCATGTAACTGGCCATGTAACTGGCCATGTAACTTACAATGTATGTAACTGAACATGTAACTGATCATGTAACTGACGTTGTAACTTACAACATATGTAACTGGCCAAGTAACTGATCATGTAACTGACGTTGTCATTGACATGAGCTGTAACTGACCATGTAACTGATCATGTAACTTACAATATATGTATCTGGCCAAGTAACTGACTACGTAACTGATTATGTAACTGCAAACTCAATGCTAACCTTCTTATTTTTTCAACAGAATTTAAACATCAGAAATGGCAAGAACAAAAAGAAAAGAAAGGGAACCAAGCGATGATGACGAAGACTACCAAGAGGTGGAATCAGAAGATGAAGAACACGATCGAACGATACACAGAAAGAAGAATTCGGAGAAGAGCTTGAAGAAATCAAAAAAAAGGAGACAGGAA
Source organism: Rosa rugosa (assembly GCF_958449725.1). NCBI lineage: Eukaryota > Viridiplantae > Streptophyta > Magnoliopsida > Rosales > Rosaceae > Rosa > Rosa rugosa. The sequence goes on from NC_084822.1 coordinate 10,195,229, forward strand.
GAAACAGAAGAAGAAGAAGAAGAAGAAGAAAAAGAAGAACCAACACCGAAGAAGATCCCCAAGAAGAGCTTGAAATCAAAAACAAAAAGACAGGAAGAAACAGAAGAAGAAGAAGAACCATCACTGAAGAAAATTCCCAAGAAGAGCTTGAAATCAAAAAAAAAAAGACAGGAAGAAACAGAAGAAGAAGAAGAAGTAGAACAATCACCAAAGAAGGGTTCCTCTTTGGTGCTGTTTCAAAAAACTGAAGCAGCACCAAAGAGGAAGAGAAATGTGAAACCAGGACATGTGCAGTACAGGTGCACATTAATAAGTTTCTTGAACACAATTAAAGATAACAAGAAGAATCTCAGTGCAAGAACATTAGATTTGCTCAGGCAGTCACCATTTGGAAATATTGTCGATGCATTCCATGGTGGCTACATAGAGGAGAAGTCAGCCAAGAAATCTGATGATTTCATTACACTCCTCCTGCAGGCCTACGACCATGAAAATGACCTCTTCTTCTTTGGAAAGAAGAAATTCAGGATCTCAACAAGAGATATTTCAAAGATCCTAGGAATGCCAGAAAAAGGTCAGTTGGTCCCAAAGACTTCTGAGGGTGCATATCAGTCCGACTTTGTCCAGCAGTTTTTTTCAAACACAGCGAGAATTAACAAGAGAGCCGTGGAGAAAGCTCTGCAAGATGCGCTCAAGGACAATCCAACAACAGAGGAAGGGATTGAGAAGAAGGACAAAAATGTGGCAAGATTAATCTTGCTGGACTTGTCCATCAAGTTTCTGTTCCCAAACGCAGGAGGAACAATTTCATGGGACTACGTCAAAGCCTGCGAAAATTTGGATAAGATCGGATCTTATGACTGGGCAAGGGAAGTTGGAAGCTTCTTAAAAAAGTCTATAAAGACTTTGAAAAAGAAAAAGGAGTCAACCAGCCCATATGGTAATACGGGAGGTTGCGTTCTGATAATACTGGTAAGTTACTGTCAGACTGAAATGTAACTGGTCAAGTCACTGATCAAGACAAACTGCATGTCATTCGTCAAGTCACTATGACTAATTTTTTTTTGTTTTTTGTGCAAGCAGTATTGGTTCTGTCAAAAGACTGGAAAAATCAAGCCAATATCTGGAAGGGAGAACGAAGATCATGGGATGAGAAAATGGGACATCCAGAAGCTGATACAGAATTGGACAAGTTTTAACAGCTTGAAAAAACTAGAGGTATTTTCTTCTCTGTCAAAGTAGTTGTCACTAGGCACGTCACTGGCCAAGTAACTATCTTGGTTAAAAGTCACTGATTAAGTCACTGTCACACTGCATGTTCAATGGCCAAGTCACACTTCATGTCACTGGCCTTCATAACTGTTGTAAACATGTCATTGCTCATGTCACATAGCATGTCACTGACATATTGAATATGTTTCTTTCAGAAAATCTTTGAAAACCTGAAGGAGGATGGAGAGGAATCAGAATCCGAGGAAGAGGAGAATAGATCAGATGAAGCAAAGACAGTTCCGGAAGGAGAGGAAAAAGGAGCTGATGATCAGAATTGTGAAAACGAAGAAGATAACCTACAAGTTGAGGTGGCTGAACAGGAAACAACTTCAGAAAAAAACAAGTGGGAGAAAGAGCTTCAGAAAAAGGAGGAGGAGATAAGATATATGACTGTGGAGAAAGATAATTTGAAGAAAAAACTGAACGAAAAGGAACAGGAACTAAGAAAAATCACGGAGGACATGGTGAATCTGGAGGAACGAAATGCTACACTTGTGACCGAGAATTTCTGCCTTGCATCATCGGTGAAGGAGTTAGAGATAAAATTGAAGGAATTGGAGCAAATGTTGAGCCCAAAGACTCACACATCAACAGCAGCTCAGCAGCACAGCTCCCCACCACCTAACTCAGCAGAAGAAAACACAGAAAAGAAAGATCAATCAACTGTTGAGGAAAGTCAGTCCCAAGGGATCTGCACAGTCGAAGAATCTGCAGCAGCAGCAGCTCAATCTCCACCTCACTGCACAGTGGCAGAAGAAACTCAATCGACACCTCCATCACACAAGGACTCACAGTTCCAGAGCCCCACAGTCCACATGCTCACAGTGGCGGAAATGGAACAACAAGCTGACATGTTTCAGATAGTGAAAAGTCCTATAGTTGAAGAAGCATCTCAACTTCGTACGTTGAGCATAGAGAAAGAGAAGAAGACACCAGAGCAGAGCAAAAAGGGCCAGTTAACAATGCACCTTACACAGCAACATTCTGGTGAAACGGTATCATCAATGGGTCTCTACTCTTACGTTGTGAGATTAAAGAATAGGAGAAGAACACAGAAAAAGGACAACATTTACTGGTGGGGGGATGTGAAAGCAAAACGACAGAAGAAAGCAAAGGAGATTGAAAGAGGCTGAAAAGAAAGAAAAAGAAGAAAAAGAAAAGGAGATGAAGGCCTCACTGCCAGATGCTGAACGTAAAAGGCTAGAACAGATGGTAGCACAACAGAAGTTGGACGATGTACCAGAGGATGTTCGGGAAGCAATAAGACAGATGGACGCTGCAGAAAATGCACAAATCAATAAAGAGCAAGAAGAGAAGCAGCTACCTCCTGAGGTCGTAGACTGGGAGGAGAGCAAAGTATACAATTTTATGGACCAGGACACCAAGAGGAGAGTCCAGAAATACTGGCAAAATGCACCATCAGGGTAATACTTTAATTAAGTCAAAATTCTATTTTAAACTTATTGTCACTGGCCAAGTAACTGTTTATGTAACTATCAAAGTAACTGGCCAGGCCATCTTTCATGTATATGGCGAAGTCACTGGCCATGTGAAGTCAATGGCCAAGTCACTGTCCATGTAACTGACAAAGTAACTGGACAAGTAAAGTCGCTGACCAAGTCACTGTCCATGTAACTGCGGAAGTCACTGGCCAACGAGTTGGGCAAGTGAAGTCACTGGGCAAGTCATTGGCCATGTGATTTTTAAATAACCAACATCACAATCTATGTTACTTACACTATTCATTCTTTGCAGAGTATACTTCTGGGATGGAAGACAGTATGGAGCACAGGTTTCAAGACAGGATTTAAAAGACATGATCATGGACGAACCGATAGCAAGCAATTGCATCGAATGTTATGGAATTCTCTTGACTGATCAGCTGTTGGAGAAAGAATCACAAGACTTGGATGTCCCAACTTTTATGAATCCCTTATGCTGGGTAAGTAGTGGAACGATTATCAATCTACAATCAAAGCAAATAATTCTTAATTGATAATAACTTGTCTTCTTTTTTTCTTACAAACAGAATTCTGCAGAAAATTTGACGGTGTATTATGTACATCTGTACCTCTGCGAACCACTGTTCCAGAATCTGGCAAGATCCAACTATATATTCTTCCCAATCTCACATGAATCAGGATTTCATCATACACTGCTCATTTTTGACAAGGAATTAAATGAATGGTACCACTGTGATTCAAAAAGACCGAAAAAACCATCAACTGGAAAATCCTTTCAAAATGTCCAAAAAATGGTATGGAACACTTTCGTCATACTAATTTCATATATTTAATTTAAGCAGAAAGCATATTATTGATTATGTTGCGATGTTGGAAATGCAGGTTGACATGGTCGAACTTTGGATGACAGCAGTAAAACAACAAGCAGATGACATGCTGGAACAGGGATGCAGAATGAAATTTGATGAAAAGAACAGTTCAGAAGAAGAACTGAAAATGATAGAAGTTCCATTGACTGAAACCGAGAGAGAAAGCATAAAGTGGATCAAGGATAACTATAAACAAAAAATGGCAGTGACAGAACTCAAAGACAACCCTCAGCAAGGAAAAGATTCGTAAGTACACAGCTCTTTAAAAATGTCAATATAATCATTATAAAGTTCAAATTCATTTACTTCAATTTTTATATGATGAACAGATTGGATTGCGGACTTTTTGTAATGTACACAATGGAGATAATTTCGAAAAAAGGGAAAGTTCCAAAGAAGCTCGCAAAGGATGATATTTTGAATTTTAGAGCTCATGTTGTAAAGTCATTTGCAGAAAGTAGGCACAGCTGGAACTCAAAACATAATGAAGTGTAGAAATTTGTTTAGGCAATAGGATAGGTTATATAGTTTTTTCGAATTGATTCATCATATATATCCATTCATTTGTTCAATCGGAATTTCCATTTTTTAATATTTTCTTGCATATATTGCTTCAGTATATAAAAGTTTGTTTGATATGATCTTCTGAAAAGTTTGTTTGATATTGCTTCAGTATGTAAAAGTTTGTTTGATATGATCTTCTGAAACTGAATGTCACTGGATATGGCAACCTGAATGTCATAGACCAAGTCACTGGTCAAGTAACTGTAAAAAAAATTCATGTCCTTATGAACCCTATAAAGTAACTGGCCAAGTCACTGGCAAAGTAACTGTAAAAAAATTCATGTCCTTATGAACCCTATAAAGTAACTGGCCAAGTCACTGGCAAAGTAACTGACAAAGTCACTCACTAGCAAAAGACAAGACATGTTTGGTAATCTTTTTATTTTTAAATGCAGCGTGCCGCTGCACCGCAACTGCAGCGTTCCGCTGCACGACAACAAACAAAGTTTAAGTTTCAATTAAAAATCTGTAAAAGGTAATGTCATGAGCCAAAACATAAAGCAAGTAACTGTAAAAAAAATTCATGTCCTTATGAACCCTATAAAGTAACTGGCAAAGTAACTGTAAAAAAAATTCATGTTCTTATGAACCCTATAAAGTAACTGGCCAAGTCACTGGTCAAGTAACTGTAAAAAAAATTCATGTCCTTATGAACCCTATAAAGTAACTGGCCAAGTCACTGGCAAAGTAACTGACAAAGTCACTCACTAGCAAAAGACAAGACATGTTTGGTAATCTTTTTATTTTTAAATGCAGCGTGCCGCTGCACCGCAACTGCAGCGTTCCGCTGCACGACAACAAACAAAGTTTAAGTTTCAATTAAAAATCTGTAAAAGGTAATGTCATGAGCCAAAACATAAAGCAAGTAACTGTAAAAAAAATTATGTCCTTATGAACCCTATAAAGTAACTGGCCAAGTCACTGGACAAGTAACTTTAAAAACTAATGCAGCATGCCAATAAATAGAACAAGTAAATGTAAAAATTGAAGTCACTGCTTATGTCACTTTCTATGTTTGAAATTACCTATCTAACCATTCAACTACAAGTAAACTGCCAGTGGCAGTTATCTAACCCGAGGGCGACTATTTCTCTTGGTTCATTTTACAATATCTTTTCACAATTTCAAAACTCAGAGAAACTTTATACGATTTTTGCCCTAAACTCAGAGAAACTGCTCAAAAATTTTCTCTCCGGCTAAAACAGAGGACAACAACTGATTTCCTCCACCGTGAACGGTGGGTAAGCAAGAGTGATTCACCGACTAAGCCCCAAGTTTTACGGTTCTTCAAATTTACCGAAAACATTTGAAAATCTGTGCTCGTCAGACAGCCGCCGGTAACTTCCTCCTCATTTCATATAATTTTGATTTGAATAGCTTGCGTTTTGTTTGAATTAGAAAAGATATTTCAATTACATGTGGAGTCTCATCAGAGAATGAATTTGCATGCGACATTTGTTTGACTTACATGTGGAATCTGATGAGAAAATGGTGAGACTTGTTTAAATTACATGCGGAATCTAATGAGAAAATGATGATTTCTGTTTGAATTACATGTGGAATTTGATGAGAAAATGAATTTCCATGTTAGTTTTGTTTGAATTACATGTGGAATTTGATGAGAAAATGAATTTCCATGTTAGTTTTGTTTGAATTACATGTGGGATGATGCGAGAAAATTTCAGCCTTTTGTCATTGTTCAATGTCTTTGTCACTGCCCATGTCGCTGCACTGGTCACTGGCTATGATCATGTAACTGGTCATGTAACTGGGCATGTAACTGTTTATGTCACTATCATAAACATGTGCATAAATATGTCACTGGTTATGTAACTATTAAAATAACTATTGAATTCTAATTTTCATAACTGTTTACAGGATTTTTTTTAAAAAGTTCGAGGAATGGACCAACTAAAAAGAAAACAAAGTGAGGAATCCGGAGAAGAACAATCTAAAGAACAAAGTCCAGAAGAAACAATTGGGGAAAAGTTGAAAGAGATAAAATGGAAGAAAATGGAAGAGAGAAAAAAGCGAAAGAAGAAAACTGAAGATGAAGAAGAATCAAGTGAAGTTGAGGAAGGAACAATTGGAGATGAAGAAGAATCTGATGAAGAACAAGTCCGGGGTAAGAAGACGAAGAAGGAAAAAAAAGAAGAAAACTGGAAAGCAGAAAAGAAGAAAACTGGAAGGAACTGAAGATGAAGAAGAATCTAATGAAGAACAAGTCCGCAGTAAGAAGAAGAATAAGATTAAAAAGGAGAAAACTAAAAAGGAGAAAAGAAGAAACAGGGAAGAAAATGAAGATGAAGAAGAAGTTCGTGCCAAGAAGAAGAAGAAAATGGATAAAAGGAAGACAAAAAAAGAGAGTACAAAGAAGAAGGAAGAAACTGATGAGGAAGAAGATACAAAGGATGATGAAGAGGAAAAAGTCCCAGGGAAAAGAAAAAGATATGTAAAAGAGGGTTATGTGCAGTATCGCTGCACAATGCTTGCTTTTCTGAAAACAATTGCAGAAAACAAAAATAACTTGACTGAAGGGACTTTAGAGCTGCTGCAGAAAACACCCTTTGCAACGCTGATAGATGCATTCCATGGAGGTTCAATTAAAGAAAAGGATGCAAAGAAATCGGATGATTTAATCACACTTCTGCTACAAGCATACAACAGCGACACAGACCTTTTTGTGTTTGGGAACAGGAAATTCAGAATGTCAACAAGTGATATATCTATGATTTTAGGAGTGCCGGGATCCGGGTTATCAGTACCAAAGACCAAAGAAGGGGCATACAGATCTGAGTTCGTGACTATATACTTTGACAAAAAGCAGAGGATCAACAAGGCGGCTGCAGAGGAAGCTTTGAAGAAGGCATTGGCAGAAGCTCCAGAAACAGGGGATGAAAAAACGAAACGGGACAGAAATGTTGCCGTATTAGTACTCTTGAACCTTTTCATCAAACTCCTGTTCCCAAACTCTGGAGGAACAATATCTTGGGACTATATAAGAGTCTGTGAAGAGGTGGAAAGTCTGGGAAAATATAGCTGGGCAAAGGAAGTTGGCGACTTCCTTAAAAAATCAATTAAACGAAAGGCAAAAGAATCCCAAAACATGGCAGGTTGCGTGATATTGGTGATGGTAAATTCCCGTACCTTGTTAAAAATTTGTTTATGCATCATTTTGCTGTCCCATAATTAACTACGTATGCTGTTGTAAGTACAAAAACTAGATCAGTGTCATGTCATTGGTCAGGTCACTGGACAGGTAACTGGCCAGGTCACTGTTAATGTTACTGTCAAGTTTATGTCACTGACAATGTCACTGTTTATGTATTTGCATATGTCATTGGTTATGTTTGTGATATTCATATGGCTAAGCAGCTGTTTGAAAAATAACTAACTAGTTTTCTATTTTTATTTTTTATTTTCCAAACAGTATTGGTTTTGCCACAAGACGGGAGTAGTGCCGCCAATCTCTGGAAGAGAAACCGAAAAACACGGAATAAGAAAGTGGCAATTAAAGACCCTGATAGAAAAAAAAGGGGATTTCAACACCATGGGGAAGTTGAAGGTATGTTAATTTGATGTAGATAAACTAGGTCACTGGTCTTGTCACTGGTCCTGTTAATGTCGTAGGGTTCCAACTGGTCAAGTCACTGAGCAAGTCATTAACTATGTCACTGCTCATGTTATTGTTATATTTTCATGTCACAGTGCATGTATCTTTCCATGTCTATGATTGTGTTGTTGTTTTATTTCTGTCACTGCTTATGTCACTGACAACTTTTGTAATTTTGTTTCAGAAAATCTTTGATAAAGTTAAAGAAGATGCAGAGGAAGAAGATTCTGAGTCTAATACAGACACAGAAAGTAAAGAAAAAAAGAATGATGGGCGCGCAAGAAGATAATGTTGAAAATAGAACCAGTGGAAACATTAACAATGAGAAGATGGAGAGAGATATAGGGAAGACCAATGAAGAGAAGAACGAATTACAGAGAAAGCTGGAGGGAAAGGAAGAAGAGCTAAGTGCTTTTAAAAAAGAAGTTGAGGAGAAAGAAAAGGAAATTGGCAGAATAAACGAAGAGAATGAGGATGTGTTATTGGAAAATGAGGTGCTGAAAATTGAGAAAGCCTCACTGATTAAAAGAGTGAAGGAATTGGAGGGCATAGTGATGGCACTAACTGAGGAGTATGAGTCGCCAATAGCACGGCCAGGTGATGACAACAAGTCAACTCCTCCTCCCCCACCACCTAGTTTCCCTCCACCAAAATCAAAGGCCCCTCAGGACAAGCCAACTGACACCAAGCACTCCAAAAACACAAAATCTCAAGGTGGAATTCAGGGAACTCAATCACAACCTGCCTACTCCACAGCAAGCGCATCTCAGATGACATCTGCGGAACCTCACTCTACCGACCAAGGACATCAGTCACCACTTCAATGCCTTGCCCAAGTAGCTGCACAAGTTCATTCACCAACCTCTCCTGAGGTTAAATTGAGAATGACGGAAGATGCTTGCACACCAAATACTGCTTGGGTTAATGCATTGTTTGTGTTTCCACCTCCGGGCGTGTTTCAAACTCCTCCTCCAAGAAAAGTCAGTTTGGAAGATATGCAAGCAGAGCCAAACAAGTATCAGATCATTATATCACCAGAGGTTCAGCCTGTTTTTGACGTCGAACCAGTCAATTACATTTCTCCTACACAACAGATGACAAGAGCTGAGTTCATCAAGCCAATTTTAGAGGAGATATCAGGGCAGGACTCAGAATCTATTGGCCTCTATTGTTATGTGGTTAGGACGAAGAGAAAGGAGAGAGTACAAAAAACACATCATATTTTCTGGTGGGACGAGGTGAAAGAGCAAAGGCAGAGGGCGAAAATGACAAGATTCACAGCACTAGAAAAGAAAAAAGGACAGACAGCTGAACAGCAGCCACAGGAGGAAGTGATACATGATTTGACGATTAATGTGGATGACGAGGAACAAACAGAAAAAAACAAAATTGAAGTGATAGATTGGCAAAACCGACAACTGTACAAACTACTTGACAGCCCAACTAAAAGCAAATTAGAGAAGTACTGGAACAAGGCAGAACAAAGGTAATGTTTCATGTTACAGCTCACAAGATAGTGACTTAACTTGCCATGTAGCTGTCCTAGTCACTGGCCAAGTCACTGTCCAGATCATGGCAATTGCCATGTAGCTGCCCTAGTCACTGTCCAGATCATTTTCAAATGCCATGTAGCTGGCCTAGTCACTGGTCAAGTCACTGTCCAGATCATGGCAATTGCCATGTAGCTGGCCAAGTCACTGTCCAGATCATTGGCAAGTGAAAAGTAACTGGCTAAGTCACAGGACTAACAACGTTCTATGTTATGCAGCGTATTATTCTGGGAGGGAAAAGAGGCTGGAAGCGAAATCACAAGGGCAGATGTCAAAATGTTCATAAGCAATCAATCAATAGCAAACAACTGGATTGATTGCTATGGGGAAATGTTGAAGGATGAACTGCAAAACGAAAGTTCACAAAGTTTGGGAAGATCTGCTTTTATGCATACCATGTGTTGGGTAAGTATGACGAGCACTTTCTATAAACATTGAATCCTTATCTCTCATTCTTTGTTTATTTATAACTCGTTCTATGTATTTCTTTCTTTCTTTTTTTAAATAGTATTCGACAATACATTTAACTGTGAGAAACCTCCATCAATACTTGTGTGAGCCGCTGTTCCAAAACATGGGAAAATGCAGCATGCTTTTCTTCCCAATTACCCATAATGAAGAATTTCACCACACGCTCTTGGTCTTTGACAAGGACATACCGCAATGGCTGCATTTTGATTCAATGAAACCAAGAAGAGCAGGAACAGGGGAGTGCTTTAAAAGTATAAAAAAATTGGTAAGAAACTTCTTACTGACCATGTAACTGACCATGTAACTATCACTTACTAATCTGTTAAAAAATACAGGTTGAAATGGTCGAGCTGTGGATGAGAGCAGTGAAAGATCAAGCAGACGATATGCTGCAGCAAGGCTGCCGAATGAAATTTGACAAGAGTCAAAGCACTCACACAAAATTAAAGATGGTTGAAAGTATTTTGAGCGATGACGAGATAAGAACAATAAGGTGGATAAAGGAAAATTATGACGGTGGAAGGATTCCTTTGAACCATGCCAGAATCTGCCCCCAACAAGACGAAGGATCGTAAGTCTATATTCAAAAATTTAAAATGATAACTTTACTGTTACTAAGTTGGTCAAAATCATTAACTTGAAATTTTTAATTGACAACAGATTAGATTGCGGACCTTTTGTAATGTATTACATGGACAGAATGGCAAAAGAGGAGAAGATACCAAACAAAGTCACCAAAGCTCAGATGATGAAGTTCAAAGCTCAAATATTCAAAAAATTTGCAGAACATAAGCAGAGCTGGAACTCAGCAAATTAAGAATTTTAGAAATTTGTTTGTTTAGTTCAGAATTTCAGAAATTTGTTGTTTAGTTCAGACTATGACTTGTATGGATCTTTTTATTCAAGATTAATGCATCTTCTGAATTCATAGGGCAAGTCACTGACTATGTAAATATGAAGGCCGCATATAATTGAAAGTGTCATTGTTAAATTCACTACTGCCCATTATGTAACTGCTTAAGTCACTGGCCAAGTAAAAAGAAAACTGAATGTCATTGGCCAAGTCACTAGGCAAGTTACTGTAAAACTCAAGTAACTGACCAAGTCACTGATAATGTAGCTGACCATGTAACTGACCATGTAACTTACAATGTATGTAACTGACCATGTAACTGAACATGTAACTAAGCATGTAGCTGAATATGTAACTGGACAAAAAACATTAAAACTATAAGTCAATAGAGAAGTCACAGCCAAAATGATATTTCTATTTCAGTTTGCAGCGTGCCGCTGCACCGCAAAGGCAGCGTTCCGCTGCCAATTACCAAATCTATATGCAGTGATCCAACTACAAGTCATTAAACAAGTCACTGCCAAGATAACTAAAAACTAATGTCACAAGACAAGTCAATGTAAACTAATGCCAAAATGGTTATGTCACTGTACATGTAACTATTAAAAACCTGTAGACATAAAGAATACTGATGGATTTATAAAAGAAGAAAGCAGATACACTGTCTCATAGTCAAAAAAAAAATTCCAATGAGTAAGCACCTTACAAGCACTTCTTATCATTTATTGAAAAAAATGAAAAATCAAAACAAAATTTCAAACTGTATTGGAGTCACTTGCTATGTCACTTGCCATGTCACTGTTAAAGGCATGTAGGCAGAATTGAACCTATATCGGAGCTGTACAACTCTTTCTGTTGTGACCATCACATTTTCCACACCTACCACACTTGATCACCCTGGTTTTCTCGCTCCTTTTTCTGAACCTCTTCTTTCTAGGCCTTCCCGGTGGTCTTCTAGTCAAAGGCGGCTGCAATATCACCGCATCTCTACCAAAATCATGCACTTGCTTCGAAATAGAGGGAAGAGGATTAATTGGGAAAGAATAAGTTTCTCGATATTTCTCCACCTTGTACAGCTCATTGACATACAAATACGGGGAAGAACCATGTTGTTGGATCACTACAAGGGCATGGGAACATGGGAAGCCATACAGCTGCCATTCTCCACACGAACAAAAGCGAGTTTCCAAATTTACCATGCTATTGTACTTCTGGCAGTGAACTTCATACACATAGGTATCAGACCTGCTCACTCTCCAATGCCTTCCGACTTCCAAATTCTCCTTCAGCTTCTTTTCAATCACCGGGCACAACTCAGAGAACCATTCCTCAGCATCCTGCTTCCGAGCAGCAATTGAAGCCATGGACTTCACTCTAATGCCATCATTAATATCAAGAATAGGAAGACTCTTCAAAGGCAACACCCAATTATTGAAAGACTCAGCCAAGTTATTTGTCATTTCACCAAATCTTTCGCCGTTAAAGTAAGCCATACACCAGTTCTCCTTGGGAAGATCCTCCAGAAATTGAGCAACTATGTCGCCGCCTTCACTCCTCAAGATTTCCATGTTGAACTCATACATCTCCGGTGTTCGAGAATAAGCACAACACATAAACAAGTAAGGAATCCGATCCTTGAGGTAAGAACTAGCTGGAAATTTGTCAGAAAGGTTAGCCATCAGGTGTCTAAAACAAAACCCATGTGGATTATTGGGAAACACTCTAGGGAAAGCACTAACAAGCCCAACATGACGATCAGAAATAAACGTCACCCTCCTCATAGGGTGTTTTGCAAACTCTTCAGCCAAAACCTCAAGAAAAAATCTTCAATTACTCTCATTTTCAGAATCCACAATAGCATAAGCAACTGGATACAAGCCTGAACAGAAAAACAAAATAATGTCACTGTCATGTAACTGTTAATGTCACTGACCATGTCGCTGACATAACTGCAAATTACTTGACAGTGACATGGCCAGCGACATGTCATTCAAATCACATAACATTTAGGTCATTGGACATGTAATTGTCAATGAACATGTAACTGACCATGTCATTAACTATGTAACTAACCATGTCACTTACATTACAAAAAAAAACAGAACATGGCAGGAAATAGAAAACAAGAAAAATAAAAAACTACAAATAATGAAGGAGATTCAACCTTGATTGGCATCTTTTGCCGATGCAGCAATAATCTGCCCCTTGTACTTGTTGGTAATGAATGTAGCATCAATGAAAAGAATAGGTCTACAAGATTGAAAACCCTTCATCCATGCACCATAGGTCACAAACATACGCTGAAACCTGTGTGTTTCTCGATGAAACTCAACCACTATCCTAGAGTCGGGGTTTGACTTCATAACAGACTCACTGAACCAAAGTAGCTGAGCATAAGACTCAGCTTCATCACCATGTAGGGCTGTTTTTGCCAACTCCGTACCATACCAAACTGTACGATAAGCAACATCCAAACCATAATCACTCTTGATCTCATCAGCTATATCAATTGGCTTTTTGTTTGGATTGGCACGAATCTTATCAAGCACAATAGACTTGACAACCTTGGATCCCATCATCTTACTCTTCTGCAAACGAATCACACCATGACAAGTGTGAACATTAACCAACCTTTTAATCATAAAGAAACCATTAGCCCTGCATAAATGAGCCTTCACAAGCCAATTGCAGCCTTGAGAATGTTTCTTAGAACACTGAGCAATAACACGAACCTTGTCATTTCTAACAAACTCATATGAAAAGCCAATTTCTATGGCATACTTACGCAGCTTATCCCTAAACTCAACAACCCCACCCTCAAACTTTTGGCCTTCAGAATGAATATAACTCTCCCAACCTTTCGTCATATAACTCTTCGGTGCCTCTGCCCTATAACACCCCAAATAATCATTCTCATCAAGCATGGTACTAGAATCCTCACACACTGTATTACTCACCACACTTTCACTAATAGAAGGCAAATCAGTAACAAACACTTCAACAAAATCAGAATTGTAACGAACCAAATTCCTAAAAATCATTCTCATATCAACTTCACTCTCTAGAAAACATGAAGTAGAATCCGGAGGAATAATGTACCTCAACATGAAATTGCCTTGAATCAAATCCGGAAAACGAGAGCGTATGGAATTGCATAGGTCAACAAACGACCAATTATGCAACAATGGAACTGTTGCTGCTTCACCAGAATAAATAAACTTGACAACATAGCTTGTATCCATAACAACTGCACAAGAATAAAACAAATCACTATCCATGTCACTACTAAGGAAATCAACAGAATCAACACAAACAAGTCACTGCCAAAGTAACTGTTAAAGCCTGAACAGAAGAACAATATTATAAATATAACTGACCATGTCACTACTAAGGAATCAACAGAATTATCACTGCCAAAGTCACTATTAATGCCTGAACAGAAAAACAACATCATACTCGCAAAATAAATGATAATTCCTGAACAAAACAGCAGTATTAAAAATGTAACTGGCCATGTCACTGATAAAAAAATCACAGTATAGAACAAATATAGTACCGCAATAGCACAAAACATCATCAACAATTCAACATAGCACTGAGTCGACGAAGGAGAAGAACAAAGTAATCCAAAACGAACAATTCAACAATTTAACACAAACAACAAAAATACACTGCAAAATCCAAAAACGAACAAATTCACAGAGAGAAGGCTTACCGATCAAATCAGAGAAAACCAGAGAGAGGAAAAAATAGAGAGACTGTAACTAAGCACTGAGTCGACGAAGAAGAAGAACACAATAACGTGATCAAGACGAACACCGACGAAGCCAGAGATCCAGAAAAAAGAGAAAAGAGCTGAGGAAGCTCCAAAACCACTTTCAGATCGTCGCAGAATCACAAAGAGAAATCGGAAGCTTCCGACGGAGAGGGCGGCGAAGAAAGAATCTCGGAAAGAGATCTCCGATCAAATCGAATCGGAAGCTTTCTGATCAAAGGAGAGAGAAAATTTGAGCTCCCAGATTTTGAATTGGAAGGTTATAAAGGTTTATTACCTTAGGGGCAGAATCAGAATGATAAAAATCAAAAACTGACCTTTTTTAACATGACCTCATTATTCATAAGGACTAAACTAATATTAATAACAATTCACAATGGACCTTTTTATCAAGTGGGAAACTAGGTGACCTTATTATCATTTCACTCTCTAAAGTAACCTTTTCCATCATTTCCCTTATATTCAATTAACTATCTCTCTAAATCACCTAAAATTAATTGTTGTTTAACAAAGGAAATAAAAATTTAAGAAAATAAAGCTTAGGAAATCAATTAAAAAAAAGAGATAAGTTGTATGTTATAGAAAGAGAAATTTTAAATACACACCCCTAATCACTTAATACACATCCCTATTATTTTATATTTCAAATTAGATTTTGTAGGTAGGTTAAATGACCAAAACAGACATCTATGCATTAGAAGAAGAAAAAAATAGTCACATTTTTCTTATATTATTAATTTTTTTTTTTGAAATAATATTATTCTATTTATGTATAAATAGTTAGATAAACAAAACAAATTTCTATACATGATCTCCCAATTTAATACAAGAATAAAGTTAGAAATTATCTCATTTAATTTTTTTCTTAAATAAATTGTAATTAAATGAGGTTAGAAACCATAATATTTAGAATTTCAAAATCAATGGCATTAAATGTTTTTAAAACATATTGCTTTACTCCCATTTTTTAGTTGATTTTTTTTTTGTTCTAAGAGTTATGATTAATCAATTTATTTTCTAATATAAAACATCACAGGTGAAAAAACTTTGTAATTGTTAATTTGTTTGGCCCTTCTAATGACAACTTTTTAGTTCCGCCACTGTGGAGAAATTACTGATATAATTTTGGTTGAATGTTCAACTCATAATTTTATACTTGATTAACATGGTGTTTGGTGGATGAGAGCTCAAATAACACAAAACCTATTTATATGCATCTATTTAAAGGGAACAATAATAAATCCCTATGGATTTCTCAATAACTAACACAAGTAATCAATATGGTCATTTACAAAATGTCAATATACTAGAATATACCAAGGTTCTAAAAATCGCTGGGCGCTAGTCGGGCGGTGACCAAGAGCCTAGGCGCCTAGGCGGGGACTAGGCGGTTTTTATTTATATATTTATTTTTAATAAATACAAATAGATGAGGTAAAAAATATTATAATTTAATTGAGTAATTACATTTAGAACACTAAAACCATTATGAAATAGTATGATATTATTATTTTTTTAGTAATAATATAAATGGGTAATTGTGAATCGGTGTACAACTTATCCCAAGGACTCAAACCTTATCTCAAAAACTAATAATGCTAAAGTGGTCAATGTTATCAAACTATACACACAGCAAAAATCATGGGTTGTTAGTTATCCTCAGAAAAGTCGTCGTCTTCTCTAACCTCTACTTTCTGCTTTTCTCTCCTCTCTCTGACCCTTCTTCAGTCTTCACTTATGGATAGCGGCGACCCTCTCTCTGTCTTCTTTCTCGATGGGTTCATCGAGTCTCCTTCCATCTTTCCCAGATAAAAAAAAACCCAAAAATCCAAAAAAGTCAGAAAAAAGAAAAATGAGAAGTAGCGAGAGTCAAGGAAAGAGAGATGACCTTCCGGTTGTCTAAGATCGGCGTCAGAACAAAGAGGAAGCAGAGAGAGGCGGCAAGAGAAGAGAAGACAAGAGAAGAGAAGACAAGAGAAGAGAAGAGAAGAGAAGAGAGAGATGGGGTCGAATAACCAGACCGCCCAATGAATTTGCGTAGCCGCCCAGAGTGCCTAGCCCCCACCCAGAGAGCCTAGTCCCCCGCCCAAATCTCAAAATGATTTTCTCACAGTTTAAGCATTAATCCGGGCGGCCATGCACCTTCCAGCACCTAGGCGGCGCCTAGACCGATTTTTAGAACACTGGAATATACTAATCATATTAAATAGTAACCTTAATATAGTAAAAAAGTAGGATATTTCATGATTTTTGAGATTAATGATATTTTAGGTACTTTGGGTTGTGTATTTAGTAAAATATTAGAATGAAAAATTTAATGGGTGGTGTATTAAGTATGAAGTGTGTATTAAGTAATTAGGGATGTGTATTTAAAACTTCTCATCATAAAGAGAAACATACTTAAAAAATATAAAAAATATAAAATTATTCGTGTTTTAGGAAATAAAAAATTGGGAGATAATGAGTTGTATCTTTCATTGATAATAGGGGCCTCTTTATATAGAGGATTACAAGCATAGAATCAGAGTCTTACAAGGAAACATAATCGTACAATGATTGGATATCTACGAAGATATCTCCGAGAATATCTGTAAGACTAACCCTATTACAACTCAAACAAGTAACTAGAGTTTTCCAGACATGCAATTCATATATACTTGAACACTTCCTCTTGTGTCGCCCAAACATGGTGTTCCTCTCATTGCCTCGTCAAAAACCTTGCCTAGTAAAAAAAACTCAGTGGGACAAAAATAACCTCGGTCGAAGGAGAAAAAGAGTACAACACACCTTTCACGTTTCAACACCATACATGTAGACATCTCTCCCTAATGTCTGCATCTCCCCTTGATGACTACGGTCATGGTAGTTCGAATAATTTCCGTAAACGATGCTACCAACATGTTTCACGAAAGTGGAACTTAGGCAATGACTTAGTGAACAAGTTTGCCATACTGTCCTCAGATCGAACCTAGTTCACTTTGATCTTGAGGAGAGTCTGTTATTGCTGATTATGCTTGGTGTAGTCGCCTTTGATGTAGCCTTGCTTCATTTGTTCAATGCAAGCGGCATTATCCTCATAAATGCTCGTAGGCTCATCTGTGGTAGACTTCAAACCACAATTGCTTCGAACATGCGTAATTTTAGATCCAATCCATATACATTCATAAACCGCTTTATGAAAAGCAATAATATCTACATGGTTCGAAGATATAACGACTAGATCTGTTTTGTAGACCTCCAAGATATCGTGGTCTTACTTATGGTGAACACTTAACCAGTTTGGGAATGACCATTGTGTGGGTCAGAGAGATACCCAACATTTGCAAAACCTTCCAAAACACTATGTTATTTTGGGATGGGGATAGGTAACGCAGGCCAGTGTTGGCGGCGTTCCTGGTGTGATGGGTCCGAATCCATCATCGCTCTGTAGGGATAGAACAAACCCATAGCACCAATCCAATGGCGTCACGTTGACCCAAACTTATACCTAGCTAACAAGTTCACTGCAAATGAGATGTCTGGTCTTGTGCATTGCGGTAAGTATAATAATGAGCCTATTGTACTTAAGTAGGGCACTTCTGCCTCTGGCACATCTTCATCATCATCCTTCGGACGAAGAGGATCCTTTTTAGAATCAAGACTATGGATGATCATGGGCGTGCTTGAAGGTTTGACCGTGTCAAAAAGCCTAAGCATCCATCAACGCGATGCTCAAGTTTCAAATCGAGACATAATCGTGTTCTCCCAAGATCCTTCATCTCAAACTCAGATTTCAAGTGTTCAGCAGTTTCCCTTAACTCTTTAAGGGCTTTCTATGAAGATCATGTCACCAACATGAAACCGCGATAGAATCCGGAATTTTCATATAAACGCTAGGGCATTTACATATCCCTTCCCAATCAAGTAGTCACTTTAGTGAGCGTTTCAACCTCATTGCAAACGCGCTCCATGGTCTAGAGCCACTTGACTTGGGTGAATGAAGTCCACCATGAACCTTCATGTATATTCTGTATCTAGATCCCCATAAAGATACGTATTGATCACATTCGTAAGCTGTATGTTCAATTATTCAGAAACTACCAAACTGACAAGGTAGTGGAGTGCAATGACATCCATTACGAGGGAATATGTCTCCTCATAGTTGATTCCAGAGCGTTTTGTGAGAAGCTTTGCGCCATAAGGCGAGATCACTATCTCTTTTTCTCATCACGCTTTCTAACGAAGACCCATTAGTTAATAGGTTTTGTGTTAGGAGGTGTTGGCATCACTGGCTCTATAAACCTTCTTCTTCGTTAGAGAATCTAACTTAACCTGGATCACATCTTTCCATTTAGGCCAAATTTCTCTACATTGGCATTCATGAACGGAGCGTGGTTCGATATCATCGGACTCAACAAACTCATGTGCAATGAAATGCGCTCATCAATCATGATGGAGTTTTTATCCCACATCTCATGTACACTAGTGTAATTTTCAGAGAGCTCTATATTCTCAGGAGTAGGTTCTGACGTTGAGGCATCCCCCAACGATAACCATAATCCGGAAGATTCTCATAAGACAGATTTTGAGTGTCGATGATCAAATGATTAAGTTGTGCCAAAGTATCATTCGAACCCACGGGCCTCCCACCCATCCTAGCTGGGGCCATGGCCTGTAACGCCAGATTGCCACTCTCTATGGCGCTGGTTCCATGCCTACCTCTATGTAGGGTGGCACTACGTCCTCTCGTAGGGACGTCCATCCTTGCAGGTATGTTTGCAGCATATATGTGTGATCTCGTCACTTTAGCAGGGATTTAGATGAGACATAGTGGGAACAGACCACGACAATTCCTGTCGTTCCTGCTGAACATCCGTGTTCTTATCCCCCCCTAACGACGAGAAGACTGTCTCATCAAAGTGACAATCTGCAAATCTAGCGGTAAAGAGATTGCCTAGCAAGGGTATTAAGTGGCGGACGAGTGTTGGAGTCTCATATCCAACGTATTTGCCCATTCTTCTGTGAGGACCCATCGTAGTGCACTGTGGCGGCGCAATAGACAAATAAATGGCTCACTCAAATGCGCGTAAGTACGAGATACTTGTACCCAATCACTAGCTGTAACGCAGAGATAAATTGAGTGGCGATGGGTCGTAGAAGAATTAGCATAGCTGCATGCGATATTGCATAACCCCAAGCAGATATAGGGAGATTGGTGCGCATTACCAATATCCAGGCTACCATCGTAGTCGTTTCTGCGAGACCATTTGGGTGTGTACATGGGAGTAGGATGTCCAAAGTCAGTCCCAGTGATATGCAATAATCATCGAAAGTCTTCGATGTAAACTCTCTAGCATTGTCAAGTCCAATTGACTGAATGAGATGATCCGGGGAGTGAGCCCATCGCCATATGATCTATGCTATGAGTGAAGCGTAAGTAACATTACAAGTAGATAATGGCGCAACATATGACTAGCGTGTTTGTGTGTCAACCAACATCATGAAATATTTAAACGTCCACAAGTTGGTTGAATAGGTCCACAAAATCCCCTTGGATTCTTTGTAAGAACATAATGAATATTTTCGTATCCTTTGCGTAGAAAGGTCTCAGTCCTAATAATAGGCTTTGTAGAATGAGCTAGGGGCCTTAGACGCAACCAATGAGGATTTTGGTTGGGTCTGAGCGTCTGTAATGCTATTTGAAGCAAAGTTGGTGATTGCAGCATCACCTGTGGCGCCATTACCATGATGGATGCCATCCACGGCGTCATGGATATGGACTGCGCCAGCCCTAGGCTGGAGGTGGATGGCAGCTGCGCTAGAGGCAGCGGCGGCGGTCACACTTAGTCCAGGAATCAACTTTTGAATCGTGCTTCGTTTCACTCAAAAGAATGGATGTCCGTACGAAGTCTTTAGTAGACGGATCATCATATCATGACTAGGATAACCTATCATGTCGTGACAAAGTCAATATGTGTCTAAATCCAAGAGATCTTCTCTCATAACTTTATTGGATTTAATAGCTCGAATAATGGTGACATAAAGTCCACTAGAGAGACACATAAGTTTCTCTAAGATGTGCCTTGGTTTGCAGTCATTAGAGGTATTGCAAAGGAACTCATTTCTGTTTTCTACATGCGTTTTCGCATGGAATCCGTCGGCTCGAATGACTCAATAGGGTTCGATTCGCCCTAGGAGCATAGAGAGTTTCTGTGACGGTAATCAAGGTGCCATTTATGTTCATTTGGCAAGCGGAATTTGGGCCATTCCATATCCTTGAACTAATTCTGATGGCCTAGCCATAGTAGTCACAAAGTAATATGCTCATAATCAAAATGGAGTCATAATGAAAAGAACTCAAAATTTTATTCATAAGCCAATGAAGTACATCATTGTTTCTTAACCATTAAGAGAATCTAATCCAAATACTAGCAAATGCAAAACAATGGTAGTCGTTTGACTTCTTTCGGTAACTTCAAAATAAATATGATCAGGTGAGTAAGGAGATGCCGGTGGAGCAAGGCTCACTTAAGTACCACTTATCTCAAAACCTTCATAGACATCATACTCACTTTGGATGAGCCTAGTGGAAAAAAAAAAACTAAACCAATGGCATTTAGTACAAAATATATGGCAATTGCCTATTACATCTCTTGGAAAAATAAGACTTTATTCAAATTCGCCAGTCTTTTGATCTTGGCCTGATCTGAAGTCTTCAACCCTTAACTCTAGATCACCATCTTGATCCTCTTGTTCCACGTAGTGAGCTTCTCTTGCTTCACAATATGCTTTGTAGGCAGTGACAA
This sequence comes from Rosa rugosa, assembly GCF_958449725.1. Classification (NCBI taxonomy): domain Eukaryota; kingdom Viridiplantae; phylum Streptophyta; class Magnoliopsida; order Rosales; family Rosaceae; genus Rosa; species Rosa rugosa. The sequence continues at coordinate 10,216,444 of NC_084822.1, forward strand.
CATTCTCACGAGCTCTACAAATGTGTGCCCAATGACCGGATGCTCTACATCGAGAACATACATCTCTTTGCTTAGACTCCTATGATTGAGGTGCTTTGAAAGCGTCATCAGAATGGCTTTTAGTGTTGGTGGTGCCACCAATATGGCTAGAGGCGCTGCCTCCCTCTCTCTTTCCACGTTGACCTCTTAGGTTTCGTGTCCGCCTATTTTGGCGGTTACCTTCCTCAATAGAGAGAGAATATGGACAAGAACGTCCAGAATTGTCCCTAGATTTAGGGTTTCGCTCTTGGCGCCCTCCCTTAGGGTCGCGATTATAATTGGACTCTGGAATATACTCTGTTCCGACGAGTCTCGAATTATAGTTCTTCGCAAGGATGTTGTCATACTTTTCAGCGACATTCATGGCTCCAATGAGCTCATGAAACCTTGTGATCTATCCTGCAGTAACATCAATTCGATAATTCTTAGCAACCATCAAAACAGAGAAGGGGAAGGTAGAGAGAGTCCTCTCAATCAACATCGCATCTGTGATAGAATTCCATAGAATTCCATCAAGGATTTAATGCGAAGTACTTCATGAGTTGTAGTCAAGAACTGTCTTGAAATCACAGAAGCGGAGATTATGCCATCTCACTTCTAGATCAGGAAGCAGGGAGTCACAGACATTGCCAAAGCGTTCCTCGAGTGACACCCACAACCTTTTGGGGTCTTCTTCATTCATATACTCGTGCTGGAGCGAATCATCCATATGACAAGTCATTAGGATGATGGCTTTCGCCTTATTTGCCTCCAAGGATGCTCTATTTGCTTCCAAAGTTTGAGCTTGCTCAACAGTTAGCACATCCTACGTAGGCTCAAGAATCGTATCCAAGATTCCGTGGGTCTTAAGATGCTGGCGGACATCGCGAACCCACATGTGATAGAGCTAGTTGTTCCCAATGGAGCAAAGTTCAGTTTGTTTAGGTACTCATCCTGAAAGAGAACAAGAAAAATGGTTAGTTTCGGAGAAAAAAAAGCTACCACGAAAATAATAAGAATTTTTTAGCGTAATCGCTCCCAATAAATTAGGAATTTCTGAGCATAATCGCTCCCAAGAAATTCAATTTCAAGAGGTATTGGATTAGATCGAAACAATGATGTGTGTGGTTGATCATATATTCTCTACAAACTCTAAGTTTGGAGATCTCAACAAGCTCCAAGCTTGGAGATAGCACAAACCCCTACAGTTCGGCTTAGGTCTCCCCATGAAAGAAGAAAGGGGGGGGGGGGGGTAGAAGAAGGGAGGTTGAGAGTCCCTGAGAAAAGAAAAGAACTAAAAGTACTGAAAGAGGCAACTTTTATAAAAATTTACCTTGAAAAGTCATCGGAAAAGTCTCCGAAAAAGTAGCTGGAAAATGGCCGATGGCTGGCGGTGGCCGGTTGCTGGCTGGAACTTGGCTGGGGCTGGTTGCAGGCTAGGCTAACCTATTGCTTGGGCTGTGCGTGCGTTGTGTGAGGCTTTTGCAGGCTGTGGGCGCAGGCGTGCATGCAGGGGCTGGCCGAGGTTGCTGTCGAGGCGAGGCTAACCTGCGCTGAAGAAGGCGAGGCTAGTGTGCGGGGCTGCGCGCGGAAGAGGCTAGCGAGGCTAATCTGCCACACTGCTGTGGCGAGGCTAACGCGGGGTTGGCAACTAGGCGAGGCTAACGCAGGGGCGTGTGCGGAGCTAGGTTAGCAGGCGAGGGCTATGGCGGGGTGAGGTGAGGCTAACCAGACCAGTTTAGATTTTTTGATGGTTGGTTAGGGGCTTTTCAGGCCAATTCTGGTGGTTCAGCCGCCGGTTCTGAGCTCCTTGGATCGAGGGCTACAAGGTGTGCAGCAGAGGTAGCTAGGGTTTGAAGGTTATGATTTTAGGGTTTCAGGGCTTCGTGCTGATAACGTGTTTTAGGAAATCATAAATTGAGAGAGAATGAGTTGTATCTTTCATTGATAATAGGAGCCTTTTTATATAGAGGATTACAAGAGTCTTACAAGGAAACATAATCGTACAATGATTGGATATCTACGAAGATATGTCCGAGAATATCTGTAAGACTAACCCTATTACAACTCAGACAAATAACTAGAGTTTGGGCCAGATATACAATTAAAATATACTTGAACAATTAGGGCTTAAAGGGTCGGGCCGGGCTTGGCCCTAAAGGGCTCAAATTGGCCGGGCCGGACTTCATTTGCATGGTCCATACCCTACCCTATTTGAAAAAGGGTCGGGCCGACCCGCTCTAATACAAGGGCCTGGTCGGGCTTTGGGTGGGCTTAGGGCCGAAGGGCAAAATGATGACCCCTAAAACCGGGTGTACCCAATTCTCGCAATCCACTATCTTCCTGCCGTCGATAACTCCACCATCTGAATTCAGGGATGTGACTAGTCTTTACCAAAACACATTCCTCATCATTGATCTTTTTAAAACTTCGCAAAAATGTTCCTCAATGCACGAGTAGTACAACTTTGACTTCCAAACTAGCAACAGTGAACTTGAGCTTTTGGGGCAGCCCGGTCCAAATAAGTCAAAAAGGACAGCAAGGGCAGCCCGGCCCAAAGAAATCGTTCCTAAAACGGCAAAATTTCCCTATCATGATTTAGACAGAAATAGCAAAATGTCCCTATTTTCCATCACACTATTTACTGGCTTGCACGACACTTCTAGTCCAAACCCACATTATTAAATTGTATTGTTTTATTAATAAATAAAAATGGGGACCAGATTATGAAATTGTTTTATTAATAAATAAAAATGGGACTAGTCCTTGTCCTAATTATAAAAAAGAAGAATGGGAATAGCCGTGGGTCTGAGATATTAGATAGCAAAAGCATATACCATACACATACGCCATTACAGTAACCAGAGAATCAAGCCCAAGATCTCCACCTCTCTCTCTACCCCAACCCCTCTCTCTCTCTCTCTCTTCTTCTCTCTCCTTCTCTCTTCTCTGATTCTCAGTTTCCGAGCGAATTAGGGCAGAAGGCAGATCGGAAATGGAAGAAGGTCGAGGGCAATCGTGGCATTGCCGATTCTGATTTTTCCGGCGGGCAGTGAGGTCGATACCGGCGCGTGAGTATTGATTCGGTTCGGTGATTGGTTGATTCCTTTGGGCCGAATTGTGGTTCCAAGACAGAGATGGATTCGTTCTGGAGCCACAATGCCGCCCCAGACTCGTCGCATTTCCTCGTCGCCATCTACTTCGCCGTTGGATTCTTCTTCGCTAGGCTCTTCCTTGATAGAGTCATCTTCACCGTAAGATTTCTCTCTCTCTATCTCTCTCTTCAAAGTAGCTTAATCCTGCTCCTGTGCTTTTTTCTTTGAATCTTGAATATTCGTCATGAATCTTGGATGTGCATCATCCTGTGGTTCTTATAGTCTCTGCATCATCTTGTGCTTCTCGTGCTAATAATGACTCGGTTGAGCTTGGTATAGAGTATTTATGATATTTAGATACTATGATTAATTGATCATCCCAAAAAATGGGAGCGTTCGTGCACTTTTTAGCTTCACTATGCAATGCATTGGTGGTTCGAAGGATTGAGGTATTCCTTGTAGACTTGTAGTTGGAGGGAAAGAATAGTAGTTGAGGTTAGCAGACAGTTTGGAATTATGGCAGTCGAGTAGCTTTGGGTCTATTGGGATTCGGAAGAGAGATTATTACTGAGCAGTTTGAGGATGTTATGGTTGTCGTCATTTCAGTTAAAGGTTGTTCTTCTGGGTTGCAGTTTGTGTTAACTTTATAGTGATTTCAGGGAAAACTTGAGATTTCTGATTATTTGTCAGATTTTGGGGTTTAGGTTGAGTGGTTTATTGTTAACTAGATATTGATAGTGGGATGATCAAGTATCCGGAACTGCAAGATTTTGGTCTAGCATCCAGAAAGGGTGGTCTTTCTATGCCTTAAACATTATAGTTGCCTAGCCTCCCGAATACATGAAAAATTGAGTTGATTTATCAGATTTGCGGTGCAAGTTGATGGTCTATTATCAACTTGGGTGATAGTGGGTCATTCAAGGTTTTGGCCTAGCATCTGAAAATGGTGCTTTTTGTGTTGATAATGGAGGTTGTCTCAGCCGGTGAGATTGGCTTATTTGGTGTCAGCTTTTAGTTCAAGGCTAACTATGTTGGGTTAAATGTTGTTTATCAATTTCATTTGAGACTAAATTCTAGACCCTTAACTTGGTTTTGTTTAAAGTAGAATGTAGGGCCCCCAGTAATATAGTCTGTTTACATCCTGTTAAATTGCTTTAATTCAAGCACAACTGGGTCTATTAGTCTGAGTGAAGACTAATTTCTAAAGAATATACTAAGGAGACTTGATGTCTTGGAGTTCTATATAAAATGCCAATTTACTCTATCCATGAGCTATATCCAATTATTTGTCCCTGTAGTGATATTTGTTCCTCATTTGGACATTAGGGATAAGTTTCCTCAATTTCTGTCAAGTGTCCATCTAGCTGAGAAAGTTAGAAGCATGTCCTCCTTCCTCTTTGGTTGTAAAAACCCCTGTTGAAATGACTTGCTGTAATTGCAAAAGAAGTCGTTTCTGTAGTGATATTTGTTCCTCATTTGGACATTAGGGATTAAGTTTCCTCAACTTCTGTCCGGTGTCCATCTAGCTGAGAAAGTTAGTAGCATGTCCTCCTTCCTCTTTGGTTGTAAAAACCCCTGTTGAAATGACTTGCTGTAATTGCAAAAGAAGTCATTTCATTACTTTTTCATTGCAAATCCATTATTTTTGGAGACAGGCTTAAAATTTGCTCAACAAACTTTTCTCTTTATTCTGGAAAATTTGGTCCAGTAGATGATTATAGGACCATGATGAATGCCTGAACATGTTGGGTAAATATGCTTTGAATAGGAATTCTGCATTTTGGCATTTAGGTTTAGCAATTATTCAGTGGCTCTGATCCAGAGTGTGTACATTATTTAATTGTGATGGCCTTCAGATTCAGGAATAGATCTGCATCAGTTTGTTGCCCCATAATATTAGCTGTCAAGTGTTATGATATATATATATATATATATATATATATGTGGAAGAAACTAGATACACACACACAGAGAGTTTCGCCTAATATTTTGTTGGCCTTTTTGTCTACTATAGGAACTGTTGTTAACTTCAGCATCAAGTTAAGCTCGTATCTAAGACACTTATTTTAGTTAAATATATTTCTCAAGACTCGGGACAATTTAGATGTGAAATTTTGAATTTTGGATTTCACTTGAGAATAATTTCATTTGAATCTACCTGGAATTCTTATGGAATTCATATAAATCTGGTAAAGTAGCATGCTTGCATTTTTTTTTTTTACTTAACCAAATAGGATAATTATCAATTCTATTGCTGGTCCTGTTCAAGGACTCAAGGTTGACTGAGAAGCCTGGGAGATATTCAATTGTCTACTTTCCCTCTTTAAACGAAACTTTTTCAAACCCACAGACATAAGGGTATCAGGTTTTCTTCGAGTTCCCATTTAAGGACAAATGATGAATTTAACAAGAACGTCAATTCCTCGGACCATAGGGGCTCTAGGTTTATAGATCATCTTCTTTTTTCTGCTTAAAAGTTGGATATTCTTTTATCACTTTGTTATGAGATAATATTATAATTAGCAATTAAGAAGGTCTGCTTGTCATTATCCATGTAAGCAATCCACGGTCTGGTGATCATGCTCATGGACTGATTTCTGATTTACTAACAGTTCTGCTGGTGTGCCTTTCCAAATTGGTTGGCACTCTTGATGTTCTTTCTATGACGTGAAATTGTTTTATTCATGTGAAAGAAAGTTATAGAAACAGTGTTGACTGATTCTTCTGTCATTTGTTTTTGTCTATTATTCATGTTTTATATTTTTTATTTTTCTGCATTTCAGAGGCTTGCCATCTGGTTGTTGGGTAAAGGTTCTGCTCCATTGAAAAAGATTGATATGGTCCAACGGGCAAAGATTGTAAAATGCTCAGAGTCAATGTGGAAGTTAACATACTATACAGCCGTTGAAGCTTGCATTCTCAGTATAAGCTACCACGAGCCATGGTTCACAGATACAGCAGAGTACTTCAAAGGCTGGCCAAACCAAGAGTTGGGGTGAGTAACTCATACGGTGGTTACTTGTCCTACATTTCCACTACTGATTAGATGAACTTTTATTCAATGCTGAAGATTTGAAATGATTTGTTTTAATATCTAAAAGAACACGAGAGAAGAATTTCTGTTTATGTTCTCTACAGACCAGCATTAGCGGCTGGTATTGTTACAGATTTTAATAGAATAGGCAAAAGGCTTACACATAAATATTAAGGGAATTAATTAATTGGGAAGTTAGTAATTTGCAGTTTTGTCGAATGCTGGAGGCATATTTTTTGTTGCAAAATAAGCTGTAAATATGATTTTCAAACTATATAGTTTTAACTCTATTTTTCTTCATTTCTAGTTGAATTGTTTGTTGACATGAACTCTGTTATCTCCTGGCCACTCTAAAAATGTCAATCTTTCTTTAGTATGGTGTCGTTTTCTTTTTGCAATTCATAATTTTTAAGGTAATGTACCATTTACCTTTGGTCTCAAGACATAGGGCAATGCATTTCAAGTTCTACTCTTATATATGCCATATTGAAGAGCTTCATCTGTCCTTTAGTTAATGTATAAGAAGGCGTTGCCTTGCAATTGTAATTATTGAAGGATGTCAGTCATACTAACGTAGTGGTCAAGATGATTCTGGGATATACTTTCATCCTTATCCATACAGATTGGAGGGCTGTGTTGTCTCAAGTTTAATATTTTTTTAATTTTGATGTATGTTTTAGTTTTTTTTTTTCTGTTTTTTTGTTTTTGTTTTTGTTTTTTTTTGTTTTGTTTTGTTTTGTTTGGTCATCCTATGACATTTTATAATGTTTCTAGCAGCCGGTAGGTTAGAAGTTCTGCTTGTTGTTTAAGCATACAGCTTGTTTCTGTATTTGTATCCTAATAAAATCTGTTTTTCTCTTGGAGAAGCAACTTAAAAAGAGAAATAATCATTTTTGATGACTCAGATTTAGCGGCATAAAATTTACGAATTGATTATTCTGATTCTGTTCCTTTCTCATTTCAGGCTTCCCTTAAAGCTTGTCTATATGTGTCAATGTGGATTCTACACCTACAGCATTGTTGCTCTCCTTACATGGGAGACTCGAAGGAAGGATTTTTCAGTGATGATGTCTCATCATGTAATTACCGTCTTCCTGATTGGATGCTCATACGTTACAAGGTATGTTTCTGTTTATGTGCAATGCATTATCTATGTTAGTACTACAAATATGTGTTTACATGTGGAGGATATCATGCAATAATTTTCTTTCATTCTTTGATGTAAGCAAGTAGAAAACCAGGTAACCTGGCTCCATAACAGTCTTAAGTCTTAACCTCTATTGTTAGTTTGATCTGGTGACTTGCAGTAGCCATAGTCCTAAGTTATCAATGTAGGAAATCGCCTGTTGAGATACTGTTTTGATAGCACCGAGTGTCCCTTAAACTCTGGGGGATAGTATTAAGTAATGAACTTTGACAGCCCTGCCTCCCTCCTTCCCTCTTTTACATTGAGAAAAGCACTCTTTGAAGCTTAGTGCATTTAAGACCATCAGTATATTGAGAAAAGTACTCATTGCATATGATGACATATAGATGATATGAAAATCTTAAGTATTATTATAAAGCTTAAAAGCTAGGCTCCTTTCCAATCTTATAGGCTTCACCAAAATATGTATGGGGTAAATGCCAAAGAAATGAGTTGATCAAACACCCTAGCTTTGGTACTCGAACGCCCAATGTATTTTATTTGCTTGTCCATGCCACTAATGTCTACACCTGTGCATGTAGAGATATATAAATAATATATAAGTATAGATAAACCTGTGCACGGATGTGAGAGAAATCTTAAAAGGGTCGAGGCTTTAAGGTCAAGCTGCCCAATATACTTAAAATTATCTTGGTTTGTACATGTATTAAATCAGTTTCACTTGAAACAATCAACTAAGACTAAAAGTAACACACTGTCCACTTGCAGCTTTTTCCGGATTGGCTCAATCATTCTTGCCCTGCATGATGGGAGTGATGTATTCATGGAAGCTGCCAAGGTCTTCAAATATTCCGAGAAGGAGCTTGCAGCAAGTGTGTTCTTTGGATGTTTTGCTGTGTCATGGCTCATACTGCGGTTAATATACTTCCCCTTTTGGGTCATAAGCTCAACAAGGTCTGCTCTCATGGTAAATCATTTTATTATACCACATATAGATGTATGGTGGCTGCTCCCACTTATCTGTTCTTATGGTTGCTTTTTTACAGCTATGACCTTCTTAAGCACTTGGATTTGTCAAAGTCCTCTCATATAACACTGTACTATGTGTTCAATACGTTGTTACTGACGCTGCTTGTGTTCCACATATACTGGTGGGTTATGATATACTCAATGATTAGGAGACAACTGAATAATAGAGGAAAAGTTGGAGAAGATATAAGATCAGGTAAACCATATATACTGCTTACAAGTTTAAATTTTACAAAACCCTGTGCTGCTTATAATATTCAATTTCAGTAATTATATTATTATCTGTGGAAAGTATATACTCTCCACCGCTCACTCTTTGGTTGAGTAATGCTAGAAGCATTTAGTATGTTATGCAAGTAAATTCTTCAACTCATATGTGGTGGTTTGGTATCACTTGTCCATACAGACCTGGTTGTCACTGATTTTGAGGTGTGGAAATAGCTTTCTCCGGAAATGGGAATATGGCTTTTTGGCTTAATATGTTTCTCTTTCCATACTTTGTATTAGCTTCAGCTTGGTCCACTGGACTGCTCTTTGTATGGTTGTATAGTGAATGGGTCCCAAATGACATAATTAATAGTAGGATTTGTTTGATTAGTGTTTCAATTTTTCAGTCAAGTCGTGTTCTTCATTCATTATACTCGGACCTACCTTGTTGTGTTGTTGAGACTTGAGACCATATGTGACAACTACTCTCATGGAAGGTCAAACACATTTTAACAGTGAATACCTGTTTGTAGGTTGGCTAATAAACACAATTCTACTGCTAAGCCTGGAAAGATTGTTTTGTATCAAAGAATAAATCACATTTTAACATTATACACATATATCTTGCTGTGTTGATTTCTTTTAATGGTTTTAGATGTCATTACTTGAGTTCTGATGATTTTCTCTGCTGTTTACAGATTCAGACGATGATGATTAGGCGGAAGATTTTGTCCAAGGTTTCTTTGTCTTTGTTAATGCTGACCTGTATGTAGGTTATAGCTGCACTCAAAAGTGGCCCTTATCTGTAGGAAGGGGTTGATAATCTCTTCCATTATCAAATTTTGTTTGAGGCCTTCACAGATCATGGCTCATATTACCATGTATTCTTTTTCTTTTTGTCTTTTTGGATGGAGTCTCTTGTTATATGGTGTATAAGTAATAGGTAAATTCCTGTATAATTCTTCTCTCTGGATAATCACTTGTATTGAGATTAGCCTTTCCTATGGAGAAATGAAAGGTATTCACAAATTAGTAAAAAGAAAATATTCCATGTAATGCTTTTTCTTCAAAGGTATTAGTATTATTTTGGATTTCTCATTGTTGCTTTTAAGGTTAGATATGTCTAAATGCTGTACAGTACTCACATTCCGGGATTCATGTATGGTTTCACATCAAAAACCAAAAAAGATTAGTGAACGGATGGAGGTCGTGGAATTCCAAATTCTTGCTTATAGTATTTTGACATTTCCTGTCAAAGGGACAATGAACGTGAGTACATCAGTTGAGAAATTTGCGCATTCACTCTAATACTTGCTTCTGAAGTACAGAGTCTTGATCTTCTAGCATCCATTCAATCCACTAGACTAGTTTCACTGGAAGGGTTCCAAAATTGTGCCTTCGAAGTTCATATAAAATGCGTACTAAATGCAACAGAGTGATGCCATTTCTACGTGTGGAATTTCTTTGGTAAGGAACAACTTGGACAAACCGGGGGACTTTTATGTGTCAAGTCACCGCCAGTGATTTCCAGATGTCCTTATTACAAGGTTCTCATCGTAGACTCTACCTATATTTGTACTAGTTGTACGAACATTCCAAAACATTATATGCTGCTAACTTTTGACATGGGTATACCAATGAGTACGTTATCCATTTTCCATGGCTACATTTCAAAAGGTGTCCAGTTTTCAAAGGAGCATAATCAGCGGCTAAAGGAGCTCAAAGCCCATGAAAACTTACAATGTTGAATCCAAAGCATAAGGTAAAATAAGAATTCTATCTAACCCTGTCTCTTTTGGTAACATGAAAACAACGTCTAGTGTTTCCTAACGTTTACGGTAACTCGTTCCATCTCTTTTCCATTTTACAGAAAGACGAAGGCTCTCACCAAATTAAAGACGAAGATTATCCCCAAAACTTAACTTGGAAAATTCAGGGTAACGGTTGAGTTGGAAAACTTATCCTTGGAAATTAGAGGTGCCTGGAAGCTGATTTTTCCTTTACTCCTCGATCTGGCATTAATTAGTTGCCATGACAGTGATGAAAACGGACCCCTATATATAGAATAAGCTCAACACAGAAGGATTGCTTCATCACAAATCAGGAGAGACATGGATTCACTAAAAATTTCCCTCCTCTGTTTCCTACTCTCTGTCATTTTCATACCCAACTTCACTGCTTCCCAAATCCTATTTCAGGTACTGAGAGAAGCGCATAATCTCTCTCTGTCTCTCTTAACTTTTTCTTTTCTTTTTTTGGTTGGTTATTGGTGGTTGGTGATCTCAGGGGTTCAATTGGGAATCAGCAAAGAAGGGAGGATGGTACAACATCCTGAAGCAGTCTGCAGCTGAACTAGCTTCTTCAGGAATTACACATGTTTGGCTTCCACCACCTTCTCATGCTATTTCAGATGAAGGTATATATTTTGTTACTTTCCCAAAACTCTCTTTTGTACTTGATTTGTTACCATTGAGCAAGATTTTGGTAAACTTTCTGAGCTACATGATGATCTGATCTGAACTAGTACACAACGTCGACCACAAGAGTCAGATTGTAAAACTTTGTCTCTGGTATAGAAATTAAACAATTTTGCAAGTTTGGTTGGATAGTAGTTTTGTAACAACATGAATGAGAAACTATTAGAAAACAGGCCTCTCTTCGGAAAAATGTGGAAACATTCTTTTAAAAGATTTCAAAATTGCAGAACTGTTACAGATTTCATCTGTGAGCCATCTAGCTACCTACACCATATATAGTTTACAACTTTACATGATGTAACTTTAAAATTGGTAATTAGTATATACATCAATCAGTAGGGACAATTGCATTTTTGATACCTATGTTTCAAATTTGCAATTTAATTTAGTTCATGTGTCTTAACTCTTAACACTCTGTGTCATTTAGCAAACTTGTTAGAAGAAATTTTAACTTGCGAAAATCATAGCGGTGACTGAAAGCACAGAGATAAAAGCCACAATTGTATTGTTAGGCACATGATTTATCATATAAGCGGCACAATTCATCAGGAAATGTCAATGATTAAGAGTTCAATATCAAACACTTTTTTCAGTTTGTGCATTCGAATTGTTAAACCAAACCGGTTTGCTTTATTCCAAGTGTACTAGTACATATCTCCTCAGTGTTTATGCTAAATGTTGATAGCATTGTATTCGGCTATTAGCATCAGTTCTGTGATTATTATATGACAATTAACTGAACTCAACTTCTTTGTTTAAGGATACATGCCTGGCAGGCTGTATGATCTCAATGTATCTAAATATGGAAATCAAGATGATTTAAAAGCACTGATAAAAGCCTACAGTGACAACGGGATACAGAGCATAGCAGATATTGTTATAAACCACAGATGTGCAGAGAAGCAAGATGAGAGAGGAATATGGTGCATTTTTGAAGGAGGAACACCTGATGATCGCCTTGATTGGGGGCCGTCTCTTATTTGCAGTGATGACACACAATATTCTGATGGCAAGGGCAACCCTGACACTGGAGCTGACTTTGGGGGTGCTCCTGACATTGATCACAAAAACACAAGGGTCCAGAATGAGCTCTCGGATTGGATGAATTGGTTAAAGACCGAAATTGGGTTCAGCGGATGGCGATTTGATTTTGTCAAGGGATATGCTCCAGAGTTCACCAAGTTATATGTGGCAAACACAAAGCCTAGTTTCTCAGTAGGAGAGTTTTGGAACTCCCTTGCTTATGGAAGTGATGGTAAACCGGAGTACAACCAGGACAACCATCGTAAAGAGCTTGCTGGATGGATAGGGAATGCTGGAGGAGAGGTTACTGCATTTGATTTTACAACTAAAGGGATACTTCAAGCTGCTGTCCAAGGTGAACTGGGGAGGTTGAAGGACTCAAATGGAGGGCCTCCTGGATTGATTGGAATATCGCCACGCAATAGTGTGACTTTCATAGACAATCATGATACAGGTTCCACACAAAAGTTGTGGCCATTTCCATCAGATAAAGTCATTCAGGGATATGCTTACATTCTTACTCATCCAGGGATCCCATCGATAGTACGTCCTTTTTTTTTTTTATCTTAATTCGTCGTCTTCTCACAAACTAAAGTGACATAGTCATAAGATCAGGTTGCTATTGCTCAAGTGAAAGTGCATGTTCATAGTTTTATCACTTGTGGTCCATTATTCTAATAATTTTTTGTACATCTTGCAACAGTTCTATGATCATTTCTTTGACTGGGGATTGAAAGAGGAGATCTCGAAACTTACTGCGATTAGGTCCAGGAATGGGATCAAACCCGACAGTGCCGTGCATATCCTAGCAGCTGATGCAGATCTCTATTTAGCTTCCATAGATGATAAAATCATAACCAAGATTGGTCCAAGATCCGACGTTGGGAACCTTGTACCTCCAACATTCAAAATTGCAACCTCTGGAAATGATTATAGTGTTTGGGAGAAAACAGCATGAAAATGTTGTTTATAAAGAAATAAATTAATAAAGTACTAGTAATTGATGTATTGCAAGTGCGTATCAAGGAGTAATACAATGGAAAAGTAAGCCCTATAGCCTTATTCGAATTGCCGGTTTCAGTTTAGAACAAGAAAGAAAATTTCATAATGATGTTATAATTGAGCCGAAACCGATTAATCTTCGACAAAGCTGCTGAGTCTTCTCGACTCGAAACCGACCGGTGCTCCACCGTCCGGCCGCCTCCGGCCGGTGCACGAGCATCATCCGCTTCGTCTTGCTGTCGCCTACGTCCCTCTGGCCTTGGATCTTACATGCAGAGGCTGTGAACGGAGAATCGACGACCGGAAGCTCCGAGTCTTCTCCGGCGATTTCAGCAAATTCCGGGGACTCCGGCCACCGGTTGGCTTGCATGTGGTATGAAACTCACTCCCCTCGTCGTGCTCTACATGTTTGTGTTCTTAGTTTTAGAAATTGATAGAGTTTTGTTGATTTGATTTCTGGGTTGCTCTCGGTTCCGACGCTGTTCTTCGACGCCGGCGACCTCTCCGGCCTTTTCGGGCTCCGTCTCTTACTCAGTTGCACTTATAGGTCAACAATCGAGAAGCTGGTTGAGTTGCTGGCGTGAAAATCATCAGTTCATCACCATCTCAGTCTCGACAGTGTGTTGAGCTCGATTTCAGTTGGTTTCCGAAGGTATAAATATAATTCGACCTTTGAATCGAGTTTTGTTCGTGTATTGATCGGAAGTGATGCTACTTAGTTTGGTCTGGCTTGATTGAAATTAAAATTCTATTTTTCTGTACACTTCGATAGTTTGATTGCTTGTGTAGAATGGGTTGTTATGTCTTGACATGAATGGATCGTGATTATCAAGTTTGATGTCTTGTTAGTGTTGCTACAGTAGTTTGTTGGAAATGGTAGTTTGAGATTGTTTCTGGTTCTACAAGTTAGTGTTTCTAAGGTTTACTAGCGCAGGTTGTTCGAAATGGTTGTGGAACAATTGAAAAATGCTCAAGTTATGATCTTGGGTGTCCTTAGTAGTTTTAATTTGGGCACACATTGTGTGAAAATTGAAATGAACTGGGTGTCCATGGTAAATTCCGTCGAATCACTATGTGGCGAAATTGTTAAAGAAGGAAAAGAAATTAATATATATTGGGTGGCATTAGTAAATTGGGTGCACTTAATATATATATATATATATATTTGGTCGATATCGTAATTTCAAGTAAATGTTCGATAATTTGGGTTAATTATCGAACCTGTCTTGACTTGTCAAACATCGGTCAAAGTTGGTCAACTCCTGGTCAAATCAGGAAAAGTTGGTTGGACGATTTAATAATCGTCGAGATTTTGAAAGTTGTTTAATAGGTATTAATTATCGAAATGTCGGAACTTAGGACTCCAGTTACCTGAAGAACGAAAGGTTCACGACTCTCGGAGTACGTGAGGGAAAGCATCAGAATCTAGGTAGGGATTCGGAACTCTCCTCAATATGCGTATTTACTTTGTTAAATTGTTTTTAAAGTTATGCATGTTAAGTGATGTGGCTTGGTTAAGTTGAAATGCGAAACATGCTAACCAAACCGTATGAGAAATGTGATGGCTTAAGAGCGAAGGGGGCACTGCCTTCCTTGGATTCAATCCCCTAAACGTCCGGAGGGTTAGCTACACCGGTCAGACAGTGAGCGATCGCAATGACGACCTGATTCCGTGTGTGTAGCTAGGTAGCGGACGCTCTTGCTACGCTTACCTGGTTTATAAATTAATTGAGGTAAGGTCGTGTAGTGGGTCTATGACTCTATGGGACCGGCCATTGGGTAAGATTCAACGCACATGTTTACTTGAGTATCTTGCATCGATTTTCGAGTCAGAAAGCATTTTTATAAAGTTTGTCGTTCCTTTTAAATATTTGGTTTAAGCATGTTTTCATACTGGAGCTCCAACAAATTAATTATCGGTTTCAAACCTAGTCGAGTTAGAGTTCCTATTGAGCAGCGAGGACGAAAGCTGACTCCTACAACAGTATGGATGAAGGTACTGTGCACTGGTGACGGAACAATAGCGGACGAAGCTGGGTGTGCAGAACAAGTTCGGTAAATCACCATTTGGATTTCATTCTAAATTCTATTTCTCGAACTTCGTATTTTGTGCCTTGTTAATTAGGTCTGTGCCAAATCTAGTTGAACTTTGTTCTTTGAAGTTCGTACTTTTAGACAAATGAAACGAATGTTAGTGATTCAAAGATTTACACCTCAAAAGTATTTGTAGCTTTCACTGTGCTTTTACAAAAAAATTTTCAAACAAAATGCCTAGCGGTTGTCTAGGATGTAAATCGAGCATTCGGTTTATGTTTTAGAGATTCGCGGTACTGTAATGAGTTTAAGCTGGTGAGGTGTAGCTTGGGCGTTACAGATTTTTTCCGGAGTTCCGCCTATCATCCTCAGTCCGATGGCCAGACGAAGGTTGTGAATCGATCGCTAGAATACTACCTCCGATGCTTCGTCGCCAACAAGCCGACTTCATGGCCAGCCTCTTACACTAGGCGGAGTTGTGGTATAACACTTCATACCATTCCACCATCAAGATGGCTCCTTTGCAGGCCTTGTATTGCATCCCCCCACCTACAATCCACCGTTACCTTCCAAGCACCACCTCGGTCCATGCAGTTGACTTGGCCCTTCAATCTCGTGATGAACTCCTGCAATCACTCAAGCATTACATGCTCCAAGCACAAAACAGAATGAAATAGACCGCAGACAACAACCGCACCGAGAGGGAATTCAAAATTGGCGATTGGGTGTTTCTCAAATTGCACCCTTACTGCCAATGTTCCTTGATCAAGTGACCATCACACAAGCTTTTCCTGTGATTCTATAACCCCTTCAAGGTCACTGAGTGAATTGGGAAGGTCGCTTATAGGTTGGATCTGCCTCCTTCTTCCAAAATCCATCCTGTCTTCCATCTGTCTCTCTTGAAGCTTCGTGTCGGACACTCTATTCCTACTTCACAAACTCTACCTCACTTCAATGACAAAGGGGAAGTTATCTAGACACCAGCCAAGGTCCTTGACATGGCTGTCGTGTAGAAGAAAGGGAAGACAACGACTCAGTGGCTCATTCAATGGACTGATCTTCCTATCGATGATGCAACATGGGAAGATGCGTAGTCCATCATGACCCGTTTTCCTCAATTCAGCAACCGTGGATGACTTGCCACTTAAAGGGGCATGACTTGTTACAAACATCCCAACAAATCCTCCTCCTAAGCCCAGTAGATTAGTTGAGAGCTGGAAGCTTGGACTGATGTGTTGGTGGTCCTGTACCACGCGTCAAGCTCCCCTTTTGTATTAGATGGCATCCTATCTGTATATCTTTGTATTCAGAAGCCAATTTTGGCATTGAAGAAATTACGAAGAAACTTTGAATTCTCTTACTTTGATTTTCATTATAGTATTGGCTCCAACACACTCCCACTTGTAAATAAAGGCACACCCTTAAGCCCATTCAAGAAGCCCTAATGCACCTTGCATCTTCCACCTTGTAGCCACCACTCTCTGCTACCACCACTGGAAAGCACTCTGATTCAGCAGCCGCCGTCATAAGCAACATCCCTCCACCAACCGTGCAATCCCAGCCACCGATCAATTAAACAAGCCATCCCCTACAATCTAATCCGTTCTTCATAGCTAGAAGCTCTATATGCAGGGGTGAACTAACAAAGTTAGCCCTGTGAGAGAACGCAGCAACAAAGAGGCCCTGCGCATTCCGAATAACCCCACCAGTACCCCCATAGGGAACAGGGGAAAAGAAAGCTCCATCAACATTCAGTTTGAGAAAATCATCAGCAGGGGCAGTCCACTGTTTCCGGTTGACAAGTTGAGACCCATTCATGGCTTTAGACACGCGATGGACACTAGAGTACTCCTCAAACCAAGCCATAGCAGTGGTTACCAGTCCAGGTCCAGTAAGCGCTTGATCTGTCCACAACTTATCATTCCTGTTCTTCCAGATACTCCATAACAGCACTAGTAGTTTGTCAAAAGATTCCGATGACATAGAAGTGACTCTATCTAGAAATTAAACCAGTCTTTCCATGAGAGATGAGAAGCTGGAATGAGAAAAGGGGAAGCACCTATGATCTCCCGAGATAACTCACATTGACTGAACAGATGTTCCACTGTTTCCACCGCCTCAGAACAGATAACACATCGAAGATCTCCAGTATACCCCTTGTGCGAGAGAGCCGCACGAGTAGGGAGAAGGTTGAGGACTGCTCTCCACCCAAAGATGGCCACCTTATTGGGAACTTTGGCCTGCCACAATGCTCTCTAGATTGGGCCATAAGGGTCCCCAGTGGAAGATGAAGCAAATATGTGGCCAATAGAGAAATCCCGAGCTATAGTGTAGGCCGATTTCACCGAAAAGAAGCCTCTTTTGTTTAACTTCCAAGCCACTCTATCCTGTCCAAAACACCTACTAAGTGGAATGGACAGAACCTGAGCTGCCACATGCGGTTCGAAGCACGCATGAACTGCAGCTTCATCCCACGTCCAAGTGTTCGTATTGATCAGATCAGCTACTCGCTCAAAAACGGTATCTGAAGGCTTGACTAAGGCATGATGGGAGACTGATGGTATCCAGTCTTGGTCCCAGATACTGACTGACATCCCATTACCAATCCGCCACGATAATCCAGCCTGGAGAACCGGCCGAGCCTCCATGATGCTCCTCCAGGAATACGAGGGACGCTCGCCCATGTCTGCAGAGAGAAAAGTACCATGAGGATAATATACTGCTTTGAAAACCCGGGCCACAAGGGAATTTGGCTGAGTAAGCAAGCGCCAACCCTGTTTAGCTAGCATAGAAAGGTTGTGGGCATGAAGATGTTTGAACCCCATTCCACCTTGTTCTTTTGGAAGACACATGCGCTCCCAAGATCTCCAATGAATTTTTCGTTTTTCATCAGTGCTTCCCCAAAAGAATTGACAACAGAGCTGTTGCAACCTTGATAAGCAATTCCCTACCCCCAACACTGAGGATCTTTGTCCGCCAGCTAATCAGCTTCTTTGTAAGTCGCTCCCTTAAAAATTCAAAGATAGCCTTCTTATTGTGTCCAACATGTATGGGTAGCCCGAGGTACAAGCCATGCTCTTTAACGCATTCCACACCCAAAATGTCAGTTAACTCATTTCTCTTATGCAAACTAACATTCCCACTGAAAACGACACTGGATTTCTGTAAGTTTATGTACTGCCCCGAAGCCTTGGCATACACAGCCAGAATATTCTTGAAAGCGCGACATTCACCTACTGAAGCTTCGCCGAACAGAAAGCTATCATTCGCAAATAGTAAATGATGTAAAGTGGGAGCCATGGGAGACATGGTAAGCCCTTTAACAATTCCACTCTGCACAGAAGAAGAAATCAGGGCCGAAAGTCCCTCTGCACAAAGAATGAACAAGTACGGAGAGAGTGGATCCCCTTGCCGAATACCCCGATAAGGTAGGATGAAGCCTGTAAGAGAGCCATTAATCAAAACAGAGTAGCTAACTGATTTAACTGTGGCCATTACAATCTGAACCCAATTCGGACTGAAGCCTAACTTGAGCAGGACTGCCTCCAAATAACGCCATTCTAGCCGATCATAGGCTTTAGAGATATCAAGCTTTAGAGAAAAGAAACCATCAGCCTGTCTGCGTAGTTTCTTCATAAAATGAGCAATTTCGGTAGCTATCAAAGTATTATCAGAAATCAGTCTATCGGGCACGAAAGCACTCTGCAGTGGGGAGATGATGCGAGGAAGCAAGCTCTTTAATCGATTTGCCAGGACCTTAGAGGCAACTTTGTATACCACATTACATAACGCAATAGGTCGCAAATCAGACACTTGCTTAGGTTCTTTGACCTTGGGGATCAACGTGAGATGAGTGAAGTTAGACTCCTGGGATATCTGCCCTGTACAAAGAATCTCCCGCACAGCCATACAAACATCATGTTCAACAATACTCCAGAATCTTTGAAAGAAACAAGGAGACATACCGTCTGGCCCTGGAGACTTGGATGGATGCATTTGAAACAAAGCTTTCTTGATCTCCGCATCGGAGTAGGGTGCATTGAGCTCGCTATTCATTGAGGATGAAACCTTAGGTTGTAAACAAGCAATAACCGTTTCTAAAGCATCTGGTTCAGAAACACCTGCCTGGAAGATGGATTCAAAATACTTGATGATAAGTTCGTTCACCTCTTCTGGATTGGAAGTCCACTGCCCTGCAGAATAAGTCAAACCCTTGACTCGGTTCCGACATCTTCTATTCGAAGCTCTGCGATGGAAAAAAGCCGTATTACGGTCTCCATCTTTCCACCATAGAATCCTTGACCTCTGCCTCCAGTATGTCTCATTAGCAGACAGTAATTCGTTCAATCGAATTTGAAGAGTTTTTTGTATTTCATAATGCTGCGGTTCAAAACTCTGTTTCATCAAAGCGTCAAGCTTATCCTGGATGAGCCGCATCTCAGTTTGTCTTTGTTGAAAAACCCCAGTATGCCATCTAGAGAGCAAACGACCAGTCTGTTTAATTTTCAAACCAACCTGTGACATTGGCTCCCCGACAGTTGGTAACATCCATCCTTGTTGAATAATCTTCGGGCACTCAGAATGCTGTAGCCACATCTCCTCAAACCGGAATTGCTTGGGGGTGCGATTTCTAATAACTGGTTGAGGAGAAACTTCAATAACCAACGGACAATGATTCGATCTACTAAGAGGAAGTGTAATGCATCAGGAGAAAGGATAAAGCTCCCGCCATTGGACAGTTTGGCAGGCACGGTCAAGCCGTTCTTTGGTAAAATGATTAGACCACGTGAACCGAGATCCAACGAACCCTATATCCAACAACTCGCACTCGACCAGCGCTTGATGAAAACGACGCATCTGTGCAGCACAACGGGGAGACCCCCCGATTTATCGGCATGACTGAGTACCTCATTAAAATCCCTGGCTACTAGCCATGGTAAACGACTCTGAGCCGCTAGGGTGCGCAATAAGTTCCAAGTGATATTCTGATTCGCTGTTGTCGCTACACCGTAGATGCCGGTGAAGCAAAATACGCCCGCAGACCCTACAACTCCAACTTCCGCATCAATATGATTAACAGAATAGTGTCGGAGACGAACATGAACTTCCTTGCTCCAAAACAAAGCTAAACCACGGCAATCATCCTCCTTTGGTACACAAATGACACCGTCGAAGCCAATACGACGTCGAACTGTTGTTAAAAGATCTGGAGACGCTAGGGTTTCAGAGAGAAAAACGAGACTAGGGTTTATTTGACGGACAATGTTAACTAGTGCATCTTGGGTTTCCACATTGTTCAGACCTCGGCAATTCCAAGCTAGAATTTTGAAGGCCTGCATGGAGAGCTAGAACTGGAGTAGTAGCCGTCGGCGGCCTAGGGTTTGCTAGGGCAAGAGAGAGAGGCTCTCCTAGAGTTGATGACACATTGATGCCAAATACTAATAAATTTACAATGTTGAGTCAAAAGTTTTTTTTTTTTTTTTTTTGACTTTGTCAAAAGGACCCAAAGGCTTCGTAGGCCCAAGATAAACTCCTTCAGCGCATGTGAAATGCTCCAACTGTGCATTGCAGCGGCCACTTTAGTAGGCTGCAATGAACCAAAACTATTGTAGACCAAAGTGGGCCCAATGACGCGGCCTCTTCTCCTCCACAGAAAGCGGCGAAATTTTGTTGACTGCTATCATTCTGTTAACTGTAAATCCGGTGCCGTTATAGTAAAAGGTTGAGGGGTTTCTGTTAACACAGTCCAAGTTTGCTTTGCTGCCATTTGTGGATGCATGTCAATGTCATCTTCTTCGAAACAAAGCATCAGTTCGATCTGCTTCTGCTGTAAATTTAGGATTTCGGATTTGGAAAGTGCTTATCTGAATTCATATTGGATTTTATTTTAATTTTTATTTTTCAGGCCTTTCGTTTATACCTTGATGAAATCTTTCACCCTGTTGTTGCCGTTTTTCTGTCTGTAACATTTGTTCTAATCTTCAGAGAGGTATGTTGCCTACTCGTAAGCTCATTGAAATGCAATGGGATGTTGGGATTGCGATTGACTTGTGACTTGCCATTCACAAGCTATATGCTCAAGATATGTATGGGCTTTCTGTTGGCTTTGTTCGCATTCTGATGATCATCTGCTATCCAATCGCCTACCCAATTGGAAAAGTAATGCTCATAGCCTTGCACTAGCACTAGCTAGACCTCAGTTTCTGCTTTATTAATTTGATTTTGGTTATTGGACATTTAAGTATTGTACCTAGTCACCTACACTCAAATTCTGTATTTGCACTCATAATTATGTTTCTTTATCACTAAAATTAGAGTAAGCAGTGTATTCATCTAGGCTCTAGGGTTTCAGATTATAATACTATTTCTTTAAATTTATGGTTTCAGGTTCTTGATCTTGTACTTGGACATGGAGATGATTTGTTCAGGCGAGCACAGTCGAAAGCCCTCGTCTCTATTCACGACCCTGAGGTGAGCAATTTAAATTGACAGTTTGGATGGCATACCACCACTTGCAATTTCCCATATTTTGTTCATATTTCTAATTTCTTTTGGTGAAGAAAAATGTTTATGTAAATAATCTATGACTAGTTGTTCGGGTTGAATGTGACTTCTGATTAATGAGTGGCTGCTGAAAATGCCGGAACAGTTATGCTGGTTCTCATGGTTTCCTATTCTTCCTTGACATACTATTTCTGTCCATTGTAGGTTGGAAAGGGAGTTGAACTAACACATGATAAGGCAATGATTATCAATGGAGTGCTAGATTTAACTGTAAAGGTGCCTAATGATTTTAAACAAGTGTTCTATACTTGAGTGATTATAAATTCTTTATTGCATCTTCCATATTTATATTGGGTTTTCCATGCCAGTGGTCCTTAGTATTATCCTATCAACCTTTTGGTTTCTTTCATGGTCAAGTGCATTCACGGTGTACTTTGTTTGTTTCTGATATTGCTTTGAATATATTTTAATGCTAGTTTCCAAGGTACTTTAGTTTTGCTTACATGTTTCAGTTATCTTCATGCATGCAATTTTAAGCATTGAGATAAACTCTCTTTAATCTGTGATCAAAGTGTTCCTAATAATAAAGCATCTTTCAATTTACAGACTGTCGAGGAGGCTATGACACCTATTGAATCAAGAATGTGCTTGGATGTTGATTCAAAGTTAGACTGGTACGTCTTTCGTTGGCCTTGTTTGGTTTTAATATATGCTGGAAGTGATCTAGTTTTATTCCTTCCACTAATAAGGACATTTCTTGATCCTTACTTTCTGCTATATTTGCTGTTTATTGAGCAAAGTATAGTAGAAAGTTAAGAAATGAGAAGGAATTGTTATGTTCATATGGTAGCAATTTAGATGTGTCTTTCTCTCCTGCTATATAGGGAAAAGACTTTATAAGAGTGGTATAAATGCATACGTACTCTTCTTTTTATTCAGGGCTTAACACATTAACATAATTTTTTTTCTAATGCAGGGAAGCAATTGGGAAAATTCTTGCATGTGTTAGAATGTGTTGCTGAGGTCAGTTTGCTTTGAACTGGGATTCGTTTAATATGGGAAAATATTACTTCTTGTAATTACAATTGTTGCTGTTGTGCTAGCATAGATGCAAATTTCTCAAATTCTAAGCTTGCTCCAATCTGAATTATATATGTAGACAATATCATGCTATTGTCTTAAATGCCTTTCTCATCAAATAATTTAATTGACTTCATAGGAAAGAATGTTAAAATGCAATTAGAAACTCATTTGTTCAGACGACCATACATGTTATTTAGGGGGTTAAGGTCAACATGTCTTTTAGCTTAATACTTTTTTGATCTGGTTTTGATATCAGATTATGTTGTACTGGAAATCAAGTTGTTAGTTCTTAATTCTTTCAATTGCTTCCAGCAATGCACTTCTGTATTTCATCATGCACTTCTGAACAGTAAGGAATGTGATTACGGAAACTGCTCTTCTATACTCTCCCTTCTCAGGAATATAGAGAAGCAAATGTGAGAATATGTTAATTAGTTTTTCTGTTTCACCTGAGTTATGTACCAATTGTTGAACCAATCAAACTAATAGTAATATGGTGTGCAACAGAATTGGTATATGATAGGAAGAGAGAAGACCATTATAGTAGTGGTGATTAATTGAAATAAAAATTGCTAAGCTGTGTCCAATTTTTATGTATGATACGTTGGTGATCGATCTCTTATTTAGGAGGATTGTTGGGTTGGGTGTGTCTAATTTAGGCCCTATGTGCATTTCTAATTGAAGATGTTGAGGGGCTCTAGTCTAGCTTACTGATTCTCTGATTTTGAGTGGATGCCTAGAATTAATCACCTTGATGATCATTTGTACAATTGCTTTCCTGGTAGGACTGGTCATAAAAGAGATTTTGGCTTCGTCCTATCAGACTGAAGGACGCCTACAGTTCTTCTCTTTGTGTGATTTATGAAGGGGGAGTATGTGGTTTCCTTTATCCGCCCATAGCTAAAAGCCTGGCATATTTGTAATCTTGCAGCTTGTAGGAAAGGGTGCTTTAGCTGAAGGAGACAAGATCACCTTAGAAACTGCAAAGCTGTTGAGAGAGAATTCTCTCGCGCAGGATGCATTTACTCCGTAAGTTCCTAATCTAATCTTTTCTTTGATCCATATCTACTTTTCATTTTGATTGGGACTGGCAGTCACTAATGATCATTTACCTGTTGTAAGGGTGACAGATATGATAAATTCTGCCCTTTCTACAAGTCTGTTTGGATGATGCGGAATATCATCCATTTCTTTAATTTAGCAAATCAGATGAACTATTCTGTTCAAATCCTTTCTTATATGACCTACCATTATTATTGAAGTTTGACATATATTACCAGCAATTAATTTGGCATATTGCCATCAATTATTGTTTTCTGGCAATTATTGTTTTTTGCCTGTTGTTCTCTTCTTTTTCACTTTCTTTTTGCTGTCTCTTCTTTTCCTTCTTTTCCGTTTCTTTGTCTTTCTCCTTTATCCTTTTTGTTGTTCCCCTTTTACCTTTTGTTGTCTTCTTTTTCCCTTCCCTTCCGTATATATGTTTTCTCCTTCTTGTAAAAGATCATCAATTGAATATATCAAAAAGAAGAAAAGCTTGCTCCATCAGATGTTTTTTCTACATGGTATCAGAGCAGGAACATAGTATCCTATTTTCTGCTTCTTCCTTCTCTTCTTGTGGATTGTATTTGTACATACCTCCAATAATATGGAGTATTTACTACGTCACCAAGCATAAGTAACACCCACTTTGGGACATCCACAAGACATGGCAAGGCCCAACCGAGACATGCATCGTGTAGCCCTATGTTCAGGCTACGCGGCGGTATCCGGAAGTCGCAAATCCGCCACCGGGAAGCCACCTTCCCGCCCTTGCCAAGATGCCTCCACAACATGGCTTTCTACATGTTAAATAGACTAGAAATATGTGGAAACTTGTCCCACATCGAAGAATAAGTAGAGGAAAGGCATTCCTTCATCTATAAAAGGAATGCCTCCTCCCACAACTCAAGACATTCATTACATCTCTTGTAATCTTGTTAGGCCGCAAGGCTCGACACACTAGTATAGCTTTCAAGTGGACGTAGTCTCCCGCTCATGCGGAGGCGAACCACTATACATCTTGTGTCAACTCTCTCTCTCTCTCTCTCTCTTTATTTATAGCTAACTAGAGATCCCCACGGATCACTAACGTTAACATTGGCGCCGTCTGTGGGAAGCCAACACATTGGCTTCGTCACCTACCGTGAGCTAAGTCTGCTTAGCGGAGCTTGAAGAAATTCCTTCCTTCTTTGAGTTTATGTTTGAATTAATGTTTCTTGGCGGCAACTAGAGCAGAGTGTGCAAAAATTTGCACTTTGAGGGCCGGTCAACACCAGTTCCGCCGGACAACACGTGGTCAACGCCCAAAGAGTGGTCAAAACTTGCAGAAACGGCTCAAAACACCAACATACGGGCCGGTCAACGTCTGGTCAGCGCCTGGCGGAGGCGGTCAACGCCCATCAGGGGCCGGTCAACGTTGAGGGAGGAAAAAGTCAACGCTGAACCTCCACAAAAAAAAAAAAAACAAAATTCTGGGCGGCAAAAACTTCTCTGGGCACCCCTCCCTGTTTTCCCGCCAGTTCCTATGTCTTCGTCAAATCTCCAGTTCCGCCGACTTCAGGCTTCCGCCGGACACCAGTGTTCCGCCGAACAGCTCCGCCCAATTCCCCCGCTCACTACAACTCTGGAATTCCTCCGCCCGGTCTGCTCCCCCGAGCCTCAACTTCGCCGGACTTGTTCCGCCGTACTCGGTCAGCGGATTCGCTCCGCCCAACTTTGCCGGACTCGTGCTGCAGCCCCCGCTTGCTCGCTGCCACCCACGCAGCTCCGCCGAGTTTCACCGGCATCCTCCGCTAAGCCACAACAGTCCGCCAGGGGACCTCGCCGGCATCGTCCTCCGCCGAGCTCCTGTTTCCCTCCACTCCGGGCTTTCTGCGACGTTCGCCGAACTCCAGGATTGCTTCTCGGCTCCGCCGAACTAGCTTCGACGTTCCACTGTTCGCCGCTGAGATTTTCCTCCGCCGAGATTCTCCGCTACATTCCTCCGCTGGGCTACTCCGCCGGCGAACACTTCCGCTAGCCAAACTGCTTCTCCAACCATCGCCGCTGCACTGCCGGAACTCCACCGCCTAACTTGGCTCCATCCACCGCCTGCAGCTGCCCGCCCAACTTGGCTTCACTTCGCCGAAATCAAAGTGCCGCTCCGCCGGACTTCGAACTCAGTTCCGCCAGCAGAGGCATCCTCCGCCACCGACATCTTCCGCCAAGATCTCCCAGCGGCAAAACCACCGCCCAACTTCCCCGCCCAACACCACCTCTAGCTCCATCCTCCGCCGAGCTCCAGTCCTCCGCCGACCTCCAAGTGCTATCTTCGATCATAATAAGGCACCGCTGGGCGCCATGACGCCTCTACTGGCCCTCAATTGGTCAGTAGTATCTGGGCAGCTCTCTCTCTCTACGGCAAGCTAAGTTCTCCCCCTCCCCCACATCCAACCTTCTCCTTACTCTTAAAGCACCACGTGCTTCTGCTGTCCCTCATTATTGGTGGCCACGAACACTTACTGCATGGGACACCTGTCCACACACACACTTTACATATATCTCTGCTTATGTTATTGACTTTATATGTGGTGAACGTGCTAGAAGCAATATATGCATGCCTGCCATGCATGACTCTACATTTTGGTTTCTGTGATGCCAACAGCATGTTCATTCATGCTTTGTTACATGCGGACGTCCTGTCTAGTGCCTCTTATTTTGTTGCCATCCTTCGATTGCTATCGGTCCACTAATTGAGCTCATGCTTATAAACATACATCTTATGGGCAGGAACATGTACACACTTATATTATAGGCGGCTACACGCATATATCAAAATAATTTTACCGCCATGGATCTTTTCCATCGTTGCACATAATGGGTTTCATTCCCCACAATTTTGACACTCCAAGTGGATGTATATGCAAATTATTTATGTTGATTTTACAAATCCGCATATTAATCTTCTATTTTTGCAAGGCAATTCAATTGACGGACATTATCGGCGTACTTTATCCGCCACAAGGACATGCTCGGTCAAACTCCGCTAGCCTCCAAATCGGCATAAGATAAGTCATTATATCCTATCTCTTACGCTCTTGCAAAATTTGAGCTACCGCCGATGCCATGACTATACATGTCTCCATGACCCTTACGCATGCCTACGACATGTTCTTTGCCATGTCTATACATGCTTGCTCTGTGTGTGTGTCATTTTTTCGTGCAAATACATACTGTACACATCCACGGTCTACGACCTAAACCGCCAAGCGGTCAGGCAACGCCTCATAATAGCCATTGATCCGGCAGCAAAGGGACTAGTTAACACAGCCTACGGCAGCCATTGATCCGGCAGTTAACCCCGACGCTTGGGTACCAAAGATTGGGATCGCTTCCCAACACCCTCTGCTCCGTGCAGCTCCCCCTCAACAAACATGGCTGGGGAGTCGGGGACTCTCTAGCGGGGCCTAGCAGGGGCCCATCCCATTGAGCTTCCGCTCACGAGCTTCCCGCTCATGCCTTCCCGGCACCCCATTGAGCTTCCGCTCACGAGCTTCCCGCTCATGCCTTCCCGGCACCCCATTGAGCTTCCGCTCACGAGCTTCCCGCTCATGCCTTCCCGGCGCCCCATTGAGCTTCCGCTCACGAGCTTCCCGCTCACGCCTTCCCGGCATTCTACTCGACACACCACACGTTAATGGAACATGGAATTCTTCTACCATTTGTCGCTCCCGACAAATTGAATTCTTTTCGCGTTCCATTAATACGAGCCACAACCAAACCAACACAAGCGTTCACATACTCATCATTTACACGCTACAAAACGCTTACCTTCGCAGCGCTCATACAACTTACATTTATCATATGCAATCCATATGCTCACAAGGCCATACGCGCTCTCGAGATTATACGTCATAATCGATCGTCCTCGACGCCATTCGCGTGTATACATCAACATGTATCACGCACCTCATACGTTTATATATCCCAACGCATATCGATGCAACTCACATTTGTTGCTCCATGCAACGAGCATTCTACGTATGCCTGCTTTTTGTTTTTATTATGCAGGTTAACGAGTCCCTTCTTGCTTACGGAGTTCGGGGACTTGTAGGGGCTCCGTACCGCCCGGTTACTTATGCTTGATGACTTCATGATTTGAACTCCCCAACCAAGAAGCTCCTCTTACTTGGGGACTTCGGGGACTTGTACATACCTCCAATAATATGGAGTATTTACTACGTCACCAAGCATAAGTAACACCCACTTTGGGACATTCACAAGACATGGCAAGGCCCAACCGAGACATGCATCGTGTAGCCCTATGTTCAGGCTACGCGGTGGTATCCGGAAGTCGCAAATCCGCCACCGGGAAGCCACCTTCCCGCCCTTGCCAAGATGCCTCCACAACATGGCTTTCTACATGTTAAATAGACTAGAAATATGTGGAAACTTGTCCCACATCGAAGAATAAGTAGAGGAAAGGCATTCCTTCATCTATAAAAGGAATGCCTCCTCCCACAACTCAAGACATTCATTACATCTCTTGTAATCTTGTTAGGCCGCAAGGCTCGACACACTAGTATAGCTTTCAAGTGGACGTAGTCTCCCGCTCATGCGGAGGCGAACCACTATACATCTTGTGTCAACTCTCTCTCTCTCTCTCTTTATTTATAGCTAACTAGAGATCCCCACGGATCACTAAAGTTAACAGTATTCCTTCTTCAAGCTATAGATGGCTGGAGAAACTTCTTCTGGTACTGATGACGTTAATCCCTTCAGTATCAATTCCAATCCAAACATGTCAAGTGTTTATGAAGTTGAGGGTAATCCCAATCAACGTTTGAGTTCAGTTTTATTAACTGAATACAATTATCTTCCCTGGTCTAGAGCTGTCACTTTGGCACTTGGAGGAAGATCAAAGCTTGGATATGTCAATGGAGTTATACCAATGGCTGACATCAACTCCACCACTTATGATGCTTGGCTTTGCAAAGATCAACTCGTCAGGTCTTGGTTGCTCAACTCCATGGATCCCAAGATTGCTGAAATTTTTAGCTACTCAGAATCATCCATGCACCTGTGGAAGCATGTCAAAGAGATGTATGGAAACCAAAACAACTCTGCTCGTGTTTTTCAACTCAAGAAAGATATTGCTAGTCTCCAACAAGAGGAGAAGTCTTTTGTTCAATATCTTGGAAGCCTAACAAGTATGTGGAATGAGTTAGATGTATATCGACCTCACACCACAGATGCTAATGTCCTATTGAAGAGGGCTGAAGAAGACAAGATTTTTCAGCTTCTCGCTAATCTAGGCTCAGAATATGAAGACTTGAGAAGCCACATCCTTATGAACTCTGAGCTGCCTTCCTTCAAAAGTGTGTGTGGCACCGTTCAAAGAGAAGAACTTCGAAGGAAAGTGATGAACTTGGACGTCAAGACCAATATTGCAGATTCAAGGGCATATGCTTCAAATCATAAGCAAGCTGATGATAGAGTCTACAAGGGTAAGCGTCCAGACTTGAAATGCAACCACTGCAGTGGCATTGGTCACACAAAGGATAGGTGCTGGATACTTCATCCAGAATTGAAGCCAAAGTTTTCGAAGGAAAACAAAAGCATCTTAAAAAACTGGAGTACCAATACTCACAAGGCCAACCTCTCTTCCTCTTCCACCTCAGATGGGATGTTAGATTTCACTTCAAATCCAACTTCACTCATAAATGAGTTTGCTGTTTACCTTCAACAAAAGCAGAAGAAGACAGAGGATACAAGTGCAACTGGAGCTGAAAATCACACTGCCTTACTGGGCAAATTTGCAGGCTTTCTTGCTGAAACTGACAATGTGAATCAAAGTGATATTCCAGGTATTTTGAAAGTCTTTGACACTGCACTTAATATAGGTCTTGAGCATGATTATTGGATTATAGATTCTGGAGCCACAGATCACATGACAAACAAACGTACAAACTTGCATGATTTTAAAAAATTGTCTTCTCAAGTATCTGTTGCTAACGGTAAAGGTGCTTCTGTTTAGGAAAAGGAAAAATAAAATTGTTTTCAAACCACATTAAGTCTGAAGCCTTGTATATTCCTTCCTTTCCTTTTCAATTGTTATCTGTTGGACGGATCACAAACACTCTAAACTGTCTAGCCATTTTTTCTCCTCAAAATGTGATTTTTCAGGACATCATTACTCAGAGGACGATTGGTGAAGGTTTTTTTTTCGAATGGACTTTATTACTTATCTAAGAAGTCCAAGGTCTTTCAAGCTAGTTCGAGTATTGCTCAAGATCACCATCTTTGGCATCAACGCTTAGCTCACCCTTCAGAGAAAGTGTTATCTATTTTGTTTCCAAGTTTGAACTATGACAGCTATCATTGTGAAGTGTGTCAACTATCCAAATTTGCTAGATTACCTTTTAATTCCTCTATGTCAAGAGCTAATAATCCATTCGAAATCATACACTCAGATATTTGGGGTCCTATTCTAGAATCCTTTGATGGGTATCGATATTTTGTAATATTTGTGGATGATTTTACAAGGATTACTTGGTTGTATCTTTTGAAATACAAGAGTGAAGTTGTTAATGTGTTCAAAAATTTCCACAGTCTTGTTAACACTCAATTTTCATCAAAAATCCAAGTTTTAAGATCTGATAATGGCTCCGAATATATGTCTCATAATATGTCTCAATTCTTAAGCTCAAATGGCATTGTGCATCAAACAAGTTGTGTTGGCACACCACAACAAAATGGGATTGCAGAAAGAAAAAATAGAGATTTACTTGAGAAAACTAGATCCATAATGTTTCATGCAAATGTACCAAAGAAGTTCTGGTCACAAGGAGTGCTCACTGCAACTTATCTCATCAACAGATTGCCAAGTCGAGTATTGAATTCCAAGTCGCCATATGAAGTTCTAAAAGGCAGAAAAATTGACTTATCTCACTTAAGAGTGTTTGGTTGTGTTTGCTATGTTCACATTCAAAATATTCATCGAGACAAGCTTGATCCTAGAGCGGCAAGATGCATCTTTCTGGGGTATTCAACTACACAAAAGGGGTATAAATGCTATAGTCCAGTAAGTAGAAGATTCATTGTATCAAGGGATGTGAAGTTTGATGAGTCTACTCTTTATTTCACAAGGAAACTCGATATTAATTGTCAGGGGGAGTCATTCCATGATTTATTTCCTCTTCCTAACCCAGCTATTGATATTGAAAGGTGCCCTATTGTGCCTGTTCCTACTCCTAATCATGAGCCCCATGATCATGAGTTAGAAAATCCTCATGAACAAGAAGAACCACATGTTCTGAATGAGCAGCATGAGCCTATCCCTCAAGTGCCTCCTCGAAGGAATCTAACTCGAGAAAGAAATCCTCCTGCAAGGTTTCGTGACTATGTTGCCCACACATCCAAGTATCCCATGACTGATTTTATCAACTACCAGAAGCTGTCACATGCACATTCTGCCTATCTTGGTGCACTTGATAATGCTTATGAACCTCAAAGTTTTCAAGAAGTTAGTCAACATGAAGTTTGGAAACAAGCCATGGATGAAGAGCTCCAAGCTCTTAATGACAATGAAACTTGGAGTGTTGTCAAGCTTCCTAAAGGAAAGAAAGCAGTGGGAAGTAGATGGATTTACAAAAACAAGTTCCATTCTGATGGAACCATTGAGCGACACAAGGCTCGATTAGTTGCTCGAGGATTTACACAAACCTATGGAGTGGATTACAAAGAAACATTTGCTCCAGTTGCAAAAATGAATACTGTTCGGGTATTGCTGTCTCTGGCTGTTAACCAGGCTTGGTCATTACACCAAATGGATGTCAAAAATGCATTTTTACATGGAGAGCTCGAAGAGGAAGTGTACATGAAACTTCCACCTGGTCATCCCCAATCCCATGATCCTGAACGGGTGTGCAAGCTTCACAAAGCCATTTATGGCTTAAAGCAGTCTCCACGAGCCTGGTATGCTAAACTCAGTTTTGTCCTTGAAGAAGTTGGATTTCACAGAAGCAATGCTGATTCTTCACTCTTTGTTCGACATGGAACTCATGGAAAACTTGTTGTTCTCATTTATGTTGATGATTTGATCATCACTGGTGATAGTGCAGATGAGATTACGTCTCTTAAACAAGCACTTCAAACCAAGTTTGCTATAAAGGATCTTGGCTCTCTCAAATACTTTCTCGGTATCGAGATGGCTTCTGCTCACAAAGGACTTTTCCTAAACCAAAGGAAATATGTGCTTGATCTTCTGCAAGAAGCAAAACTCATGGAGTGCAAACCAGCCCATACTCCTCTTGATAGTAAGCTTCAATTGGATATCAAGAGTGAATCTCTTCTAAACTTGAGTTACTACCAAAGGTTAGTTGGAAAACTCATTTACCTCACCATTACTCGGCCTGATATCTCCTATTCCGTGAGCATTGTTAGTCAATTTATGCATGCTCCTACTATTGCTCACTTGAACATTGTCAAGCGCATCCTTAGATATCTTAAGGGTTCAGTTGGAAGAGGCATCATGCTAAAAAACAATGGTAATACAAACATCATGGGATATGCTGATGCTGACTGGGCAGGGAATGCTCTTGATCGAAAAAGCACAACTGGTTTTTGTACTTTTGTTGGTGGCAATCTTGTAACATGGAGGAGTAAGAAACAAAGTGTAATTGCTAGATCAAGTGCTGAGGCTGAATATCGAGCCATGGCTTCTGCTGCTTGTGAATTGATTTGGCTGAAGGGTCTCCTTTCCGACTTAGGATTCTCCAGTAATCAACCTATGTCACTTTTCTGTGATAACCAAGCTGCAATGCACATTGCCTCAAATCCTGTGTTTCATGAGCGTACTAAACACATTGAGGTTGATTGTCACTTTATCAGAGCTCAAGTTCAGTCCAAAGTGATTGAAACTCATTACACCAACAGCAAGGATCAGTTGGCCGACATTTTTACTAAATCTCTTCCTGCGGCTCATTT
Organism: Rosa rugosa; assembly: GCF_958449725.1. Taxonomy (NCBI): domain Eukaryota; kingdom Viridiplantae; phylum Streptophyta; class Magnoliopsida; order Rosales; family Rosaceae; genus Rosa; species Rosa rugosa. The sequence continues at coordinate 10,249,102 of NC_084822.1, forward strand.
TCAGATGATTCTTAGCAAGCTTGGTTCAATCAACCCTCTTGACCCAGCTTGAGGGGGAGTATTGAAGTTTGACATATATTACCAGCAATTAATTTGGCATATTGCCATCAATTATTGTTTTCTGGCAATTATTGTTTTTTGCCTGTTGTTCTCTTCTTTTTCACTTTCTTTTTGCTGTCTCTTCTTTTCCTTCTTTTCCGTTTCTTTGTCTTTCTCCTTTATCCTTTTTGTTGTTCCCCTTTTACCTTTTGTTGTCTTCTTTTTCCCTTCCCTTCTGTATATATGTTTTCTCCTTCTTGTAAAAGATCATCAATTGAATATATCAAAAAGAAGAAAAGCTTGCTCCATCAGATGTTTTTTCTACAATTATGTTTGAAGAATTCATGTCTATTTAGGTTGAAGCATTTTAGGGCAAGGAAAACAGATAATATTGTCTTTCCTGGTCTTAGATGTTTAATTAGATAAGTGAAGGTATCAATGTCTACAAGCTGTAGAGAGAGCAGCTGATATGGATGATCAAAACATCAATTATAGAATAATTGAGCACCGTATGGGAGATCTCTTTTACCGTCTAATGTAAGTGACATCATAATGCTGAACATTTTAATATTTTATGGTAATCACGTCTTTAATCCCTTACTGGTGATACGCAGGTCTAAAAATTTGAGGAACCTGCTGAAGGCGAACAAGCTCTTGTGGCAAAATTTAAGAGGCTACACGATTACTTGACGATTTGAGGATGTAACTCGATGATTGGACTTAGACATTTTCTAGATGGTTCTAGTTGCTGTTATAAATTGCATGGTGATGACAGTTGGAGTTACTGTGGTTTTTGTTGTGCATGAAAGAAGGCAGCGTTAGGTTTTTGTGACGCCATTTTTGCTTTACTTTTGTGGCGGTTGCTCTAGTTTGGATGTGTAGTTACAATGATTGTATTCATGTCACTCCCTTCAGGTTTTTACCCAGAATAAGAGACTAGATGTATTTAAGCAATACGGCATTCAAGATTTTTTCATTTTTGATGATTCTTATTTGCCTCTATATCTTCGTCTTCGACAGAAAAATTAACAGTTAAACTGAGGGAAAAACCAAAAAATAAGGAATTTCACAGAACTTGACCTGCATTCCAACAAATTGTAGCCAACTTTGAAAACAAGTATACCGTGGGTATCAAATTGATGTTCAGGAAATCAGTTGATTTTTGGGTATGGGTTGTTGGATGAGCCATTTGTGAAATTAGCTCAAAATAAAAGAAAAATGTCGAAGTTGCACTATTTGAGAGTACTCTTAGATTTGATAAGCAAAAGCGCCCACGCTATTGCCGCGGAGTTGTTGTTAACAATTTTGTATGTACGGCTCTGGATGAGTTTCATTCAATCAGTTGAAACATAACAATAAGCTGAATGCGACTCACTTGTCATACAATCAGTGGAGGGAATCACTGCAAGTGGCCTAGTGGTTATTGCCTAGTTGGGTGTGCTCCCCAACCTAGGTTCGAACCCCGAAGCTGTCAAAGTGGCCAAACACTGTGCTGCAATGCACAGTTGGAGCATTTTACATGCGCCGAAAGGGTTTATCTTGGGTCTAGGAAGCCTTTGGATTCCCCTTAACAAAGTAAAAAAAAAGTCACTTGTCAAGATCAAGAGACTGGTCATAATGCTAACAAAAGGCATGTAGAAAACTAATGTATGGCACAGAGCAGCTAAGGGTATATGCACACAATGATTCTATTCTTGGGAAATGTTGTTCACTGCTTGAAGAAAAAGAACAATCAAATGGTCCACAGAATTAATTTGACAAAAAGTTAACCAATGTGAAATTGAAATCAGCATTACCACTTCAGGATCAAGCACCGTCACAATACAATCATTTCAAACTTGAGGTGCTTGCGTGTGTTGATAAACTACTATCTACTGCTAAACACCCAAAACTATCCAACAGAACAAATGGCCAGTAGCAGCACTAGTCAAAAATATGCAATGACCTAAGTAATTACAAATTCGTACAGGATGGAGCTTAATTAGACTCTGCTAATCCCATTCCAGATATGCTAGTATTGCTTATATCAAATGAACATTTTAAGCGGAAATCTCTTCGGTAGGGCATGGTGAATTGAATTCATCTGATACAACAGCAAACAATTATGCTCCACAGATGGTACTAGCAGTCAAAAATGTGAATTCCCATCAACATTCTGGGTCAGTAGGGCATCAACCAAAGATCTGAATACTAGCGATTCTAACAGAAGGTTTCGAATAAAACAGTCTTGTGTTTTCATGTCATGCCAGGAATGTCTTCAGTACTTGCTAGCTTTACAATTTTCCCTGTCTAGCAGTTGAGTTGGAGGCTCTTCCTCTTTTTGGACTTCATCAACATCTTTGGGGTTCAAGAAGCTCGGTTGGTTGGTTGAAGAAAGGAGTTGTGGCCCAGATCCTATCGGTAATCACAACCTGGTTCTGGCTCTCAGTAATATGCTGTATATCAAAGTAAAAAAAGATCAATATGTGAGTCTTAACTTCAAACTCTAAGAGCAACTTTTTGAATGAGATACATACTAAGACGATGAAGTTAAAGTAGAAGCTTCCACCATTCAAGTGTGACGATAAACCAACTTGTAAGAGAAAGGATAACTACAAACCTAACTAAAAAGCCTGTGAACCCTGCCATTGCTCCATGAACGGAACTTTGAGCAGCTGCGTCCAGTATACATTTAACCTAGAAAAAAATTGCATGTATTGACTAGCTTCTTAGGTGGAATACCTATTCTTAGTATTTTTCTTGTGTTATTTTACGAGTATTCCCATCCACCTAGCTAACAATTAACCTAGAATGAAATTCTGTAATGAAGAGAAAATATGCATCAATGTTTCTAGCTGCATATCTAAATGGAGATGATCATCACTTTTCTAAGTGGCTCGAACAAGAGGTGGTCTTTTCTAGTGTATTTTTTTTCTGCACTAATATCTTAATCTATTTAAAAGGTGGTCTTATCAAAACAAACATAGAAGTGCGCTGAACAGAAAGCAAAAAACTGAAAACAGACAAATGGTACCACAAATTTTAGGAAATATTGCAATCCTAAGAGAATCCCTTTCCATGACCTCATTAAGTAGATTAAGCAATAGAATGAGAGAGCAGTAGCTACAATATGTGTGTACTGTACAATGTGTGTACTGTGTACGCGCTACATACTCTGATATTATCTAACGAGTCAAAATGTAAACTTTTAAGAGCTCCCGGTGCAAAAGTTTCTTTTTTCAATTTCATTTTATTAGCAGCAGCAGTATAGAGCTAACTCCAAATTGGTAAAACAGAAAGTAAAGAACCCACAAGGCTACATGCAGAGCTTGATGAGATGATTCTGAATGCAAATATTGAATAGGGGATTTACTCACCCACTCAAGAGAAAGAGGGGAAAATTTACAATTACGTACACTAATTGAAAAGAAAAATTAGAACAAATTGTAAGAAGGATTAAACAAAGAAGCACCCACAAGGAAGTATAGAAACAGACAATAAAATGAAGCCAAATATAGAGTGTAGCTTACACTTGTACACATCTTGAATAGATGAAACCATTAGCATAACCTCTGTAGGACACATAAATCTTACCAAGTTTTCTATCTCCTGTCAGTCTAATTTTGTTCGATATCACTGATATAAACAATTTGGTTCCACTGAGAAAATATATGACTTCTGACAGCTACCACAATTTGTGCCTATCTACTGTTATAGAACCAGGCAGTTATTTGATTATCGTCGTCGGAGAAACTCAGGCACCACGTATACGTAATTCTAATGTTGTCGGATTTTGTAACAACCCAGACTAAAAAGAAGAGAAAGTTTTGATTGAGAGAGAGAGGAGCAGTATTGGAGACGCACTCGGCTATAGTAGCCAAGTCCGATGAAAACCCGCTCTCTTCCTCGATGCACATGCCTTCCTCCTTCTTCCTTTAAACGCCCCTCTGGTAACAACAGGAATAACAGTTTCATCTTTCCTGTCCTATGCGAGTTGACGGGGTCAATCTAACAGAAAACCTGACGGCATCTGTTGGTCTACAAATGTATTGGACTTCTCTTTTGGTAGACGAAGACAGTGTCAAGTTTTTCGTAGCGTTTACTGTAAGATGTTCCCTTTTTTTTTTTTTTTTTGGCAATTAACAAAAAGACGAAGACTTTCACCACCGACGAAGACTCGCACCAAAACTTGACTTGGAAAAATGAGCGTAATGGTTAGGCTGGAAAACATATCCTTGGAAATTAGAGGTGCCTGGTGATTGACGCAAATGGAAGCTGATTTTTCATTACTCCTCGAATCTCAGGTGTTGATTAGTTGCCAGAACCCTATATGGAATAAACTCAACACGAGAGGTTTGCTTCATCCCAAAGCAGGAGAGACATGAATTCACTAGAAGTTTCCCTCCTCTGTTTCCTACTCTCTATTATTTTCATACCCAACTTCACTGCTTCCCAAATCCTATTTCAGGTACTGATCAAAGAAGCACATCTCTCTCTCTCTCTCTCTCTCTCTCTCGGTTAACCTTTTTATTTTATTTTTTGGTTGGTGATCTCAGGGGTTCAATTGGGAATCAGCAAAGAAGGGGGGATGGTACAACATCTTGAAGCAGTCTGCAGCTGAACTAGCTTCTTCAGGAATTACACACGTTTGGCTTCCACCACCTTCTCATGCTATTTCAGATGAAGGTATATATATTTTGTTACTTTCCCAAAACTCTCTTTTGTACTTGATTTGTTACTGTTCTAAAGCCAGAATTTGATTAAGCTTGCTGAGCAAAATGATGATCTGATCAGAACTAGTACACAACGTCCGCTACAAGAGTCTATATTGTAAAATTTTGACTCTTGTATAGGATTTAAATAATGATATATGCAAGTTTGGTTTGATAGTAGTTTTGTAATAACATGAATGAGAAACTAGTTGGAAAACAGGCCTCTCTTCGGAAACTTCCCAAACATCCTTTTCAAGTTTTCCAATTTTAAGAACTGCATGTTGCAGATTTCATCTGTGAGCCATCTAGATACCTACACCATATATAGTTTATATGATGTTTCTTTAAAATTGGTAATTAAGTATATACATCAACCAGTAGGGACAATTGCATTTTTGATACCTGTATCTTGAATTCGCCTTTTTAATTTAGTCCACGTGTCTTAACACCCTGCGTCATTTAGCAATTGCTAGAATCTCTGTGTCAAAGTAACAAAAAAGTTTAACTTATGAAGTTCATAGCACTGACTAACATTGCAATCGGAAAACAGTTTTTTGCAGTTTTTGCATTCGAATTGTTAACCAAACCGGTTTGCTATTTTTCCTTTTAAGTGGACTTGTAAATATCTCCTTATTTTTGGTGTATGTTGATACAACTAGCTGAACTCTTAACTTTTTTTTAAGGATACATGCCTGGTAGGCTCTATGATCTCGCATCAAAATATGGAAGCCAAGATGAATTAAAGGCACTGGTAAAAACCTATCATGACAATGGGATACAGAGCATAGCAGATATTGTTATAAACCACAGATGTGCAGAGAAGAAAGATGAGAGAGGAATATGGTGCATTTTTGAAGGAGGAACGCCCGATGATCGCCTTGATTGGGGCCCGTCTCTTATTTGCAGCAACGACACAAAATATTCTGATGGCAAGGGCAACCCTGACACTGGAGCTGACTTTGGTGGTGCTCCTGACATTGATCACAAAAACACAAGGGTCCAGAATGAGCTCTCGGATTGGATGAATTGGTTGAAGACCGAAATTGGGTTCAGCGGATGGAGATTTGATTTTGTCAAGGGATATGCTCCAGAGTTCACCAAGTTGTATGTAGCAAACACAAAGCCTAGTTTCTCAGTAGGAGAGTTATGGAATTCCCTTGCTTATGAAAGTGATGGGAAACCTAAGTACAACCAGGACAACCATCGCAACGAGCTTGCTGGATGGATAGGGAATGCTGGAGGAGAGGTTACCGCATTTGATTTTACAACTAAAGGGATACTTCAAGCTGCTGTCCAAGGTGAACTGGGGAGGTTGAAGGACTCAAATGGAGGGCCTCCTGGATTGATTGGAATATCGCCACGCAATAGTGTGACTTTCATAGACAATCATGATACAGGTTCCACACAAAAGTTGTGGCCATTTCCATCAGATGAAGTCATTCAGGGATATGCTTACATTCTTACTCATCCAGGGATCCCATCGATAGTAAGTCCTTTTTTTTTATCTTAATTCGTCTTCTCACAAACTAAAGTGACATAGTCATGAGATCAGGTTGCTATAGCTCAAGTGAAAGTGCATGTTCATAGTTTTATCACTTGTGGTCCATTATTCTAATAATTTTTTGTACATCTTGCAACAGTTCTATGATCATTTCTTTGACTGGAGATTGAAAGAGCAGATCTCGAATCTCACTGCGATTAGGTCCAGGAATGGGATCAAACCCGACAGTGTGGTGCGTATCCTAGCAGCTGATCCAGATGTCTATGTAGCTTCCATAGATGACAAAATCATAATGAAGATTGGTATGCGATTTGATGTCAGCGAATTTGTACCTCCAACAACATTCAAAATTGCATCTTCTGGAATGAGCTATTGTGTTTGGGAGAAAACAGCATGAAGATCTTGTTTGTAAGCAATGAATTAATAAAGTAATGCAAAGGTAAAGCAAGCCTATAGCCTTATTGGAGCCGCGGGTTTTAGTTTAGAATAAACTAGGTAACTGGTCCCGCGCGATGCCGCGGGTTTGTTTGCTAGCTAAACTTTATATAGGTTTGTATAAATATTACAAAGGCGGAAATCCTAAGTAAAAGCTGGTATCTTAAAAAGACTTATCTATTTACATTTTACAAAAAAAATAAAAGAAAAAAGAAAGATAGAAACCGCGAGAAGTCAAGATACGAAAGCTAATGACCTCAAAATGCCGTCCAACCTGTCCAAAAAAAATTAAAGGTAATTAGTATTTCATTCACCATGAATTATTGCCAGTCTCAAAGCATTAGTAAAGACAAGTTTAAAATGAAGAAAAATGGTTTCACAAATAGTGTTTCAATATTGATAAAATGTATGTAAATTGGGTTTTTATTTTTTATTTTTATTTTTATACAACCATTCATTATATGCCCAATACCACAGCAAAGAAAAGATACAAATGCTATGATATAATTTATCAAGTGCAATAAACAAACTACAAACAAAACCCACATATGATCATATTCTGTTTAGTTATATAGTGACGATGAGAACACTGACCGGTACCATGCAAGACTACATTCTGATTTCCTCTTTATATTAAATCATTCAACCAGCAGACCTCAATATGACCATGTATTATATTCCCAAACAAAGAAAATCAAAAAATTGAGATCCACATTCATATAATCATATAAACAAAAGACCATAATAGGGTGTTAAGCCTATAACAGACCATAATTTTGGTACCATCTGCCATGGGAAACCAATGCTGCACTCTGAAAAGCTGTCTGCTAAGTTGTTTTTGAGGTACAAATACCATTTTTTTTAAGGAACTTCATATCTTAACTTTATTTTTCTCTTTCTGTTTTTGGAAATTTATTTAACACATCAGTAAGGGCTTGATACTGTCATTTATGTGTCTAAGAAATTATCTGTATGTTTGGCAGTATAGTAAAGTTGAGGGTGTTTTGAAAATGCAACTTTGTTTGGACTATAGATTTAAATGAAGGTTTGTAAGGCTCTGGGAGAAACCTATATTCCATTTGGATCAGTGACCAATTTCTGCTTCAGTCATTACGTACATTCCCACTAAGAGGACCAATTCAGAAAAGAAATGTTAAACCAGCAAACCCAGCAACTGCTCAAGATAAAAAAGAACAAAGAATGAATTCACAAAACTAAGAATGAAAAGAAGAGAGAAAAAAAAAAAACAGAATCTGCATTACTGGACAATATCTATTAGTAAAATGGAGAACTTCTTTCAAATCATAACCAAACAAAGAGAAATCCAATCACTGATTGATCAAAAGCTCAAATATACACACAGACATATACAGAAGAAACACATAAGATAAAAAGGACTTGCCTAAGAGAGACAGAATTCTTGTGGTTGCTGGGATTTTGCAAATGAGTCAATGAGATGCCAAGTCTGAAACCAAGAATTCATCTCCTCAAATAAGATCTAATAAGAAGAGCAAAATAAACGAATGATGGTGTAACAGATGTAAGGTGAAATTACTGAAGCTGTAGAGAATCAACAAATAACCAACCAGAGAATCATTAATCACATTATTCAGAATCGAATTCGATACCAGTATCTTAGTGACTGCAGTGTCTTCAAGACCTTGAACATGCTTATCAGTAAGTTCAGTGTTGATAATCTGATCTTGTTGTTAATTTTCTGGTACGTTTTCCCCAACTCGTTCATCATCATCTTCAAGCATGACTTGTTCAAACCACAGTGTCATCTCTCTAAGCCGATCTTTGACACTTTTAAGCCTTCTCTGAAATTCCCCAATATATATACACATCAATTCAATAATGAACTTGGAAGAACCACCACAATCAAACTACTTGATCAATCATGAATTAACAAAATATCAAAAGTCAACCAATTGGGTAATTCAAGATTCAATTTGAATCAATCACCAAGAAATCGAATTAGTTGGACTGCCCAGACTGATGATTTCCCTGAGAGCTTCCCCGTCCCTGGTTCCTCTGCTCTCTTGGCTCTTTTATGTATCTTCTTCCAGACACAAAAATTAACGAATTTATTAGTATTGACAAAATTCGAAGATGTAATTAAGCAATTTGACTCCATGCATGCTATAGACATACATTACCTGCAAGGTTGATTTCTGTAGAAATCGACAATGAAGCACTGATGTCGACTTGAATAACAGTGGATGGGAAATAGTTATGGAAAAGACTTCTTTGATGTGCTACTCTGAAAATGCGATTCGAAATCTCTTCTTCTTCTTCTACCCAGATATACAAAACCCCATTCTACTTTAGGATAGTTATAATTAGTTTTTATCATAGCCACAGCTAAATTTTACATTATATTACCGTGTTTCTTATATTAGCTTCAATCCGGGTTCATTAACTGAAGAATTTGAACAATTTGTAATACATCAGAAGATATCAACTCATCTGGGATGATCGTAAATACCCAAATCCAGACAAGAAATGAAAATAATCTCTTGGGAAAATTGGCTCTTCCTAACTGGCTTACCTTAACTACCAAGTTGACTACTAGTGGAACACAGGACAATCTCTTAAGAACTGCTTTAACTACTTACTTTCTTCAATTCAATTCTATTACTTCTTCTCCGAAGGATCCCTCCACCACATGTAATCTGATCTTTCCACCATTAGAGATTAAACAAATATCTATTTTCTGTGAGCTATAATGAAATTAGACTCCCTCTGTTTTTTACCAAGACTAATGTTCTGCTTTGTGTGAAAAAGCAGAGCAAGAGTGATAAACGATGAGCACTTATGTTGAGTTCTACATTGAAATTTCTGTGGTTTTTCCATGATGATCTGATTTGCTGTATCTTTGTTGCTTTGTCGATTTTTTCCAAACTATAATTGACATATGATCACCGGCCGCCTGGTTGAGATTTGAGACTTGAGACTCTAGTGGGTTCCCATGTTTATGTAAAAGTCATCTCTGTATTTAATTAAGTAAATAAATGGGCAGCAGATTAGGACTTATTTTCTATGATGGCCGGAAATTGTACAATGGGAACCATTTTGGTTTTGTTGTCAATCAATAAATTACTCCCCATCCACCAAACAACTGAAACAATTTGTATGCCTATGGCCTGTGTTTGAACAATTTTAATGGAGTCCTTCAATTGTGTGGTTTTTTATTAATAAAACGGGAACGTATGGATGCAGTTGGGGTCCTTTTACTGGTTTCATAACTTCATAGACTGCAGTCTAACTATTGATTTTTTTTTTTGACGAATAAAAACATATATTAAAAAAAACAGAACAAGAGTACAACAGAACCTAGCCAACATCAAAACCCGGAGGAACAAAATCCTGGGAAAGGATGATAGAACTATCAACTGACAACAAAGCTAAAAAGGAGGAAGGTGGATTGGAGACCCAATCAACAGGACACATCCTCCTGGAAGCCAAGGCTGCGACAAAGTCGGCTGCCTGGTTGGCTTTTCTGCTGGTCCAAAGCCAGCTAATTGAGGTAAACGACTCGGCCAAAGAACGAATCTTCCAAATCAAAGGAGCTGCTGTCCAATCTACAGAATATTTGGGAAGGTTGAGGGCTGAGATAAGGGGAGCAGAGTCTGATTCCAAAATGAAGGAAGAAATATTCAAGGATGCAGCAAGAGAAAGAGCTTCCAAGATTGCCAAAGCCTCAGCAGCAATTCCTGATATAGCATAAAGAGACTTACTTGAACCAGCCATCAAATGACCTGATGCATTCCTGACAATAGCAGCAATCCCACTAGAAAGAGACGTCGATTGCCAAGCCGCATCAGTATTAATTTTGATAACCCCAGAAGGAGGGGGACTCCAATGAACCGAAGACAGAGGTTGTGGACAAGGAGGAGCCGGTCTAATAGGAGGACATTGCAAAAATTCAACAGCAGCATCATAGGCTCTTCGGGCCACAAAGAAAGGATCCGGATTAATATGGTCAAATACACAGGTACAACGATGCTTCCAGATGTACCAGAGAAGAAATGTAATGTAAGTAAAGAGACGAGAAGTATCAGCAGTTGAAGAACAAGTTACCGAACTCATCCGTAAAATCCACCTATCCAAAGAAGAAATAGAGTCCAAAGAGAAGCGAAGACCAATTGGATGGGCAAACCAAGCAGCCCGAGTCCAAGGGCAAACAAATAACAAGTGCTCAATAGTTTCACTCTCCATGTTGCACAAAGGACAGAGGAAAGAACGGGAAATATGTCTGCGAAACAAGGCATCTTTAGTGGCAAGAGATCCAGATAGAGCCCTCCACAAGAAATGTTTGATTTTGGGAATGCACTTCACAGACCACACAAACTTCCAAACCCTTTTATCGATAAAGTGAGAAGTATGAGGGTGAGAATGTGTAACCGGTGTGGTAGAGGAACGACGGAGGTGATAACCCGAACGAACCGAGTACATCCCATTCTTCTCATTTGGCCACACTAAACGATCTGGAGGAGCTGGATCTAGCAAGGGAGTTGCCTGTATTGCCACCTGTTCCTCTAACTGAAGGGGCGGATGAATGGAACTAAGATTCCAAGTGAGAGTGTTGCGGTCAATAAAATCAGTAACACAAATCGGAAGTGGGTTTGGAGGTGGAGTAGGATGCTTGAGAGGGAGAGAAGGAAGCCATTTATCTTCCCAAAAACGGACTGACTGGCCATCTCCAATCTGCCAGAGAATTCCATCCTGAAGGAGAGGACGAGCAGCTAGAAGACTGGACCAAATCCACGAGGGAGAACGTCCTCGAGTGGCCTGAAGAAAAGAAACATTAGGAAAATAGCGAGCTTTAAGGACCTGAACCCATAAAGCACGGGGGTTATGCATAATCCTCCATCCCTGCTTTGCTAACAAAGCATCATTGAACTCATCGAGAGAACGAAAACCTAGACCACCATCCCGTTTAGAGGAACATAAATGAGACCAAGTATGCCAGTGCATAGCCGAACCCGTGTCAGAACCCCACCAAAACTTTGCCAAAGCTGAAGTAATCTGAGCACATAAATTTTTGGGGAACTTAAAGCAGGACATAGGATAAGCAGGAATGGCAGAGGCAACCGCTTTAATAAGAACTTCCTTACCAGCAAAGGAAAGGGTTCCCGCTTTCCAGCCACTAATTTTCTTCAAAATTTGGTCCTTAACATAACCCAAAGCAGCAGATTTTGAACGGCCCCAAACCGTTGGCAAGCCTAGATACTTGCCTGGATCAAACACCACTTTCATACATAAAATGGAGGAGAGAAGATGCACAATATAAGGGTTGGTGTTTGGAGTGAAAAAGAGTGAAGATTTCTGATTATTAATACGCTGACCTGAAGCATTGCAATAGGATTGGATAATATCAGAGAACACTTCACAATTGGCTAAAGTTGCCTTCATGAAGAAGATGGAGTCGTCTGCAAATAATAAGTGGCTAATATGAGGACCATTAACCCCAATCTGAATGGTATGCAACAGATTACTTTGACAAACTTTGTTTATCATAATGGAGAGCACATCATTGACAAACAGGAATAGATATGGAGACAAAGGGTCGCCTTGACGAATGCCACGTGAAGGGGTGAAAAAGGGACCGGGTTTGCCATTAACCAAAACAGAGAGAGAAACCGAACGAATACAATTCATCACCAAATGAACCCAAGATGTAGCAAACCCCATTTTCAATAGAACACTCTCCAAAAAAGGCCACTCCACTCGATCATAGGCTTTAGACATGTCCAATTTCATAGCAAAAGCAGCATCAGCACCTGAACGCTGAAGCTTCAGAAAATGAAAAACTTCATGAGCGACAATCAGATTGTCTTGAATTTGACGACCACCAACAAAGGCTGACTGATTTTCAGAAATTAAGTCTGGCATAAACAATTTTAATCGGTTAGCCAGAACTTTAGAGAAAATCTTATAGGAAAAGTTACATAAGCCAATTGGACGATAGTCAGAAGCCACTGTAGGGGAAGGAATCTTTGGAATTAAAGCTATGTGAGTACGATTCATTGCTGCAAGAATAGATCCTGAGGAGAAAGATTCTGTGATGGAATCAGCAATAACAACATTAAGAATATCCCAGTACCTTTGATAGAAAATTCCTGAGAAACCATCCGGACCAGGAGCCTTTAAACCACCCAAATCAAAAACTGCTTCCCGAATTTCGGACACTTCAATGGAACGAAGGAGACATGAGTTCATCTCAGGAGTAACTATGGGATCAACGAAATTCAAAGCCTCCCCCATATGAATGCACCCTTCTGAAGTAAAAACAGATTTGAAATGATGGCCCAAATGAGAGATAATAGCAGATTCCGTCTCCAGCCATTGACCTTGAGAATTTTTCAACCGAAGAATCTTGTTATATTGGCGACGCTGCAACGTAGTATGATGAAAGAAGGCCGTATTTTTGTCCCCCAGAGAAAGCCAATTAATACGAGAGCGTTGTTGCCAAAACATTTCCTCAAGCTTCCACAACTCTGAAATTCGATTAGTAACCCGGGAAATCTGGGCTGCAGAATCTGGAGAGGTACTCTGCTGAAGAGTCTGAAGTTCCAAATGCAGAGAATCTAGTTGAACCTTAGTATTGGGGAAGGTTTCCTTAGACCACACAGTGAGAGATTTGTGACATCGATCAAGGTTCGAAGTCCAATTGCAGGTAGGGGATGGCCCTGGAAAATATTCCCAACTGCGCCGAATAACATCTGCACAATCAGATTTGGTTATCCACATCTGTTCAAAGCGAAAAAGGCGGGGTGAGCGAGATTCAGTAGGCTGCAGGTCTAATAGAATGGGTCTTTGATCAGAGCCAATTCTATGTAAATGAAACACTTGAGATTTGGGGAAGAGGTGGCACCAGGCGGAGTTACCCAAACAACGATCAAGTCTTTCTTTGATATGAAGCCTACCATGCTGATAGCTAAATCAAGTAAAATCAGGACCTTGGAAATTAAGATCTTGCAGCTGAGCCTGGTTAATAAAATCATGAAATAAGGACATACGCCATGCTGCCTGAGGAATACCCCCCCATTTCTCATAATACCACAGAGTCTCATTAAAGTCACCTAAACATAACCAGGGAGCATGGTGAGCGGGAAACCTATTATACAGAGCACGCCAAAAGGAAGTTTTCTCATTAACATGAGGAGTTCCATACATCCAAGTTATCTTACAAGAGACTGCTTGTTGAACAAAAGTAACTAGTGTATGTACATAGCTAACAGAACTACTAAGAACTACAACTTGAACCGACTTATCCCAAAACAAAGCTAGACCACCACCCGTATTCACAGGATCAACAACAAAAAGATGGTCATACTTCAGTTCAGTTTGCCAAGAGTTCAAAACACTTTCCTGTTGCCGAGTTTCCATCAAGAAAAGCAGAGAGGGCCGATGTTGTCGATGAAGGTGACGAAGTGAATCACCTGTCAAAGATGGCCCCAATCCCTGACAATTCCAAGACATGAGCCTCATTGTGGCCGTGTGATTGCACCCGACCAGTCACGAATGTCGATTTCGGAACCACGAACAATCTCAGAAGAGATCAAGGTGGTTTGAGAATGAATAGAGAGATCGAGCACAGTGAAAGTAGATTGAGGGGCGGGCTTCAAAACTATTGCCGAAAAGTCCGGCGGAGATGGGGCGGTGGAGGCGACGGTGGAGATGGGAAAGAAGATGCAGATTGATGGGTGTAAAAGTGTAAACTTGATCGAAAGTGATAGATCAGATTTAAGTGGATGTGGATCTGAGAATAAAAACATAGGGAATGGTCGGGAAAGATGGAGAACGGATAAAAAGGCTAAAATTGGGGCGGTGGCTGTTAGTTGGTGGCGGAGGAGAGTGGTGATGAAAAGGTAGAGGTCAGTAGGACCTGGGTTGGCTCTATCCTAGAGCGAGACGCTCTCATCCAAGAGAGAGAAAGGTGTTCTAATCCGGGCGGTGGCTTTTAGCTGGTGGCGGAGGAGAGTGGTGATGAAAGGGAAGAGGTCAGTAGGACCTGGGTTGGCTCTATCCTAGAGCGAGACGCTCTCATCCTAGAGCGAGACGCTCTATCCTAACGATTGATTATATAAAGGGTTTTTGTCCATTTACACCATTTTTAGAGATTTTTTTCTCACTTACCCCATTAAGTTTTTTTAATTCTCTCTTACCCAAAACACTCTAAGGAGGTCTTCCCTAATACCCCATTAAGATTTTTTTTTTGTTTTTTATTTTTTTTTAATACCATTTTACCCTCACCCCTTTGTTACTTAGAGAGAGAGAGAGAAACTAGAAGAGAGAGAAACCATGGGAGACTTCGCTGGAGTCCGGTCACCGGCCGCCGGAATCCGGTCACCTTTCGCCGGAATCCGGTCAACTTTCGTCGGATTCCGGTCAACTTTCGCCGGATTCCGGTCACTGGCTACTGCCCACCGGAATTTGCTGAAAATCTCACCGGAAAGTTTTTTTGCCCCATAATAGAGGGGCAATAGTGGTCTATTGCCCCCAATGGACGACTATCAGCCATGTATTGCCCCCCAATAGAACTTTCGGTAGCCGGAATAGGAACTAATCTTCCTAAAATTAGACAGATAAAACTTTGATTAAAGAAAAAAAACGAAGAAATTATATCAATTTTAAAATGTCTATTGCCTCCCAATAGACGTTTCGATTACCGAAATGAGAACTAATTTTTCTAAAATTACACAAATATAACTTTAATTAAAGAAAAAAAAGAGGAGATTACATCAATTCAAAACGTCTATTGCCCCCCAATAGACGTCTATTGCCCCCTAATAGACCTTTATTACTTTCTAATATTTTCTACATAATATTATTGGTCAACAATAATGTTGAATGGATACTATATTAGCTAAAACTATATTTGAACAGATGCAATTCCTTGCCAAAAAACCCAAAACAAAAATACCTTTCAAAGAAAAAAAAAACAAAAACAAAAACAGAACAACAAATTCGGCTATAGCAAAGCCGAAGTTCATAGGGGACTTTCGTCGAACATGTGGTGGGCAGACTTGAAAGCCGCATTGTGGCAAAAACTAAATATTCAGCGTCCCTATATCAATCCATGTATAATGCAACCTAACAATTCACACACAAATTCCATTATAAAACAACCTCGATTTCAAAGAAGGAATAAGCAAAATGAGCAGAGAGAGACGGACCAGCCGAAGTCATTGCCAAACGATGCCGTGTTGCTACCTTCAGAGGGTAAAATTTGCTCTTCCTAATTGGCTTACCAAGTTGACTACTAGTGGAACACAGGACAATCTCTTAAGAACTGCTTTAACTACTTACTTTCTTCAATTCAATTCTATTCTATTACTTCTTCTCCGAAGGATCCCTCCACCACATGTTATCTGATGTTTCCACCATTAGAGATTGAACCAATATCCATTTTTCTGAGCTATGATCAAGTTAGACTCCTCTCTTTTTACCAAGACTAATGTTCTGCTTTGTGTGAAAAAGCAGAGCAAGAGTGATGAACGATGAGCACTTATGTTCCAGTTCCACTTTGAAATTTCTGTGGTTTTTCCGTGATGATCTGATTTCCTGTATCTTTGTGGCTTTATCAATTTTTTCCAAACTATACGTCAGTATGATCACCGGCCGCCTGGTTGAGATTTGAGACTTGAGACTCGAGTGGGTTCACATGTTTATGTAAAAGTCATCTCTGTGTTTAATTAAGTAAATAAATGGGCAGCTGATTAGGACTTGTTGTATATGATGGCTGGAAATTGCACCATGGGAACCATTTTGGTTTTGCCGTCAATGAACAAATTATCCCCCATCCACCAAACAACTGAAACAGTTTGTATGCCTATGGCCTGTGTTTGAACAATTTTAATGGAGTCCTTCAATTGTGTGGTTTTTGTTAATAAAACAGGAACGTATGGATGCAGTTGGGGTCCTTTTACTGGTTTCATAACTTCATAGACTGCAGTCTAATGATTGATTATATAAAATTGGAATCATTGACTGATCGAATACTACCATTATTAACATATGAATTAACCTGCATGCGTTCGTTATTAACAACCACCTCCAAGTTGGATTTGGTCCTCATCATCGATCTGGATGAAGCAATGGCAACACCACCTGTTGTAGTTTTGGGTCACTTAGCTGTGAAACCATGTTAAAATCCGTCAAATGATATTCGGCTTCTTGTTGTTTATATATGAAGGACTGCAATGCAAGAGTTCTGTTTCTTGGATAATTGTTGCTAACATTTTGTAAGTTGAATTCTAAAACTGTAAAACAGTGGACCGTGGATCAATTAATGGGAAAGGCGTCTACAGGTCTTGGCATGGTATTGAATCGAAAGAACTTCCCCTTTCTTCTCAGACATGCAAGATATATAAAAAAACAGAGCAACATAAAGAATGCAAGAAATCACATAACTAAACAGAGCAAAACTTCCAAAGCCAAAACAAGCAAGTAATAAAGCTTTCCAGGTAATTTTGGGTCATATCCAACTTGTTAAAATTCATCAAATGTTATTCGCGTCTTCTTGAAGCATATATCAGAAGGGTTGCAAACTTGCAATGTTTGCAGGTAATCTGGATAATAGTGAAGTTGATACTAAAACAATTAAAATGATGCTAATGTTTATATTGATGTTAAAAGTGATAATATCAACTAATGATAGATCTATAAAGAAGTGCATATCGAATGCAACAATAATTAAAACTACATCATCATGAATTTATAACTGCCTCAGTCAAATCAATCTTTAATTTAAAGCTCATCAGGCAATTATCTAACTCTTCCCCTAATGGGTCTTATGTTATGCCTGTAAGATCAAATATGGACATAACACATATCATCATAAAGTAATTGATGATTAGCTTAATATCAATCCTAGTTTAACATGGATACAAACAGTGAATCAATACTAGTGACTTAATGAAGTAGTGTATCAATTCATTAAGGATAGTAATTCATTGCTTAGTCTACAAGAAAGGCTACAAGTTGTGATACATTAGGAATCTAATAGTGAAACCTAAACCGACAAGGAATGCTTTAATGGGAAGCTTCTTGAGGTTTAAGTCTCATATATATACAGATGAATTGGTCCCTGATTACTACCACAACTATTGCATATTGTTCTGTCCATTGAGAAGCAAGTTGGTAAGTAACAGAAGACCACATTCAGTGATCGAGTTAAGCAGTTGCATAAGATGGAATCCATGACTGTTATTGCTGAAGGTAAGCCTTAATCATTTTTATGATTGTTGTGCATATGTTGTGAGCATGTAACTATGGTTTTACAATTGGTATCAGAGCATAGGCTCACAAATATGAAAAATCGTTTTAGGGTTTTGCAAAACAAACATAAATTTTTTTTTAAGGGTTTTTGCTTTACGGGTCAAGTAATTGATCAGGTTACTGACCAAGTCACTGGTCATGTAACTGGTCAGGTACCTGACCAAGTAAGTAACTGACCAGGTAACTGACCAAGTAACTGGTCAGGTACCTGATCAAGGTAAGTTACTTAAGTCGACTGCTGCATCTGGTTAATTATAAAATTCACGCTTCCGCTATGATTTTTTTTTTAAGCAGCAGATTGGGGAAAAAGCAAAAACAGGTTTTTCTGTGAAAATTGTTTTGATTCATAGCATGATAATTGAATTTTTGATTGTGCCCAAGAACCCTAGTTGCATTCCCGGCGTGCGTTAGGCTAGAGTAGATGGTGACCGGATGAAATTTACAATTTCTTGTTTGTTCTGTGGTTTCTTGGAATCGAATCAATTTTGGTTATGCTTGAATATGCATGTTGAATTGATTGATGATATGGTATTGTATCTGTGATTGTGTAAAATTGTATGAAGAACAGAAATCTCCCAGATTTTGTTTACACGTTAAAGTTGACAGATACAAGAGCTTAATTTTCTTACAAGGATGAATCTGGATAGAATGTAAAGTAAAAGAGCTCATATGTTTTGTGGTTTTTTGTTGGCATAAGTGATTATGATGCACAAAGCATCCTTCATTGATGTTGGCAGAAAACATTGATCAGGTACGTGTAACTGGTCAAGTAACTGACCAAGCAACTGACCAAGTAACTGTACCTGATCGAGTAACAAAACTGAAATTGTGTTTTGTGTTTTAAAACTATGCTTCAGTTTTATCTTCCAAAGAAGTGGTCAAGTGTGGTTTTAGAATACAAAACAGCAGTATGCATGCTTGATGAAAATAAATTCGGATACTTAGAAAATTTTCTTCTGTCTAAAGATGTGGATAAATTTCTTTGGATAACTTGTTTTCATTGAACATGGCATATTGATAAAGAACTCCAGGATATAAAGTTTCTGCTCAAAAGTGATGCTTAATATTGTTTTTGTTATGGACTGACATGAATGCAAGTATGGTTGTTTAGGTTTTCTGTATGTTCTTGTTTTGGTTACTTAAAGCTAAATAAAACACAGAAAACTTAAACATATTTTCTTTACAAACTGAGAACTCACTCGAATTTTTGTTTTGCTCCTTAGGTAACTCTTACATGAACTTGAACAGTGTCTTGATGTTAACTGGAACCAACTATAGAGCTTGGCTAGACTCTGTGGAAAATTATATGGGAATGCATGAGAACATAGACTACTGCTTTACTGAGAATAAGCCTGAAGAGTTAAATGAAAAGAGCACCAAGAAAGATACTGACCTTTACAAGAAGTGGCATAGATCCAATAGAATGGCTAAGAACCTCATCAGAACATCTATGTCTAAGACTGTCAGGGGAAGTATAGAAGAGCCTGAGCTAGCATCAGATTTTCTGGAACTCATAGGTGCTAAGTTTAAAGAAAGTGAAAAAGCAGAAGCAGCTAGGCTGACTAAGGAGTTTCATGATTTGAAGTACATGGGTTCAGGGGGAGTTAGAGAGCATATTATGAAGATGATCAATATAAATGGCAGACTCAGGGAACTCTTAATGGGGGTTAGGGATGAGCAAGTAGTGCATTATGCACTACATTCCTTGCCTAACAGTTTTAGTCATCTTAGGACCAGTTACAACTCTCAAAAGGGAAACTGGACTCTAGATGAACTTATATCCATCTGTGTGGATGAGGAATCTAGGATCAAGGAAGAAAAGGAACCTGCTACAACCATTAACCTCATTGAGAAGCCTAAAAGGAAAAAGCCCCAGAACAAGCTCAAGCCTACCAAAGCCATAACTAAGAGTTCAACAGCTGCAGTGGCCAAGGAAAACAGGTCATTCAAGTTCAAGTGCTACTTTTGCAAAAGAGTAGGACACATGAAAAAGGACTGCACTGGCTATAAGAATTGGTTAGCCAAAAAGGGTAAGATTTTTTCTAATACAGTTTTTTCCTTAGAAATTAATCTTATAAATGTTGAACCACAGTCTTGGTGGATAGATTCAGGCTCACCTATTCATATTACTAATTCTTTGCAGGGATTCATAAGGAGGAGAATCCCAAAAAGTGATGAAGTGAACCTGTGTGTAGGCAACGACATGAGAGTGACAGTCAAGGCTATTGGAACCTTAAAGCTCGATTTAGGATTAGGAAAATTATTAGTTCTGGACAATGTTTTTTATGTACCTTCCATGAGAAGGAATTTGGTTTCAGTTTCTCTTTTAGTAAAATCTGGTTGTAGACTTGTTATGGATAGTAATGGAATTCTTATTTCTAAAAATGCTGTTCAAATTGGTTCTGGTGTTATTATGAATGATTATTTACAGTTAAATTGTTCAATGGCTCAACAAGAAATTTTACTTGTTGAAAATAACACCAACAGTACTAGCACTTTAACAGGTGTTAAAAGAACCAAACTAAATGAAAAGTCTGCATTTTTATGGCATAGAAGACTCGGCCATGTTTCAAAAGAGAGACTGAAAATTTTGGTGAAAAACAACATCCTAAATGAACTTGATTTTTCTGATCTAACAGATTGTGTTGAATGCTTTAAGGGAAAAATAACTAATACTAGAAAGAAGACTGCATATAGAAGCCAAAATTTATTAGAACTCATACACACTGATATATGTGGACCATTTAGGCATCAAACTATCTGTGGGAATGTGTATTTTATCACATTCATTGATGATTTTTCTAGATACAGTTATATTTATCTACTTTCAGAAAAGACACAAGCATTGAAAGCCTTTAAAATCTTTAAGTCTGAGGTAGAAAATCAACTAGAAAAGAAAATCAAAACAGTGAGATCAGATAGAGGGGGTGAGTTCTATGGCAAGTACACTGAATCCGGCCAACAAAAGGGTCCATTTGCCTTGTTTTTGCAAGCCAATGGAATTAAAGCTCAATATACAACACCCTATAAACCACAACAGAATGGTGTTGCAGAGAGAAAGAATAGGACTCTTTTGAACATGGTTAGATGTATGATGTGTACAACAGGTTTGCCTAAATTTCTGTGGGGTGAGGCTTTAAAAACTGCAAATTATATTTGCAACAGAACACCTAGCAAAGCCATAAAGCCATAGAAAATACTGCTTTTGAGCTTTGGTGTGGCAGAAAACCTAGTCTTCATCACTGCCATGTTTGGGGATGTCATGCAGAAGCTAGGATTTATAATCCAAGCTTGAATAAACTTGATCCTAAGACAGTTAGTTGCTATTTTATAGGTTATCCAGATAAATCTAAAGGCTATAAATTATATTCTGCTCATCATTCACCTAGAATTTTTGAAACACATCAAGTAAAGTTTCTAAGTGAAAAAGTTCACAATACAAACCTTGAGGATTTAACCTCAGATTTTGAGGAAATTGTGTCGGATGAGAATATAAGTGTTGTATTGCCTTTAGAACAAGATGTAACTGATCGAGTCACTGGTCGAGTAACTGACCACGTAACTGTCCCTGATCAAGTAACCGGTCATGTAACTGGTCATGTCACTGACCATGTAACTAGTCAAGTACCTGTCACTGGTCAAGTCACTGACCAAGTAACTGTCGCTGGACAAGTAACTGACCATGTCACTGGTCAAGTAACTAACCAAGTAACTGTCACTGGTCAAGTAACTGACCCTGTAACTGATCAAGTCCCTGTCAACCCTCAGCCTAGAAGATCACAGAGAGCAAGAAAACCAACTTATGGGGGGGAAGATAGTGACTACATTGTTTATCTGCAAGAAGCAGAAATTGAAATGGACTGTGCAGAGGACAGTGATCCAACTACATTTAACCAGGCTATTGAAAGTAATGAATCTCACCAATGGCAGCTAGCAATGGAAGCAGAAATTGATTCCATGAGCCAAAATGTAGTTTGGGAATTAGTTGAACCTGACCCTAATCAGAAACCTATAGGTTGTAAATGGGTTTTCAAAACCAAAAGAGATGCAAATGGCAATGTAGAGAGACATAAAGCAAGATTAGTTGCCAAGGGTTTTACACAGAAGGAGGGCATTGATTTTACTGAGACTTTTTCTCCAGTTTCTACAAAAGACTCTTTTAGGATAATCATGGCTTTAGTAGCTCATTTTGATATGGAGCTGCACCAAATGGATGTTAAAACAGCCTTCTTGAATGGTGAACTAGATGAAGTGATTTATATGAGGCAGCCAGAAGGTTTTGTGCAAGCTGGAAGTGAAAACTTAGTATGCAGGTTAAGAAAATCAATTTATGGCCTAAAACAAGCTTCTAGACAGTGGTACAAGAAATTTGATTCTGTGATTTCTACTTTTGGATTTACAGAGAATCTTGTTGATGAGTGTGTTTACTTGAAGACAATTGGGAACAATTTTATTTTCCTAGTACTCTATGTCGATGATATACTTTTGGCTAGCAGTAATTTTAAACTGCTTAAAGACACCAAGAGCTTTCTGTCAAAGAATTTTGACATGAAAGACTTAGGAGAAGCATCCTATGTACTAGGCATTGAGATTAAAAGAGATAGAGCACAGAGACTACTTGGTTTGTCTCAACAGAATTATATCACCAAAGTTTTGAAGAGATTTGGTATGGAGAAGTGTGCAGCTGGAGAAGTCCCCATGTCCAAGGGTGATAAACTAACCAAGAAGCAAAGTTCCAAAAGTGATGTTGAGAAAGAAAATATGGAGTCAAAGCCTTATGCTAGACTTGTAGGAAGTCTCATGTATGCACAAGTCTGCACTAGGCCAGACTTGTCTTTTGCAGTAGGGATTTTATCGAGATTCCAGTCTAATCCAGGCCATGAACATTGGGTAGCTGGGAAGAAAGTGTTGAGGTACCTGCAGAAAACAAAGAATCACATGCTAGTTTATAGGCAAGTGGAGGATCTGAAACTCGTTGGATTTTCAGATTCTGATTTCGCAGGGAACTATCCAGACTCCAAGAAGTCAACTTGTGGATATGTGTACATGCTAGCAGGAGGTGCAGTTGCTTGGAAAACCATGAAGCAAACACTAGTTTCAACCTCCACCATGCAAGCTGAATTTATTGCAGTATATGAAACTGTGTGTGAAGGACTTTGGATCAGGAATTTCTTGATGCAGACCAAAGTGTTAAGTCACATTGTGGCAGGCACACTTGTGATTTATTGTGATAATGAAGCAGCTGTTTTCTTCAGTAAGAACAGTAAAAGGTCAAATAATTCTAAACACATTGATTTAAAGTATTACAGTGTTAGAGAAAGGGTTAAGCATGGTGAGATAGCTGTTTTGAGCATTGACACGAATTCGCAGCTAGCAGACCCCTTCACCAAGGCCTTGTCAGTAGCAGCATTCCAGAAACATACAGCCAGCATTGGAGTTTTAGCTAATCTAGATGCTTAGGTTCAGTATAGAGTTAATCCAGTTGGAGCAATTTAAATTTCTAAGGTTTTTGAGTTCTTGTATTTTTTAGTTGTGATCTTTTGACTTTATTTATCACAACTTATTTGTAATGACAGATTTTATTATTAATAAATTTTGAGGTATTTTCAGATTCTGGTTATTGCTGCAGTTTTTGTTGAATGTTCTGAAAATTATCGATTTTGTGTTTAAAGTTATACTTGCTATCAGATGGCTTAAATCATGTGAAGCATGATGTTAAGGTTCAAGCAATATTTTTTAAGCCATCAGTGTTCAGTAAATTTGCTTGAGTTTCTAGTTTTAGAAACATAAAGTAGGACCTAATATATGTTTACTTGTTGATACACATTAACATATATTGTATCACTTCTGGTTGAACATATGTAGATTGCAGAAGCTTGTGTTAGTGGTTTTGAAACTCTGCATTTTTGTTAAAATGTATACTGTTTCTTGCTCTACATAAGTAACTGTGATCTGACCATGTTGGAATGGATTTTCGATTTGAGTTTGTTATCTGGCGCGCACTTCAGTAAGTTAAGTAGGTTTTGATGTTCTCTGGTGCAAATCATCGAGCATGATATGTGTGAGTCCAAGGGGGAGATTGTAAGATCAAATATGGACATAACACATATCATCATAAAGTAATTGATGATTAGCTTAATATCAATCCTAGTTTAACATGGATACAAACAGTGAATCAATACTAGTGACTTAATGAAGTAGTGTATCAATTCATTAAGGATAGTAATTCATTGCTTAGTCTACAAGAAAGGCTACAAGTTGTGATACATTAGGAATCTAATAGTGAAACCTAAACCGACAAGGAATGCTTTAATGGGAAGCTTCTTGAGGTTTAAGTCTCATATATATACAGATGAATTGGTCCCTGATTACTACCACAACTATTGCATATTGTTCTGTCCATTGAGAAGCAAGTTGGTAAGTAACAGAAGACCACATTCAGTGATCGAGTTAAGCAGTTGCATAAGATGGAATCCATGACTGTTATTGCTGAAGGTAAGCCTTAATCATTTTTATGATTGTTGTGCATATGTTGTGAGCATATAACTATGGTTTTACAATGCCTGCAAGAAAATATGGGCAAAATAATTAGTCCTAAAATGGTCCTATGTTATCTCCAATCTGATATGCTGTAGCCATGTGATATCCATATCGCTGCCCAATATACTTAAAATTATCTTGGTTTGTACATGTATTAAATCAGTTTCACTTGAAACAATCAACTAAGACTAAAAGTAACACACTGTCCGCTTGCAGCTTTTTCCGGATTGGCTCAATCATTCTTGCCCTGCATGATGGGAGTGATGTATTCATGGAAGCTGCCAAGGTCTTCAAATATTCCGAGAAGGAGCTTGCAGCAAGTGTGTTCTTTGGATGTTTTGCTGTTTCATGGCTCATACTGCGGTTGATATACTTCCCCTTTTGGAGTTTTGGGTCATAAGCTCATCAAGGTCTGCTCTCATGGTAAATCATTTTATTATACCACATATAGATGTACGGTGGCTCCTCCCACTTATCTGTTCTTATGGTTGCTTTTTTACAGCTACGACCTTGTTAAGCACTTGGATTTGTCAAAGTCCTCTCATATAACACTGTACTGTGTTCAATACGATGTTACTGACGCTGCTTGTGTTCCACATATACTGGTGGGTTATGATATACTCAATGATTAGGCGACAACTGAATAATAGAGGAAAAGTTGGAGAAGATATAAGATCAGGTAAACCATATATACTGCTTACAAGTTTAAATTTTACAAAACCCCGTGCTGCTTATAATATTCAATTTCAGTAATTATATTATTATCTGTGGAAAGTATATACTCTCCACCGCTCACTCATTGGTTGAGTAATACTAGAAGCATTTAGGCTATGTTTGTTACATGGGACTATTATCCCCAAGCTTATTTCATATAATAGTCCAGGACTCTTCTAGCCTGGGATATGCTATGTTAATACATGACCCATGTTTGGTACTGCTTAGGACTAAAGAGCAGAATAGTGAAAATAGTCATATCCCATGTTTGTTAGGCTATGTTTGTTACATGGGACTATTATCCCCAAGCTTATTTCATATAATAGTCCAGGACTCTTCTAGCCTGGGATATGCTATGTTAATACATGACCCATGTTTGGTACTGCTTAGGACTAAAGAGCAGAATAGTGAAAATAGTCATATCCCATGTTTGTTAGTGTATTGGACTAAAAGTTGGTAATTTGCAGCAAAGTTCACATACAGCAAAATAATCATAGATTGAGAAGAGCAACCACAATCTACATACTTTGTAGTTAGTTTTTACACATCAACAAGTCCACCTATTAATACAACACAGTGATACACTGATTTAACATTCCACATGCTAATAATGTTCCATCTAGCAATTACAAAAATGAATGTTAATCTAGCAAAAGAAGGAACTTGTCCAACATGTGTTAAGGCAGCAACTGTTGTAGTTGTCCAAACAAAAAAAAGAACATATCTTGCAACAGCAGCTAGGTAGATCCTCTAGCAGTGCCCGCAAGCAAGTTCTCGACATACACTTTCCTCACTTCATCATCTAAGGACATGAACACAGATATGTTTTGGGGCTTATCCAAAATGATTTTAAATGCCTCAATTTGGTCTAGAACAGAAAGTCCCATTTTCTTAAGTTCCTTAGCAATATCAGATCGATCTTCATCACCTTTCACTATGGCATCAGTCACTGCTTGCATTCTTTTTCCAGATTCTTCAAACAATTTATCCAATGCAAGCATAATTTTATCTTCATCATTTCTTTTCCTCTTTTTCTGACTGACCTGAGATTGTCCAGTGCTATCTTGCCTCATTGACATGGGGCTTGTGTCATTCCCAATGCCTATATCATCTTCATTGTTGCTCTGCTCCTCCATCATATCAGCAGGGACCTCAGCCCCATCTCCAGTAGCACGGTCACTCCCAAAGATGGTAGCTAGTCTATCAAATAATGGATACTTCTTGTTTCTCCATCCCTTTGCCTTTTTGTTGTGCTATGACAGAAACAGAAAATGAATCGATCAAAGTGCAGCAATGAAATAAGTTAGCTTAAAAATCAAACTCAATGAAACTTCCTCATTACCTGCAAATACGTTTCCCATACTTCATTACTATCAACTTCAATGCACTTTTTGATATCATTCCATGCAAATCCACTCTTGTTCATCATGTCATAGATTATGCTATAATCTTTCTTAAGTTTCTTCAACTTTGACTCAATATGTGGACTTGCCTTCAGATTGGAATTGGGACATAAAAGATTTAAAGCATTCTCTATTTTGATTAAAGTACCAGATTTGAAACTACCAGTGTCGTAGCGTTGTCCTCCAGCAATAATTCCGTCAAGAACATTCAACAAAGACTCTTCTTCAAAGCTGGTCCATACACGTCTTGACTTCCCTTGCTCTGTATTTTCATCACCACTTTCCATTTTCTAAAAAAATCAACATGACATGGTCAAGGAAACATAAACATGATTATCTAAAGAGCATAAGTGGTAAATGGCTGTGTCTAGGTTCCTCTTAGGTAAGAAAAAGGATTTTAACAAAAACTTCGTCAAGAACTAATTGATTTAATTCTTACCACCAAAATCAAATCCTTCTGAATTTGCATTTTCAGTACAGTTACTAAAGAAGGATTTGTGCATCAATTCAAAATGTGGAAATTAGAAGATCAATATTGAGATTTTTCTTGCCTAAGACGAGACACAGCAATTCACATCAACTTGGACATCACATACCTACAGAAAAGCTATATCTCATACGCATATAGACTCAAATAATACACTCATACGCATATAGACTCAAAGCTTAGAGTAGCATCTATTATTGTAAAGCATAGTACAAGCACACATTGTCTCTAGGCTCCCCGTCTTGCTCCACCAATAAGAGCAACATAATTTGCCTTCGATCCATATCTAAGATTTCACAGTAACATCCAAAATCAATGAAAACAACCAGAAGAAGTTTTTTGGAGCAAGTTTTCACAGTAGCATCTGTTATTGTAAAGCAATTAATATGCGTAGAAAAAACATATAGAGGAAAGGGAAAAGGAAGACAACAAAAGGTAAAAGGGAGACAGCAAAAGGAGAAAGGAGAAAAGCAAAAGAGGAAAAAGAGGGAAGCAAAACGGAAAAGAGGGAAAAGAAGGAGACAGCAAAAAGGAGAAAGGAGAAAAACAAAAGAGGAAAAAGAGGGAAGTAAAACGGAAAAGAGGGAAAAGAAGGAGACAGCAAAAAGGAGAAAGTGCAAAAAGAGTGGTTGCACTGCATCCATTCGAACAATCCACAATATAGAAATGCAATCACTCCCCATTATGCAGCATAGTAGATTCCCAAACAATTGAACACGCAGATTGTTTCTCTCTTTACAGAAGATAACAATAACATCACCAAGCTACATATCACGAGAGTAGATTTACAAAAGAAACTCAATAAACAAACCCATGTTTATTCTCAAGTAGAAAAACACTCAACAGATGGTTGAAGCAACTGGAATTGATCCTTAGTACTTAGTAGAAAAACACTCCTAAGAATTAAAATGCATTAGTGTTCACAACAAATCAAAAACTATATAAATAATGATCCTTAGTACTTATTAGATGTATTTAAAGCATTCCGTCAATGATTTATTCTCTTGAAGCTCTTGCATCCCTTGCAGCCCTTGCATCCCTTGCATCCCTTGCAGCTCTTGCATCCCTTGCAGCCCTTGCAGCCCTTGCAGCCCTTGCAGCAGCACCTGAAACCCCTGTATCTCCGGCAGCCCTTACAACCCTTCTTCCCGTCCATTCATTATGCATTTGTGAAGCTAATTCATTCCTCCAAGTAGTCCATTGATTAGACGCTTCAACCGTGCCAACTACATCAACTTCTTCCCCATTTTGAGCATCTAATTCACATACTGCATACTCCATCGGATCAATGGACATTTCTCTCCTAATAAAATTATGTAAAAGACAACAAACCGTAATTATGCGGCATTGTGTCTTTATTGGATAAAATGATGGACTCCTTAGTATTCCCCACCTTCCTTTTAGCATTCCAAAACACCGTTCTATGACATTTCTTGCCTTCGAATGCTTCATATTAAAATATTCCACATGATCCCTAGGCATATTTCTTTCATCCCATTCTGATAAATGATACCTTGTTCCTCTATATGGTGCAAGAAATCCTTCACCATTTGTGTAACCCCCATCTACAAGGTAATAATAACCTAATAGCCAAAATAAAAATTCCTATTAGTGTGTGAAAGGCACATAAACTGCATTAATTTAATCTACACAACTAATCCAATAGCCTTACCAGTGGGAACTCTTAATCCATTCGGCCTAGTCACTGCATCGTGAAGAACTCTAGAGTCCGATGCCGATCCCTCCCAACCCGGTAAGACAAATATGAACTGCATATCACGAGAACAAGCAGCTAACACATTTGTAGCAACTTCACCCTTTCTTGTACGGTATCTTGGCTTGTCAATTGCAGGTACACGCACTCTAATGTAAGTTCCATCTAGTGCCCCCAAGTAATTCTATTACAAAATATATATATTCATGAAGTTTATAAACTGCATATATAGAGATGAACCTTTAACAATCAGAAAAGGCATAACTGGAGTCCCTAAAAAAACTAACCTTAAAGCACTTCCATCTACGATCTGTGCAGTCAGCAAGTACCGGATCAGGTACCCTCAACAAACTACCTTGCAATCGTAAAACACCTTGTAGTATAGAATGGAAATACCTACTAATAGTCTCTCCAGATCGAAAAAATCTACCTCTAATAGTACGATTCTTCACATGATGTGAAAGTATATGTAAAAACATACATACTTGCTCTTCCACAGACACCAAACCATCACTCTTTATCTTTCCATCTGTGCGAAGCAGTTCACACAAAAGGCCAAAAGCCCTTCTATCCATTCTTAATTCGTGTACACATTCAGTGTCACTATTACCTATAATATTATCTAGATAACTCAAACGAGTCTCACGTCTAACGAATGAACGATTATTTAGAGCATGTCTTTCAGCACGTCTTCGTCTCAAATTAAACATCAGTAGCACAAGCATAGTACAAGCACACATTGTCTCTAGGTGCCACAACTCCACCAATAAGAGCAACATAATTTGCCTTCGATCCATATCTAAGATTTCACAGTAACATCCAAAATCAATGAAAACAACCAACCAAAGAAGAAGTTTTTTGGAGCAAGTTTTCACAGTAGCGTCTGTTATTGTAAAGCAATTAATATGTGTAGAAAATACATATCTGATGGAGCAAGTTTTTCCTTCTTTTATCTGAATTAAATTAATCTTTTACAAGAAGGAGAAAACATATAGACGGAAGGGAAAAGGAAGACAACAAAAGGTAAAAGGGAGACAACAAAAGGAGAAAGGAGAAAAACAAAAGAGGAAAAAGAGGGAAGCAAAACGGAAAAGAGGGAAAAGAAGGAGACAGCAAAAAGGAGAGAAAAACAAAAGAGGAAAAAGAGGGAAGCAAAACGGAAAAGAGGGAAAAGAAGAAGGCAGCAAAAAGGAGAAAGGAGAAAAATAAAACACAGACGTTGTTAAAAGAAGAAGAAAAAACCAGTCTTGAAATTGATCAATTCTTAGCAAATCAAGCTACCCAGACACCAATTGTTAGAACCCATAAACAATTGTTCATAGAAAATCAATCCATAGTTTTCAATTTAACAAATCACAGTAGATACACAAGAAGAAGAAGCTAGAAGGGGTCGAAGGGAAGAGGGAATCAGAATCAAAGCAAAAGGAGCATGAGAGAGAAGAAATTGAACCTGGATGAGCAGTTCAAGGAGGATGAAGCTTGATCGAGAGTGAAGAGATGAGGCTGAAGCGCGAAAGAGATGGAGAGGCGAGGCTGAAGCGCGCGAAAGGGATGGAGAGACTAATGAGCGTTGTTGAAGCCCTTGCTTCCACAGTCCGGTGAGATTTGGGGGTTCTATGTAAGAAGGTTGGGAGCTGATGCGGGGACTCCACAATCTCATTTAATTGGGTCCTCATGTGTGCCAAACATGGGATAAGTCTTACTTAATAAAATAAGCTACTCCAATCCAGTCCAATCCCACGTAACAAACATAGCCTTAGTATGTTATGCAAGGAAATTCTTCAACACCATGTTTGGTACCACTTGTCCATACAAAACTGGTTGTCACTGATTTTGAGGTGTGGAAATAGCTTTCTCCGGAAATGGGAATATGGCTTTTTGGCTTAATATGTCTCTCTTTGCATACTTTGTATTAGCCTCAGCTTGGTCCCCTGGGCTGCTCTTTGTATGGTTGTATAGTGAATGGGTCCCAAATGACATAATTAATATTAGGATTTGTTTGATTAGTGTTTCAATTTTTCAGTCAAGTCTTGTTCTTCATTCATTATACTCGGACCTACCTTGTTGTGTTGTTGAGACCATATGTGACAACTACTCTCATGGAAGGTCAAACACATTTTAACAGTGAATACCTGTTCGTAGGCTTGGCTAATAAACACAATTCTACTGCTAAGCCTGGAATGACTGTTGTGTGTCAAAGAATAAATCATTTTTTAACATTATTGTTAGAACCACAGATTCTTTGCATATCTCTTCCTCAAATCAAGCTTCAGTTACAACAACCAAATCTCCAGCTTGATATTGCTATTATCAAGGATCTGTTATGGCTAGAGTTTAGCATCAGTTACAAGGCTAGGATTGAGCAGCTTGATATTGTTGTAATTACAGTTGAATGCTTAATTTTTATAAATGTAACCATGTATGCTGCTATATATTGTAAAGAGTGCAATTGCACAAATCAATGAAAATCAATTTCTTCATGGTATCAGACTAGGTCTAGGATCCTAACCTATATTTCCTTTCCTCCTCTTCCTTATGTGTCTTCTTTCTTGTCATCCATGGCTGCTTCATCCTCTTCCAACATCCCTACCCCTACCCCTACCTAAAACACTTCTCAGTTCATCAAACTTAATGAAACCAATTACTTAGTATGGCTATGACAGATCAAACCTTACCTCCGTGGTGCAAATCTCTGGGGCTATGTGGATGGAACCATTCAAGAGCCAGACACCACCATCACCACTCCTGCCACCAACGACACTCTGGCTAAGACTTCCAACACCCCTACCCCTACCCCTACGCCTACCCAAAACACTTCTCAGTTCATCAAACTTAATGAAACCAATTACTTAGTATGGCTATGACAGATCAAACCTTACCTCCGTGGTGCAAATCTCTGGGGCTATGTGGATGGAACAATTCAAGAGCCAGACGCCACCATCACCACTTCTGCCACCAACGACTCTCTGGCTAAGACTATTTCCAATCCTGAGCATGCCAAATGGGTAACAGTTGATCAACAAATTGTGAGCATTCTCAATACTTCCTTAACTGAAAACATTGCTCGTCTTACTGTTGGATTCGACACTTCCAAATCCATCTGGGACTGCTTGTCTGGCCATTTTGTTCAAAAGTCTGTTGCCAGTGCTACAAGTCTCAAGCTTCAGCTATTCGATCTCCAAAAGGGCACCCAAATTGTTGATGCGTATCTCTAACAAGCAAAGTCAATTGCTGACTCTCTGGCCTCCATCAATCAACCAGTATTTGATGCCGATCTTGTCGTAGCCACACTCCATGGCATTGGTCAAGAATACCTCATGCTGCGTATGGCGCTTGCCCAGTCTACGCTCCCTGATTTTTCTGATCTTCGTGCAAGGATCTTAGCCTTCGAAGCCCAGCAAAATGTCCTTCCCTCTGATTCTCATGCTTCGGCCTTGTTTCATCACGGTTCCGCCACTAACGCCTAGCCCTGTGGCTTCACCATCGAAGCCTAGCCCCAATTTGGCACCGATCTCCAGTCCCGTGGTCCTCCGCAGCGCCGTGACGAACGTCGCTCCTTCACCGGCGGTCGCCACTACCAGAGCCGTCTTGGAGGTGCGTCTCGTCTTTTCTCCACTGTGCCATCGCAGCCCGTGTTTCCCCAACACGGGTTTTCTTCTTCGTGGCCAGCACATCCTAATTGGCAAAGTGGGATTTTAGGCCCAGGTCCACAGTGGTGTCCGAATTGTCACACAAATCAGCATCATCTCTCTCAATGTCCACATCGTTTCGCTGACCCAACCACTGCCCCTCCCTTTGCTGGTGCACATTTTTTGGGTGATCCCAATTGGTATCCTGATACTGGCGCTACTCATCACATGACGGCAATGCCACTTCAAAATTCTCAACCTTATGGTGGTCCTTATAACGTTTATATGGGTAATGGTGATTCTATGTCTGTCACTCATTCTGGTAACCTTCCATTCTCTGTAGGCAATTCTAAATTCTCCATAGAAAATGTCTTGCGTATTCCTTCCATTCGTAAAAATCTCTTATCTGTTGCTCACTTCACTAAGGATAATCTTGTCTTTTTCTTATTTGCTCCTGATTTTTATCAAATTCGTTGCTTACGCATTGGTTGTCTCCTTTTTCAGGGCCCTTGTAAAAATGGGCTATATCCCGTTCTTTTGTTGTTCGACTCAACAATTCCTCATGCTCTCACAATCGTTCATTCCTCTCTCTGGCATAACCGTCTGGGCCATCCTTCTGCTGATGTCTTAGATTCTCTAAAGTCAACTCTTGGTTTCCCTTCTCATTTTCGTAATTTTTGTCATGATTGTGCACTTAGCAAATCACAC
Organism: Rosa rugosa; assembly: GCF_958449725.1. Lineage (NCBI taxonomy): Eukaryota > Viridiplantae > Streptophyta > Magnoliopsida > Rosales > Rosaceae > Rosa > Rosa rugosa. Next base: position 10,282,252 of record NC_084822.1, read on the forward strand.
CAATTACCTTTTCCATCCAATAATGTATTTGCTTCCGAACTTTTTCATATTATTCATAGTGATGTGTGGATGTCTCCTCTGTTGTCGGTCAGTGGCTTTAAATACTATGTTGTGTTCACTGATGAATTCTCACGTTATACATGGATATATCCAATGCGCCGCAAAAATGAGGTTCTATCACATTTTCAAACTCTTGTTGTCATGATTCGGAATATTTTTAATGGGGCTATTAAATTCCTTCAGAGTGATGATGGAACAAAATATATGAATAATGCCTTTTCTCATTTTTGCAAGTCTTTGGGAATACAACAAAGATTCTCATGTCCACATACATTGCAACAAAATGGCCTCACTGAATGCAAACACCGCCACATTGCCACCATGACCCGTACTCTTCTCCTTACATCTGGGGTTCCTCAAAATTTATGGGTAGAAGTAGCCTTAACCTCTGTTCATATTATTAATTTACTTCCTACTCCTGTCCTAAATTGGTCTACTCCTCATTCTCGACTTTATGGCACTCCTCCATCCTACTCCTCTCTCCGTGTCTTTGGTTGCTCTTGTTTTCCTCATTTAGGTTCCTATATTTCCAATAAACTGTCCAGTAAAAGTGTCGAGTGTGTCTTTTTAGGATACAGCCCTAATCATAAGGGCTATAGGTGTCTTCATCCCCAAACAGGTCGAGTCTATGTGTTCCATCATGTTTTATTTAACGAAAATTCTTTTCCGTTTAAAGATTTACAGGTACAGACTACCGCTGATCCACTAGATTTTGTGCTATTGTCTAGCCCAGTTCCTCCGCAGGCCCACCTGCCGAGCCCATTGTCATCCCCATCTGACATGGGCCCATCTCAGTCTCCTTCTCCCAATGGACAAATTCCTTCTCATTCTGACCGAGTTGACTTTTCAACTTCCATCTCCACGATGCCAACGTCACCTGCAACTCACCCAATTCCACCAGTGATTCACGACCGCCTCATCTCCTCACTGCCGGCCCCGCGACTTCCGACCGACGCCATTCCTTCTGAGCCCGTGCTCCCACAGTCTTCCCATGCTCGTCCCGTCATCCAGTATGCTGGTCGCCATTCTACTACGGCGATTCAGTCTGTTCCAGCCCCAACGAACCCTACTGCATCTTCCGTCACCGGTCCAAACTCTGCGACCCCAGTCTCGTCCTCTGCCGCCAGTCCCTCATCCGGGCCTCCACTTCCCTGTCCTTCCTCCGCGACCCAAGTCGCGCCGGCTCCCATTCCTCCACCCAACGCTCCTCTCCCGCAGGTTTCTGTTCCGCCGCCAGCAGCCGCACCTAACGCGGCTTAACTCGCTGCAGCACCTCCTCCCCAACACAGTATGGTGACCCGTCTCCGTGACGGGATTGTTCAGCCCCGACAACAGACCAATGGCACGGTTCGCTATCCTGTACCTCGCGCTCTCATCTCCTTGGTTGAACTTGCAAAACCCTCCTGTTACTCCCAGGCTTCCCAAAAATCAGAATGGCTTTAGGCCATGACAGAAGAAATGACAGAAGAAATCAATGCACTGCTCAAAAACAACACATGGACCCTTGTGCCCCCCTCTCCTTCTCAGAATGCAGTAGGTTGCAAATGGGTCTTCTGTATCAAGAGGAAATCAGATGGCTCTGTTGAAAGGTACAAGGCCCGTCTTGTTGCCAAAGGCTTCCATCAACAACAAGGTATCGATTATGATGAAACATTTAGTCTTGTTATTAAGCTTGCAACTATTCGTACTATGATTACTATTGTTGTTTCACGAAGTTGGCCTCTCAGGCAATTAGATATCAAGAATGCCTTCCTTCATGGCATTCTTAAGGAAGATGTGTTCATGGTACAATCTCCTGGCTTTGTTGATCCTTTATAACCCCACCATATCTGCAAACTTAACAAAGCACTTTATGGGTTGAAACAAGCACCACATGCTTGGTTCCATCGTATGAGCACATTTCTATTATCTGCTGGTTTCACTCAGAGTCTTGCAGACCCATCTCTCTTTATTTATCGCCATGGTCCACATATTATCTATTTTCTCTTATATGTTGATGACATTGTGGTGACTGGGAGTAATGACCATCTTCTTCAGAGCTTTGTACAGTGTCTTGGGCGAGGTTTTGACATCAAGGACCTAGGTCCCCTTCATTATTTTCTTGGCTTACAGGTTACTACTCATCAGCATGGGCTACACATAAATCAGCTTAAATATGCTCATGATATTCTCTCTAAGCATGATCTTTTGTTGAGCAAGCCTGTCAGTACACCAATGTCTGCCAAGTCTGATCTTACTGCTACTGATGGACCACTTCTTGAACATCCTACAACTTTTCGGGAATTGGTTGGATCATTACAGTATCTTACTATAACTCGTCCTGACATTGCATTTGTAGTAAACTTGGTGTCTCAGTTCATGAGTCAGCCGCGTGTACCACATCTCATTGCTGCCAAACGCATTCTCCGATATGTTAAGGGCACTCTTGGACATGTATTACTCTTTAAACCTCAACGTCAGCCTGTTAATCTCTCAGCCTATTCTGATGCTGATTGGGCTGGTTGTCCAACCACTAGGCATTCCACTTTTGGCTATCTCGTGTAACTTGGCTCAAATCTCATCTCTTGGTGCTCTAGAAAGCAGCCTTCCATAGCTTGCTCCAGCGCCGAGAGTGAATACCGCTCCCTTGCTCATGCTTGTGCAGACACAATGTGGTTAGGCTATCTTCTCTATGAACTTGGTGCTAATATTCAGTTTCTTGTGTTATTGCATTGTGATAATTTGAGCACAACATATGTTACGTCCCGAACCTAGAATTAACGGTTTACGCACTATTTGGACGGTAATTGTCGAATACTTTCAATTTTCTTTTCTTTTTATCGATATTTAGTGGCCCTAAAAGTTGACTTTTTGTTCGGGTCAAAATTTGAAGAAATGTTCATCATGAAAGTTGTAGGGGACGTTAAACCGAGCGCGTGCATATGTGGTGCGTAAAAATTGGACTTAGTATGTGAAAGTTATGGCCAAAAATGTAAGAGTTACTGTTCATGGTAATTAATATATAAATGGAAGTTACTGTTGGTAGATTTCCATTTTCGGAAATCTACCTAGCCCCGGTAACTCTTTCTTCTTCTTCCCCCGATTCTTCCTCCCCCTTTCGGCCCGATCCTTCCTCCTCCGAATTCCTCCGTTTCCGGCCACCCCACGACGAAACCCAGACACCCTAGGCTCGCCTCTTCCTTCTGGTCACACCCATGGTGGTATTTCTCGGTGTCTCGACCGGAGGAGCTCGGAACTGAACCAAGAAGATCACTGTAGCAGTTTTGGTTTTTCGGCGATTTCCGGCGATACTGGCCATCTCCGGCCACCAAACCGGCGTCGAAGGTTCGGTTTTCATCACTGATCATTTCCCCTATGGCCTTGTATCGTGATTTATTGTGTAGGAGTCGAATTGACGAAATGAAATTCTAGGGTTCTTAGGAATTTCTGGGTTTGTGTTCATCAAATGATTTCGGCCGTATTTAATTGTTATTTGGATGTGTTGTAGTTGAAGAAATTAATCAGTGGGTTGAGTTGTAGCTATACATGGAATTTGGTAGCCGGTGGTGGAGGTTGGTACCGGCGCGTGGGTGCCACGCGCCGCCACTGTTGGTGGCACGTGAGACTGTGTTTGGCCAGTCTTTAACTTCTGTTGTTGAGCTAAATAGTTAATTATACATTTAGTTTCATAATTGCAGCTTTGGGATAGAATTGGAGATGGAATGAACATGGATTTTGATGTTGTTCAATGGTGGAATTGTTAATTGAATTGCGAGGAATCCATCCATCGGATTTCCTCGATTCGGCCCTAAAGCCCATACATTAAGGGAATAACATTAGTGAAGGAGATTGGGAGGTTTTGGGCAAATATATTTAATGTTAGGGTTTGGTTTTACTTATCGTAATTTAGTTTTCCATCCAGTAATTATGGATTTACGAGCGTTATATTGTACAGGACGTGAGGAGGATTCCCTCGAGGAGGGTTCGGATCGACGACAGGCTTAGCTGTACACTGTGAGTGGACTTTTGTTTTAAATAAGTGATGCATGCATTTATTTTACTAAAGTATTTTCTATTTAATTAACCTATTATTTTCCGAGCATATGAATTGATTTTTGGAATTTGATTACGATTTATCTCGTGGATTTGTTTCCAATGATGATTTTTGTGAAGTATTATGATTTATACCGGTTGTGAGTTTCGGTTATTAAGTTGTTATACTCGGATTCGAATTTATATTTGATGTGGACTTTCGACGAATTGTTTTCGATGTGATTTCCGGATTTATATTATTTATATTATATTTATATTCGTTGATTCGAGACTTTATTTGCAAATTGAATTTTGTTGGAGTAAATCTCCATGTTTATTTATTGATTATCGATTTTGGCATTGGGAATGCCTCATTGACCATCTACTTATTCCTTTAGCGTGTGGGACGCGTTGTTAATTTATACGATTCTACGAGAATTTCTGGGTACGGTTGGGAATCGTACCCGTGTTTTCTTTATTCGTGGGACATGGGGAAGCCTTAAGGATTTATTGGATTTTAATAGTTTTTACCCGCCATACCTGGGTCGTTATATTTTATTGCTAGCTAGCCTATTAGTACTCCTCCCTGCTTACTATGTGTTTGTGGGTGAGTAAGAGCAGAGCATGGGATGCTCCAGAGTGTGGGACACTCCGACCCGAGCCTGGGAGGCTCCCTTCTTTCGTATGGTGAAATTTCTTCCCCATATTTTACCATTACTTGACTAGCGGGGCTAGTCCGATTTCTTTTAACCAGCGGGGCTGGTATGTTTTTCACGAGTTTAAATTTAAAGAAATACGTTTTATTAATGTTGCATGCATCGAGATTTTATAATTTAAATTTGTGGGAAAGTATAAACTTATCTTCCTTTATACTTATTTATTTTGTCCACTCACGCTAACGTTTTTATGTACTTTCCCCCTGGGCCCTTTGGTTTCAATTGCCCAGATCGCAGCGTTGCTGACCGGCTTAGGAGTGGAGGCTAGCACCACCTTTGCCATCTATCCTCAGTAGGTTATTTATTAACCTACTTTATGTATTATATTTCGAGTATGATCTTTAGATTGCTCTGATTACTTAAAAGGGTGGATTTATACATTTGTATAATTATGTGTGTATGAGAGTTGTATAATATTGGAGGAAGTTGAATGACTTGATTTGCTGGGTTGTAATCTATATAAGTAGTTCGATGTTTACACTTGGAAATTGCGGATTGTTGCTTGGTAGCAGGGTGGCTTCAAGCATAGAAATTGTTATACTTGGAGTGTTTTCAGTAGGTTTAGGGTTGTCCATTTTTAGGGGAGGTTCTGTCGAATTTTCCCGAAAAGTGGGCCCCGCAGGTCCATCTCGGAGTTAGGAGGGAAATTCCGGGGTGGGTCCTGACAGTTGGTATCAGAGCATTAGGTTTTCCGTTTCCTGTCAATTATACTACTTTATATATTTGAGGACGTCTAGTATCTTCCGAGTGATGGCCCGACCGCGGCGGATCCCCATCATGTGCTCTTCGATGCTAGTATGTTCTTCAAGTGTATAGGGTAGTTATCTTAGTGTCTTTGATGTGAGCTATCTAATTCTTTTTCAATCTCAGGTGCTATGCCTCTTAGACGCCGAAATCGCGGGGAGACCCCTCCCATTCCAGGAGATGAGAATGTTCCTGGAGGAATAGCGGAAGCCTTGGGTCGTATTGTTCAACAGTTGACTGCAGCGCTGCCGGGCTCCAGAACCGATTTTACCATGGAGCGAGCGAAGAAGCATGGAGCTTATAGCTTCTCCCATGCTCCTGATGCTTTGGATGCCCAAAATTGGTTGAACAAAATGGAGAGGGTCTTTACTCAGATTCATTGCCCAGAGGACCGAAAGGTGGGTTTAGCAGTGGATTTTCTTGATGGTGTGGCTTTTGATTGGTGGAATATGATTAGCAGGGATTTAGAGAATGATGGCCCAATCACTTGGGAACAGTTCAAGGGACATTTTACTGAGCGGTATTATGGTACAGCTATCCGTGACAGGATGAAGTATGAGTTCTTACATCTAGAGAAAGGGGACAAGACTGTGATGGAGTTTGAGCAGCGGTTCACCCAGCTAGCCCAGTTTGTGCCTGATCTAGTTGGCACTGAGAGAGAGCGGATCTATAGGTTTGTTGATGGATTGGGGGGTAAGTATCGTGAGCAGTTGACAGGAGTGCCATTTGATAATTATTCTGATGCAGTTAATGCTGCTCTGCGACTTGAGACCATGTATCTGTCTGGTGTCCGACCTCGAGATTTGGGTGGTCCCAGTCAGGGTCCATCCAAGAAGGCTGCTTCTACCTCTGGGTCCGGATCTTCAGTAGGCAGTGGACAGAGTAGTGGATCTAGTGCCGGATCTCGTTTTAGACGCGGGGGGCGTATCAGGAGATTCACTCGGGGACAGTTTGGTGGACGCCAGTTTGGGCAGAGCAGGGCTGGTTCTAGTAGTCAGCACAGGACTCCAGCTAGTCAACCAGCCCAGTTTGGGCAATACCAGCCAGTTGGGTGCTTTGAGTGTGGACAGCAGGGCCACTTTAGGAGGGATTGCCCTCTATTGACCCAGAGAGTTGCATCTACCCCTTTTCAGACCGCTGGTCAGTCATTTGCCGGTACATCTACTGGTGGTACCGTTGCTTCTACTAGCGGTGCCCGTATCAATTCAGCAGCTCGTGGCAGCCCGCAGCGGGGTAGGGGTCAGAGAGGACGTCCCACCACTCATGCTAGGTTACATGCCATGACTCAGCAGGAGGGTCGCGACTCACCAGATGTTATTATTGGTACGTTGTCTGTTTTTGGTCAGCCTGCTTATACTTTAATTGATCCTGGTGCTTCACATTCTTTTATGTCGAGTAGATTTGCATGCTTTGCGAATGTGCCATCATCGCTCCTTATTGGTGAGTGGTATGTATTATTGCCTGCGGGAGCGTCACTTAAGATAGAGTGGGTTTTTAGAGGTTGTGGTGTTTTGATTGAGGGTGTTAATTTGGAAGTCGATTTAATTCCTTTAGATCTTGTTGAATTTGATGTAATCTTGGGGATGGAGTTTTTAGCTACTCACCGGGCCAATATTGATTGCTTTCGTAAGATTGTGGTCTTTCAAAGTCCAGGGAAGCCAATAATTACCTTTCAGGGTGATCGGAATGTTCTAGCTTCTTGTATGATTTCCACTTTGACCGCTGAGAAGCTTTTGAACAAAGGGAGTCAGGCTTATTTGGCACATGTGGTGGATACCAACAGGGAGGAGTTGAGTATTAGAGAGATACCGGTGGTTAGGAAATTTCCAGATGTATTTCCTGACGAATTACCTGGTTTACCCCCTGTTAGGGAGATAGATTTTACTATCGATTTGCTCCCTGGCACCACACCCATATCTTTGGCACCATACCGGATGGCCCCAGCTGAATTAAAAGAGTTGAAGACTCAGTTACAAGAACTAGTGGATAAAGGATTTATCCAATCTAGTGTGTCTCCTTGGGGTGCCCCGGTTTTATTTGTTAAGAAGAAGGATGGCTCTTTAAGGTTGTGCATTGATTATCGGAAGTTGAATAGGGTTACCGTGAAGAATAAATACCCTTTGCCTCGTATTGATGATCTATTTGATCAGTTGAGGGGAGCCAAGGTCTTTTCTAAAATCGATTTGAGATCGGGTTATCATCAGTTGCGGATAAGGGAGTCTGATATACCCAAGACTGCTTTTCGATCACGTTATGGCCACTATGAATTCAGAGTAATGCCGTTTGGGTTAACTAATGCTCCTGCAGCTTTTATGGACCTCATGAATCGAGTGTTCCGTCCTTACCTTGATCGTTTCGTGATTGTGTTCATTGATGATATCTTGGTGTACTCTAAGGACGATAGTCAACATGCCAAACATCTAAGAATTGTATTGCGAACCTTGAGGGAGGCCCAGCTGTATGCGAAGTTCAATAAGTGTGAATTTTGGCTTAACAGTATAGGGTTCTTAGGTCATATTGTTTCTGCAGAAGGTATTAGTGTGGACCCTCAGAAGATAGAAGCGGTGTTAAATTGGGAAAGACCTACTACCGTGACAGAGATTCGCAGTTTCTTGGGTTTGGCAGGTTATTACCGGCGATTCGTACAAGATTTCTCAAGGATTGCAACTCCTCTTACTAGGCTGACTAGAAAGGGTGTGAAATTTGTTTGGTCAGAAGAGTGTGAGCAAAGTTTTCAAGAGCTCAAGAGGCGTTTAACTAGTGCTCCGGTCCTAGCTTTGCCTGATGATAGTGGGGAGTATGTGGTATACAGTGACGCCTCAAGGCAAGGCTTGGGTTGTGTTCTGATGCAACATGGAAAAGTGATTGCCTATGCTTCTAGACAATTGAAGCCGCATGAGTTAAATTATCCGACACATGATCTTGAATTAGCTGCGGTAGTACTTGCACTTAAACTTTGGAGACACTATTTATATGGAGCTCGATGTCAAATCTTCACGGATCACAAGAGTCTTCAATATTTACTTACACAAAAAGAGATAAATCTGAGGCAAAGAAGATGGTTGGAGTTGATTAAGGATTATGATTGTACGATCGAGTATCATCCAGGAAGGGCCAATGTGGTAGCTGATGCTCTTAGTAGGAAATCATATCCTTCCCTGTTACCCTCCCCTTCCTTGTCACATTTGAGAACAGTCCGAGTTCCACTTCTTTATGAATTGCGCACTACAGGAGTTAATTTGGAAGGGACTAACGAATCTGCAGCCTTAATAGCCAGTTTCCATGTGAGGCCAACCCTTATTGACAAAGTACGAGAGGCGCAACCGCATGATGAAGCTCTACAAGAATTGAGAGAGGCAGTGGAGAATGGAGCTAGAGAAGACTTCATTGTCAGAGGGGATGGAGCTTTGATGTTCGGGAATAGAATTTGTGTACCCGATCAGGATGATCTTAAACAGGAAATACTAGAGGAGGCTCATAGTTCTGCTTATGCCATGCATCCTGGTGGAACCAAAATGTATCGGACTCTTAAGGAATACTATTGGTGGCCTAACATGAAGAGGGAAATTGCAGCTTACGTAAGAAGATGTCTAGTGTGTCAACAGGTGAAAGCAGAAAGACAAAAGCCCTCAGGTTTATTACAGCCATTGCCGATACCAGAATGGAAGTGGGAGCACATTACTATGGACTTCGTGTCAGGGTTACCACGTAGTCGTAATGGTCATGATAGCATTTGGGTAATTGTGGACCGGCTTACTAAATCAGCACATTTCTTACCGGTCAGCAAGACTTATAAAATGGATAAATATGCAGAATTATACATGAATGAGATAGTGAAACTCCACGGCACACCCGTCTCTATTACTTCTGACCGAGATCCTCGCTTCACTTCAAAGTTTTGGCGTGAGCTGATGGAGGCTTTGGGCACTCAGTCTCAGTTTAGCACCGCATTTCACCCGCAAACAGACGGACAGACGGAAAGGACCATTCAAACACTGGAAGACATGTTGAGAGCTTGTGTTTTGCAATTCAAGGGGAATTGGGATAATCATGTCGCATTGATAGAGTTTGCGTATAATAACAGTTATCACTCCAGCATTGGCATGGCTCCTTATGAAGCCCTTTATGGCAAACAATGTCGTACCCCTCTATGTTGGAATGAGGTAGGGGAAAGGAAACTTATTGGTCCAGAATTGGTACAAATTACGACTGAAAAGGTTGAAGTGATCAAGGAAAAACTTAAAACGGCTCAGAGTAGACAAAAGAGTTATGCAGATAACAGAAGGAAAGATTTGGAGTTTCAAGTAGGTGATTGGGTATTCTTGAAGCTATCTCCATGGAAGGGTATTGTAAGATTTGGGAAACGCGGAAAGCTTAGCCCTAGATACATCGGACCGTATGAGATCACGGAGCGGATTGGTGCAGTTGCTTATCGTTTAGCACTACCTCCAAGATTATCCAGAGTTCATGATGTCTTCCATGTCTCCATGCTTCGCAAGTATGTTGCTGATCCCTCTCATGTTCTACAAGAGCAACCTATCCGATTGAGGGAAGACTTGACATATGAAGAAAAACCGGTTCAAATACTTGATAGGAGAGAGCAGATACTCAGGAACAAGACAATACCCTTAGTCAAGGTGCTTTGGAGTAATCATATGGTAGAAGAAGCTACTTGGGAGCCGGAAGAGCAAATGAGACAGCAGTATCCACACCTTTTTGCTAGCAGGTATGTTAATTTCGAGGTCGAAATTTTCTTAAGGGGGGGGGATTGTTACGTCCCGAACCTAGAATTAACGGTTTACGCACTATTTGGACGGTAATTGTCGAATACTTTCAATTTTCTTTTCTTTTTATCGATATTTAGTGGCCCTAAAAGTTGACTTTTTGTTCGGGTCAAAATTTGAAGAAATGTTCATCATGAAAGTTGTAGGGGACGTTAAACCGAGCGCGTGCATATGTGGTGCGTAAAAATTGGACTTAGTATGTGAAAGTTATGGCCGAAAATGTAAGAGTTACTGTTCATGGTAATTAATATATAAATGGAAGTTACTGTTGGTAGATTTCCATTTTCGGAAATCTACCTAGCCCCGGTAACTCTTTCTTCTTCTTCCCCCGATTCTTCCTCCCCCTTTCGGCCCGATCCTTCCTCCTCCGAATTCCTCCGTTTCCGGCCACCCCACGACGAAACCCAGACACCCTAGGCTCGCCTCTTCCTTCTGGTCACACCCATGGTGGTATTTCTCGGTGTCTCGACCGGAGGAGCTCGGAACTGAACCAAGAAGATCACTGTAGCAGTTTTGGTTTTTCGGCGATTTCCGGCGATACTGGCCATCTCCGGCCACCAAACCGGCGTCGAAGGTTCGGTTTTCATCACTGATCATTTCCCCTATGGCCTTGTATCGTGATTTATTGTGTAGGAGTCGAATTGACGAAATGAAATTCTAGGGTTCTTAGGAATTTCTGGGTTTGTGTTCATCAAATGATTTCGGCCGTATTTAATTGTTATTTGGATGTGTTGTAGTTGAAGAAATTAATCAGTGGGTTGAGTTGTAGCTATACATGGAATTTGGTAGCCGGTGGTGGAGGTTGGTACCGGCGCGTGGGTGCCACGCGCCGCCACTGTTGGTGGCACGTGAGACTGTGTTTGGCCAGTCTTTAACTTCTGTTGTTGAGCTAAATAGTTAATTATACATTTAGTTTCATAATTGCAGCTTTGGGATAGAATTGGAGATGGAATGAACATGGATTTTGATGTTGTTCAATGGTGGAATTGTTAATTGAATTGCGAGGAATCCATCCATCGGATTTCCTCGATTCGGCCCTAAAGCCCATACATTAAGGGAATAACATTAGTGAAGGAGATTGGGAGGTTTTGGGCAAATATATTTAATGTTAGGGTTTGGTTTTACTTATCGTAATTTAGTTTTCCATCCAGTAATTATGGATTTACGAGCGTTATATTGTACAGGACGTGAGGAGGATTCCCTCGAGGAGGGTTCGGATCGACGACAGGCTTAGCTGTACACTGTGAGTGGACTTTTGTTTTAAATAAGTGATGCATGCATTTATTTTACTAAAGTATTTTCTATTTAATTAACCTATTATTTTCCGAGCATATGAATTGATTTTTGGAATTTGATTACGATTTATCTCGTGGATTTGTTTCCAATGATGATTTTTGTGAAGTATTATGATTTATACCGGTTGTGAGTTTCGGTTATTAAGTTGTTATACTCGGATTCGAATTTATATTTGATGTGGACTTTCGACGAATTGTTTTCGATGTGATTTCCGGATTTATATTATTTATATTATATTTATATTCGTTGATTCGAGACTTTATTTGCAAATTGAATTTTGTTGGAGTAAATCTCCATGTTTATTTATTGATTATCGATTTTGGCATTGGGAATGCCTCATTGACCATCTACTTATTCCTTTAGCGTGTGGGACGCGCTGTTAATTTATACGATTCTACGAGAATTTCTGGGTACGGTTGGGAATCGTACCCGTGTTTTCTTTATTCGTGGGACATGGGGAAGCCTTAAGGATTTATTGGATTTTAATAGTTTTTACCCGCCATACCTGGGTCGTTATATTTTATTGCTAGCTAGCCTATTAGTACTCCTCCCTGCTTACTATGTGTTTGTGGGTGAGTAAGAGCAGAGCATGGGATGCTCCAGAGTGTGGGACACTCCGACCCGAGCCTGGGAGGCTCCCTTCTTTCGTATGGTGAAATTTCTTCCCCATATTTTACCATTACTTGACTAGCGGGGCTAGTCCGATTTCTTTTAACCAGCGGGGCTGGTATGTTTTTCACGAGTTTAAATTTAAAGAAATACGTTTTATTAATGTTGCATGCATCGAGATTTTATAATTTAAATTTGTGGGAAAGTATAAACTTATCTTCCTTTATACTTATTTATTTTGTCCACTCACGCTAACGTTTTTATGTACTTTCCCCCTGGGCCCTTTGGTTTCAATTGCCCAGATCGCAGCGTTGCTGACCGGCTTAGGAGTGGAGGCTAGCACCACCTTTGCCATCTATCCTCAGTAGGTTATTTATTAACCTACTTTATGTATTATATTTCGAGTATGATCTTTAGATTGCTCTGATTACTTAAAAGGGTGGATTTATACATTTGTATAATTATGTGTGTATGAGAGTTGTATAATATTGGAGGAAGTTGAATGACTTGATTTGCTGGGTTGTAATCTATATAAGTAGTTCGATGTTTACACTTGGAAATTGCGGATTGTTGCTTGGTAGCAGGGTGGCTTCAAGCATAGAAATTGTTATACTTGGAGTGTTTTCAGCAGGTTTAGGGTTGTCCATTTTTAGGGGAGGTTCTGTCGAATTTTCCCGAAAAGTGGGCCCCGCAGGTCCATCTCGGAGTTAGGAGGGAAATTCCGGGGTGGGTCCTGACAACATACATGGCTTCTAATCCCATCTTTCATGCTCGCACAAAACACATAGAACTTGATTATCACTATGTCCGGGAAAAGGTTGCCAATGGGAGCCATAGGGTCTACTTCATTCCTTCCGTAGATCAACCGGCTGATCTGCTCACCAAGCCATTACATAAGCATTGCCGTTCCTTGTTGTCGAGTAAACTTGAGAGTCCAGGACCCTCAAGTTTGAGGGGGATGTTAGAACCATAGATTCTTTGCATATCTCTTCCTCAAATCAAGCTTTAGTTACAACAACCAAATCTCCAGCTTGATATTGCTATTATCAAGGATCTGTTATGGCTAGAGTTTAGCATAAGTTACAAGGCTAGGATTGAGCAGCTTGATATTGTTGTAATTACAGTTGAATGCTTTCTGTAAATGTAACCATGTATACTGCTATATATTGTAAAGAGTGCAATTGCACAAATCAATGAAAATCAATTTCTCCAATTATACACATATATCTTGCCCAAGGTTTCTTTGTCTTTGTTAGTGCTGACCTATATGTAGGTTATAGCTGCACTCAAAAGTGGCCTTATCTGTAGGAAGGGGTTGATAATATCTTCCATTATCAAATTTTGTTTGAGCCTTCACAAATCATGGCTCATATTACCATGTATTTTTTTTTATTTTTTTTTCGTTTTGGATGGATCTCTTGTTATATGGTGTATAAGGTAATAGGTAAATTCCTGTATAATTCTTCTCTCTGGATAATCACTTGTATTGAGATTGGCCTTTCCTATGGAGAAATGAAAGGTATTCACAAATTAGTAAAGAGAAAATATTCCATGTAATGCTTTTTCTTCAAAGGTATTAGTATTATTTTGGATTTCTCATTGTTGCTTTTAAGGTTCGATATGTCTAAATGCTGTACAGTACTCGCATTCGGGGATTTTGAAGCAACTGTATGAAGATTAAAGAGAGTAAAGAATGGACTCAGTGAGGTATCTCTATCTTCTGCACCAAAAAACATGTATGGTTTCACATCAAAATCCAAAAAAGATTAGTGAACGGATGGAGGTCGTGGAATTCCAAATTCTTGCTTATAGTATTTTGACATTTCCTGTCAAAGGGACAATGAACATGAGTACATCATTTGAGAAATTTGCGCATTCACTCTAATACTTGCTTCTGAGGTACAGAGTCTTGATCTTCTAGCATCCCATTCAATCCACTAGACTAGTTTCTCTGGAAGGGTTCCAAAATTGTGCCTTCGAAGTTCATATAAAATGCGTACTAAATGCAATAGAGTGATGCGATTTCTATGTGTGGAATTTCTTAGGAAGGAACAACTTGGACAAACCGGGGGACTTCTCTTTGTCAAGTCATCGACAGTGATTTCCAGAAGTCCTTATTACAAGGTTCTCATCGTAGACTCTTCCTATATTTGTACTAGTTGTACGAAAATTCCAAAACATGATATGCTGCTAACTTTTGACATGGGTATACCAATGAGTACGTTATCCATTTTCCATGGCTACACTTTAAAAGGTGTCCAGTTTTCAAAGGAGCATAATTAGTCGCTAAAGGAGCTCAAAGCCCATGAAAACTTACAATGTTGAATCCAAAGCGTAAGGTAAAAGAAGATTTCTATCTAACCTGTCTCTTTTGGTAACATGAAAACAATGTCAAGTGTTTCTTAACGTTTACGGTAACTCGTTCCATCTTTTTTCCATTTTACAGGAAGAAGAAGGCACTCACCAAATTAAAGACGAAGATTCTCCCCATTACTTAACTTGGAAATTCAGGGTAACGGTTGAGTTGGTAAATGTATCCTTGGAAATTAGAGGTGCCTGCATGATTGACGTAACTGGAGGCTGATTTTTCCCTTACTCCTCGATCTGGTATTGATTAGTTGCCAAAACAGTGATGAAAACGGACCCCTATATAGAATAAGCTCAACACGAAAGGATTACTTCATCACAAATCAGGAGGGACATGAAATATTCACTAAAAATTTCCCTCCTCTGTTTCCTACTCTCTATGATTTTCATACCCAACTTCACTGCTTCCCAAATCCTATTTCAGGTACTAAGAGAAGCGCATAATCTCTCTCTGTCTCTCTTAACTGTTTTTTTCTTTTCTTTTGGTTGGTTACTGGTGGTTGGTGATCTCAGGGGTTCAATTGGGAATCATCGAAGAAGGGAGTGTGAGGAAATTCGGGTCACCTTCCGAATTCCCTAGCCTAAGACCGAAACCGAATCAAGACATTAATCACAAACTATGCAAGCAAACACAAGATTGTTGACGAGGTTCGGTCAAACAGTTGACCTACTTCCTCGGGTGATGATGATGGTGGATCCACTAAACGAGAAGAAGATTACAAACTTTTGAAGAACGTTTTTGGTTCTTCCACTCAAATAACCTCTCTCCTCACAACCGAAATTCTCAATAGAGAATTCCCAAATACACCCGATCTCTCAAAGCTTGCAACTCTCTAAAATCTCTCAAATTATCAGAACACTCAATTGATCCACACCTAAAGCTATGCCTCTAATGTCCTATTTATAGGCTCACAATTAGTCAGACTTACAATAGGATTCAGAATCATAGAAGGTAATCCTAAACCTTTACTTCTAAGGAAAAACTCCATAAATCCTAGATACAATAGAATAGCTTACCTAAAGCCTTCAGAAGTAAAGAATCCAAAACAGACAAGAATTAGATATTGAGCCGCAATCTTAACAATTTCCACCTCGGCTCAAAATCTCTGAACTTTCACTGAACGCAAGCTTCCTTGGGTCTTCTCAACGAACTACGATCACCACCACACCTCAGCGCGCTTAACATTAAGATGAGTTAGTCAAGTTTGAGAAGCACTCAAACTTGATCCTTGGACAACAACTCTTTCCCTCAAACATGCAATGTGCAGCCGCTTGCATGCAATCCAAGTCTCCATCATAGTTCCCAAACCTAATAGGAGCGATCTTTAATGGTTTGCACAACTCACCTCGAGCAACATCCCCTTGAACGAATTCTCCACCATAAATGGTACCTTCTCTTGACGCATCATTCTCATAACACCAAGTTTGCTTCTCATTGTCCTTACTAAATCTACTCTCCAAAGTAGGTGACACCTTAATTGTGGAATATGCATGAACTAGCATATCCCCACCACAAACTTGTGTTGGGATCCTTATGGGTCTGCCTCCCTTTAAGGACTGCTGCAATGTTGGTTGCTCTTGAAATTTTACCTTCTTAGAAGAAAATTTCGTTCCTCCACATTTACTATTGCTCATCTTCCCCGAATGCCTATAGGAACCAAGATTGCCAATCTTTCCACCTTGAACAGAACTTTCAACAGAATCAACTGTTCCACCTTGAACAAAGCTCCCATCCAAACGATAGAGACCATTCACCTTCTTACCCTTCATCACTACGAGTGCTCCCTTCAAAACCTTCATATTTCCATCTTTACCCACAATCTTGTGGCCTTCCGAATCCAAAGTGCCAAGAGATATCAAATTCCTATCCAACTTAGGAACATGGCGAACATTCTCTAAAGTCCTCACCGATCCATCATGTACCTTCAATTTGATTGTTCCAACACCAGCAACTTTGTAGGTAAGTGCACCCACCGACTTTACTAGACCTTCCTTCACATACTTGTAGGAAGAAAACCAATCCCTATTGGGACACATGTGTTCAGAACAACCTGTATCCAAAATCCACTCATCTTGTGGCTTTCCTAAACATGATGTGACCATGAGTGCATCTCCATAAAATTCTCCATCATCTTCACTCGCCACCGTTGCAGTAGTAGCTCTCTTTGACTTCAATTTTGGACAATTATATTTGATATGCCCAAAATCGTGACAGTAATAGCACTCTTTATCTTTGTCTCTATCTTGATCTCTAAAATTTCTTGACTTTGATCTACCACGACTCAAACCCTCTTTCACATTAGATCTCCCTCTTACAACCAAAGCAGATGTATTTGTAGATGTCTCTTCTTCTTCATTTTTCTTTCTCCTAGATTCCTCACACAAAAGGGTATCCCGAACTTCTTTGTAGACCAACTTATTTTTCCCAGCTGAACTGCAAATAAAGTTGATGGTAACATCCCAAGTATCTGGCATGGAGGTCAATAGTACCAACGCCTTGAGGTGCTCTCCAATTATGATATCTACCGTGGCCAATTGTTCAACAATATTGCAAACCGCTGCTTGTTGTTTTAGCACAGAACCACCTTTGCTCATCTTCATTGAAAATAACTTTCTCAATAAGTGTACATGCTTAACAGCGCTTGGTTTCTCAAACATCTCAGACAAAGTATCCATTAACCCCTTAGTAGTTTTCTCATTAATCACATCGCGCCAAACTTCGTTTGATAGCGATAGTCGAATAGCTCCTAA
The DNA here is from genome assembly GCF_958449725.1 of Rosa rugosa. Lineage (NCBI taxonomy): Eukaryota > Viridiplantae > Streptophyta > Magnoliopsida > Rosales > Rosaceae > Rosa > Rosa rugosa. The sequence goes on from NC_084822.1 coordinate 10,299,590, forward strand.
AGCTTGAGTGTCATGCTCCTCCCAATCCACCTTTTTCATGCCCTCCGGCTAGGCCTCATCATGGGCCGGGCTAGGGCCAGCCCTACCCTAAAATTTAGGGCTTAGGGTAGGGCCGGGGCCTCAAAATGCAAATCCTTACCCGCCCTTCAGGCCCATTCTGCAAGGGCCGGGCCGGGCCAGCCTTTCAGAATAGGGTCAGGCCGGGCTTTTGTCTAACTCACATAAAATCAAATTTTGCTAACTATAAAAAAAAAAAAAAAAATACATCACTGAATACTTTGATATTTCAGAACCTGAGTTGATACAAATAATTACAAATCCCACATAAACTCAAGTCTCAAACTCACATTCTCAGTTCCTAAGAGTCTCACTGATTAATTGCAGTGAGGTACTAAGCCACTAAGGCTACAAAAACTAATTTGATACAAGAACTGATCAAGTACGTCCTCATCAATTCCCAAAAACGTTTTAATGTTTGATACAAAAATTGTATCAATTCCCAAAAAGTTGCAAAGGTTTGCTGTTTGCACAATCAAGTCTTCAACAAACAAAGAACCTGCACAAAAACATATAAATAATTTAGAAACTGGACATATATTTCAGTTCACACAAACAAAACATACTAACTGGACACAATACATATTAGGTGATTTAACATAGACTGAAAATAAAGCACAACAGTCACACACCTTTCTAAAAAACAGAATTTTAAGACAAACAAAACAAACCAGATCTGCAAAACACAAACAAGTTTATACCAGATCCGAAAAACAGTCACACACCATTCCTTAATCTAAAGCACATCAGTCACACCTTTCCAAAAAACAGAATCTGAAGACAAACAGAACATACCAGATCCGAAAAACAGTCACATACCTTTCCTTAATCTCCAATTGACTCAACCCCTTCCGTGTTTGAATTAGCACACTCAAGTGCAATCATCCATTCCGGTCTTGCTAGTTTTGCATTTTGTTCCTCTTCAGCTCGGAGCTCATCTTACTCTTTGTCTTGCTGCCTTGCTTCTGCCAGCTTCTAGTCTTTCAAGCAAATTAGTGCTTGAATTGTGTCCAGGCTTAGACTTGCCTTCTTTTCTGATACAACTCTTCCACCGGCACTAAAAGCTGCTTTCGATGGTACTGTCGAAGCTGGAATAGATAGCAGGTCACGAGCTATCAAAGAAAGCACTGGATAGCCTTCTTCATGAGATCTCTACCAACCTAAAAGGTTAAATTCAAATCCATCAGCAACTTCAAGTGTAGGCATATCAATGTAATATTGTAAATCAGAACTTGAAGAGGTAGAAGTAGAAGTTGCTGTTTTAGCCTTTTTTAAGACCTCCTCAGCAAAGTCCTCATCTTCATCATTAGGTAACACAATAGAATCAAAAGAAGATGCAGGTAAATTAGAGCTTATACTAGAGGTTGGAACCACATTCACTACATTATCCTTGTACACTTCGTGCAATTCAAACAATTGATGTTTTAAACTAGAGATAGCAGTTTCAATTTCCCAATCATCAACACCCATACTTTTCATCCATTGGCTAATTGCAAAAAACTTATATCTAGGATCCATAGCAGCAACAAGACAAAATATAGGAGGAAAAGTTTTCCAATACTTAGCAAATTTTGACTTCATGGCCACCAAAGCAGCAGCAATTACAGAATATTTAGCATATTTATTAAAAGCTGCATTGATACTTACTAAGCAAGGAATAACACGACATGAGGTTGGATAATACACACCACACAAGAATTTTGTTGAAGAATCAAAATTTTTTAAAAAGCGACACACAATTGAAGCAACTAACCAATCTTCATCAGTGGGAAGTGCTAAAGTGGAATGGCGATTAGATTGATTTAATTTTTGATCATATTGATTCAAAACAAATTTATACTTTTCAGCTAATTGCAGCAAATCATAGGTGGAATTCCACCTATGAGGAACATCATTATCGATATTCCTCTTTGACATATTCAAATCTTGACAACAATTAACCCACAACTCATGCCTCTTAATTGATGAATTCATGCTACGAATAATATTTGTGATTTTTTCAATTGATGGAGATAATAAATGCAGACCATCTTGGACAATCAAATTCAAAATGTGAGCACTACAACGCACATGAAACAACTTTTTAAGGACAGAATTGATCATGAGAAAATGAGGGAGTATTTCAACAACAACATCATTATTTGTCGCATTATCTAAAGATATTGAAAATATTTTCCTATGAATGCACCAAGAAATCAGCTCCTCATTTATGTGATTAGCAAGTGACTCACCGGTGTGTGGGAACTCTATCATTTTAAATGTAATGATCCTTTTATTCAAATTCCATTTTTTATCGATAAAATGAGCAGTTAAAGACATATATCCCATCTTTTGACGGGATGACCAGCAATCAGAAGTCAAACAAATTTTACCTTCAAAACTTTCAAAAGTTTTGAGCAACTCATTTCTTCCTGCAGCAAAGAGTTTCATAACATCTCTTTTGCAGGTAGAAGCTGATAATCCCACAAACTGAGGTGCAAAACCTCTTTGAATTATTCCCTTAAAATCCTGTTTGTCTACAAATGTAAACGGTTGTTCAGCCCTAATGACATAGTCGACTACTTCCTTTCTAGCACAATCTTTATTATAAGACCAGTTTAATACATTCCCACTAGAATCTGAACCTAATTGCATTTGAGTCCTAGCTAATATCAAGTGATTGACTACTTATATGACTCTCCCAATGCCTACGTAAATGACTAGATCCATTCTTTCCTCCACGTACCAACAACTGAGCACAAACACTACATTTAGCATATTGCACAACAACATTATCATCAACAGTTTCAACCTTTTCATAAAAGCTCCAAACAGAATCTTTTTTATCTGATTGTTTTTTAGATAAAGGAGGTTTAGAAGCTGTTTGTGGGGTTGTTTCAGTCAACGATGTTGGGTTTGAGTCTATGGAACCAACAAATTCATGGGACTGGTTACTGACTCAGACATTTCCTCCATCACACTCGGGAGAATTAAGCCAACAAAACGCTAAGTGCACCAACAATACAACAAGTACATACACTACACTAGGAGAAAGTTCAGAGTTTAATTGAAGTCCGATGTAACAAAATGCAACAACCACTAGTCACTGAACAGAAAATACAATTCCTCCTCCTTCCAAGTCTGTTACTGCTTCCATCTCTTTCACTGTCATAAACTTGTAACACACAGAAAAGCAAAGGGTAAGGATGCTGAATTGTAAATTTGTAATGTACAGATATAAGCAGAGTTTAATATTCATACTCTTACCACCACTTAGTTCAGAACAGATTTCAATATCAACATGAAAATAAAGGGATGTTTAGGTTTATTTAAAGGCTAGACACATCAACTATTCTAAACGGATCTATTTTTATTGTAACGGTAACAAAAATTTGGGAATCTGTGAAAATTTTGCCCGTTGCTTTATATAAACTCTAAAGTATCAAACTGTCAATTACTCAAATACCAAATACATAACATCACCGACATCACCAAGACACCAAGTGTATGACTGAACGGGAATGAGAGATTACCTCACTGAGTGGATAAACCCGACGTCACCATTTTTTAGCTCTGAGCCTCTGAGGAGATCACCGGTCTCTGTTTTTGCTCTGAGAGTGCTTGATCAAGGAAGAACTGTGAGATTGAGAGAGAGAGAGAGAGATAGATTCAAACAGAGATTCAAACCCAGAAGGCCAGAACAAACAAAAATCAACAATGAGGTCCTCACCTTCTGCGTCGATGGTGGATGCATAACGAAGACTGGGAACGAAGTCCACACGACCACACCTTGTGCGTCGACGTCGCCTACTCCACTACCTCAGCTCGGGTCGGAACTGGACACTGTCATCATCACAGCCTGAGCTCGCGTCGCCGACTCTGTCTCCTCCTCGATCTGCGGTCTGACTCGTCGGCAAGTCTCGATCTGAGGTCCGACTAGTCACAATCCTACCAGAACAAGTCTTGATCTGAGGTCCGACTCGTCGCAAGCCTACCGGAACAAGTCTCGATCTGCGGCGGAGAAGATAGATCTGCTCGTCTCGACTCTGAAGGAGAGTAGTCGCAAGCCTCTGCTGGTCCAAAACGGCCGGATGTGGTGGCTGGCGGCGGAGAAGTATAGGGTTAAGACTTTAAGAGTTTGAGAGAGAGTCTGTGAGAGAGAGGTGCTCGATTAGGTGATTTAGGTCGATGACTCGATAGTGGGATAGGTTTTGACGTCTAGGTTAGGATTTTGCTAAAGTGAGTTGGACTTCGACATTTGGGTTGGGCCTTAAACAGCCAGAATGATTTAAGAGAGCCATTTTGTACAGATTGACAAATTCAAGTTTTGATGAAGTATTTCTATAGTTTTTATACACATGTAATATTGTTATATTGTAATGGAAAATAATAAAAATATAATATTAATTTTTAGGGCCAAGCTTTTAGGGTCGGGCCGGGCCGGGCCGTAATGGGCTCAATCGGCCCGGGCCGTAGGGTAGGGCCGGGCTTCATTTGTATGACCCATACCCTACCCTATTTTAGAAAGGGTCGGGCCGGCCGAGCTTAGGGTGGGCTTTGGGCGCAAGGGCCATATGATGAGGCCTACCTCCGGCTCAACTCCTAGCAAAGGCTTGGACAGTTTCTTCAGATTCAAATAGTCAGTTATTTGAGACCTCCACATCACAAAATCATGCCCATCAAATTTATCAACTCTTGTCTCGACGTCTTCAATCCCCATCTTTCCTCTAGCTCTTGAAACCTTGCTCTTGATACCACTTGTTAGGAAATTCGGGTCACCTTCCGAATTCCCTAGCCCAAGACCGAAACCGAACCTCGTCAACAATCTTGTGTTTGATTCCCTAGTTTGTGATTACTGTCTTGATTCGGTTTCGGTCTTGGGCTAGGGAATTCGGAAGGTGACCCGAATTCCTAACAGGGAGGACGGTACAACATCCTGAAGCAGTCTACAGCTGAACTAGCTTCTTCAGGAATTACACATGTTTGGCTTCCACCACATTCTCATGCTATTTCAGATGAAGGTATATATATTTTGTTACTTTCCCAAAACTCTCTTTTGTACTTGATTTGTTACCATTCTCAAGCAAGAATTTGGTAAGCTTTCTGAGCTACATGATGATCTGATCGGAACTAGTGCACAACGTCGACCACAAGAGTTAGATTTTAAAACTTTGTCTCTGGTATAGAAATTAAACAATTTTGCAAGTTTGGTTGGATAGTAGTTTTGTAACAACATGAATTAGAAACTAGTTGAAAAACAGGTCTCTCTTCGGAAAAAAGTGGAAACATCCATTTCAAGATTTCAAAATTGCAGAACTGTTACAGATTTCGTCTGTGAGCTATCTAGCTACCTACACCATATATAGTTAGGGAAATGATCATTTACCCAATTTCAGCTTAACAATTGCCCACTTGCACAACGAAGAGTTTAAAAACCCCATTTACCCAAAACACTCTAAGAGATTATTTCCCTATTACCCAATTAATTCTTTTTTTATTCTTTTTATTTATTTTTGTGACTTTTTTGCCCTCTCCTTCTTTCTCACTTAATTAGAGAGAGAAGTCGTTGGTTACCTTGCCGGACTCTGGTGACTAGTGGCCGACCTCGGACTCCGGTGACCGGAATCCGGCTACCGGTCCCTAATAATACCCAATAACCATATTATTGCCCCCCAGTAATCATATTATTACCTCCCAAAAATCATATTATTGCCTCCCAAAAATCATATTATTGCCTCCAATAATCTTGTTATTGCCGTCCAGTGAATTGTATGAACTCCCAAAACCAAAATGAATACACTACAGGCACAATTGATCAATTTATAATCATATTATTGGCTCCCAATAATCATATTAGTGCCTCCCAATAATCATATTATTGCCCCCCAATACCAAGTCCAATGTCTCTACTGCCTCCCAATAGACCACCAAAAATGCACCATTTTGTAGAATTCACATATAATTTGACTTTAATACACAGAAAACAACAGGTAACTTATCAAAACACCACACTATAGTGATCCCTGTCCCTCGTATCAAAGTCTACTGGGGGCCAATAATGTGTCTACTGGCCCCCAGTAGACCATCAAACAAACCCCACAGTTACATTGCAATCTCAGGATACCGAAAAAAAAAAAAAAAAAAAGAAGTGTCTGTTCACCCAGAAATTGCTCTGGGCACCCATCAACGTGTGAGACCGGCTGGTTTTTTCGCCGGTGCTTCCCTGCGGCGGGTTGGGTTCTCTTTGTTTCGGGTTTTCACGACAGCGTTGGCTTCCTTGATCTGCTGCCTTTGCTTGCAGATCGGTCGGAGTACTTGCAGATTGATCGGAGTACTTGCAGATTGATCAAATCCTCCTCGAAATTCTGGCCAAGCTGCCGGAGCCGGATCAGAAGCCGAGCTCGCTGGTCTGCAAGCGGTGGCTGAGCCTCCAGGGCCGGCTTGTGAGGTCCGTGAAGGTGAAAGACTGGAGCTTTGTGGAATCGGGTCGGGTTATTTCAAGCTTTGTGGAATCGAATGGCGACGAGGACGTTGGAGTGGCTGGAGCTCCGACTGGACTGCATCTTCGGCGCGGCGGTCGCAGAGAGAGAGAGACAGACCGGAGGTGGAGATCATGGAGAGAGAGAGAGAGAGAGAGAGAGAGAGAGAGAGAGAGAGAGAGAGAGAGAGAGAGAGAGAGAGAGAGATACCGGTGAGGAGGGGGAGGAGATCGAGAGAAAATTAGGTTCAATTTAATAATAGGGGCACAATTGTCAAAAGATGTTATATTGGGTAAATGGGTTAAAAAACTCTTAGTGGAGTAAGTGGGCAATGTTTATGCTGAAATTGGGTAAGTGGTTACATGATGTAACTTTAACATTGGTAATTAGTATATACATCAAACAGTAGGGACAATTTCATTTTTGATACCTATGTTTCGAATTCACAATTTAATTTAGTTCATGTGTCTTAACACCCTGTGTCATTTAGCAAAGAGATTCTAACAAGTGTCTCAGTAAGAAAAATTTTTAACCTACGAAAATCATAGCGGTGACTAACAATGCAACCCGATGAAAGCACAGAGATAAAAGCCACAATTGTATTGTTAGGCACATATATGATTTATCATATATGCAGCACAATTCATCAGAGAAAATGTCAATGATTAAGAGTTCAATACCAAACACTTTTTTCAGTTTGTGCATTCGAACTGTTAACCAAACCGGTTTGCTATATTCCTTTAAGTGTACTGGTACATATCTCCTCAGTGTTTATGCTAAATGTTGATAGCATTGTATTTGGATATTAGCATCAGTTCTGTAATTATTATATGACAATTAACTGAACTTCTTTTTTAAGGATACATGCCTGGCAGGCTGTATGATCTCAATGTATCTAAATATGGAAGCCAAGATGATTTAAAAGCACTGATAAAAGCCTACCATGACAACGGGATACAAAGCATAGCAGATATTGTTATAAACCACAGATGTGCAGAGAAGCAAGATGAGAGAGGAATATGGTGCATTTTTGAAGGAGGAACACCTGATGATCACCTTGATTGGGGGCCGTCTCTTATTTGCAGTGATGACACACAATATTCTGATGGCAAGGGCAACCCTGACACTGGAGCTGACTTTGGTGGTGCTCCTGACATTGATCACAAAAACACAAGGGTCCAGAATGAGCTCTCGGATTGGATGAATTGGTTAAAGACCGAAATTGGGTTAAGTGGATGGCGATTTGATTTTGTCAGGGGATATGCTCCAGAGTTCACCAAGTTATATGTGGCAAACACAAAGCCTAGTTTCTCAGTAGGAGAGTTTTGGAACTCCCTTGCTTATGGAAGTGATGGTAAACCCAAGTACAACCAGGACAACCATCGTAAAGAGCTTGCTGGATGGATAGGGAATGCTGGAGGAGAGGTTATTGCATTTGATTTTACAACTAAAGGGATACTTCAAGTTGCTGTCCAAGGTGAACTGGGGAGGTTGAAGGACTCAAATGGAGGGCCTCCTGGATTGATTGGAATATCGCCACGCAATAGTGTGACTTTCATTGACAATCATGATACAGGTTCCACACAAAAGTTGTGGCCATTTCCATCAGATAAAGTCATTCAGGGATATGCTTACATGCTTACTCATCCAGGGATCCCATCGATTGTAAGTCCTTTTTTTTTTATCTTAATTCGTCTTCTCACAAACTAAAGTGACATAGTCACATAGTCATAAGATCAGGTTGCTATTGCTCAGGTGAAAGTGCATGTTCATAGTTTTATCACCTGTGGTCCATTATTCTAATAATTTTTTGTACATCTTGCAACAGTTCTATGATCATTTCTTTGACTGGGGATTGAAAGAGGAGATCTCAAAACTCACTGCGATTAGGTCTAGGAATGGGATCAAGCCCGACAATGTGGTGCATATCCTAGTAGCTGATCCAGATCTCTACGTAGCTTCCATAGATGACAAAATCATAATGAAGATTGGTCCAAGATATGAGGTTGGGGACCTTGTACCTCCAACATTCAAAATTGCAACCTCTGGAAATGATTATAGTGTTTAGGAGAAAACAGCATGAAAACGTTGTTTATAAAGAAATAAATTAATAAAGTACTAGTAATTAATGTATTGCAAGTGCGTATCAAGGAGTAATGCAAAGGTAAAGTAAGCCTATAGCCTTATTCTAATTGCCGAAAGATGTTATAATTGAGCCGAAACCGATTAATCTTCGACAAAGCTGCTGCAACCATGAACAATCAATTAAGGTTTCACAATCTCTTACTAGTCTTGGTAGTCGTCTTCTGAACTAGAGTAGTCAATTGTTGCTCTAGGTGCCATCTAATTCGATGAGTCCTTCAACTCAGAGAGTCTCTTGCATCTTTCCTATTGTTTGGCTCCAAAATCAGTCTGGTTGGAAACAGTCTCTTTTGAGCATGCGCAGGCGTGCCAGCACCGTGGGGTGCAGTCGTCGGGGAGTCCCTTGACCTGACTTCTTGATCAAACGATGTAGACGAGGAGAGCAACAACCTCATCACAAGGTTCTTTTCTCTGCCTTTCTGAAAATGACTTCTTGCCTTACGGATAAGGGCTTGTGTTGTGATCTCTTGCATCACCGAGTCGATACTTAGTATTGTAGACTAAGCAGAGCAATCACCGGGAAGTAGGAGAAAGCACAGGGTTTTGCTAAAGCGTGACTTTAGCTTCGCTAGTTTTCAACTAGGTTGAAGGTAGGTTTGCTCCGAAGAGACTTTGATAATCATTGAGATTGATTGATTGAAGAGTTGTGTCCTTTTCTATATCGTCTTTAGCTTCTATATATAGGCTACTGCAGATTCTCCTTTCTAATAGGAATGAAATACTATATTTTAGGCCACAGTTATTGGCCTTGAATCAAATCAAAACACTTAATAGTCATGATATTATCGTAGGCAATAATATATTAACTCTGTCGTAGCAATCTTCTAGGCAAGGTTAATTACCTTTTGGAGAACAACTTCTGGACGTAATCTTCTTGGATGCGAACAGTAGGATATATATGCACGTTTCATATTCATATCTTCGCGAGGACTCTGTAGCCATGCAATTATATCATCCCTTATTTATTGCAATATATCAAAGGTGATTGCATGTTTCTTGAATTGTACCACATCCATGAATCCTTAATTGCATGGGCAACTATTCATTGCTTGCATATCATTGGTAGTGAATATCTGATGGCCTTCCTTAATTGGCCCATGCATGAGCCACTATATATGCATGATATATAGGGAGAATTCCACAAATGGTCACTCATCAACTATGACTCATTCGACACTTTGGTCACTCAAGTTTCAAATATATCACTTTGGTCACTCAAGTATTACACTGTCATTCACAAAAGTCACTTTGTTGTGAGAAAAAATGCCCATTGGGTGACTTTTGTGAATGACAGTGTAATACTTGAGTGACCAAAGTAATATATTTGAAACTTCAGTGACCAAAGTATCGAATGAGTCATAGTTGAGTGACTAAAGTAACTATTCTCCCTGATATATATATATATATATATATATATATATATATATATATATATATATATATTCCTTGTTGAATTGTAGTCAAGGATGATTATATCTTACTATCTCCCCCACGTCCATTGTGGCTTAATTGCAATATATGTGGGACCCCTTGATTCCTTGCATGCATGGCTCTTGGCCATGATCCCTTCCTAATTTGGTCCACCATAGGACTTAATTGCATGAGAATATATGATTCGCATGGCTCACGCCCTTGCTCCTTCTTGCACCATACTTGGTAATCAAACAAATAGATCACCATTAATTATCAAATATTTGATAATTAATAGTAAATCAGTGAATATCCAGATTTGCTTCAAAATTGTTTGGCCTCCAAGTAGGTTTTATTTAGCCTCTAAACAATATATTCCGAACTTGTCGAAAATATATACTTGGGCCACGGATCTTGGCCCGGATTTCTTCGAGTCTCCCTTTGTCGGGAAAAAATGTTAATTTTGGGTTCAAACACCTACCTCGGAGGCTTACATTGAGATGAACAAGCCTGGTGAAGAGCAAGTCTCTCTGAAACATTCTGGAAATAAGAAAACCTGCAGGATTCACAAAATTTGATGAGCAAGGCAAATTAATCAATAATGTATGGAGCATGTAAAACAAATACGTGAACTGAAAAGAGAGAACATTATGTATCAAGCATGCAATTGCAGAGAGATAAACTCACCCCAGCATCAACAACGAATAAGCATTTGTTTTGCAAGCTTTGAATTCTTCAAGATAATCTCGGTGAGTCAAAAAATATTCCAATGGCCCATCAAGTGTCGAGAATTTCGAAAATGGGCCTCAACTAGACTATGGTTGTTTGACACAGACTTTGTACATTTTTTTTAGAATACTTCAAATATGTTGAAGGAAATTGACTTTTGTGTGCCTTATCAAACTAGGATTAGTTCTATGATTGTAATAGGAGAGAAGGTTATAGAATTCCTAGTCCTATTCGGAATAGTTTTCCTTGTACCATTGGTAACACCTTTAGTGATGAATTTGTAGGTCACTAATGCCATTATTATTTGTGACCATAAGACCATGGTCACTAAAGACATTTTGAATTAGTGACCAACTTACATTTGTTGGTCACTAAATAGAATCAGTGAGGGACCTATAGTGACCACCTAGTGACCACCTAAATTTGGTCACTAACCATATTTAGTGACCAAATTTGTTAGTTTCAGTGACCAATGTGGTGGTCATTAATACCCAGATTTGTTGTAGTGTCTTATTCTCCATAATGGAACACACAATTCTCTCATCAATCTCTCTCAAATCTCTCATTCTTAAACACGTTATCAGCACGAGCCCTTACCACAACAACCAAACCGTCCACCGTGAACTATGCTTGCACCTAGCCCGCGCTAGCCACACCTCCGCCTCACCTACCGTGCGTCTGCTGCCCCTGCAGCTCCACAAAGCAGCCCGCTGCCCCTATAGCACCTCTTGGCCAATACCAGCCAAGCAGCTAGCCCAACCGGCCACATTCTTTCGGCCACACCGCCGCACAGATCCTCCAAGTCAAGCATCACCGAGCCATCTAAGGTTCCCCATCAACCCAACTTACATCGTCTCCAAAACTTCAAGAATTCAAGTTTCAAGGTTTCAAGCTCCGAATCAATAAGTAAGTTTTAAATTAAAGTTCCTGCTTTCTGCAATTTAAATTTCTTTTCTTTTTCTCGGGGACTTGCAACCTCCCTTCTTCTACATCCCACCTTTCTTATAACGTGGGTTCGATTCTTTGAAAAGTGGAATCGTGGGGATTCACGCTATACGAACTAAGAGCGTTCATAAACCACGAACTAAGAGTGTTCATGAGCATCGAAATATTACAGACTAAGAGTGTTCGTAAGACTTCGGACTAAGAGCATCCGTAAGCATCAATTTATGACCATATAAACATCATTGTTTTGGTCTAATCCAAATATTCTTGGAAATTGATTTCTTCATAGCATAGCTCGGAAATCTTAGTTTTAGTTTTCGTGGAAGCATATTGACTCCGAAACTAATTCGTTCTTGTTTCATCTTTCAGGATGTCAAACACGAACAAACTCAATTTTGTTCCATTGGATTATGTAGGCAAAAGATATTTAGAATGGGCCATTGACATCGAGATCCACCTTACTGCCCGAGATTTGTTGCATACAATCCGAGAGTTTTGTTCTAATGGAACGGCTCCAGACCCTCAAACTGAGATCGATAACTCCAGGGCACTTGCCCTAATTAAACGTCACATGGATAGTGACCTCCAGTTTGAGTACATGAATGAGGATAGCGCTATAAAGCTTTGGCAAGCGCTTCGCGAACTATATGGCAATGTTCGTGATTCCATCCTTCCGAATCTAGAAGCAGAATGGAATGATCTTCACTTCTCTGAATTTGACATAGTCATGCAATTTTATTCGGAAGTTTACCGCATCAAAACAATGATGCGTCTCTGTGGGAAGACGATCACAGAAGACCAATTGATTGAGAAAACCCTCAATACTTTCCCCGTCTATGCTATGAGGTCCTCTGATTTATTCCGGACTCATGTAAATGCAAGACGGATCACAAGTTTTCAATAGCTTATTGAAGCTATGGCCACTGCTGAAAGGCATGGCAACGAGCTTGTGAAAAGAGAATTTGATAGGCTTCAAGATAGCCATCAAGAGCATCGTCCTATGGCTAGAGAAAGTCGCCATCGACGTCATGATCCATACGATCGAAATGCTCATGAAGATAATCGCCCAAGGCGACAATCAGATGACCGTAGGAGGCGTGACTTTGAGGGACGAAGGGTTGGAAACCATGGAGCCAATGTTGGCCATGGTCATAAGTTTCCAACGCCACTGGTCCTAGGGACCATGCACATTGCGCCAATGCGCCTCAATCAAGGGAGAATCCTCTTCATGGTGTCTATTTCTGACATGGAACGTCTGATCAATCGACCTGAATTTACAATGTACCTAAGAAGGTAGCCGATCAAGACGTCGAGTTCAAAAAGACTTTAAATCTGGCGATGAAGACAGAATGCCGCAGATTTTTATTTAGAATAGTCTTTTATTTTCCAATAATTATGTAATTTCAATTATGCCTCAAATCAATCAATGATATTTTGTATTAACTCTTTCTCACTAGGCTCATCCAAGATTAATTGTGATGTCTAGGAAAGGTTTGAACTGAGAGAAATGTTTTAAAAGTGAGCATTGCTCCACCAAAATCTCGCCTTACCTTACCTTGTCACAACCAAATTGGAGTTACCAAACGGATTGAGTGACTACAATTTGTCCACGTTTGATTTTTATTTTTGGATCAGATTTTGGTCAAGAACTTTGATTTAATCATTGGCTATTTTATTAATAAAGTATCGATTTATTTTATCTCATGTCGTGGACATATTTTTCAAACTTTATTACTTCAAAGATATAAGAGCCAATGGTTTTCATGTGGAAACACATTGTGAGAATGGACAAGATTTCCTTTGCATCACCTCTAATGACTACGGACATAAAAGAGTCTTAGAGAAATTTATGTGTCGATGTAGTGGGTTTTATGCAACCACTATTCGAATCATTGAATCTAATCATGTCATGAGAGATTATCTATGGGATTCCGACACATATAGGCTTTGGCATGACCGTTTGGGACATCCAGGTCGTGATATGATGATCCTTATATTAAAGACTTCACATTGACATCCATTTTTCAGAACGAAAAGGAGTAAAAATCAGATTTTGGACCAAGAAGGAGCCCTGCACCGCCCCCCTGCGGCCCAAGGGTGGCTTTGACGCCACCTATGCTCCTTTGACTCCAATTCCTACTTCTAAAGTCCATTGTGACTTCATGGCTCAACCAAAATCCTCATTGGTTGTTTCTACAGCCTATCATTTGTTCTGCAAAGCCTGCTCTTTAGCAAAATTAGGATAGAGACCATCCTATGCAAAGGACACTAAAGAAACATATCATTCTTGCAAATAATCCAAGGTGATATTTGTGGACCTATTCAACCACCTTGCGGACCATTTAGATATTTTATGGTGTTGGTTGATGCATCGACACGCTGGTCACATGTCATGCTTTTGTCAACTAGGAACGCTGCATTTGCTAAACTCCTAGCTCAAATTATTAAGTTAAGGGCTCACTATCCTGATCATCCTATTAAGTCTATAAGACTAGACAATGTTGGGGAGTTTACATAAAAAACTTTTGATGATTATTGCATGTCCATTGGGATTGAAGTTGGACATCTAGTTCCTCATGTTCACACTCAAAATGGTCTCGCAGAAGCTACCATTAAAGGACTATAAATGGTTGCTAGAGCATTGGTTATGCGCACCAATCTCCCTATTTCTGCTTGCGGCTATGTAATATTGCATGCAACTGTGCTTATTCGTCTGAGGCCTACTGCCACTCAACCTTTTTCTCCGACCTAGATGGTGACAGGGTATGAGCCTGATGTCTCACACTTACACATATTTGGGTGTGCAGTTTATGTGCCAATTGCGCTACCACAGCGCACCAAAATGGGTCCTCAAAGACGATTAGGCATTTATGTTGGATATGATTCTCCAACTATTGTCCTCTACATAGAACCCTTGACAAGCGATCTCTTTACCGCTAGATTTGTGGATTGTCACTTTGATAAGACAATCTTCCAATCGTTAGGGGGAGATAAGAACATAAATGTTCAACAGGAACGACAGAAATTGTCGTGGTCTGTCCCCACTTTGTCTCATCTTGATCCCCTAACCGCACAGTCTGAAATTAAAGTGTGGAGAATTCTCGATCTTCAGAACTTAGCAGAATCGATGCCTGATGCGTTTTCGTAAATCGCAAAAGTGACGAGATCACACATACCTGTTGCAAACGTGCTTGTAAAGATTGACGTCCCTAAAACTAGAGGACATGACGCCATCTCAAGGGAACTTGAGCATGGCGCCAACGTCCAACCCTATGGTGACGTTGTTGCTAGGCCCATGGCTCCTACCAGGAAGCGCGGGAGGCCTAAAGGTTTGTTGGATTCTCGCCCAAGGAAGAAAGCGAGTTTGGCACAAAATAATCCATTAATCATGGATGTAAATAATCCATCTCATGAGAATATTCCGGATTATGGTTATGTCAAAGAGACATCATTGGGGGACGCTCCAATGTCAGAACCTGTTAACGTTAGTGACCGAGGGGGTCGCTAGTTAGCTTTAGAGAGAGAGATAGAGAGAGAGAAAGAGTTGACACGAGATGTATAGTGGTTCGCCTCCGCATGAGCGGGAGACTACGTCCACTTGAATGTGTACTAGTGTGTCGAGCCTTGCGGCCCAACAAGATTACAAGATCGAGGTGTAATCGAATGAATGGTGTTTAAGTGGGAGGAGAGTTCCTTTTATAGGTGAAGGAAGCCATCTCCTTTACATGGTTTTCGATGTGGGACAAGCAAACAACTATTCTAGTGTAAAAATGCCTAGTTGCGGAGGCAACTTTGCAAGGCCGGAAAGGTGGCTTCCTGGCGGCGGATTTGCGACTTCCGGATACCGTAGCGTAGCTTGAACATAGGGCTACAAGATGCAAGTAGCGGTTGGGCCTCACCATGGTTTGTGGGTGTCCCAAAGAGGGTGTTAATTATGCTTGGTGATGTAGCAAAGAGCCTTGCTAGTGTAGGTATGAACAGAACCAATTCCAGAGAATTGGGAGATCTCCATGAATTACACTAGTGTATATGAGATGATGGATAAAAATTCTATTGCTATTGATGATGCATTTGCATATCATGTTGCAAAAGGAATTATAGAATATGATGATATCGAACCTCGCTCTGTCGAAGAATGTCAACGAAGAGCGGATTGGCCTAAATGGAAAGATGCGATCCAGGCTGAATTAGATTCACTAGCAAAACGACAGGTATTTGGGCCTATAACGCAAACACCCCCAGATGTAAAGCCTGTTGGCCATAAATGGGTCTTTGTTAGAAAGTGTAATGAGAAAATAAGGTGGATAGATATAAAGCCCGCCTTGTGGCGCAAGGTTTCTCACAACGCCCTGGAATCGACTACGAGGAGACATATACTCCCGTAATGGATGTTATAACGTTCTGCTACCTTGTCAGTTTGGTAGTTTCTGAAAAACTTGACATGCAGCTTATGGATGTGGTTACAACATATCTCTATGGGGATCTAGATTCAAACATATATATAAAGGTTCCAGACAGACTTCAATTACCCAAATTAAGTGGATCTAAACCACGGAGTGAGTTTTCAATAAGATTAAAACGCTCACTATATGGATTAAAACAATCCGGACGGATGTGGTATAACCGTCTAAGTGACTACTGGATTGGGAAGGGATATATTAACAATGAAATATGCCCATGCGTGTCTATTAAATGAACAAGTTCCGGATTTGTAATTGTAGCAGTTTATGTCGATGACATGAACTTAATTGGAACTCTAGATGAGTTAAAGGAATTAAACTGCTAAATATTTGAAATCCAAATTTGAGATGAAAGATCTTGGGAAAACACGGTTTTGTCTCTGTTTAGAACTCAAGCACCGTAGTGATGGGATTTTGATCCATCAGTCTACATATACTCAGAAAATTCTAAGGCGCTTTAATGAAGATAAAGCAAAGCCTGTGAGTACTCCCATGATTGGCCGTAGTCTTGAGCTCGAAAAAGATCCGTTTCGTCCAAAGGATGAGGACGGAGAATTATTAGAGGCCGAAGTGCCCTATTTAAGTGCAATAGGCTCATTATTGTACTTAGCTTAATGCACAAGACCGGACATCTCATTCGCAACGAACTTGTTAGCTCGACATAGTTCTGCGCCAACACGCCACCATTGAATTGGCGTAAAGACAATCTTTCGATACTTGAAATGTACGATTGATATGTGCCTATTTTATCCCTACAGAGAGAAGAGGAATGACAGAAAATTGGGATCAAACCCCAAGAGGCAAGTCGCCGCCGTCCAAGGCATTACCGCCGGCCATGCTGCCGTCGCGGTCCAAGGTGGCCGGCGCCGTCCTCCTCCCCTCCATCAAAACGACAATGATGTTTTGATGAGTTTTGCTGATGCAGGGTACCTCTCTGACCCTCTCAAAGGTCACTCCCAAACGGAGTATGTCTTTACCATGGGAAGCACTGCGATATCTTGGAGGTCTACAAAACAGACCCTTGATGCTACTTCCTCAAATCATGCAGAGATTATTGCTCTACATGAGACCGTACGTGAATGCATATGACTAAGGTCTATAATTAGACATATTCAAGGAACTTGTGGTTTGAAGTCTACCACATATGAACCTACATGCATTAATGAGGATAATGCAGCTTGTATTGAGCAAATGAAGTTAGGTTTCATCAAGGGCGACAACACCAAGCATATATCGTCTAAGTTTTTTTATAATCAGCAACAACAATCACTTCTAAAGATTGAAGTGAATCAAATCCGATCAAAGGATAATGTAGTAGACTTATTCACTAAGTCGTTACCTAAATCCACTTTCGAGAAACATGTGAAGAGCATTGGATTGAGAAAGTTATCCAAACTCCCATGATTGTAATAATTAGGGGGAGATATAGACATCAGGGGGAGGTATGATGTCTGCATGTTTGTTCTCGAAGAGTGAAGGACCTGTTGTACTCTTTTTCTCTTCCTCGAGCTTGTTTTTGTCCCACAGGATTTTTCACTCGAGCAAGGTTTTTAACGAGGAAACGGATGAAGCGACACCACCAAGTTTGAGCGGCACAAGGGGGAGTGTTGAAGGAAATTGACTTTTGTGTGCCTTATCAAACTAGGATTAGTTCTATGATTGTAATAGGAGAGAAGGTTCTAGAATTCCTAGTCCTATTCGGAATAGTTTTCCTTGTATTATTAGAACATGTACTTTGTAATCCCTGTATATAGGGCTCTTATTCTCAATAATGGAACACACAATTCTCTCATCAATCTCTCTCAAATATCTCATTCTTAAACAAAATAATCACAAAAATCAAACAAATTTATATTGGAGTGCCTACTGTGGCCTCCTCGGCTCCTCTACACAATTTTCGGATTCCTCTCAGACCAACTCTTCCAGGCTCCTAAGTCGGAAAAATTCTAAAACAAAGGAAAGAGATTGAAGGTTCTCGCATTTGAATATAACAACACCTCGGCAATTACAATAAGTAACTTCTAAGGATTTGAGACTTGAACTTGAAACTTCAATTTCCAGACTCTTGAAGCCATCAAAATTTAAATATGAAGATAATGACAAATACTCGATGGAAGGGCACCCTAAAATAAAACTAGACACAGCCTTGGACTTCAGTTGCACACTCTTGAGGGACAGAGTTTTCAGATACAGAATTAGGGTTTTGAGATGAGTCATGTCAGAACAGAGTTAGCTCATTTTTATATTTGTCTCCATTGGTTGGGTCATGTCTCTAGGGTAGAATATTGTTCATTCAATATTCTATTAATTTATTTATTGTAAATAAGAAATATATGATGTAAGTAAATAGTAATGATTTTCTGATGAAAAATATCAATTCATTTATTGATTAGCGAAATTATACATGACGACCCACTCATGTAGGCTGACAAAAGAGTCATTACCTAAGCAAATAAATATTTTTTAAAGATCAAGAAGCACATCCAAAACCATCATACAAACACCCACGAAAATCAAAATGGCACAGGTGCTGCAGCCTACAGGACACTCTTGGTGACATAACTCAAACTTGAGTACGTACGAATTCCTTCCTTAGAGAAATAAGAATTCTTAAAAAAATAAACAATTAAAAATAAGCTTAAAGCCCAAAAACAGACCACTCTGTTACAACCAGCCTAACAAGTCCTCCTCCTAAGCCCAATATTAGCAATCCAGTAGGCCCAATAGAGTAGTTGAGAGCTGTTATACTTAGACTGATGTGTTCGTTGTCCTGTACCACGCGTCAAGCTCCCCTTTTGTATCTGATGACATCCCATATGTATATCTTTGTATTTAGAAGCCAATTTTGGCAATGAAGAAATTATGAAGAAACTTTGAATTCTCTTACTTTGATTTTCGTTATAGTTTTGGGTCCAACATCTGGTATCAAAGCATGGCTCTGGCTCGGACTGTGCAAACCACCACCCTTTCCACTAGCCCCCTATTCCTCCCCTCAATGACCCACCACCTCCCTGCCTACCACCAGTCACTCACCTAACTTCCTCTTTTTACCAACCTGATGACCCTCACCACCTCCAGATGACCGAGTTCCAGCACTCCATTGAGCTCCTTTAAGATAAACTCCATCAATCGGTTTTCTCCATTAACCACAATCAATCTTCTTTCTAGAACCACATCTTTGCCCAACTAGCCGCACTTCAAAGCATTATGGTACAAGATTTAACCAACTGTCCTCAACCACTGCACTCATTCTCCCTTCTACCCTCTTCACAGCTAATTCCCCCACAAACACCTTCCACTCTCCTAGCCATTGCGTTTGGCTCCATCCTACCACCGATAACCATAAGCACCATCCTTACTCCCTGTTAATGCTCAAAGTCTGGCGGTAGCCAAACCTCCGTTTAACGCAGGTCCGGTGAGCGGACCGCTACTCTGTATACTCGACGATCTTCGCTGGCTACCAAATGAAAGACAGGGCGTCAGAGGCAGACCGCGTTGGACGGTCTTCACTTCTCCGATGCCTAAGTCAGTTAACACATATAGGCAACACAACAATAAATGAGTAGTAAATGCGTAAATATGAAGAGAGAAGAGAGAACCTATTTATAGTTGAGGAGAGGTCTGATCTTCTCTTTGTTTTCGATGTGGGACTGATATGCTTTAGTTCTTAGTTTCAGTAGCTTCTGACGCTGTTTTGGCGCAGCGCGTGGCGGCGCGTCGGCGGTGATCTGGGGACGATCCTGTGCCCAGGCCGTAGCCCGCCTAGCTGTCTATCCGTAGGACATTACTTTGGTGGGAGTTGGTACTTCTGAAGGTACAATGAGCGTAGCTCATTATAGCTAATTATGCTTGCAAATGTACATGTAGGTACAAGTCCCCCAAGTCCCCAGTCAAGGAGGGAAATCTTGGTTGGGGAGTTGATCGGCGGTTTGAAGCGTTTCTTCCGCTAGACTTTGCAAAAGCATAATTAGCGTCAGTGCGTTGTTAACCATGGATTTTTTTAGCAAAACGCTTGATACCCTTTCGGGTGGGCCCCTGCAAGGCCCCCCAGGGAGTCCCCCACTCCCCGGCTAAGATGGACCTCCGGAAGGTCGGTAAATTGTTTGTTGAGGGGGAGCTGCACGGAGCAGAGGGTGTTGGGTAGCGAGCCCAATCTTAGTACCCAAGTGACAGGGGTCAACGTACCTGATCAGGGCCGTCGTAGACTGTTCACTAGTCCCCGTGTCCCGTAGGGACAATCTGACCGTAACGCCGCGTGGCGGACGTTTTTGCAGAATGAGGCGTGGCCTCGGGATCCGCCGCTGGTTGAAGCAGGAAACAGCGTCCAGTAGACGTGCTTGGCGGTATTTTATTGAGCGGTATCGCGCTGAATAAAGTACGCGAAATGCCAGATGAAAGAGGGTTCCGCTAGCGGTGTGTGGTGTAGCGGAAGAGGCCCCGTTTGCAGGCTGACAAGGGAGAAGCTCCACTGTTGGAGACTCTGATGGTGACGAGACGGGCGGGGCTTCGCCCAGCGGAGACTTCGTCAAGGGATGAAAAATGAGAAGTTCTGCTGGCGGAGTTTCGCTCAGCGGAGACTTCGTCACGAGATGAAAAATGAGAAGTTCTGCTGGCGGAGTTTCGCTCAGCGGAGACTTCGTCACGAGATGAAAATGAGAAGTTCCGCTGGCAAAGTTTCGCTCAGCGGAGACTTCGTCACGAGATAAAAATGAGAAGTTCCGCTGGCAAAGTTTCGCTCAGCGGAGACTTCGTCACGAGATGAAGTGAGAGGTTCCGCTGGTGGAGTGTCGCTCAGCGGAGACTTCGTCACTTGTTGAAGTTGGCCCAAGTGGTTGCTTCCATTAGACGCTTTGTCTGATGGTGGCTGACACGTGGCAAACTGCGAGAGGGTTAGCGTCCGGAGGCTTGGTCTCTTTAGTTCGGCCGTCTTCTCGCCATTAATGCGAGTAATGATGGATTGCGGAACCGAGGCGTCACTTCGGTTAATCCGAAGAGTTTACTGCAGACGTGGGACACGTGTACGGTCGGTAGGTGATGTCGTTTTTTACTTGACGGCCCAGAATCCCCTGACGGGGACATAAAAGGGGGGGAACGTAGCGAAATTTTGTCAGTTTGGCAAAACTTGAAACCCTACTCGTCTTCAAGCTCTTCGCGTCTAAGATTCAAGAAAGAGGCTGCTGTGTTTTTGTGGAGTTCTCGTGCTCGGAAAGACGAAAGCTTCCGTCGTCGGAGACCAACGCATACCACGACCGCACAAAGTCCAGCGTTTGAGGTTAGCAATCTGGTTCTCTGTGCTGTTTCATTAGTTTTGTCGATTTCTGGGTTATTTGCTATTTCTGGGATTGGTGTCTTCTTTGCTGTTCTGGGTGGGTGTAGTGTGATTTGGGGGTGGGTTATGGTGTTTTGACAGAGAGTTGGTATATAGGGTTTTACTAGATGGTCGAATCTGGGTTGAGTGTGTGTTCGTGTTTTGGTATTTTTCTGGGTAGCTGTTCTTGGTGTTCTTGGCTATAACTGGTGTGGGGATAGGTTAGATCCATTTTTGAGCTAACTGATTTGGGTTTTAGGGTTTGGGATGGCTAACGTCGTAGAGATTTCGAGCAGTGAGGACTCCGGGTCTGACGTGTCGTTCAGCGCGGCGGATAGAATTTTTATTTACTCGTTGCGTCCGTCTGCCCGTGCAGGAACCTCACTGCCGGAACCGCTAGAGGTTGAGCCGCTACAAACCATTCCTTGGGAAGTTATGGGTCGTGGTTCGCGTCCGGAGAGTTCCAGGGCGGGGGAGGCTGCCGCCACGCAGGATAGGCGTGAGGAGCGGCTGGCAAGTAACAGTGCCGCCAATGGTTCCGCTGAAAGGGGAGATGTGACGGGTGAGGATACCGAGTCGGCATGGGTTTTCCCGGATGGAACCCCCGTTGATGAGGCGGGAGGGAGGATGAATGCCGTTGCCGTCAATCGGTTGAAGCGGGTGTACCGGTTGCCTGGCGTGGTGAAACTGCGTCCGCCGACAGCGGATGAGAAAGGCTTCCATTCTGCCAGCGGGGTTTGCCGCTGTGCATGAGGCAATATTTCGTCAAGGGGTGACATTCCCGCTCGTGCCCAATCTACAGATCCTGGTGTGCGAGTTCGGCCTTGCGTTTGGGCAGATCTGCCCCAACATGTGGCGGTTGATGTTGGCGGTGAACTCACTGTGGCGGCTGTCCGGCTGCGAGGGGCCAACTGTGGCGGAGGTACTGCACTTCTACGAACTGGTGTACGTGAACCGCCAAGGTTGCAGAGGGCAGGTGAATTTGAGTCGCCGCCAGGGAGCGTCCAAGCTGATTGAGAACTTGAGGGATTCGATGTCCTACTGGCGGGGGACCTTCTGCGTTGCCACGGCGGGTTGGGAGTACCAAGCGGAGTCCAACGAGGGGGAGCCGACGTTTAGAATTAAGTCGGAGTTTCAGCCTATCCGAGGTTGTCTGGCAGTCTCCACTGAACACGTCTGGTTTTACGTTTTGTATAGCCCTTGTACCGTATGCTAACCATTATTCTTGTTTTGTAGTGGGCTTGCGGTATACCCTGACTCGTGAGGAAGAGTGCCACGTGGCGCGTATCAGAGGCTGTTGGCGGAATCGCAATTTGCTGGACTTCCGCCTGCTGACCGGTTGGGAGTTATTGGTCGATCAACAACTGACTCGTGCCGTTGGTAAGACACCTCCGTCAGACAGTACATTTTGCTAGGTTGTTCGAGGCTGACGTTCGCATTTTGCTTTTGTTGTAGATACTCCGCCAGAGAACAAAGCTAGCCGCGACGCTTTCGAGGATGCCATGGACCGTGCTGAGATTAACAATTTCTTGGAGGCCATGTACGCGTCAGGGCAGGCGGCCCAAGAGACGGCCGTAAACCCGGAGACATTGGCGCTGAGCCCATCCGAGGTTCCGGTGGTGTTACCCATGCCGCACCACTCCCACCTTGGCGCCGACGGCCTCCCAGTTGTTCAGGTTGGTGCCACTGTGGAGGGCGGGAAGAAGGGGCCCGCTGCTCCTGCTCCGCAGAAAGAGAGGGTGGCTGCCCTCAGGCATGGCTCACAGAGGGCGGGACATCCGGTGGGGACGGCCACGGCGCCCGCTGGAAACACACGGGTGCTCCTGCGGAAGCGCCGGCAGAATGACTCCGCCGAGGAGGATGAGGATGAGGCGGAGGTCATCGGGATCCGCCAGCAAAAGAAGGTTCGACAAGCTCCGCCAAGGGCCCCGGTGGTTGCTGAGAAAGAGGCGGTTGTGAGCGATCTGGACTCCTTCGCCGAATATGCCGAGTTCATGACCGACAGTGAGCGGGAGTTTCTCTTCCATCTCTGCGAGCGGTTGGGCTTTGGCGGCCTAGTGGGGATTTCGCGCCCAACGGCGATTGACAAGTCGCCCTTCAGCTCGGCCTTTGGTCACCTGGCGGTTGGGCTGAATGAAATGTTCCTGGCGGCGTCGAAGCAGCCCCGGATCGAGGTGCAGCTCAAGGAGGAGGTCAAGAGACTCGAGGGGGAACTTGCGGATCCCAAGGATAGGCTGGCGGAAGTGGAGCGGCGCCTGATGAAGGCTGACTGCGATGCCGCGGACGCGCGCGGCAAGCTGGAAGTCGCTATCCAGCGGGATGTGGAGCGAAATGATCACGTCTCCAAGCTGGAGCAAGACAGGGCCCTGCTGCAGGAACGGGTGGCCGCTAAGGAGAAGAAGATTGATATCCTGCAGCGGGAGTCTGCCGCCAGGCAAGGGGAAGTTAAGAAACTAGAGGGTGAGGTGGCCCGCCTGAGGGACGAAGGGAGCCGTGCCGCGGCCGCCGCAGTGGGGAAATTTAAACAGTCGGCGGAATACAAAAAGGCGATGAATGACGCGGCGAAGGCGGGCGCCCTAGCCAATGTGGAGATGCTGCGCCAAAAGGGTGCCATTGACTGGGCAAAGGCGTCCCAGCCCGCCGTGCCGCAAGAGCAGAATGTTCCGCTGGTGAAGAATGCCCCGCCAGTGCAGAATATCACTGACGCTGGCTCAGGCAGCGGAGAAAATACAGCTCGGCCGGTGGATAGTGCCCAGCGGACTCCTCCTACCCAGTCGGATGTGTCCCGTGCCGGCTTTATGGCGGTGCATACTCGGGCGGATGGGACTATAGAGACCCCAAGTCCTACTGCCCGAGAGTCTGAACAAACAAGCCGGGCGCAGCCGCCGCCGCATGCCGCCGCAGAGGATGCGGGAGCCAACCCTTGAGATGCTTAACTTTCCCCCTTTTTTTTTTGTGTAGCCGGTGAGGCTGAATATTGAGTGAATGTAAAGAATATTTTTGGGTGGGGAGTCCCAGCCCTCAATATATGAAATGGAATTTGGAATTTTGGCTGGTAATGATATGCTTGTACCGCTAGAGGTTTGACTTAGAATTTTCTTTTGCAATCAATGAAACATTAAAGGAATTAAAATTGGGCCAAGTGCACAACGTATCGGATGTAGTCCGCTGACGATTACTGGCGTTGCCAGTTGCCCTCAGTGCCAGACTTGGTAACAATGGTTTGAATAATTCCTCGTTTCATTGATAACTGACGGATCAGTGTTGACAAAAGTGGGGATGTACCCGTTGGGTAGCTTCCCTTAGCTAAATATTGAACAAAATTTTAGCTAAGTCAAGATGCTCCTGGGTAGTGACATGACTATTTATAGTAATACCGAAGGTGTTCGGTATTCCAAGGGTGGGTGGTTGTGACGCCACCCTTGTCCATTAAGTAGAAGGTGCCAGGGCTAACAACTTCTACTATTTTGTATGGACCTTCCCAAGTTGGTCGAAGTTTTGTTGGTGGTGGAATGACTTCCTTCATTACCCAGTCCCCCAATTGGAGGTTCCGGGCCTTGACCCTGGCGTTATAGAAATGTGATACCCGCTGCTTGTTTTGCAGGTTGTGCAAATGGGCCTTGTGTCGTTTTTCCTCTAGGAGGTCCTTGTCCAGGTTGATGCCGTCACTGTTGCTTGCTGGTTGGTAGCCTTCGATCCTAGCGGTAGGTTGAGTTACCTCAATAGGTAGGACAGCCTCAGTGCCGAACATCATACAAAAAGGAGTTTCACCAGTGGCGGACGCCGGGGTTGTTCTGATGGCCCATAGTACTTCTGGAAGCTTCTCCGCCCATAAACCCTTGGCGGTGCCGAGTTTCTTTTTTAGCAGCTTCCTGATTATCTTGTTTGCTGCTTCGACCTGGCCGTTGGTTTGGGGGTGTGCGACAGATGCAAAACTCATCTTGGTGCCAAGATTGGCGGTGAAGGAGATGAGTTCCTTGTTGTTGAACTGTGTGCCATTGTCCGTAATGATTGTATGTGGGACACCATAGCGGCAGTAAATGTTCTTCCAAAGGAAGTGAATAACCTTGGCGGTAGTTATTGCCGTCAGTGGCTCTGCCTCTATCCACTTGCTGTTGTAGTCGATGGCAACGATGATGTACTTGAACTGTCCCTTGGCGGTTTGGAATTTCCCCATCAAGTCGAGGCGCCATGTAGAGTGAACCATGGACCGATGATGACTGAAAGTGGTTCCGCCGGTGCATGTGGGAGATCAGCAAACTGCTGGCATTTGTGGCAAGATCTTGATACCTGCCGGGCGTCATCACCAAGCGTAGGCCAAAAGTAGCCCTGTCACATTACGCGATTGGCCAGGGATCTGGCGCCCGAGTGGTTTCCGCACTCCCCGCCGTGGATTCCTGCCAGCACGACCTTTCCCTCCTCTGGGGTTAAACAGCGGAGGTTGGGGTGAGTGAACCCCTGGCGGTAAAGCTTGCCATTCTGGATATTGTAGCGGGTTGCCCTCCGCTGAAGTTGGCGTGCCTTGACCTTATCCTCTGGTAATGCCGCTGCGCTTGTATGCAGTGATCTCGTCCATCCAGCTGGGGTTGATTTCAATGTTGAAGATCTCCGCTAGGGTCTTTGTGATGCTTGGCTTGTCAAGGCATTCCACCTTTGTGTCCGCTGGACTCTGATGCGGCTGGGCGGTTGCTAGTCTCGCCAGTGAATCAGCTTTGGCGTTCTCTTCCCTGGGGATTTATGTGATGGTGTGAAATTTGAACTTTTTTAGCAACGTTTTGACGTACCCCAAGTATGCCGCTAACTGCCGGTCCTTGGCTTGGAAGCTGTCGTTGACCTGGTTAACGACTAATTGAGAGTCGCTGAATATGTTGACGCTGTCAGCCCCTGAGTCAATGGCGAGGAGCAGACCGGCGATAAGTGCCTCGTACTCCGCCATGTTGTTTGAAGCTTTGAAGTTGAATTTCAACGCGTACTCCGCGTTCAGTCCCCCGGGTCCTGTTAAGATGACTCCGGCGCCGCTGGCCTTGGCGCTGGCGGAGCCGTCCACATGCAGGTTCCATTCTGATTGTAGGGGAGTTGCCTCCTCAACAGTTACCATTTCTGGTCCGGGTTCTGGCTCAGTACCGTGTTCTGGCTGACGCTTGGTGAGTTCAGCGATGAAATCCGCCACTGTCTGGCCCTTCATGGCGATTCTTGGCTTATATTCTATGTCGAACTTGCTGAGCTCGATGGCCCACTTGCTGAGGCGCCCCGAATGTTCGGGGTTCTGCATCACTTGCCGCAGCGGCTGATTGGTTAACATATGGATCGTGTGAGCCTGGAAGTATTGGCGGAGGCGTCTGGCGGCAACGATAAGTGCGAGGGCCAGTTGTTCCAAGGGAGGATATCTTGTTTCTGCTCCGTTCATGCCTCTACCGGCGTAGAATACTGGGAGCTCATCTTGGCCTTGCCTTCGGACAATTGCGCAACTTACCGCCGATGCGGATACCGCTAGGTATATGAATAGGGTTTCTCCTTGCACAGGGACAGAAAGGAGAGGGACTGCCGCCAGGTATTCCTTCAGGCCCTGGAACGTCGCCTGACATTCTGGATTCCAGTCGATGACCTTCTTGTGCGTTGTTTTGAGGAGTTTGAAGAACGGGGCACACTTATCAGTGAGTCGAGAGATGAATCGAGAAAGGGCGGTTAACTTGCCCTGGAGGAACTGGACGTCCTTCTTATACTCGGGGTCCGCCAGGTTAAGGATGGCCTGTACCTTGTCTGGGTTAGCCTCGATGCCCCGCTCGCTGACGATGTATCCCAGGAATTTGCTAGCGGTGACCGCAAAGAAACATTTTTCTGGGTTGAGGCGCATACCATAGGCCAAGAGAATGGTTATTATGATCCTGAGGTTTGTCACATGTCCGCTGGCCTTTATGCTCTTAACTAACATGTCATCCACGTAGACCTCGATGATTTTTCCCAGATGCTCAGCGAACATGGCGTTCATCAACCGCTGGTAAGTTGCACCGGCGTTCTTCAGACCGAAAGGCATGACATTGTAGCAGTAGAGGCCCTTGTCGGTGGTGAAGGTGGTGCATTCCTGGTCGCTGGGGTGCATTTTGATCTGATTGTATCCGGAAAAAGCGTCCATCATGCTGAGGAGCTCATGTCCGGCGGTTGAATCGACCAACTGATCGATACGAGGCAGCGGGAAACTATCCTTTGGGCATGCCTTGTTGAGATTTTTGAAGTCAACACACATCCGCCACTTGCCGCTGGGCTTTTTGACCATTACCAAATTTGAGATCCACTGGGGATAGATGACTTGGCGGATGAATCCAATGTCCTGGAGTTTGGCGACCTCCTCTCCGATTGCCCGGTATTTTTTCTCATCGAAGGCCCTCCGCTTCTGCTTGATGGGATAAAAGGAGGGTTTGATGGTCAATTTATGAGTGATAATTTCAGGGGAGATACCTGGCATGTCCGCGTAGGACCATGCAAAGACGGCGGCGTTATGACGTAGGAATTGAATGAGTTCTGCCTCCACTTCTGGGTCTAGTTGGGCGCCTATGCGGACTGTCCGCTCAGAGTGCTCGTCTGAGATGCAGACAACTTTCAAGGATGTGTCCGGGTTGACCGGCTCCTTCCTTACATACTTCTCCTCCTCATCCCTAGGGTCCTCGAAGATATTTGGTGGCGGTGCCTGGTTTCCCACTGTCAGGATATCATGGCGGCGTATTGACCGCGCTATAGTCGTTGAATAACATTCGCGTGCCAACTGCTGGCTTCCCCTCACACTGCCCGTGCCATTAGGTGTGGGGAACTTCATGAGAAGCATGTATCCGGCGATGATGCACTTAAGCTTGTTGAGCGCCGGTCGTCCGAGGATGGCATTATACGAGCTGAGACAATCAAGGATTATGAATTCTGTATGTACCTCCGCCATACATGGACTAGCACCAATAGTCAACCGCATGTAGTCAGAACCGAGCGGTTGCGTGACGTCACCGGAGAAGCTGAGCAGTGGCTCATGGTCCTGGAGCAACTTGTTATTCCGCTTGAGGTGGCTGTAGCAACCGCTGAAGATGACGTTGACAGCGGACCCGCTATCTACCAATATTCTCCCCACTGAAAATCTGCCAAGAATGGCGTCGACCAAGAAGGGGCCATCATGGGGTAGATGCACCCCGCGCTCCTCCTCTTGTGAGAATGTAATAGGTTCCCAACCCGCCTTTGGGATTTTGGCGGATCTCTCGTAGCGGATATGGCAGACTTCCTTTGGGTGATTAGCGCGTGCATAACGCTTCCTTGCTCTGTGAGACATGCCCGTGATTGGAGCACCGCCGTCGATGGTGTTAATGCGGCCCAAGGTCTCTATGTTGGCGATCACAGGTGGCGGTTGGCACACCTTGAACTGCTCCATCTTGCCTTCACGGTATAAGGTCTCAATGGCCATTTTCAGTGCGTTGCAGCTGTTGGTATTGTGGCCGCTGTCTTCATGGTACTTGCACCACCTGCAGGTGTTTCTAGGTTTGCCCGTCTTTGGGTATTTTGCTGGGGGTGGTGGCGGGATTTGATCCTTGCACTGATTGTATATTTCCTCGTACGAGGTCGTGAGGACCGTGAACACTGCATACCGCTGAGAAGACTCCGTTTGCTTGTTGCGGTTATCCTCCTGGGTTGGGCGGTTGCCCTTGTGGTATTGGTCCTTCTGCCGCTTGCTCTGGTAGTGGCCCTGTTGCCATTCCCTTTTCTTGTCAGTTGGCGGTGCGGTGGGTGCTTTATTAACGGTCTCATGATGACTGGAGGTGGGCTGTGTTGTCTTTGCTGGCGTTGCCGGTGGCGGTGGGGCTTCTCCATATGTAATGAATTCCGCCTGGGCGTGAATGACCGCCTCACTCATGATATGGTCATACACCGCGTTTGGATGGTTGTAGTTGAGGTGATAGAGGAACGGCCCCTTGAGGAGTCCTTGCTTGAAGGCCGCCGATGCCATCGATTTGTCTAGATCGCGGCACTGAGATGCTGCCGCTCGCCACCTTGTGACGAATGCCTTTAGTGATTCGTCTTCCCCCTGCTTAACGCTGAACAGCTGACTTGTGTTATGATGTCCGGCGGACAACAAGATGAACCGGGAGAGGAAGGTATGTGATAGTGCATGGAATGAGTCAATGGATCTCGGCGGACACTCGAAGAACCAATTCATTGCCTCTCCGTCCAGTGTTTCGCTGAACAAGTGGCACAGGGTGGGGTCGTCAAATCCTTTGTTGTTGGTGACCTTCTTGAAGGTGTCCATGTGGACGAAGGGGTCGGACGTACCGCTGTAGTGTGACATCTTTGGAGTTTTTGCGTACGCCGGCCTGATAGCTTGCAGAATTGCAGCGGTGAAGGGCCCTGGTCTGGACGTGAAAAGTGGACTTTGAGTTGGCGCCGGGGCGCCCGACTCCGCCCGTACCAACCTCTGTTCCAACTGTTGCATCCTCTCCAGAATTTGGGCTGTTGCGTCGCCGGCGGATCCGGCATATGTACTCCGCTGAGCT
This sequence comes from Rosa rugosa, assembly GCF_958449725.1. Lineage (NCBI taxonomy): Eukaryota > Viridiplantae > Streptophyta > Magnoliopsida > Rosales > Rosaceae > Rosa > Rosa rugosa. The sequence continues at coordinate 10,329,621 of NC_084822.1, forward strand.
TGCCTACGCCTTGGCGCAGGCAAATTGCCCTCAGTTCTTGCCCTAGCTTCCGAGCGGTTGGTGCGCGGCACTGACTCCGCCTCCTGCTCCAACATGAGCTGGGGGATGGGCGGTGGTCCCATCCCCAATAGTTCAGGTGGGTCCAGCGGAACCTGCATCTGTATGACTGGTTCGGGTGCTAACGTGCCAGTGTTGGGCTGACTACGCCTTGTGCTGTGTGAATGCTCGCTTTGCGCTGGATTGGCGGTCCTTTCCAACGTCCTTTTCAGGCCATCAAAACGTGACATCAGCGTAGCCACCTGTTTTTGGGCCTCAGTCTTCTCTCTGCGCTCCTCTTCACGCTCTCTGTTTGCCTTGTGAAGGTCTGCCAGTGCCAGCTCGTACATGGCGGCGAGGTCCTGGCTTGGTGGGCGGCTGCTGCTTGGATTTGCCTCACCGTCGGGGTTGGCCGGGGTGGTGAATAGTGCGCGGTTAACACCTACCGCTGGATTGAAGGGTTGGGGGATGGCGGATTGGTCTGCCTGCTCCTCAGCGTTTCCCCCGCTACCGCTAGTCATGGTAGTTGTGATGGGATGACCTTTTGTTCAAGGGGTTCCCACAGACGGCGCCAATGTTAATGCTCAAAGTCTGGCGGTAGCCAAACCTCACGCAGGTCCGGTGAGCGGACCGCTACTCTGTATACTCGACGATCTTCGCTGGCTACCAAATGAAAGACACGGCGTCAGAGGGAGACCGCGTTGGACGGTCTTCACTTCTCTGATGCCTAAGTCAGTTAACACATATAAGCAGCACAACAATAAATGAGTAGTAAATGCGTAAATATGAAGAGAGAAGAGAGGACCTATTTATAGTTGAGGAGAGGTCTGATCTTCTCTTTGTTTTCGATGTGGGACTGATATGCTTCAGTTCTTAGTTTCAGTAGCTTCTGACGCTGTTTTGGCGCAGCGCGTGGCGGCGCGTCGGCGGTGATCTGGGGACGATCCTGTGCCCAGGCCGTAGCCCGCCTGGCTATCTATCCGTAGGACATTACTTTGGTGGGAGTTGGTACTTCTGAAGGTACAATGAGCGTAGCTCATTATAGCTAATTATGCTTGCAAATGTACATGTAGGTACACTCCCCCTTCATTTCCTCCAATGTCTTCTCCCCACACACCACCACACTTGACCACCCCTCCTCAGGATGCCACCATAACCTCTCTACCACCATTCTAAGACAACACCCTTCCTGACATCCACACCCCATTCCCTACATTCACTGCACCCCACAGACCACAGCACCACTATCACAAAGACAACCAAGCCTTTCAACCACCCAAAATGGACCTCCCTTGATTCACTGGAGACGACGTAATCGGTTAGTTTACCATGGCCGAGCGATACCTGCGGACTCAAAAGATACCCCCCTCTAAGCATATTTCCACAGTGGCCTCCTACTTTGGCCCCGACGCCTGTATATGGATGAACTCCTTCGAGCAGCAATTTCCGGCCATTACTTGGGACCAATTTGCCACTGGTTTTTTGAAGCATCACGGTGCTGGTACCTCCATAAACTTCAAAATAGCTCTGTCCCACTTACAACAATCCTCCTTAGTCAATGAATTCATCGTAGCTTTCACCAAGCTTGCTGGCAAAGCTCGTGACTGGTCCGATTCTAAATTGCTACCTATCTTTCTTAGTGACTGGTCCGATTCTAAATTGCTACCTATCTTCCTTAGTGACTGTTTGAACCCAAAATGAGCATTTTGACCTGACAAGGCGTGTCTTGGAGAAATTGAGCCAATATTAGTGGCTCAAGCTATATATTGTCGACAAGTTCGAGATATATTATTTAGAGGCTAAATAAAGCCTACCTGCAACACTATGGAAAATTATGCGAGCTGCAAGAAAATGAAATGATGGAAGCATGGAAATGAAAAGTCAACTTTAGCACATCTCCTAGCTACTTCGACTAGGAGAAATCGAGCTAAACAAGGAAGGAGGGGCGTCAGACTAACCAAATGAAATCCAAATGAGCTAAATCTGTCCAGATTAATTCTAGACATCCCAAGGATCATTTCTTATGAAGAATGCCAGAGCTAGTTTTGAGTGGAAAGCCTCCAAACAATCAGTCCAATTTTCTACAGAAGCAAAACTGGAAAACTGGACCTGTAGGGAGTCCAGCAGCGTTTCCGGCCCAACCACACGGAATTAAGCTCTTAAATTTCACCACAATGATCTAAACTCATTGTGGATCATTTGATATGAAGAAGTAGAAGGCCCATTCTGATTTATTGGTGGAGATAAAATTGAAGGAATAAAGGATCCGAAAGTGACTCAAAATCACTCCAAAACTCATCATTCTTATCTCCATTTAGTGCTCCATTATCTCGAATTAGTGCTCCATCTCCACCTCCCTTATCTCCAAAACTCTAAGATTATCCAAGCCTCTCTAGAGCAACCCCTCTCCTTCTCTTACCGGTAGTCACACTCCAGTCCTAGTCTTCTCACTAGCCGACTGTCAGTGCCACCAAACCATCCAGCCAAGCTAAAGTCTTAGAGATTGTTGTTGATGAATTGTGTGTTGTGTTGTTTCATTTTAGCCTATATTTATAGGCTACCATGCCAAAGTGGTAGGCCTTAAACAAATCAAGATAATGGAGCTAAGAATGATGAGTTTTGGAGATAAGGGAGGTGGAGATGGAGCACTAATTCGAGATAATGGAGCACTAAATGGAGATAAGAATGATGAGTTTTGGAGTGATTTTGAGTCACTTTCGGCTCCTTATTCCTTCAATTATATCTCTACCAAGAAATCAAAATGGGCCTTTGACTTCTTCATATCAAATGATACACAATGAGTTTAGATCATTGTGGTGAAATTTAAGAGCTTAATTCCATGTGGTTGGGACGGAAACGCTGCTGGACTCCCTACAGGTCCAGTTTTCCAGTTTTGCTTCTGTAGAAAATTGGACTGATTGTTTGGAGGCTTTCCACTCAAAACTAGCTCTGGCATTCTGCATAAGAAATTATCCTTGGGATGTCTAGAATTAATCTGGACAGTTTTAGCTCATTTGGATTTCATTTGGTTAGTCTGCCGCCCCTCCTTCCTTGTTTAGCTCTGTTTCTCCTAGTCGAAGTAGGAAATGTGCTAAAGTTGACCTTTCATTTCCATGCTTCCATCATTTCCTTTTCTTGCAGCTCGCATAATTTTCCATAGTGTTGCAGGTAGGATTTATTTAGCCTCTAAATAATATATCTCGAACTTGTCAACAATATATATAGCTTGAGCCACTAATATTGGCTCAATTTCTCCAAGACACGCCTTGTCAGGTCAAAATGCTCATTTTGGGTTCAAACATTGCCCCCCAGACCTTGAAGTCAAAGGTCTTCGTCTTGACTGAAGAGGTCTTGAATCAGTACTGCTCTTATAATGTCGTTGCTCCAAAGCCACTTTTATTGGCTAGCTTGACTGAAATTACTTGATTGATTCCATATAGGCCTCTAAATAGGCCATAAAGCTTGAATGCCACAATCTGAATTGCCTTTGTCATGAACTGACGCTTTCTTTGCCAACTTTATTGCCCCCCATGTATCTGATGTCTGGTATGCAGTGAATTGGCAAAACTTGGGCAGGTTGTAGGAGATCAGAACTTTAGCGTGCCCCCCATGCGAAGGAGATTGCTTTTGATCGCGAATGAGGATCCTTCTTTTCCTTGGTGGTAGCTTCGCCATGTGTATAGCAACAAATATATGCCTTGTTCGCTGGCTCTCCGTTGATTTTCTCAAATGTAGGTGTTGGAGCCGCTTTGCTGGCTAGATCAAGGCCTACAGTTCTTGGCGAAATAAGATGCAAAATAGCAAACTGTTTGCTGTCATTTAATCCTTCGCGAGTCTTATGCCGAAGAGGATGATTGGATCATGGCTATCGACATCATGACGTGTGACCAAGTGAAACTACCATATTTGCTGCAACTTTAGCATCTAAAACCGCATCGGTTTTAATCATGTTTTATTTATAAAAAAAAACATCAAGCCACTATGCTGGCCCTGCGGTGGTAGGGAAAGGTGTAATGCCATCTCTTCACTGTTGCCTCAGATGCGATTCTCAAGATGGAATAATGATTCATTAATTATCAACTAGAGCCACTCACTGGCCCAGCTAATAAATTAATCTCCAAAAATATCTGAGCTATAAATCAAGGTGTAATGGAGAAGTGTTCCTTGCGACCCAGAAATGGCATCCAAGAAACCATTCGTTATCGATCAGGCAGATGAAATCACTGAGAAAGCCGCATTCACCTAGCGGACTAACATGAGTGTTCGATGTAGAAGTCAGACCGGAGAGGAGAGAAGTCGACTGATGGGCTTTGGTGGAGGTGATAGTCAAGCGAGTCTGGGTCCCACACCTCGCGATCGTTTGCCAGATGATGCTATGGCCTATTATGGGCTTCCCATCCGTCATCCCATAGTGGCTCTTCGGCAGGTGCCCGGTGATTTTAGCAGTTGGGGACCAAGGAAGAAAGTGGGCTTTTTGCCTACCATCGCTCCCGAGGAAAACGTTTGGTATCAGGAGGTCCGAGCGAGAGATTTGGCCCGATGGGATGCGGTGGGTATCACCCAAACCATCGATCTATGCTTCTGTCTTCCCCATAATACTAGCCCTGCACCGCTAGCCGCCGCTCTTTGCTTCTGGAACACCTCCAGCAATACATTCGATTTCTGGTTTGGGCAGATGAGCATAACTTTGCTGGATGTTCTTACCATCACGGGGTTGCCCATTGACTTTGACCCCTATGTGCATGGTCAGTTTGATGGCATTCAATTTTCTTTGAGAATGGATATGGCTGGTCGAGGGCATCACAGCAGATCCTACCCATTCTAGCGCGACTATTACTGCACCCTGGAATGGTATTTACGTTGGCCTTGGGCAACCTGTATTGGGTGCGTTATATCGCTCCCTTTATAGAGCCGTAATGCGCCCATTTGATACCGACATTAGTGGCCCCTTCTGGATCCTTGCCTTTTGGCTGCAGATTTATTTCCCTCACTTCCGTCGCGGTGATATTCCAAAGGAACCTCCAGTTGATTCCCTTTTGGGGAACTGGCTTTGCCGCAACGTAAGGTATCGAGCTCCACCCTACTCCGAGTGTTTTATTTACTTGTACTTGCTGGGAGAGATGCCGGACCCAAAAATAGTCCTTTCTAGGCGATTCCCTCCTCCCCTTGATGATGGCTTTCTGCCCAGTGGACGGGATCATAGCGAAAGAGCCCTCGTGGCCTTTCGTCGCGCCATCTCCTGCTTAGATATTCGTCTTGCCACCAACCGCGTAAGTTACGAGCTCTACGCCCCTAACCACTTTGCTCGCCAATTTGGGTTGGCCCAGTTGGTACCCTGGTCTCTGGTTGATTCTGCCAATTACAACACCTCTTGGCGGAGATTAGCCCTTCCTGGGTCTGCCCCCTTTCAGAGTCAGTTTACTTTGATAGTGATTCCCCCTTGGGTCAGAGCTCTGTACCCCCTCAACGATGTCAATGATGACTATGCTGATTGGTGGAAAGAAGTGTCAGTGAACTATTGGGACCTGCCACATGACGAACTTTTCGTCCTGATCTTTCGTGGCATGAGTAGCCCTGGTCCGGAGGACCGCGAGATTTTTGAGCGCTTTTCCAAACCTGCAGCACAACCCCCGCGACCTATTCTAACTTCTCGCTCATCGCGTCTAGGGATACAAATCCACGAGCCTAGGGCAACAGTAAGTTTTTTTTTTCTTTCTTCACCATTCCTTTTCTTTGTCTTGATTTTCCCGCTCTTATTCCTGAGTGTGTTTTGCAGCAAACTACCCGAAGCAGGACAACCTCTGTTCAAGCTGGGAAACAAAAGGCAATAGCAGAGGAGACTCCTGAGGGAGAGTCTTCTCATGATGAAGATCCCGTTGAGGTAACTTGGTTAAGAACGATCCCAAACTTGCATATTTGGTGCTTCCCCCCTTTTTGAGTTATGACTCTTTTCTCATACAGGCCACTGCTGTCTTTGCTTGCAAACGCGATCGAGCTCAATTCGTCGAAGAGAGTTTTGAAGATGATGAACCTCTGGGAATGCATTGGTAAACTTCAGCCCCGTCTTATCCTATTTAAATTTTAGAATCTGGGCAGGATCTTCACTATGTATCTTTTGACAGGTCCGTCAAAGGACCACTGATCCCTCTCGCCTGAGCGAGGCTGGACCTTCAGCCACTGCAGAAGAGCCAATTCTCTCACTAGTTCAAGCATTAACTAACCCCGTGGCACCTCTTCCATCTCCCACATCTACAGAGCATCTGCAAGGTCCTACCATTCTAATAACGATCTCTGATGACGACTCCTCGGAGCATGAAAGCGTGGAAAGCCATTCTGAGGCTTCTGCCACTTATGAGGAACTGATGACGACAAAGATTCTCGCGGCACCAGAGGTCCAAGAGGTGAATGAGGCGGGACCTCTTCCTCTTGGTGACCACGTACCAGATATTGACCCGACAGCTCGAGAGGTAAGCCACTGTTGGCCAATGCTTTCCATTTCCCTTTAGATCCAACCCCGCTCTCTTTGGGAAGCATAAGTAACACCCGGCCTCTTTGGGAAATCCACAAGCCATGGTGAGGCCCAAACGAGACTTTCATCTTGTAGCCCTATGTTCAAGCTACGCTACGGTATCCGGAAGTCGCAAATCCGTCGCCGGGAAGCCAGCTTTCCGGCCTTGCAAAGTTGCCCTCACAAACTAGGCTTTCTACACTAGAATAGTGGGTTCTTGTCCCACATCTAAGAAAATGTGGAGGAGATGGCTTCCTTCACCTATAAAAGGAATGCCTCTTCCCACTAAAACGACCGATCCATTACATCTTTTGTAATCCCCCTTGAGCCGCAGGGCTCAACACACTAGTCTAACATTCAAGTGGACGTAGTTTCCCGCTAAGGCGGGAGACGAACCACTATACATCTCGTGTCACTCTCTCTCTCTCTCTCTAAAGCTAACTAGAGATCCCTCGGATTTCTAACGTTAACATTGGCGCCGTCTGTGGGAAGCCAACATAAAGGCTTCGTCACGTACAATGAGCTTTGGCCCGTTAGCGTCGAGCTAACGCTCGGTCAACATCAAATCAGGGCTAGTCAACGCCAGTCAAGGGCAGGTCAACGCCCAACTCAAACAGTCAACGCTGAACTTAAAAAAAAAAAAAAAAAAAAATATATATATTTTGGGTGCAGATCAGTTTGCTATGAACACCCATTTGCTATGACACCCAGAGATTTGCTATGAACACCCATTTGCAGATCAGTTTGCAGCGGCAAATCAAAGCCTAGCTCCGCCGGCATCTTCCGCCAGGCTCTGCCAGGTTACAAATCCACGAGCAAAGATCGGCTCCGCCAGCCACAACATCCTTCACCGCTGACAGCCTCCGCTGACCACAACCAGCGGCTAATCCTCCGCCGGCAATCCTAGACACCTGGTAGCTTCGCTGAAGCGGAACTCTGTCGGCGGCAACGCCAAAATTCTTCCGCCAAACTCGGAGCCTCCGCAGAGGTCCAGGTCCGCTGCACTCCAGCTCCGCCGAGTTCCAGGTCCGCTGCACCCCAGCTCCGCCGAACTCCGAGCCTCCGCCGAGCTCAAAGTCAAGGCAATCTCCGCTGAGCTATGGATCTCCGTCGAACTCCTAATCCACTGCTCCGCCACACTCCCCCAAGCGTCCCCACTGTCAGCCTTTGGGAATGGCTCCGCTGTGCAAGCTAGCCAGGCAACACCGCTAGGAGACACCAGCGGCATGACCAAACTCCACTCCGCCGTCCAATAGCTCCGCTGGCCGACATCCGCTAACCACGCTCCGCTCCACCAGCGGCCAGCCTCATCATCACCGAGCGACACCGCTGGAAGTTCACCGCCGAACTTCGAGCTTCACCGCCGGGATGCACCGCTGGCAGCCACTTCCGCTGGACTGTTCACCGCCCAACTTCCTCAGCTAGTGTACATACATGTACATTTGCAAGCATAATTAGCTATAATGGGCCACGCTCATCGTACCGCTAAAGGTACTAATTCCAACCAAAGGAATGACATACAGATACACCGCCAGGCGGGCTACAACCTCAGCGTCAGATCACCCCCAGATCACCGCCGACGCGCCGCGCCAAAATAGCATCAGAAGCTCCCAGAGCTGGGAACTGAAACACTTCAGTCCCACATCGAAAACAAAGAGAAGAACCTCCTCTTCCTCACCTATAAAAGGTTCTCTCCTCTCTCCTCATTTATTACGCATTCAATACTTACCTACTGTTACTTTGTCAACATAAATGCATTGACTAACTTAGGCATCGGAGAGTTGAAGGCCGCCCAGCGCGGTCTCCCTCTGACGCCCCCCTTGTATTTTACTAGACAGGTAGCGGAAGCTGAGAGCATCACGAGTAGCGGTCCGCCTACCGAACCCACGTTAAACGAAGGTTTGGCTACCGCCAGACTTCGAGGCTACCGCCAGACTTTGAGCATTAACAGCTAGGAACCAAGCGGAACCACCGCCCAACTTCCTCAGCTAGGAACCAAGCGGAACCACCGCCCAACTCACCGGCCAAGGCAGCAGCAAGCCCAAGCACCGCCGAACTCGGAGCCTCCGCCGAGTTCCAGGTCTGCTACGAGGCTCCGCCGAACTCCAGGCCTGCTGCGAGGCTCCGCCGAACTCAAAACCTCAGCTGAGCTCCGAGTTCCGCCGGCCTTCCTCCGCTGACAAGTTTTCTCCGCCGGACTTCTCAGCTAGGCGAGTTTTCTCCTCAGCTGGGCAAGCTTCCTTCGCTGGACTATTCACCGCTGAGCATCCTCCACCTGGTCTGGGCACCCATGGAGATCATCTGTTCACCATGGCCACCACCATTCCATCTTCGATCATCCTCTCCGCAAATGCTCCGCTCCGCCGAGCTTCAACGCTGGCCAAACCTCCGCTCCTCACAAAGCTTCCGCCAGCCAATCCTTCCGCCAGCGAGTCTTCCGCCAGAGGGATCACAGAACCGCCACCAGCCTCTTCTGGAACGCTACCGCTAGCACCAGCACCGGCCATCACCTCAGCACCGCCAACTGTAGCCTCGCTGAGCTCGGAGACACCGCCGGCCAACTTCAACAGGAAGGCACAGCTCTGCCTACCCCAGGCCTCCGCCCAACTTCGAAGTTCCGCCCAACTTCGACATCGAAACACCGCATCCGCCAGATAAGTGCCTGCCTCTTATCTTTACACTCTTGCAATTTGAGCTACCGCTGATGCCATGACTATACATGTCTCTATAACCCTTAAGCATGCCTACAACATGTTATTAATTAGCAACTTTCCTACAAGTACATGCTACACACATACATGCTTAAATTCACTTTCGTGTGACATTCATCTAGAACCTTGTGACACTTATAGCTCAATTAAACATGCTCGGATAAACGCTTGCGAAACGGTTATGACTCGCTTGGGTATCAAAGCATGGCCGCGACTCGCTTGGGATACGCCCCGCACGCTCGTACAGCGCCTACACCCAACTCGCTCGAACAGCTAACTCGCTCCGCTTATCCAACATGCTTTAGTTACGCTCTCGGTTCACAATGCTTCATACATGTGGTCTAGCCTCCGGGCACCACACTTTTTCACGTTTTCTTACATATGGTCTAGCCTCCGGGCTCCACGAGTCTATGGTCTACGACCTACCGCCATGCGGCAGGGCGACGCCCCATTATCTCATGCACTTCATACATTAGTGCACCTCCGATGTAACTACATATACGAATTTTTTGTCTTTTGTGATGCAGGATAGCGAGTCCCTTCTTGCTTGCGGAGCTCGGGGACTTGTAGGGGCTCTGTGCCGCCCGGTTACTTATGCTTGATGACTTCATGATTATAACTCCCCAACCAAGAAGCTCCTCTTACTTGGGGACTTCGGGGACTTGTACATACCTCCAACAATATGGAGTATTTACTGCATCACCAAGCATAAGTAACACCCTCTTTGGGACATCAACAAGCCATGGTGAGGCCCAACCGAGACTTGCATCTTGTAGCCATATGTTCAAGCTACGCTACGGTATACGGAAGTCGCAAATCCGTCGCCGGGAAGCCACCTTTCCGGCCTTGCAAAGTTGCCCTCACAAACTAGGCTTTCTACACTAGAATAGTGGGTTCTTGTCCCACATCTAAGAAAATGTGGAGGAGATGACTTCCTTCACCTATAAAAGGAATGCCTCCTTCCACTTAAACAACCGATCCCATTACATCTTTTGTAATCCCCCTTGAGCCGCAGGGCTCAACACACTAGTGTAACATTCAAGTGGACGTAGTTTCCCGCTAAGGCCGGAGACGAACCACTATACATCTCGTGTCACACTCTCTCTCTCTCTAAAGCTAACTAGAGATCCCTCGGATTTCTAACGTTAACAAACTATTTCCTCGTGAAAAGAAGCAATTAGCGAGGAAATAATGATTTCGTCGTTATTAGTTTGGCGGAAAATTATGTAAAACCCGCCAAATTCAATGGCGACTAAATTATGGATTCCTCGCTAAAATCTAGTGTTTTACAATGAACTATTTCCTCGTGAAAAAAAGCAATTAGCGAGGAAATAATGATTTTGTCGTTATTAGTTTGACGGAAAATTATGTAAAACCCGCCAAATTCAATGGCAACAAAATTATGGTTTCCTCGCTAAAAGCCCGTGTTTTACGATGAACTATTTCCTCGTGAAAAGAAGCAATTAGCGAGGAAATAATGATTTCGTCGTTATTAGTTTGGCGGAAAATTATGTAAAACCCGTCAAATTCAATGGCGACAAAATTATGGTTTCAATTAGTTTTAAATATTTTGATGTAATATTGTAGAGAACAATCGGTGACAAAACCATCTGTATTATCAATATTTTCCTCGTAACAAGCAATCAATTGTAACGAAAAAGAATTTCCTCACTATAGGCTATAGAATGTACAACGACGAAAGTACATTTCATCACTATACAATACACAACTTATGACGACAAAAATAAATTTCCTCGTTATAGATTATAATATGTACGACGATGAAAGTAAATTTCATCGCTATACGTTATATAACTTATGACGACAAAAAGTTAATTTCCTCACTATAGACTATACAACCTACAACGACAAAAGTAAATTTCCTTGCTATAGACTATACAACCTACAACGACAAAAGTAAATTTCCTCGCTATAGCAAATACAACCTATAACGACAAAAGTAAATTTCCTCGCTATAAACCATATAACCTATATCGACAAATGTAAAGTTCCTCGTAATTGAGTACCTTTGGCGAGGAATAGTATTCTCGCGTACAAGACGCATATAAGGAAGAAAATAAATTTCCTCGTTAAAGATTGCTTATAGTGAGGAAAGACTTCCTTGCCAAAAGATACCTACAACGACGAAAATGTTTTTTCAATTTTTTTATTATTTATAATTTCTAAATTATTTACATATCATTAGTGAGGAAATAATACTTTAGCGATGAAATTTATTTTATCGGGAAATATATTTAACGACTATTTTCTAGCCTTCAAAAATTTTCAATGAGAAAAAAGTATGAGTTTAGGCGAGGAAAAAAATTGAAGCTAAAGAATAACGGCGAGAAAAAAATATTTTCATCGCGAAAAGGGATTGGCGAGGAAGTATTATTTTTCTCGCTGAAACTTTTCTTGACCACCCTACCGCGAGGAACTGGCGACCAAAATATTTTCCTCGCGAAAACAATACGGCGAGGAAATCTCAGTTTTCAGCGACAAATTTGTTCCTCGCAAATTAGCATTTTTGTTGTAGTGTGAATTGGCACAATGGGGGCTCGCGGTCGCAAAAAATGACCTCGAAAGGCCTGGATATGCGGTGCCATCTCCAAGTGTTAATTAATGGATCACGACCTCATGGAGGAAGAGGTAGCGGCCTTTCGTTCTTTGTATGATAGATTGTCTTCATATTTGATCGAAAAAGAGGCCTATGCACAAGTAGCGACATTGGAATACATCGACGAAGAATTCTCCGATCAGGAAGAGGAAGAAGAGCTTATCCGATTGGCTCCAGCAGCATTGGATGATACATAACCAAAGGTTAGAGATCCTACAGAAAAGGTAAATTTGGGCAGTGAGGCGAAACCAATAGAAGTGGCAATAAGCTCAAAATTAGAGCCTGATCAAAAACAGGGGCTCATCAATTTATTGCGGGAATATAAGAATTCTTTCGCGGAGAAATATGAAGATATGCCTGGATTATCTCCTGACTTGGTCTGCCATAAACTGCCGACTATCCCAGATCAAAATCAGGTGAAGCAGGAGTCCAGGCGAATGAACTCAGAAACCCAGGTGTTGGTTAAGGAGGAAGTCAAAAAATGCATAAGTCAGGAATCATCAGGGTAGCCAAGTATAATCAGTGGCTATCCAATGTTGTGCCAGTTTGAAAGAAGAATGGCAAAATAAGGGTGTGCGTCGACTACCGCGATCTCAATAAGGCCACTCCCAAAGACGTTTACCCAATGCCGGTAGCGGACATGTTGGTGGACGCAGTAGCCGGTCATGAACTTCTCTCCTTTATGGATGGGACTGCCGGTTACCATCAGATTCCAGTGGCGGAAGAAGATAGACACAAAACTGCTTTTCGATGCCCAGGTTTCACAGGAGTTTTTGAATACGTGGTCATGCCTTTTGGTTTGAAGAACGCGGGAGCCATGTATCAGCGAGCAATGAACCTAATCTTCCATGACATCTTAGGGAAGATTCTAGAGGTTTATATAGATGACGTAGTCATTAATTCCAAGCAGTGGTGTAATCACATTGCGGATTTATGAAAAGTTTTCGAACGTATGCGGCGTCACAAGCTAAAGATGAACCCTGCGAAATGTGTGTTTGGGGTCCAAGCAGGTGATTTTTTGGGATTCATTGTACATCAGAGAGGCATCGAGGTGTCAGAAGAGAAAGCTAAAGCAGTTATCAATGCCTCACCGCCGCGAACAAAGAAGGAGTTGCAAAGGTTGTTGGGAAAAATCAATTTCCTACGACGGTTTATTTCCAATTCCGCCAGCAAGATTCAGCCTTTTTCTGCTCTACTAAAGTTGCAAGGAAAAACAGAATTTGTGTGGGAAGTGAAGCATCAAGAGGCCTTTGATAGAATAAAGGCCTACCTAACCAATCCACCAGTTCTCGTTCCTCCAAAACCAAACCAACCGCTTAAACTTTATATCTCAGCAACGGAAGCTTCAATAGGCAGCTTGCTGGCACAAAACGATGAAGCGGGAGTAGAGCATGACATCTTCTACCTTAGCAGAACGTTAACAGATTGCGAAACTAGGTACACACCAATGGAAAAGCTATGTTTAACGTTATACTTCTCTGCTTGTAAGCTGCGCCACTACATGTCGTCATTTACTACATGCATAATCTCTTAGACCGATCTGGTCAAATATATGTTGTCGCGGCCCATTCTTATGGGCCGAATTGGCAAATGGATCTTGGCTCTTTCAGAATTTTCTTTACAATATGTGCCTCAAAAGGCCGTGAAGGGTCAAGCCATTGCGGATTTTCTAGCACATCATCCCATGTTGGATGCTCCAGAGCTTCGCAAGCTGGAGGTCGCGGCAAATTTATGGGGAACGGCATATCATATACATTGCTGCGAATCTTTCACCGTTAGCCAGGCAGCGGTCATGTTACAGCCGTGGGTATTGTACTTTGATGGTTCCTGAACAGATACCATGGCCGGCGCTGGAATCGCAGTAGAGAACCCGGCTGGAGATCACTTCTCATACTCGTTCCAGTTGGAGTTTCAATGTACCAACAACCAGGCAGAATATGAGGCCTTAATCATAGGCCTAGAAGTACTACTGGAAATGGGAATCAGAGATGTACAAATACTTGGCGATTCTCTCTTGGTTATCAATCAGTTGTGCAATGAGTTCAGATGCAATAGCTTCACGTTGGTCCCTTATTGGAACAGGACATTAGAACTGTTGGACTAGTTTGATAACGTACATCTTGAGCACATTCCGCGCGAGCGAAATTTTGCCGCGAACGAGTTGGCCCAGCTGGCAACAGGGGTAACATTGAGATATGGCGTGCGAGAGAAAATCCTTAAAGTCAAGCGTCGCACGCTTCCATCATGGATGGCGAGAAGAGATCCTCCAGACGATACCTCAGTCGCGACCCTGGAATCCATTAACGTGGATTGGTGTATCCCTTTGATCGCTTATCTCAAGCAGCCAGATCCCACTGCAGACAGGAAGATTCATTTTCTTGCATTAAATTACTTTCTCAGAGGTGACGAACTGCGACGACGCAGTGAAGATGGCATAGACTTCAGATGTGTTTATGGCCGCGAAGCGAAACAACTTATGCGCGAAGTTCATTCTGGCATTTGCGATGCTCACCAAGCAGGTCCAAAGATGTGATGGTTGCTCAGACGACATGGATATTTTTGGCCCAGTTTCTTGAAGGATTGTATTGTATTCGCTAAAGGTTGTTTGGACTGCCAAGCTCATGGGCTGGTCCAGCATGTCCCTAATGTTCCAATGCAACCTATTATCAAGCCTTGGCCCGCAAGAGGATGGGCGCTGGATTTAATTGGGATGATTCACCCACATTCATCACTTCAGCACAAGTTCATCATCGTCACGACCGATTTCTTTACAAAATGGGTCGAAGCAGAACCTTTGAAAGAAGCATCTGGTGCTACGTTGCGACAATTCCTGTTTAGGAACATCATCTGCAGATTTGGTATCCCAGAAGTTTTTGTTTCGGACCGGGGGGCAACTTTCATGGGTGGTGAAGTTGATAAACTGGCAAAGGAATGGGGAATACAGTTCGTCCATTCCAGTCCTTATTATGCTCAGTCTAACGGTCAAGCGGAGGCCAGCAACAAAATCATCATCACTTTGCTGAAGAAAATGTTGGAAGCTAGCTAATCCGCGACAATGGCATGAGACCCTTTATGAGACTCTTTGGGCCTACCGCACATCGAAGCGGCATCCCACCGGGACTACACCTTATGCTTTGATGTTTGGCCATGATGCAGTCCTGCCTTTGGAAGTCAACGTCCAATCATTATGAGTTCAAGAGCAACATCATCTCATTGGAGAAGACTACGTTCAGGCTATGTGGCAGGAACATGAAGACCTTAGCGAAAAGCGCTTGGAGGCTTTAGATAGTTTGGTCATGGAAAAGCAACGAGTCGCTCGCGCCTATGACAAGCGGACGCGGGGAAGGAGTTACAGTGAAGGAGAATTGGTTTGGAAAGCAGTTCTCCCGCTTGGCGAAAAATTACATGGTCGCGGCAAATGGACTCCAAGATGGGAAGACCCGTACATCATCTATAAAATCTTAGGGAAAGGAGATTTTCAGCTCAAGGACCTGGATGGCGATGTCCACCATAACCCTATCAATGGTAGATACTTGAAGAAATACTTTCCCAATGTCTGGGACTCGGAGGAGTCGTAGACAGTTTCTTCGCATAAGACATGGGGGGAAATTCTAGTGTTCCTACACTCGCGAAGCCCATTAATGAAGGCCTGTTTTTGAGGCCCAACATCGTTTCTTCGCTACGCCTAGCAACACTAGGGGGGCAACACTACACAATACTAAGCCAAGTCAGCGGCTCCGGAAAATTTTTACAGCTTTGTCTCTTCTCTCGCCGAGAAAACACCTTCGCGGGAAAATAAGGTTGAGCCATAGGAGTTGAGGCTGAGCTCAAGGGAAATTCGAGAGCCACCGTTGTAGCAGCCACCTCCCTCGGAAGTAGTCTTCATGTTGCCAAAGATGTCCTCACCATGCATGGGGAACAGAGGAAGGGTTTCAATCTCCATATTCATAGATTCATAACCACCATAGTTCCCCATTTGCCCGTTAAAAGCAATCATCACACCAGCTGAAGAAGCAGAAGCAAAGGCAGAAGATCCGAAGTTAATATACTGATCCTCAGGTTTCCAGTTGGTACCATTACCATTACCAACAAGCTCTGATCTTTGCATAGGCACATGAACATCCGAAGTGATTTTCTTCTTCTGCTTCTCCCGAGCCCTGTGGTTCATGAACCAATAAAAGACGTTCTTGTTCTCTATCTTTCCATACCGTTTCAGCTATAGAGTGATCCTCTGAACCTGCTCTACAGTTGGGGACCTAACTCCCTTATTGTAGAAAAGCTCCTTGAGGATTCTTATCTGATCTGTAGTGGGAGTCCACCTGATACTGCTCCGCCTGCAAAGCATGTTAGTGGGAGTCCACCTGATACTGATCTGTAGTGGGAGTCCACCTGGGTTTGTGGTTCCATTGGTGATGGGTTGAGAGAATGCGAGAATTGAAGAATGGTGATGACGAGTAATTAAGAAAGATTGCTGTTAGAAATATTAGGAAGGACTAAAGATCTATGAGAGAAGGACTGAAGTTGACAGAGAGATGTTCGTAAAAAATGAAGGGTATTGTTGAGGAAGGTTTTTGGCGTGAACGTTCCCATCCCCAGAATGCACCTATTTATAGGAACAGGGCATGCAAATCTCCACCCTTGGACGGACAGTCTCGGAAAAGCATCTCCACCCTTAGATGGATGGTTAAAGAGTCAAACCGATGTCAGTAAATCTTGATTAAAGTTGCCCTAAATTTCGGAAAAGAAGGGATTATTGGCGCGTGGGGAAACCGAATGGTTTTCGATGAGGTAACTATTCTATTCACGACCGTTGTTTTTGAACGAGTGATTAATGCCTTAAATCTCGGAAAAGAAGGGATTATTGGCGCCAAGAGTTTTGAGTTGGGGCCAGCAAGTGGATCCAAAAGATACATATTTTCTCAAAACCCTCGCCGCGAGGCTCTTTTTGACGCGGAGCATATTTTAAAAGTTTATATTATTTTCAATATACAACTATGGGGGCCTATATTTGAGGCCTTGCGAGACACAATTATTGGCTTCTCACGGATATTTGAGTATCAGGATAAGAAAATATTATTGTATTCATAAAGTGGCTTTGCGGCCAAAAGCAGTACATTCATTACAAAGCCAAAAGTGGCTAGAATACAAAACAGAAATCTTCGGATATCTTCTAAATCTTTTCTCAAATGGAAGCAGCTATGGAATCCAACGTCGGGTTGAGCCGCGCCATTATCCCAAGGAGGGGCAGACTTCAGGGAAGGAAAAAGAGGAGTAACGGAGCCCCCGCGCCCCCTTTACATGGAAGCGGCAGAGGAATACAACATAGGCTTGGCCAACGCCATTATCCATGAGAAGGGGAGACTCCAGTGAAAGAAAATGGAGCCGCCAAGCCCCCTCAATTGGAAGCAGGTATGGATTCCAACGCCGGGTTGAGCCGCGCCATTATCTCTGGGAGGGGCAGAGAGTGAAGGAACCGAATATTAGCTTGAGTCTCTGCACCCCCTCTAGCCTTGGTAACCACCATTAGTTGGACGTGAAGTATAGGAACAACCATTCTGTAGCTTGAACCCATTCCTTCAAAGAGTCCATCCCTTCTCATCCCTCCAAGATTCTATCAAGAAGAGAAAGGGGGAGAAGGAGGTGAGAACCAAAGCCCCTTCCATCTGGAGGGCACAATACGGGCCGGGTCCAGAAGGAAGGAAACAGAGGAGGAAAGTCGAACCACAGAGTGGCCTTCCTCCCTCTCCCTGTTTCGCTCCGTGTGTGGGATTCTAACAAAGATGATCTCACATGATCGTGGATCCCACACTAGGAGCCCCCTCGCGTTTCTAAACCAATCTGAAGCCTGGCATTGTCGTTGCAGAATTCCAGAAGGACGAAACAAGGGGTTGCCTGAGATTACGCCATAAGGCCTAACCCAGGCTTGAGATTACACCATAAAGCCTAAAATTTATAGGCTAAAGGCCATTTCATGAGGGGAAGATTTGTGAAGAAGGAGAAAAAGAAGCAATGACTGAAAGGCCATTTCTTGAATATTTCAGAAGAGTTGTTGTGAGTATTCCCTGCTCGAAATACAATTATTTATAGGGACTTCAGGAAAATCCCCACCCTTAGATGGATGGTTAAAGAGTCAAACCGATGTCAGTAAATCGAGATTAGTAATTCCGAATCTCGGGAAAAAAAAGGGACTAGTAGCATGTGAGGCTCCAATACTGAGCGGTTTTCGAGGAATTAGCTATTATTAGAGGATTAATAGCATGTGAGGAGCGGTTTTTGAGGAGTTAGCTATTATTAGAGGATTAATAGCATGTGAGGAGACCGAACGGTTTTCGAGGAGGCCTACAGAGATTGGCCCGCGAAGCTCAATTTCAAGCAAAGTTCCTCCACGCGGAGTTTCGCCGCAATGGCACCAGCTTCGGCCTGAGTGGCCCGTTCTCTGACACGGGCCAGGTTGCGGCTCATTTCTTCAGAAGCAGCCAAAGGTTCATCGAGTTAGGCTTCTTCTGCAGCAATCGCATTCTCAACAAAAGCTAAACCGGCATGGAGGTCCTCGATCCGAAGTTTGAAGTCGGACCTTTGGATTTGTAGTTCCCGCAGGCGGATGGTTCGCTCATTTAAAATACCGCGAGAGATGTCCATTTCTAGAGAGAGGCTATTCAAAGCCTCTTGAACGTCGTGAGCCTAAATTGCTGCAGGGTCGGCGGGCCCTACCAAGTTCATTCAGCAGGTCGTCAATGGCACTAAATTGCTGCAGGGTCAATGCCTTCTCCTGGCAAAGATACCTTAGAGCTTCCAAGACTCGCGGGAGGATGTCAGTCTCCAATACCCGAAGACCCAGATGTTCGTGAAGCACCATCTTAGCCCCATCCACAGCAGAATGAGGAGTTACCTCCAACACCCTCATCAATCTCTCGAATCTGGTGGGAGGAAGAGGAGGCGGCAGAGGCGCCACAGGATCACGAACCACCAATGCAAAAGGGTGGACAGCTTCCTCAGTTTCTTCATCTTCAACAGGTTGGTCTGTCCCTTCAGCCGCAGAAGAATCTGGAAACTCAACTCGCGGCTCACCATGGGCAACTGGAGCAGATTCAAGCACAGAGCCCTCAGCTTCGACGGTTGTCTCATTTGTTCGCGAAACTTGGGCGGCACCACCACCGTCAGTATCATTTTCCATCTCTGGGGCGACTGTCCAGCCGATAGGACCCTCAGCGTTTGCAGCCACCTCCTCGGTACAAACAGAATCCTGGCCAGGTTCAGAAATGTCAGAGAGCGGGGTTGGATCTAAAGGGAAATGGAAAGCATTGGCCAACAGTGGCTTACCTCTCGAGCTGTCGGGTCAATATCTGGTACGTGGTCACCAAGAGGAAGAGGCCCCGCCTCATTCACCTCTTGGACCTCTAGTGCCGCGAGAATCTCTGTCGTCATCAATTCCTCATAAGCGGCAGAAGCCTCAGAATGGCTTTCCAAGCTTTCATGCTCCGAGGAGTCGTCATCAGAGATCGTTATTACAATGGTAGGACCTTGCAGATGCTCTGTAGATGTGGGAGATGGAAGAGGTGCCACGGGGTTAGTTGATGCTTGAACTAGCGAGAGAATTGGCTCTTCTGCAGTGGCTGAGGGTCCAGCCTCGCTCAGGCGAGAGGGATCAGTGGTCCTTTGATGGACCTGTCAAAAGATACATAGTGAAGATCCTGCCCAGATTCTAAAATTTAAATAGGATAAGACGGGGCCGAAGTTTACCAATCGCATTCCCAGAGGTTCGTCATCTTCAAAACTCTCTTCGACGAATTGAGCTCGATCGCGTTTGCAAGCAAAGACAGCAGTGGCCTGTATGAGAAAAGAGTCATAACTCAAAAAGGGGGGAAGCACCAAATATGCAAGTTTGGGATCGTTCTTAACCAAATTACCTCAACGAGATCTTCATCATGAGAAGACTCTCCCTCAGGAGTCTCCTCTGCTATTGCCTTTTGTTTCCCAGCTTGAACAGAGGTTGTCCTACTCCGGGTAGTTTGCTGCAAAACACACTCAGGAATAAGAGCGGGAAAATCAAGACAAAGAAAAGGAATGGTGAAGAAAGAAAAAAAAAACTTACTGTTGCCCTATGCTCGTGGATTTGTATCCCTAGACGCGATGAGCGAGAAGTTAGAATAGGTCGCGGGGGTTGTGCTGCAGGTTTGGAAAAGCGCTCAAGAATCTCGCGGTCCTCCGGACCAGGGCTACTCATGCCACGAAATATCAGGACGAAAAGTTCGTCATGTGGCAGGTCCCAACAGTTCACTGACACTTCTTTCCACCAATCAGCATAATCATCATTGACATCGTTGAGGGGGTACAGTGCTCTGACCCAAGGGGGAATCACTCTCAAAGTAAACTGACTCTGAAAGGGGGCAGACCCAGGCGGGGCTAATCTCCGCCAAGAGGTGTTGGCAGAATCAACCAGAGGCCAGGGTACCAACTGGGCCAACCCAAATTGGCGAGCAAAGTGGTTAGGGGCGTAGAGCTCGTAACTTACGTGGTCGGTGGCAAGGCGAATATCTAAGCAGGAGATGGCGCAACGAAAGGCCAGGAGGGCTCTTTCGCTATGATCCCGTCCACTGGGCAAAAAGCCATCATCAAGGGGAGGAGGGAATCGCCTAGAAAGGACTATTTTTGGGTCCGGCATCTCTCCCAGCAAGTACAAGTAAATAAAACACTCGGAGTAGGGTGGAGCTCGATACCTTACATTGCGGCAAAGCCAGTTCCCCAAAAGGCAATCAACTGGAGGTTCCTTTGGAATATCACCGCGACGAAAGTGAGGGAAATAAATCTGCAGCCAAAAGGCAAGGATCCAGAAGGGGCCACTAATGTCTGTATCAAATGGGCGCACTACGGCTCTATAAAGGGAGCGATATAACGCACCCAATACAGGTTGCCCAAGGCCAACGCAAATACCATTGTAGAGAGCAGTGGCCAGAGAATTCCAGGGCCCAGTAGGTTTGTTGGAAGAAGTGCAAAAGATAAATTTGCAAAGCCAGAATTCCAGGAATGCGATACCTCATGTATGGTCACGCTGGGTGCAGTAATAGTCGGGCTAGAATGGGTAGGATCTGATGTGATGCCCTCGACCAGCCATATCCATTCTCAAAGAAAATTGAATGCCATCAAACTGACCATGCACATAGGGGTCAAAGTCAATGGGCAACCCCGTGATGGTAAGAACATCCAGCAGAGTTATGCTCATCTCCCCAAACCGGAAATCGAATGTATTGCTGGAGGTGTTCCAGAAGCAAAGAGTGGCGGCTAGCGGTGAAGGGCTAGTATTATGGGGAAGACAGAAGCATAGATCGATGGGTTGGGTGATACCCACCGCATCCCATCTGGCCAAATCTCTCGCTCGAACCTCCTGATACCAAACGTTTTCCTCGGGAGCGATGGTAGGCCAGAAGCCCACTTTCCTCCTTGGTCCCCAACTGCTAAAATCACCGGGCACCTGCCGAATAGCCACTATGGGATGGCGGATGGGAAGCCCATAATAGGCCATAGCATCATCTGGCAAACGATCGCGAGGTGTGGGACCCAGACTCGCTTGACTATCACCTCCACCAAAGCCCATCAGTCGACTTCTCTCCTCTCCGGTCTGACTTCTACATCGAACACTCATGTTAGTCCGCTAGGTGAATGCGGCTTTCTCAGTGATTTCATCTGCCTGATCGATAACGAATGGTTTCTTGGATGTCATTTCTGGGTCGCAAGGAACACTTCTCCATTACACCTTGATTTATAGCTCAGATATTTTTGGAGATTAATTTATTAGCTGGGCCAGTGAGTGGCTCTAGTTGATAATTAATGAATCATTATTCCATCTTGAGAATCGCATCTGAGGCAACAGTGAAGAGATGGCATTACACCTTTCCCTACCACGGGCCAGCATAGTGGCCTGATGTTTTTTTTTTTTAAATAAAACATGATTAAAACCGATGCGGTTTTAGATGCTAAAGTTGCAGCAAATATGGTGGTTTCACTTGGTCACACCTCATGATGTCGATAGCCATGATCCAATCATCCTCTTCGGCATAAGACTCGCGAAGGATTAAATGACAGCAAACAGTTTGCTATTTTGCATCTTATTTCGCCAAGTACTGTAGGCCTTGATCTAGCCAGCAAAGCGGCTCCAACACCTACATTTGAGAAAATCAACAGAGAACCAGCGAACAAGGCAGATATTTGTTGCTATACACATGGCGAAGCTACCACTAAGGAAAAGAAGGATCCTCATTCGCGATCAAAAGCAATCTCCTTCGCATGGGGGGCACGCTAAAGTTCTGATCTCCTACAACCTGCCCAAGTTTTGCCAATTCACTGCATACCAGACATCAGATACATGGGGGGCAATAAAGTTGGCAAAGAAAGCGTCAGTTCATGACAAAGGCAATTCAGATTGTGGCATTCAAGCTTTATGGCCTAATTAGAGGCCTATATGGAATCAGTCAAGTAATTTCAGTCAAGCCAATAAAAGTGGCTTTGGAGCAACGACATTATAAGAGCAGTACTGATTCAAGACCTCTTTAGTTAAGACGAAGACCTTTGACTTCGAGGTCTGGGGGGCAATGTTTGAACCCAAAATGAGCATTTTGACCTGACAAGGCGTGTCTTGGAGAAATTGAGCCAATATTAGTGGCTCAAGCTATATATATTGTCGACAAGTCTGAGATATATTATTTAGAGGCTAAATAAAGCCTACCTACAACACTATGGAAAATTATGCGAGCTGCAAGAAAAGGAAATGATGGAAGCATGGAAATGAAAAGTCAACTTTAGCACATTTCCTACTTCGACTAGGAGAAACAGAGCTAAACAAGGAAGGAGGGGCGGCAGACTAACCAAATGAAATCCAAATGAGCTAAAACTGTCCAGATTAATTCTAGACATCCCAAGGATCATTTCTTATGAAGAATTCCAGAGCTAGTTTTGAGTGGAAAGCCTCCAAACAATCAGTCCAATTTTCTACCAAAGCAAAACTGGAAAACTGGACCTGTAGGGAGTCCAGCAGCGTTTCCGGCCCAACCACATGGAATTAAGCTCTGAAATTTCACCACAATGATCTAAACTCATTGTGTATCATTTGATATAAAGAAGTCGAAGGCCCATTCTGATTTATTGGTGGAGATAAAATTGAAGGAATAAAGGAGCCGAAAGTGACTCAAAATCACTCCAAAACTCATCATTCTTATCTCCATTTAGTGCTCCATTATCTTGATTTGTTTAAGGCCAACCACTTTGGCATGGTAGCCTATAAATAGAGGCTAAAATGAAACAACACAACATACAATTCATCAACAACAATCTCTAAGATTATCCAAGCCTCTCTAGAGCAACCCCTCTCCTTCTCTTACCGGTAGTCACATTCCAGTCCTAGTCTTCTCAGAAGCCGACTGTCAGTGCCACCAAACCCTCCAGCCAAGCTAAAGTCACGCTTTAGCAAGTTCTCCTCACTTCTCAGTGGTTTTCGCTCTGCTCGATCTACGACATCGAGTATCGATTGTGATTTTGAAGAAGCTCAGCAAAAGTCCTTGCCACGAGGCACAAAGAATCCCACGACAAGGTTGGTGCTCTCCTCGTCCACAATCGCCTGAAAGAAGTCAGGTCAAGGGACACCCCCAATGACCGCACCCGAACGGTGCTGGCACGCCCACGCAAGAAAAGAGACTGTTGACCAGCTCAAGAAAAACTGGAGCCAAACAGTGACCTGAAACCGGAGATCAGGTACGATGTAATCATCTTGGAGCCACTCATGCTGGTTGCTGCTCAGCGCTTGGCACGCCGGTTTGAGCTAAAGTTGGTTGACATCCGTGCATCATGACCACCATGTGCATACTCGTCCAAAATCGGTCAGCACTCATCCAGCCCATCTGTAACCACTACCAGCCAAATTATCCCACACCCCACCCAAAGCCAGCCAAATTATCCAAACACAAAGCCAAAACCTGACGGTCCCTTTCCGAAATGGTCCCCGAATTAACAATGAGAGCACCAGGAACAAGGGCTCTGCTATGGCTGTGATGAGTAGTGGTCCAAGACCCATGTACGCAAAAAACTGGTCATGGTCATATTGGAATTTCCTCCTCCAATAGTTGACACAACCTACTAAGACTTCCCAGAGAAGGAGCCCATATCTAAAATGGAGCAGTTGTTGCCTCTCCACTTCATTACCGACACAGCGGTGACAGAGTTGATGCGTTTCAAAGGCGACATCAACGGTCAAACCATTGATGTGTTCGTGGATTGCGGTAGCGCCATGAACTTCCTACATCTCGGAGTAGCAGCAAAATTGGGTCTTTAAGTGGGCACCACAGGTCGCCTTCAATTCACCTCCGCCACCGGCCACGCTGTTTCCCCATCCGGCCAAGCCCTTGATGTCACTGTCACCATTCAAGGGTACCAATTTACCAGCTCATTTGTCCTCTTGGCGGTTTCGGGTTGTGACCTCCTACTAGGCCATTAATGGTTCGATACGTTGGGGTTTGTCATATGGAATTTCAGAGAGAAAGTGATGATGTTTATGCCTGATCACTTCGGTCATGCCTTATAGGGTTTAAGGAAACAAACCACCCTAGTGGACCAGTCCTCGTTCATGGCCCTACTCTCCCAAGAACAATTGGACATTATTGCTGCACCTACGGGCCCAACTGTGCCCCAAACTATAACCCTCAGCCCGGAGATTGCACAATTGCTATCCAAGTACAACGTGTTATTTGAAGGGGCCTCCCACCTATCAGGCCCATCGACAAGATTCCTCGATCTTCTGCCCACAGCAGGGCCAGTCAATGTGTAACCCTACCGCTACCCACATTCCTAAAAGGCCGAATTAGAAGCCCAAGTCTACGAAATGCTCACCAATGGGCTTATCAGTCCAAGCCGTAGCTCATCCTCATCCCCGGTCCTCTTGATTTGTAAAAAAGAGGGAACATGCAGATTTTGTGTGGATTATCAGTTCCTTAATGAAGTGACCATCAAGGATCGATTTCCAATTCCGGTGGTAGATGAGCAACTCGACGAGTTGCATGGTACTCATTACTTTTCCAGGTTCGATTGCGAGCGGTTTTACGTAAGTATGTGTTGGTTTTCTTCGATGACATAGTAATCAATAGTCTCGATTTTTCATCCCATATGGTTCATCTTGAAGAAGTCTTTCGCATCTTACAAGAGCATCAATTAAAGTCAAGCTTGCAAAGTGCTCTTTGGCCCAACAATCAGTTAGTTATTTGGTGCATATTATTTCAAGCGAAGGTGTAGCTATACATGGATCCAGCCAAAGTCCAATGTTTAAAGGAATGGCCCAAACCACTAACGATTAAAGGCTTAAGGGGTTTTTTGGGTCTTGCCGGTTACTATAGACGGTTTGTCCGCAACTTTGGGCTCATAGCCCATCCACTAAATGCAATGCTCAAGAAGACAGTTTTATATGGACACCCGAGGCTACAGATGCTTTTCAGAGACTCAAGATCGCCGTCACCTCTTCACCTGTACTAGCCATGTCGGATTTTTCCTAGCCATTCAAAGTGGAGACCGACGCCAGCGGCCTCAAAATTGGGGCGGTTTTATCACAACAAAAACTCCCAACTGCTTACCTCAGTAACTCACTCTCCCCCAAGAACCAGACTCTCTCTGCCTATGACAAAGAGATGCTGGCAGTGATGTACGCCGTTGAGAAGTGGCGGCCCTATCTACTCGGTGGTCAGTTCACAATTCTAACTAATCATCAGACTCTCAAACACCTCCTTGACCAGTGCATCTCCACTCCCTCCCAGCACAAATGACTTTCCAAACTACTCGGTTATGACTACAAAATCGAGTATCAAGCCGGTCACCTCAAAACCGTGCCTGACACCCTGTTAAGACGCCATGAACTATGCGCCATCCAATCTATACCATCCCCCACCTTTGACTGCATTTAACACATCCAAAATGCTTGCTCTGGAGACCCAAAAGCTCAATCAATTGTGCAAGCTCTCCACCAAGGTCAGTTTGCAAAGAAAGGATTTTCTATTTAGCAAAACCATCTGATGTACAAAGACAAATTCTTTGTACCACAAACCTCAGAATGGCGTGCTAAAATCCTTCATGAGTTTCATGCCTCGTTGGAAGCCGGTCATTCCGGCTATTTGCACACCCTAGTGCATCTATCTCAAAACTTCAAATGGCCAGGAATGCACAAGAACGCCAAGGCTTTCATTTCCAGCTGTGACCAATGTCAGTGCTAGAACTACGAGGCTATCCACCCCCAGGCCTCTTCCAACCACTTCCTTTCCCCGAAACAGTGTTGTGTGATATATCCATGGATTTTGTGGATGGGCTCCCAGATTTCCACGGTATGAACGCTATCTTGATTGTGGAAAGATTGTCCAAGTATGGGCACTTCATTTCGGTCACCCACCCTTACACTGCTTCCCAGATTGCAGAGGTGTTCACCAAAGAGATCTTCTAGCTGCACGGGATGCCCAGATCCATTGTCTCTGATTGGGACCCCATCTTCCTCAGTCACTTTTGATAGGCATTTTTTTCTATTGCAAGGCATGAAATTGTGTTGGAGCCGCCTATCATCCCCAGTCCGATGGCCAGATGGAGGTTGTGAATCGATTGCTCGATACCTCCGATGCTTCGTCGCCGACAAGCCGACTTCCTGCCACAGCCTCCTACACTAGGCAGAGTAGTGGTATAACACTTCGTACCACTCCATCATCAAGATGGATCCTTTCCAGCCTTGTATGGCATCCCCTACCTACAATCCTCCGTTACCTTCCAGGCACCACCTTGGTCCATGCAGTTGACTCGGCCCTTCAATCTCATGATGAACTCCTGCAATCACTCAAACATTACATGCTCCAAGCACAAAACAGAATGAAACAGACAGCATATAAGAACGGCACCGAGAGGGAATTCAAAATTGGCGATTGGGTGTTTCTCAAATTGCACCCTTACCGCCAACGTTCCTTGATCAAGCGACCATCACACAAGCTTTACCCGCGATTCTATGGCCCTTTCAAGGTCACTGAGCGATTTGGGAAGGTCGCTTACAGGTTTAATCTACCTCCTTCTTCCAAAGCCCATCCCGTTTTCCATCTGTCTCTCTTGAAGCTTCATGTCGGACACTCTGTTCCTACCTCACAAACTCTATCTCTCTTCAATGACAAAGGGGAAGTTATCTAGACACCAACCAAGGTCCTTGACATGGCTGTCGTGTAGAAGAAAGGGAAGACAACGACTCAGTGGCTCATTCAATGGATCGATCTTCCTATCGATGATGCAACACGGGAAGATGCGTAGTCCATCACGGCCCGTTTTCCTCAATTCAGTAACCGTGGACGACTTGCCACTTAAGGGGGCATGACTTGTTACAAACATCCCAACATATCCTCCTCCTAAGCCCAATATTAGCAATCCAGTAAGCCCAGTAGAGTATTTGAGTGCTGTTAAGCTTGGACTGATGTGTTGGTGGTCCTATACCACGCGTCAAGCTCCCCTTTTGTACTAGATGGCATCCCATCTATATATCTTTGTATTCAGAAGCCAATTTTGGCATTGAAGAAATTATGAAGAAACTTTGAATTCTCTTACTCTGATTTTCATTATAGTTTTGGCTCCAACACACTCCCACTTGTAAAGACACACCCTTAAGCCCATTCAAGAAGCCATAATGCACCTTGCATCTTCCACCTTGTGAAGCCACATTTGGAGAACCAGATTGTAGACCAAGCAGATGAAAGAGAAGAGATAAGAAAGCATAACTTTTCATTGTAATGCACCACTGATGACAAGATCCACCGCCACCACCCTCGTGATGGCTAGAGAAAATAGAAACCCCATCTCCCTGAGCCAATTTCGCAAAGCAGTCGTCAGAAAGCAACAACCGCAACCTCTCTCTCAGAGAGAGTAACTCTAGCATTTTTTTTTTCATGAGAGATATAAATAGTAATGACAAACATTTTAAACAACCTATTGACAAAGTGATTAAATATTTTAGGTTAAAAAAAGGCATCGATTTTTTTTAGACAAATTATGAGCCGGCCACCAATACTTTTATTGTTCACAATACCACCGACAACTTTGAACGAACCAGATCACTTGAAACATTATTCAATCTGACAATTATTATATATGTAATTTTATCTAACATTTTAGATAAAATTACGAAGATCGTAATGTTAACACGTGTCAATATATATCATGATCTTTTATATGAAAAATGTAATAAATATAGACTCTTCCTATATTGCTACTAGTTGTTGCATGTATGAAAATTCCTAAACAGTATAACGTGTTAACTTTAGACTCTTCCGAAATGTAGCCATGAAAATTCCTAAATATAGACTCTTCCTATATTGCTACTGCTAGTTGGTATATATCAATGGGTACGTTATCTTGTATCCATGGCTACATTTCAAAATGTGTCCGGTTTTCAAAGGAGCATAATCAACGGTTAAAGGAGCACAAAGCCAATAAATTTACAATGTTGAGTCAAAAGCTTAAGGTAAAAGAAGAGAGAGTTATATGTACTGTCTCTTTTGGTAGATGAAAACAGTGTCAAGTTTTTCGTAGCGTTTACATCTTAGTCTTTTTTTTTTTTTGGCAATTAACAAAAAGACGAAGACTTTCACCACAGACGAAGACTTACACCAAAACTTGACTTGGAAAAATGAGCGTAATGGTTACGCTGGAAAACATACCCTTGGAAATTAGAGGTGCGGAAAACTTATCCTTGGAAATTAGAGGTGCCTGCATGATTGACGCAAATGGGATTTTTCATTACTCCTCGAATCGGAGGTGTGATTAGTTGCCAGACAATGATGAAAACGGGAACCCTATATAGAATAAGCTCAACACGAGAGGTTTGCTTCATCCCAAAGCAGGAGAGACATGAATTCACTAGAAGTTTCCCTCCTCTGTTTCCTACTCTCTATTATTTTCATGGGAAAATCTCACAAACAGTACCTGACCTATCGGCCACTAATAACTTTCGTACCTCAAGTTCAAAAAATATCAGATTGGTACCTGAACTTCTGACCCCGACCCAATATCAGTACCTGGGAACAGTAAAATCGTTAACGGGGTTAATTTTTGAAGGGTAAATCTGTCATTTCACTGTTCATCATCTCCAAAACTCTCCCCTCTCTCTGCAATACCAGATTTCTTCTTCTTCTTCTTCTTCATACCTCATCACCACTATCAACCAACCTTTCACTTCTTCAATAGTCACCGTCCCATCCACCACCAACTCCTCTCACCTCTCACCTCTCCTTTGGTCGATTTGGGTTTGTGTGTGTGAGGTATGAAGAAGATAATGAAAAATCTGGGTTTGCAGAGAGAGAGGGGAGAGTTTTGGAGATGATGAACAGTGAAATGACAGATTTACCCTTTAAAAATTAACTCCGTTAACGATTTTACTGTTCCCAGATACTGATATTGGGTCAGGGTCAGAAGTTCAGGTACCAATCTGATATTTTTTGAACTTGAGGTACGAAAGTTATTAGTGGCTTGAAGTTCAGGTACTGTTTGTGAGTTTTTCCCTATTTTCATACCCAACTTCACTGCTTCCCAAATCCTATTTCAGGTACTGATCAAAGAAGCACATCTATCTCTCTCTCTCTCTCTCTGTGTTAACCTTTCTATTTTATTTTTTGGTTGGTGATCTCAGGGGTTCAATTGGGAATCAGCAAAGAAGGGAGGATGGTACAACATCTTGAAGCAGTCTGCAGCTGAACTAGCTTCTTCAGGAATTACACACGTTTGGCTTCCACCACCTTCTCATGCTATTTCAGATGAAGGTATATATATTTTGTTACTTTCCCAAAACTCTATTTTGTACTTGATTTGTTACCGTTCTCAAGCCAGAATTTGGTTAAGCTTGCTGAGCAAAATGATGATCTGATCAGAACTAGTACACAACGTCCACTACTAGAGTCTATATTGTAAAATTTTGACTCTTGTATAGGATTTAAATAATGATGCAAGTTTGGTTGGATAGTAGTTTTGTAATAACATGAATGAGAAACTAGTTGGAAAACAGGCCTCTCTTCGGAAACTTCCCAAACATCCTTTTCAAGTTTTCCAATTTTAAGAACTGCATGTTGCAGATTTCATCTGTGAGCCATCTAGATACCTACACCATATATAGTTTATATGATGTTTCTTTAAAATTGGTAATTAAGTATATACATCAACCAGCAGGGACAATTGCATTTTTGATACCTGTATCTTGAATTCGCCATTTTAATTTAGTCCACGTGTCTTAACACCCTGCATCATTTAGCAACTGCTAGAATCTCTGTGTCAAAGTAACAAAAAAGTTTAACTTAAGAAGTTCATAGCACTGACTACCATTGCAATCGGAAAACAGTTTTTTCAGTTTTTGCATTCGAATCGTTAACCAAACCGGTTTGCTATTTTTCCTTTTAAGTGGACTTGTAAATATCTCCTTATTTTTGGTGTATGTTGATACAATTAGCTGAACTCTTAACTTTTTTTGAAGGATACATGCCTGGTAGGCTCTATGATCTCGCATCAAAATATGGAAGCCAAGACGAATTAAAGGCACTGGTAAAAACCTACCATGACAATGGGATACAGAGCATAGCAGATATTGTTATAAACCACAGATGTGCAGAGAAGCGAGATGAGAGAGGAATATGGTGCATTTTTGAAGGAGGAACGCCCGATGATCGCCTTGATTGGGGCCCGTCTCTTATTTGCAGCGACGACACAAAATATTCTGATGGCAAGGGCAACCCTGACACTGGAGCTGACTTTGGTGGTGCTCCTGACATTGATCACAAAAACACAAGGGTCCAGAATGAGCTCTCGGATTGGATGAATTGGTTGAAGACCGAAATTGGGTTCAGCGGATGGAGATTTGATTTTGTTAGGGGATATGCTCCAGAGTTCACCAAGTTGTATGTAGCAAACACAAAGCCTAGTTTCTCAGTAGGAGAGTTATGGAATTCCCTTGCTTATGAAAGTGATGGGAAACCCAAGTACAACCAGGACAGCCATCGCAAAGAGCTTCCTGGATGGATAGGGAATGCTGGAGGAGAGGTTACCGCATTTGATTTTACAACTAAAGGGATACTTCAAGCTGCTGTCCAAGGTGAACTGGGGAGGTTGAAGGACTCAAATGGAGGGCCTCCTGGATTGATTGGAATATCGCCACGCAATAGTGTGACTCTCATAGACAATCATGATACAGGTTCCACACAAAAGTTGTGGCCATTTCCATCAGATAAAGTCATTCAGGGATATGCTTACATTCTTACTCATCCAGGGATCCCATCGATAGTAAGTCCTTTTTTTTTTATCTTAATTCGTCTTCTCACAAACTAAAGTGACATAGTCATAATATCAGGTTGCGATTACTCAAGTGAAGTTTTATCACTTGTGGTCCATTATTCTAATAATTTTTTGTACATCTCGCAACAGTTCTATGATCATTTCTTTGACTGGGGATTGAAAGAGGAAATCTCGAAACTCACTGCGATTAGGTCCAGGAATGGGATCAAGCCCGACAGTGTGGTACATATCCTAGCAGCTGATCCAGATCTCTATGTAGCTTCCATAGATGACAAAATCATAATGAAGATTGGTCCAAGATATGAGGTTGGGAACCTTGTACCTCCAACATTCAAAATTGCAACTTCTGGAAAGGACTATTGTGTTTGGGAGAAAACAGCATGAAGATCGGATCCTGTTTGTAAGCAATGAATTAACAAAGTAATGCAAAGGTAAAGCAAGCCTATAGCCTTATTGGAACCGTGGGATCCTGTTTGTAAGCAATGAATTAATAAAGTAATGCAAAGGTAAAGCAAGCCTATAGCCTTATTGGAACCGCGGGTTTCAGTTTAGAATGAATTTTAGTCTTTATCATAGCCACAGCTAGATTTTACAGTATATTACCGTGTTTCTTATATTAGCTTCAATCCGGGTTCATTAACTGAAGAATTTGAACAATTTGTAATACATCAGAAGATACAAACTCATGTGGGATGATCGTAAAGACCTGATTGGGAAAATTGGCTCTTCCTAATTGGCTTACCCTGATTATTACCTGGCCTACCAAGTTGACTACTAGTGTATCACAGGACAATCTCTTAAGAACTGCTTTAACTACTTACTTTCTTCAATTCAATTCTATTACTTCTTCTCCGAAGGGTCCCTCCACCACATGTTATCTGATGTTTCCACCATTAGAGATTGAACCAATATCCATTTTCTCTGAGCTATAATCTAGTTAGACTCCCTCTCTTTTTACCAAGACTAATGTTCTGCTTTGTGTGAAAAAGCAGAGCAAGAGTGATGAACGATGAGCACTTATGTTCCAGTTCCACTTTGAAATTTCTGTGGTTTTTCCGTGATGATCTGATTTCCTGTATCTTTGTGGCTTTATCAACTTTTTCCAAACTATAATTGACGTATGATCACCGGCCGCCTGGTTGAGATTTGAGACTTGAGACTCGCGTGGGTTCACATGTTTATGTAAAAGTCATCTCTGTGTTTAATTAAGTAAATAAATGGGCAGCTGATTAGTGTTGTAAATTATTATGGATATATCATGTAAATTATTGTATATTAGAAGATGCTTTCCTCTTTCCTAGTTTTAGGGGATCCATGTTTTAAGGAGGACTTTAAGGGTCCTTGTTTTATGGAGGATTTTAGGCTATATGTTCCTTGCCTTCCACTATATATGTAATCCATTTCTCATCCATGGATGATAGAGAAAAACAGAAAATACTACACTCCCTCTCTGCATTAAAACTCTCTCTCTCTCTCTCTCAAGTTCTTTGAAGCAAAACTCTCTCCATTTTCTGAAACATTTCCATTTTACAATACGTTATCAGCACGAATAGCTCTAGGATTCGGATTGCAGATTGACAAGAGAAGAGGTGAATAACTCTTGGGTTGCAGAGAAGAGGTAGTTCATCATTCAATCAACATCAGTCTACAAACTCTACAACCAAGTAGGTTTTTCCAAACAAAAACCAATTTCGCTGTTTCATTTTACCTTCTGATGTCTGTGTTCCAGTATTTATTTAAAATAGTAATTCAACTCCAAAATTCACCAAATTTTGTATGCTGGAGTCCTTATATGTTTAGTACATCTCTGTAAATTTTCATATTTTTCTGGGTAGTTTTGCTTAGTGTTTCAGTTCGTTTTTTGACTGTTGTTCAGTAGGAACTGCAGTCACAGTTTATGACTTTTGTTGAAGCATCTAGTTTAACTTAATCCTCTATGAGAGACACTTATTTCTCTTGCATTATAATTGGCATGATTGAAAAAAAAGGGAAAGAAAGAGGAAAATCAATAGCTTTTAATTTAGCTATCAATTCATGTATATTGTGACGAATATCTATATATACTTGTTTGGACTTTGTGATAATGATACATCTTTCCTTCATTATTTATTATGATAATGTTTTGTGGTGTTACCTGCTCATATTAAATTTAAATATTTTACCCGCTTAAATTCTTTGCATTAAGAATATATATGTGAGAAATGTTGGTACTTAATGAACCGGAAGTTCACACATAAACATTGAACCAAAAAATTCATACATAAATATTGAACCAGAAGTTCACATGTATCATAAAAGGAACTTGAAGTTTCCTTCACAAATTCACTATACATGTTTAATCCGATTTTTAGTATCATGTTATGGAACCTGAAGTTCTTATTGATTGCTTATGGAAGTTATTACTCATAGCACTAACTATTATCCTTTAAATCCTTGTAGAGAATGTCAAATCTCAACAAGCTTGACTTTGTCGCTTTGGAAGTTTCCGGAAGGAACTATCTCAAGTGGACCCAAGATGTCAAGCTTCATCTGACTGCAAATAAGATGAGATCAACGATTATTGCTGACAACATCACCCCTGAAGACATGAAGGCAAGGGCTATGATTTTCATCAGGAAACATATGGAAGAAGCACTCAAGGTGGAATATTTAGCTGAAGAGGACCCACGATCTCTTTGGGTCGCTCTAGAAGAGCGATTCAACCATCAAAGAGCCATCTACTTGCCGGAAGCAAGACACGATTGGCAGAACATACGCTTCCAGGATTTCAAGACTGTCAATGAGTATAACTCTGAAATCTGCCGGATTCGGTCACTCCTAAAATTCTGTGGAGAAGAGCTCACAGAAGCTGACCTACTGGAGAAAACTTTCTCCACCTTCCCTCCTTCCTGTATGGTCCTGCAGCAACAATACAGGGAAAGAAACTTTGCTAGATTCTCTGAATTAATCACCATCCTGTTGCTCGCTGAAAAGAACAACAACCTACTTTTGAGGAATGATCAAGCAAGGCCCACCGGTACTAGAGCAATTCCTTTGCCTGAAGCAAATATTATTGCCCATCACGAAAATAATCGTGGAAGGAGGAACCGGGGCCGTGGAAGGGGAAGAAGGTCTGAACGTCCAAGGCATGGACGAAGAAATGGACCCAGAAATGGCCCATATGACCGCGACCACCCAGGCAATGGCCCAAGGGGTCGAGGAGGACGTGGACAAGGCCCACGTGGTGGAAACCGAAATGCCCAAGTCCGACAGGCTCAAATTAGAGAGAACCCTGGTCCGGCCCGTCGCCCTCAAAATCAGCATAATCTATGTTATAGATGTGGAGGCACTGACCATTGGTCCCGCACCTGTCGTGCAACAGATGAAGAGATAGGAGAGTATCACGCCAGACGCGGAACTCAAGAGGCCAACCTTGTGGAAGAGTCAGTCCCTATGGATACCACCTTGGAGATTACTGATTTCCCTATGGATACCACCTTGGAGATTACTGATTTCCAAGCAGCTAATGGATACATCGAGGATTGAAAACTCGAGGACATGGACATAATAGGCACTTGTGCCATATCTATGTTATTGTTATGAATAATGCTTTCTATTTTTCAGTTTATCTTTGGTGATCTTTGGAATATTAGTTTTGCATAATTTTGTTATGTTTGGATGTTTAATTCAATAAAATTATTTATTTTCATACATGTGATCCATTGAATTAAATATATGAATAGGCATGTCTTGTGGAGAAATTTGTTGTCTGGCTGATAGTGCTACTACGCACACCATACTCCAAGATAGGAAGTTTTTTTTAAACTTATTGCCTACTCATACCTCTGTGACAACTATATCAGGACAATCCAACCTGATAGAGGGTCATGGCAAAGCCCAATTTATGTTGTCCAATGGTACTGAATTTACCATTAATGAGGCCCTATACTCTCCACGTTCCAGAAGAACGTTATTGAGTTTTAAGGATATTCGAGCCAATGGTTATCACGTTGAAACCACTGAGGAAAAAGGAGTGGAATATCTTTGCATAACCTCCAATTTGTATGGCCGGAAGCGGACATTGGAGAAGCTAAAATGCCTCTCGAGTGGTCTCTACATGGCTACCATTAGATCGATTGAGGCGAATCACATAACCAGCCAGAAGCTGACCAATTCGAGCAACTACTTGCTTTGGCATGACCGTTTGGGACACCCAGGTCAAAGTATGATGCGCCGTATCCTAAATTCATCCCACGGGCATCCCCTTACCAATAAGGATCTTGTGTACAGTAACACATTATGCCAAGCTTGCTCATTGGGAAAATTAAATATAAGACCATCATATGCAAAGACTGAAAAAGACTCCAACCTTTTTCTACAACGGATACAAGGGGATATATGTGGACCTATCCAACCACCATGCGGACCATTTAAATATTTCATGGTTTTGGTTGATGCATCGACAAGGTGGTCACATGTTACACTATTGTCCACAAGAAATGCTGCTTTTGCTAAACTCCTTGCCCAGATCATTAAATTAAGGGCTCACCACCCGGATTATCCAATCAAGTCCATAAGACTTGATAATGCCGGAGAGTTTATATCAAAATCTTTTGATGATTATTGCATGTCCCTCGGGATTAATGTTGAGCATCCAGTTCCCTATGTTCACACCCAGAATGGTCTCGCAGAAGCGTTCATTAAAAGATTACAAATGATCGCACGGACCTTGGTAATGCGCACCAAGCTTCCAGTATCTGCGTGGGGCTATGCAATTTTGCATGCAGCCATGTTGGTCCGACTAAGGCCCATTGCCACCCAACCTTATTCCGCGTTACAGTTGGTGACTGGGTACGAACCTGATGTTTCGCACTTACGTGTATTTGGGTGTGTAGTTTTTGTGCCAATTGCGCCGCCACAACGTATAAAAATGGGTCCTCAACGAAGGATGGGCATATATGTCGGTTATGAATCCCCATCCATTATACGCTTTTTAGAGCCCTTGACAGGCGATCTCTTTACCGCTAGATTCGCGGATTGTCACTTTGATGAGACAGTCTTCCCGCCGTTAGGGGGAGATAAGAACGTTACCGTTCCTGATGAACGACGTGAATTGACGTGGAATGTCCCCACTATGTCTCATCTTGATCCCCGAACCGCACAATGCGATAATGAAGTGCGAAGAATTCTAGATCTACAGAGTGTAGCCCAAAATATGCCAGACGCTTTCTCTGATCTAGCTAAAGTGACGAGATCACATATACCTGCTGCAAATGTGCCTGCAAGAATAGATGTCCCTGTAGGACGCGTTGTCCCGGATGGACGAGGTACGACCATGGCGGCTAACCAGTCACATGTCCCTGCCCAGAAGCGAGGTAGACCACTAGGTTCGAAGGATTCCTATCCCCGGAAGAGGGTAAAACCAGCACAAACGAATCCACTAGACATCGCGATCTCAACTGATCCATCTCACGAGATAATTCCAGATTATGGGTCCGTCCTAGAAGAGACAACGTTGGGGGACGCTCCAACGTTTGAACCCACTCTCGAGAATAGAGAAATCTCGATAAATTATGCATGCTTAAGTGAGATTTGGAATCGAAATGAGATTATCATCGATGATATATTTGTATTCGCAGTAGCTACTGAAATTATAACTAGCGATGATGTCGAACCTCGCTCTGTTGATGAATGTCAACGTAGAGACGACTGGCCAAAATGGAAAGAAGCAATCCAGGTCGAAATAGATTCCTTGACAAAGAGAAAAGTGTTCGGACCTATCGTTCCCACACCTCACCATGTTAAACCTGTAGGATTTAAATGGGTATTTGTAAGGAAGCGTAATGAGGAAAACGAGATTGTAAGATACAAGGCTCGTCTAGTGGCGCAAGGATTCTCTCAACGCCCTGGGATTGATTACGATGAGACATATTCTCCTGTAATGGATGTTATAACGTTCCGCTACCTCATCAGTTTGGCAATTTCCGAAAAACTGAATATGCAGCTAATGGATGTGGTCACAGCTTATCTCGATGGGGATCTTGATACAGAGATATACATGAAAGTTCCTGAAGGACTTAAGATACCCGATACAAATAGTTCTAGACCACGGAACACCCTTTCCATTCGTTTGAGGCGTTCACTTTATGGATTGAAACAATCTGGACGGATGTGGTACAACCGTCTAAGTGAATATTTGATTGGGATGGGATATGTAAACAATGAACTATGCCCATGCGTGTTTATTAAGAAAACAAGTTCTGGATTTGTAATTGTGGCAGTTTATGTCGATGACATGAATCTGATTGGTACTCCTGAAGAGATCAAAGAAACCGCCAAGCACCTGAAGTCTGAATTCGAAATGAAAGATCTTGGGAGAACGAATTACTGCCTCGGCCTGGAGCTTGAGCACCGTGCTGATGGGATTCTGCTTCATCAATCAAACTACATCCAGAAGATGTTAAGACGCTTTAATGAGGATAAAGCGAAACCTTCAAGCACACCCATGGTCATCCGAAGTCTAGATCCTAAGAAAGATCCGTTTCGTCCCGCAGATAATAACGAAGAGATATTGGCACCAGAAGTCCCATATCTAAGTGCAATAGGCGCATTATTGTACTTGACTCAATGCACTAGACCAGACATTTCATTTTCTGTGAACTTGTTA
Organism: Rosa rugosa; assembly: GCF_958449725.1. Taxonomy (NCBI): domain Eukaryota; kingdom Viridiplantae; phylum Streptophyta; class Magnoliopsida; order Rosales; family Rosaceae; genus Rosa; species Rosa rugosa. The sequence goes on from NC_084822.1 coordinate 10,367,459, forward strand.
GCTAGATATAGCTCTGCACCAACACGCCGCCACTCGAATGGTATAAAAGATATTTTTCGTTATCTTAGAGGTACGATTGATATGGGCTTATTTTATCCCTATGCATCAAGAAATGGATCAAACCCCCTTGATCCTCAGAATGATGCTCGCCTTGTTGGATATGCTGATGCAGGCTATCTATCAGACCCACACAAGGCACGTTCCCAAACTGGTTATGTCTTTACCATTAGGAATACGGCAATTTCTTGGAGGTCTACAAAACAGACCCTTGTTGCTACCTCTTCGAATCATGCTGAGATTCTAGCTCTTCACGAAGCAGTACGTGAATGTATATGGTTGAGAGCCATCACAAAGCATGTTCAAAGCACATGTGGACTGCATTCCACCACTGATGAACCAACCACTATCCATGAGGATAATGCTGCTTGCATCGAGCAAATGAAGACAGGTTTCATCAAAGGAGACAACACAAAACATATTGCACCAAAGTTTTTCTCCAATCAGCAACAACAGGAGCATCAGAAGATTGAGGTCAAGCAGATTCGATCTGAAGACAATCGTGCAGACCTCTTCACTAAGTCACTACCAAAATCTACATTCCAGAAGCATGTACAAGGTATTGGTCTACGTAAATTATCTGAATTACCTAACATGTAATTTTCAGGAGGAGTTGAATCAGGGGGAGTATCCAGAAGCATACCCACTTGACCATCGTGTACTCTTTTGTCCTTCGTCCAGGGTTATTTTGTCCCACTGGGTTTTATTACCTGGCAAGGTTTTAACGCGGCACATTTTTAGTATGGTCGCTCCATCCTGAAGATGTTTTTGATTCAACATATATGCATTTGCTCATCTTTTCCCTTCGACCACGGGTTTTTCCCACTGGGTTTACCGGGCAAGGTTTTGGTGTAGCAACTCTAAATGCATCCCTCTCGTAGACATGCTACTTACTTCTGATGCTGATAAGAAGACTCCACTTATCTCCGAAGCTGTGATATTACTACTTCACACTCATGCGCGTTGTGCTCTTTTTCTCCTTCGACCAAGGTTGTTTTTTCCCACAGGGTTTTTATTACTTGGCAAGGTTTTTGACGAGACAACTTAAAAGCGCACAGCCTAGGCAACACTATTGACATGAAATATCCAAGGGGGAGTGTTGTAAATTATTATGGATATATCATGTAAATTATTGTATATTAGAAGATGCTTTCCTCTTTCCTAGTTTTAGGGGATCCATGTTTTAAGGAGGACTTTAAGGGTCCTTGTTTTATGGAGGATTTTAGGCTATATGTTCCTTGCCTTCCACTATATATGTAATCCATTTCTCATCCATGGATGATAGAGAAAAACAGAAAATACTACACTCCCTCTCTGCATTAAAACTCTCTCTCTCTCTCTCTCTCAAGTTCTTTGAAGCAAAACTCTCTCCATTTTCTGAAACATTTCCATTTTACAACAATTAGGACTTGTTGTATATGATGGCTGGAAATTGTACAATGGAAACCATTTTGGTTTTGCCGTCAATGAACAAATTATCCCCCATCCACCAAGCAACTGAAACAAGTTGTATGCCTGTGGCCTGTGTTTGAACAATCTTAATGGAGTCCTTCAATTGTGTGGTTTTTGATTAATAAAACGGGAACGTATGGATGCAGTTGGGGTCCTTTTACTGGTTTCATAACTTCATAGACTGCAGTCTAACGATTGATTATATAAAATTAGAATCATCGACTGATCGAATACTACCATTAACATATGAATTCACCTGCATGCATTCGTTATTAACAACCACCTCCTAGTCCTCATCATCGATCTGGATGAAGCAACGGCAACACCACCTGATGTGGTTTTGGGTCACTTTGTTGTGAAACTCATGTTAAAATCCGTCAAATGATATTCGGCTTCTTGTTATATAAACGATTGCAATGCAAGAGTTCTGTTTCTTGGACAATTGTTGCTAACATTTTGAAACCCTATCTATCCCTAACCAACAGTATAAAGCATTTACCATATGCAAGCATAAGAATAAATAACAGAAATTAAAGTAAAGAACACAGGAAAATGTTTACGCAGTAAAACCCTCAAAAGTGAGGTAAACAACTGCGGGCCTCGGGCCAAGTGCTTAAGCACACACTATAAAATAGTAAACAAAATACAAGGTACACTTACAACCTCTCGGATAACTCTGGACTCGGTTATCTCTAGCTAAACTCTTTTAGCCAGTTGAACTACCTCTCAGTAATTTGTCTACAGCTTCTAAATGTGCTCCACTTGTCTTGAAAACATCGGTCTTGAAAACTCAAACATAGTTGATGTTCTCAACTGAACTCATCGGTGTTTAATACAAGAGAATATCAAGAATGAAATATGCTCATGACTAACTTAATCTCTTGAACTTTGAACTCAGACACACACCCTCAAAAACCACAGAACTCCTATATATATAGGAGGAACAATAACCAAGTTTCTTCAGCTTGGTTGGAGTAAGACCACGAGGTCCAGATGCACTTGCTCCCTACTTCTATCTTTGACAGCAAGGTCTTCATGATTGCACTGAGTGGATATTAAGATTAACAACAAGGCTAGATCGAAACCTTTTCTTTAACAGCAAGATTTCCATGATAGAAAGATGGAGAACCTAGCTGCCATGTCCTTCCCTTTTCATTTACGACAGCAAGGTCTCCATGATTGAATTAAGTGGGCAGCAAGGAAAAGATATGGTTGCTTTCACCTTTCTTCTTCACTCGGATCCATCTCAAGGGGATATTAATTACCTCTCCAAGATTTTCTTCCTCACCCGGATCCATCTCAAAGAGATATTAATTACCTCTCCAAGATTTTCTTCCTCACCCGGATCCATCTCAATGGGATATTGCCTCTCCTTGCCAATATGTTAATACTAACAAATCACCAGAAGATCACAGCGCACAACCCAAATTTCGTATGAGTCAGTGGGTCCTTGTCATGTGTTACTGATCCAAATGCTTAGATCAAATCACTCACACACTTTTAGCTAGAACACTCTTAGGCATGGGGCCGAAAGCAAAAAGTGAGGCAGTCATGCAATGATGCAGCCGAAAGCAAGCAAGGGGCAGCAAGAGGGTGACAGCAAAGCTGAAGGCATGTTGAGTCGCAGCACATCTCCGACAGGTGGATAAGTTTTGTATAAGGGGAATGCCAACATACAATTCTTATACTAACAATCTCCCCCTTTGGCATTCCTATACAAAACTACGCTCTGCTAATCCTAGACTCTCAGAATCTATCTTCCATCATATCCAACACTTCCATTGCTCCTGAAACAAACAAACAACATACCAAGTAAAAAGCAACTGAAATTGAATTAACCAAAGTTCAAAAACGTCAACAGTTAACATCCAACAAAAGTCACAAAAACATCAGAAACTATCCAGAAATAGCAGTCAACATCTTCTCCCCCTTTTTGTCTAGGAATGGCAAGGGGGTCCTACTCAATATACTCAATACGGACACCAGCTGGGAGAGAAAAGTGATAGCTTCCCATGTCAACAGAGAATGGAACACACAGATTAGCAGTATCTTCTACAACATTTTCAACAGGCTCAGTATCCTCCACACGAACATTCTCATCAGGAATAGCAGAAGTAGAACAAGGTAAACAAAAACAAAAAGAATAACAACAACTTCCCCTCAAACTACTATATTCTGAGACAACTCCCCCTCAAACTGAGCTAGTAAAAAAAATGAACTTGAATGTGAGGTAGGCAATGAGACATGACCAGATCCCTTATGAAAATCAGTGATTAACAATGAAACGAGCAGAAGCGAAGATTTTAACAATTTACTCACTTACAGCGTTAGATACAAGAAAAATGAGTACCATGAGTAGCCAGCCAACTTAGGGAATGTAGACATGAACAAAATTGGTGCTCACTTATCTTGAATGAATAGTGAACAAGAATCAATGTGGGGTTGTAATCCAATCGAAGTAGCCGAACTGAGGTCATAAATGAGAACAAGTTCATGTGCAAGGAATCAACTATAACATTTTTTTTTTTTTTTCAACCTTATAACACCCTTTTTTTTTTTTTTTTTTTTTTAAATATAAGCACAAACTTAATGACCCATGTAGCGAGTTTTACGCCAGTGACTCTCAGACCAGGTGGTCTTAAGGCACTAAGTATAACAAGGATACTCCAAGGACTTATCAACTCGAGTCACAAGTTATAATATCAACAACCACCGGGGGACCAAACCATTCCTGTTTCTATCCCAAAATCTCATATCGTTCGTCACGACCGAGACCTGTTTACTTTGGGAATAACCTGGCCAAACTCCTTCAAGAGAATATGTCTTTCATTTTAATATGGAAGGACCAAGAAAATGCACACTAAGATAATGAACTTAGAAATTTTAAACCTCAAGTCCAGACAAACTTTTGACAAGATGTAATCCCCACAAGAGATTCAAGTGTGCATGTGAGTAGATCAAGGAATAAGAGTGAAACACAGACCTTGGATCATACTAGACTCCCAGGTTGGCTAGGTAACAAGGTCGCACCACTTAACATTGTTTTACCAGTAAGCATGAAATCAAGAATCATATGCTTTAGCTAGATTTCAAATTCCTCACGACCATCACAGGGATTGCAGACAGGCATGCAATCCTTTCACTAGAATTAAGAACTAAAAAACTCCTGGACAAACCATGCATCTATAGAAACTAAGTGAAACACACAGAGCATGATGCATATGTAATCAAGGTTTAGCACAGACCCCAATAGCTTTACGAAGTGATTCGAAACGAGTGTGATCAAGGGGTTTAGTAAGCAAATCAGCTAATTGATGTTCAGTGGGCACAAAATCAAGTCCAAGTATGTCTTTTTCAACTAAATCACGAATGAAGTGATATCTAATATCAATGTGTTTAGTACGAGAATGTTGGACAGGATTCTTTGATATGTTAATAGCACTTGAATTGTCACAAAAAATGGCAAGCTTACCTTGATTGAAACCGTAATCCCGGAGCATCTGTTTCATCCATAACATCTGTGTACAGCAACTTCCAGCTGCAACATATTCTGCTTCAGCAGTGGACAGAGAAATGCAGTTCTGCTTCTTGCTATGCCATGATACCAGATTGTTTCCAACAAAGAAACACCCACCCGAGGTGCTGCGTCGATCATTCAAGTTTCCTGCCCAATCTGAGTCCGAGTAACCTGCAACTTCCACGTTAGTCTCAAAAGTATAGAAAATACCAAACTCGGACGTACCTGAGACATATCTGATGATGCGCTTAACTGCCTCAAGATGAGATACCTTGGGATTTGCTTGATGTCGTGCGCACACACCAACACTGAACGAAATGTCTGGTCTACTTGCAGTAAGATATAGTAGACTCCCTATCATGCTTCTGTACAGTGTTTGATCAACACTTTTTCCAGCAAGATCCTCACTGATTTTTGTGCTGGTGCTCATGGGTGTGGGGATTGCAGATGCTGTTTCCATCCCAAACTTTTTCACCAAGTTTTTTGCATACTTGGATTGTGACAGAAACATACCTTCTTGAAATTGTTTAACTTGCAAACCCAGAAAATAATTCAATTCACCACACATGCTCATTTCAAACTCACTTTCCATCGCAGTTGTGAACACTTTCACAAGAGATTCAGAGGTAGACCCAAATATGATGTCATCTACATATACTTGGGCTATCATTATGTGCTTGTGAATTCTCTTAACAAAGAGAGTTTTATCCACTGCCCCACGCTCATATCCTTTGCTTAGTAAATGAGCAGACAGACGCTCATACCAAGCCCTAGGGGTTTGTTTCAATCCATACAAAGCTTTCTTTAGTTTGTAAACATGATCAGGATTGTGAGGATCTGTGAATCCCTGTGGCTGTTCTACATAAACATGTTCATGCAGAACACCATTTAAAAAAGCACTCTTAACATCCATTTGATAGACTTTAAACCTAAGGTGACAAGCAACAGTAAGCAAAAGTCGAATTGATTCTAGTCTTGCAACCGGGGCAAAAGTTTCATCAAAATCAAGACCTTCTACTTGAGCATATCCTTGAGCTACAAGTCTAGCTTTATTTCTAGTGACAAACCCTTTCTCATCAGTCTTATTTTTAAAAATCCATTTAGTTCCAATAACATTGCAATTTTTAGGTCTAGGAACAAGAAACCACACATCATTCCTGCTGAATTGATTAAGTTCATCATGCATTGCATTAATCCAATCATTATCACACAGGGCTTCTTTAACATTTTTGGGCTCAATTAATGAAATAAAACCAATATGAGAGATTTCATTGATCCTATCAACATTATTTTCCACGAAACAGATTAAGGCAGATTCACATACCTTATTTGTCACTTGACTCCTGGTTTTTAAGCCATCATTCAGACCACCTATGATATCTGAAATAGAATGGTCTTTTTGAACTTGCTTATGTCCTTGTCTATGCACTGAAGGAACACCAAATAATTCCTCATTTAATTTATTTGTCTCTTGGTCACTTTCACTCCCAGGTTGTCCTTGATTTTTGCTAAGAGAAGAGTAATCATCATCTGCAAAGAAAGGTACAGAGTGAGCAATAGAGTCATCAATAGTTACATTGATCGTTTCAAGAACAGATTTTGTTCTTCTGTTGTACACTCTAAAAGCTCGACTATTTGATGAATACCCAAGAAAAATTCCATTATCACTACGAGCATCAAACTTTGCAAGATATTCTCTATCACGAAAAATGAAACAAGGACTACCAAAAGTTTTCAGATGACTTACATTGGGTTTCTTACCTTTCCACAGTTCATAAGGAGTTTTATCAGTACCTGAGCGAAGAAAAACACGGTTTGTGGTGTAACAAGCTGTGTTGACAGCTTCTGCCCAGAACATGTGAGCAATTCCAGAACCACACAGCAATACTCTTGCCATTTCAATCAAAACCCTGTTCTTCCTTTCAACAATACCATTTTGTTGTGGTGTGATAGGTGCAGAATATTCATGCATAATTCCATGTTCATCACAAAAGTTATCAAAAGAAGAATTTTGAAATTCAGTTCCATGATCTGTTCTAATCCTAACAATGCTAGTATTTGAAGAGCTTTTCTCATTTAAAATCCTTTTGCATAGCCCTTTAAAACTAGTGAAAGCATCAGATTTTTCTCTCAAAAAGTTTACCCATGTGAATCGGGTAAAATCATCAACAAGGACAAGTATATACTTCTTACCTCCTATACTTTCTGTCTGAATAGGTCCGACTAAGTCCATGTGCATTAGATCCAAAGGTTGGGAGGTTGTGATTTCATTTATTACACGGTGTGAACTCCTTATTTGTTTACCAAGCTTGCAACCTTCACAGACAATATCTGTTTGTCCACTTAATTTTGGTAAGCCACGTACACCTTCCTTGCTGGACAACTTCACAAGATCTTGAAAGTTGATGTGCCCCAACCGTCGGTGCCAAAGTTCCAAAATATCATTTGTGGTTTTGATCTTCATGCACACCTGAGACATGTTAGTTTCATTTGCATGTATGCAGAAACAATTATCTTTGGACCGCTTTCCTCCCATGATACTTTTGCCAACATTATCAAGTACAACACAGTTATCTTTGTTGAAATAAACACCTTCATAATCATCACACATTTGACTCACACTGATCAGATTTGAATGCAACCCTTCCACATATAAAACATTCTGTAAGTTGGGAATACCTGGTGTGCAAACACTCCCTTTACCGATTACCTTTGCTTTCCTTCCATCTCCAAAAGTAACAGATCCACATGTGAACTCATCTGAGAAAGAAGTGAACCAGCTTTTGTCACCTGTCATATGTCTAGAACAACCACTATCAATGTACCAAGTATCAGCCCTTCTTGCTGCTAAAACAGTTAAGGCAACAAGACACGTTGCTTCAATAAAATCTGAATCCTTTTGATGCAAACAAGTATTATCAAACACAGATAAATCAGAGGAAGGAATATTTACAGAAGCAACATGACAAGAGTGTGAACCTTTTTCTACCCAGACTTGTTTTGATTTTGGAGTTGAAGACTTTGGGATTGAAACCAGCTTTGTAATCCTGTTAACTTCTTTCAAATGTTCTTTCAATTTGTCATGCAAGGACATGTTTTGAACTGACCTTTTAGACACACTGGATACTTGAAAGTGTTTCTTGAGACGATTACACCTGGGTCTAATGTGACCAAGTATACCACAGTAGTGACATACGGGAACAAACCTTTTAAAAGGAGGAGGAAATTCATTCTTAGGAGTCATTTTTTCTTTCACAAACCTGATAGGTTTTGAGTCCTTGAAAGAAGTGCTGTCAGAGAATCCTATTCCCTTCTTGTCCCCTCCAACTTTTCCAATGCCTATCATTTTTGAAACTTTGTCAGAACTTATTGAAAACTTTAAAAAAATTTCTTGAGATTCTTTCAAAGAAAGTTCTAGGCTCAGTTTTTCAGAAGACAAGGAGTTAACAAAACTAATTTGAGTATCCAAATTATCTTGTAAGCTCTTTATACGCCCAACATACACTGACTTCTCGATCTCCCAGTTTTTTGTGCAAGATTGCATGTGCTTAGCAATCCCCTCCTTTTCTTGTTCTACCAGACAAAGTTTTTCACTCAAGGATTGATTTAGCTTCAACATTTTGGTCGAGGCTCTACACATTTCTTGGTACTTGTCAGCCATGGCTTGATCATTTGTTTCTTCATCATCAAGATCCTTTTCTTCATACTCACATGAGGATGAAGGATGAAGAGCAGCAGTTAAGGCAACGTTGTCTTCACCACACTCAGATTGAGTGTCAGACTCAGAGTCACTCCAGGTTGTGTTCATAGCCTTATTTGAACGAGCCTTGAATCTCTTATTTTCACAATCTGCCGCAAGATGTCCGAAACCCTGACACTCAAAACACTTAGGTTTATCAACAGAAGGTTTCTTATAGGTAAACCTAGCTTTAGTGTCTTTTTCAGAAGAATAGTCACCGCTCATATTTCTCCTAGAACTAGACCCAGAGAAGTTCTTGGAATTTTGAAACGAATTACCAGATCTTAAAAACTTTTTGTAATGTTTGGTTAAGAGAGCAAAGTCTTCAGCAGTAAAATCGGAGTCACTATCCTTTTCCTTTACTAACTCTTTTGGCTTTTCATCCACTTTCCTAACAGCATTCAAGGCAATGGTTTTTACTTTCTTATCTGGCCTGATTTTCATTTCAAAAGTTTGAAGATTCCCAAGAAGTTCATCTAAGGTATAGGTATCTAAATCCTGAACTTCTTCAATGGCAGTTTGTTTATTTTGAAAACTCAAAGGTAAGGACCTAAGGAATTTCTTTACAATCCTATTCTCAGCAATAGGATCACCAAGACTATCACACTCATTCGTCACATTTATAAGCCTAGAATGAAAATCATCAATGGACTCATCATCTCCCATAGTCATTGTCTCAAACTCAGAAATTAATTTCTGAAGTTTCTGAGTCCTAACTTTCTTGTTTCCTTCATAAGTCATTTGAAGAAGATCCCATGCCTTCTTCGCAGTCTTACAAGTTCCAATACGCTTCTTTTCTTTCATAGAAAGAGCAGTATACAAGCTGTGCCGTGCTTTAACATCATTGTTAAAGTCACGCACTTCAGCTATAGACCAATCTTGCCTAGACTTAGGTTCTTTTACGGAAGCAGAACTCTCACTCTCTTTAGACTTAGTTTCCTTTGTGGGAACCTCCCACCCAAGTTCAACAATATTCCAGATATGTTCATCCTGTGAATGTAAGAAGGCTTGCATCATAATTTTCCACTGAGAATAATCATTCCCATCAAAAAAAGGTGGACAGTTTATAGAACCAGAACGTTCTCTATCTCTATCCATTCTAGACACCCTACGGATCTCACTAGGAGAACTAGTGACCTGCTCTGATGCCAAATGAAAGTACTAGAATGGCCTAGAGGGGGGGTGAATAGGCAATTAACAATTATTTGCAATCAATTTTCCTGGACGTTGTTGAGGGATTGGAAAAACCTATCTATCCCTAACCAACAGTATAAAGCATTTACCATATGCAAGCATAAGAATAAATAACAGAAATTAAAGTAAAGAACACAGGAAAATGTTTACGCAGTAAAACCCTCAAAAGTGAGGTAAACAACTGCGGGCCTCGGGCCAAGTGCTTAAGCACACACTATAAAATAGTAAACAAAATACAAGGTACACTTACAACCTCTCGGATAACTCTGGACTCGGTTATCTCTAGCTAAACTCTTTTAGCCAGTTGAACTACCTCTCAGTAATTTGTCTACAGCTTCTAAATGTGCTCCACTTGTCTTGAAAACATCGGTCTTGAAAACTCAAACATAGTTGATTTTCTCAACTGAACTCATCGGTGTTTAATACAAGAGAATATCAAGAATGAAATATGCTCATGACTAACTTAATCTCTTGAACTTTGAACTCAGACACACACCCTCAAAAACCACAGAACTCTTATATATATAGGAGGAACAATAACCAAGTTTCTTCAGCTTGGTTGGAGTAAGACCACGAGGTCCAGATGCACTTGCTCCCTACTTCTATCTTTGACAGCAAGGTCTTCATGATTGCACTGAGTGGATATTAAGATTAACAACAAGGCTAGATCGAAACCTTTTCTTTAACAGCAAGATTTCCATGATAGAAAGATGGAGAACCTAGCTGCCATGTCCTTCCCTTTTCATTTACGACAGCAAGGTCTCCATGATTGAATTAAGTGGGCAGCAAGGAAAAGATATGGTTGCTTTCACCTTTCTTCTTCACTCGGATCCATCTCAAGGGGATATTAATTACCTCTCCAAGATTTTCTTCCTCACCCGGATCCATCTCAAAGAGATATTAATTACCTCTCCAAGATTTTCTTCCTCACCCGGATCCATCTCAATGGGATATTGCCTCTCCTTGCCAATATGTTAATACTAACAAATCACCAGAAGATCACAGCGCAACCCAAATTTCGTATGAGTCAGTGGGTCCTTGTCATGTGTTACTGATCCAAATGCTTAGATCAAATCACTCACACACTTTTAGCTAGAACACTCTTAGGCATGGGGCCGAAAGCAAAAAGTGAGGCAGTCATGCAATGATGCAGCCGAAAGCAAGCAAGGGGCAGCAAGAGGGTGACAGCAAAGCTGAAGGCATGTTGAGTCGCAGCACATCTCCGACAGGTGGATAAGTTTTGTATAAGGGGAACGCCAACATACAATTCTTATACTAACACATTTTGTAAGTTGAATTCTAAAACTGTAAAACAGTGGACCGTGGATCAATTAATGGGAAAGGCGTCTACAGGTCTTGACATGGTATTGAATCGAAAGAACTTCCCCTTTCTTCTCAGACATGCAAGATATATAAAAAAAACAGAGCAACATAAAGAATACAAGAAATCACATTACTAAACAGAGCAAAACTTCCAAAGCCAAAACCAGCAAGTACAGCTCTGGAAAGCAAGTAATAAAGCTTTCCAGGTAATTTTGGGTCTTATCCAACTTGTTAAAATTCATTAAATGTTATTCGCGTCTTCTTGAAGCATATATCAGAAGGGTTGCAAACTTGCAATGACGCAGGTAATCTGGATAATAGTGAAGTTGATACTAAAACAATTAAAAAGATGCTAATGTTAATATTGAACTTAAAAGTGATAATATCAACTAATGATAGATCTATGAAGAAGTGCAGATCGAATGCAACAATAATTAAAACTACATCATCGTGAATTCATAACTGCCTCAGTCAAATCAATCTTTAATTTAAAGCTCATCAGGCAATTATCTAACTCCTCCCCTAATGGGTCTTATGTTATGCCTGCAAGAAAATATGGGCAACATAATTAGTCCTAAAATGGTCCTATGTTATCTCCAATCTGAAATGCAGTAGGCCAGTAGCCAAGTGATATCCATATCGCTATCGCCACACAATTGACAATTAATACCACCTTAACCCCCAACACAACTTGTTAACTGAATTTTCCTCATGCTCCTATGGTATCTTTAAAACAGAATACTTATGCAAAGTTTGGAGTTTGGTATAACTCGGTACAACCACAAAAATACATAACAAAATGAGTTGCATCACAATACTTGACAGTATTACTGAAATGTTGCCATGTCAGATGCCACATTGACGACAACAAACGTGACAGCTAGAGCATATTTCTTTCAATCATATTCAGATGCACATACAGAGAAGTTTGCCAGTTGCACCATATATATTACAAGTTGAACAAGTCAGGGTCTTCCCCAAACAACAGAAAATTATGTCGACCGAGGACTAAGCGCGCAAGCCCAACGTACATGAAAGGTACACAAGTTGTCATCAGATGCCACATTGACGACAACAAACGTGACAGCTAGAGCATATTTCTTTCACATATCATATTCAGATGCACATACAGAGAAGTTTGCCAGTTGCAACAGATATATTACAAGTTGAAGTTGAAGTTGAAGTTGAAGTTCAAAAGGTTAAGGTAAAAGAAGAGTTATATGTACTTGTCTCTTTTGGTAGATGAAAACAGTGTCAAGTTTTTCGTAGCGTTTACTGTAACATGTTCCATTTTTTTCCAGTTAACCAAAAGACGAAGACTCTCACCAAACACGAAGACTTGCACCAAAACTTGACTTGGAAAAATGAGCGTAATGGTTAGGATGAAAAACTTATCCTAGGAAATTAGAGGCATGCCTGCATGATTGACGTAATTGGAAGCTGATTTTCCATTACTCCTCGAATCTCTGATGTTGATTAGTTGCCAGACAGTGACAAAAACGGAATCCTATATGGAATAAGCTCAACACGAGAGGTTTGCTTCATACCAAAGCAGGAGAGACATGAATTCACTAGAAGTTTCCCTCCTCTGTTTCCTACTCTCTATTATTTTCATACCCAACTTCACTGCTTCCCAAATCCTATTTCAGGTACTGATCAAAGAAGCACATCTCTCTCTCTCTCTGTTAACCTTTTTATTTTATTTTTTGGTTGGTGATCTCAGGGGTTCAATTGGGAATCAGCAAAGAAGGGAGGATGGTACAACATCTTGAAGCAGTCTGCAGCTGAACTAGCTTCTTCAGGAATTACACATGTTTGGCTTCCACCACCTTCACATGCTACTTCAGATGAAGGTATGTATATTTTGTTACTTTCCCAAAACTCTTTTGTACTTGATTTGTTACCTTTCTGTGAACCACCGCGTTCAAGATGTTGTAACATCCTCCCTTCTCAATTGCTGATTTTATGATGATGTCACTTTAATTTGTGAGAAGATGAAAAAGACTTACTATTGATGGAATCCCTGGATGAGCAGCCACATTAGGTGAGATGCAGGTGATATACCAAAAATGTGGTTCACCTAGCATTATTCCACCATATATAGTTTATATGATGTTTCTTTAAAATTGGTAATTAGTATATACATCAATCAGTAGGGACAATTGCATATTTGAAACCTGTATTTTGAATTCACCATTTTAATTTAGTCCATGCATGTGTCTTAACACCCTATTTCATTTAGCAGTTGTTAGAATCTTTGTGTCAAAGTAACAAAAAAGTTTAACTTATGAAATTCATAGCAGTGAGTCAGTGACTAACATTGCAATCGGAAAACAGTTTTTTCAGGTTTTGCATTCGAATCGTTAACCAAACCGGTTTGGTATTTTTCCTTTAAGTGGACTTGTAAATATCTCCTTAGTGTTTTTGGTATATATTGATACAATTAGCTGAACTCAACTGTTTTTGAAGGATACCTGCCTGGTAGGCTCTATGATCTCACATCAAAATATGGAAGCCAAGATGAATTAAAGGCACTGGTAAAAACCTACCATGACAATGGGATACAGAGCATAGCAGATATTGTTATAAACCACAGAAGTGCAGAGAAGCAAGATGAGAGAGGAATATTGTGCATTTTTGAAGGTGGAACACCCGATGATCGCCTTGATTGGGGCCCGTCTCTTATTTGCAGCGACGACACAGAGTTTTCTGATGGCAAGGGGAACCCTGATACTGGAAATAGCTGGGGTGGTGTACCTGACATTGATCACAAAAACACAAGGGTCCAGAATGAGCTCTCGGATTGGATGAATTGGTTGAAGACCGAAATTGTTCAGCGGATGGCGATTTGATTTTGTTCTGGGATATGCTCCAGAGTTCACCAAGTTGTATGTGGCGAACACAAAGCCTAATTTCTCTGTAGGAGAGTTTTGGAAGCCCCTTGCTAAGGGAAGTGATGGGAAACCCGAGTACAACCAGGACAACCCTCGCAATGAGCTTGCTGGATGGATAAAGAATGCAGGAGGAGAGGTTACTGCATTTGATATTACAACTAAAGGGATACTTAACGCTGCTGTCCTAGGCGAACTGTGGGGAGGTTGAAGGACTCGAAGGGAGGGCCTCCTGGCTCCTGGATTGATTGGAATATCATATCGCCACGCAATAGTGTGACTTTCATAGACAATTTCATACGGGAAATAAAAATTAAAAATAAATAAAAAGGGGGCATACATTCTGCTGACGATTGGGAAAGTGTTACATTAATTTCTTTTATTATTTCTTGTTTTTTTTTTTTGACGAAAGGAGGTCAGCCCATTATATAGATTCAGCAAGCAGTACAAAAACGAAACACCCCTAAGGGGTCGACAGAAAGAATCGTTTCTCAGAGTACCCTGAGACTCCTATTCTAAAACAAGAACAGGAACCCACTATACCCCCAGTACACCCACCTTTTAGACAGTTCACGCACTTTAATTCCAAACAAAAATCAGTAATCTCCGAAGCAAGATAAAAAAACCCTAAGAGATTATGAAATTTGCGACCTAACAAAATGAAATAATAATTCGAGGTTGTCGTCCTGGATCCCAAATCTTTATAATAAATCCACCGGGATCCCAAATGCGAATCCAGAATAGAAGAAGCCCACATTCTGCAGCCTTAGACAACTCATTAGGGCCCAAGCCCAAGTCAGAAAAGTAGAGCCAAGCCCAATCCCAATTAGGGTTTGCCATTGTAGCCAACGCATTAGTGACTTTGGTCGTGCCGCCATCGCCGCACCCACCTGCCACCATGCCTCCGGTCAACCTGCCCCAAGGAACCAGACAACTCCCTACTCCAACGCCACCAGATGACAAGTGTGAACCAGTCGATCTAGCCAAACCAACGACCCTGACTTCCATAGTAATAGCCAACCCAGACAGAGAGATGTCGCCTGCATCAACAGCTTAGGGAGACACATAGCCCCCGGAAGAGTAAGCCGCTGGCTGCCCTTTATCTTCCCCACAACTCCGGTAGCCTTGCATCTTCTCCACATGTCGGACCAAGTGAACGTGCCTTCGTCGCCATCCCTGGAGAAAGGACTCCAACCAAACCCGATCCAAATCCGGCTCAATTGAAACCGTGAAAAGTCCTGGGTCCCAGATCCTCCAACCACCAGCAACCACCAGTTCAGTTGGCCGCCGAATGGAACTCAGCCTCAAGCCCTGTTGTGAAACAAATTGAGACGAAGGGAAAGCCCCCGATCTCACCTTCAAGGAGAAAAAAGAAAAAAGGGGAAGGACGGCCTGGACCGTACCCGAAAACTGCGACACCAAGGGATGGGCCAGAATTTTTCTCCATCGGAGATGGAGGCAGGTACAGAGACGCCTAGCCATGGCCGGCGCTCCCTCAAACCCTAGCAGAGAGTTTTTAATTTTTTATTATTTCTTGTTAATTTTATTAGATGAGCTCCATTTCCGAGTTTTAATTTAGAGTTTTTCTATTAATTGGAACCTCCAAATTTACTCACTTGACCTCTATGTTTTTTACACCTCTTATCAAATTTTCAAATACTAAATTTACTCACTAAACCTCACTAAACTTCCTCAAATAACCTCACTCATATAATTTGCAAACAAATTATTATCTTTAAAATTAAAAAATTTAGTCATTTCAATGATTTAATCACTCTATAAATCTTAACTAAATATACATTTCTTAATCAAACTTGAGTTTCAAAAATTAATGTCTAATCAATAAGAAAATGCCATGAACTATTATGTTTTTTTTTTTCTATTTTAGCTGTGCAAAAAAAAAAATCATTCGTTTTTTAATGTTTATTTTTTTCTGTATTTTTTGTACCACATGATAAATATAATGGATTGACTTAGATTTAGGTCATAAATCATAAGAGGATTTAATTTTTTTTCCCTCACCAATATGCGTTCAACATATATAATTATATATCATACGTTTTTAAGTCACATGATCTTAATTATATTTTTAATTCTTATTAAATATATATGAATGCTTTAATGAATATGTAGTGAAATTGGAAAATGAAAATAGATAAGGAAAATAATAAGGAATACAATCTAATATTATTGAATTGGAAAGTCTACATAAAATAAGTATAATATTTTTTTGGTATAATTATTGTCCTTTATAGTCATTTTATAGTAGGTTATATATGTCATTTAATAATTCATAATAGAGTGAGGTCAAGTAAGCGCAGATTTGGATGTCCCAATAGAAACTCTCTTTAATTTATCCTCTCGCACTCCTAAATTAGGTGTTGGTACTAAATTATACGGTGAAAATTGACAGAAATCCAATGACAAGTTCAGCCTTTTATAGTAAATATTTTCATCAAATTAAAGAGGGACCTAAAAACTTACAAGACTCTGAACTCTAAGCAAACATACTGCGTCAAGGTTTGTTTGATGTTGACCTTTCTCACACTCTTGAATAAGGTATTTAAATTAAATTTGATGTTGAAAACTGAGGAAAAGCCGGCTATAATATGGTTTTTATCCGACAACAAGCTCCGTCTATTAGGGAGCCATTCTAATGAGGACTACTACAATGATGACTAGTTTAGGATTTTTTTTTTAGACCCACTTTTCGATCACATTTTCGCAAATCAACCGTTAGATGTTTAGATATTTATTTGTAGATCAGTTATGTAATTTTTCAACCAAATTGAAAATCGTTAAGACATTCACAATCGTGATTTGTCATTTATGGACATGAACGGTTCATGTTTGACAAATTTGGTTCGTCTATTTATTTAATCTAGTTCGATACCTTAACAATTAGCAATTTGGAAGAAAATTTTCAGAAGTGATCTACTCATACATACATAAACATCTAATAGTTGATTGCAGTAATTTAATCGAAAAGTGGGTCTCCCAAACCGTTGATTATAAAGTCCTTAACTAGTCCTCATCTTACTGGTCCTCATTAGAAGGGCCCCATCTATTATAGCAAGCATAATTCATCAAAAAAAAAAAGGATCTCTAAATTTATTGAGATTCGGAACACTGAGAAACCACACAGTGCATGACAAAGGTTTTGATCATTTCAACAGTGGAAGTAGAAATTTAAAATAAATAAAAAATGGGCATTACCTACTACGACCAAAATGGGCTATCTCCAAATTAATGGAAATCAGACGTATTCCAGCATCATGATGAAAGGGAGGCTATTGTCATAACTACTACTTAGTTAAAGCCAAAACAAAACAAAACTACTCAAAGTTCAAACAACTATTAGGTGAACATAATCAGAGTATACTTGTAATCAGTGTTCACAAATTGTAATCACCCATTGTCCAAAA
Organism: Rosa rugosa; assembly: GCF_958449725.1. Taxonomy (NCBI): domain Eukaryota; kingdom Viridiplantae; phylum Streptophyta; class Magnoliopsida; order Rosales; family Rosaceae; genus Rosa; species Rosa rugosa. The sequence continues at coordinate 10,385,057 of NC_084822.1, forward strand.
ACCAAATGTAATCACCCATTAACCAAAGTAAACACTGAATGAGGCAACATGGATTGAGAAGAATCTCTTAGTCTTCGTTTTGGTACTGTATTGTTTCAATCAGTGGAGACCGTGCCATCCATTTCAATGCGTCCCTCAAGTCGGAATCTCTCGCATCTTTCGGAGATTCAATACGCACCTGGACATTAAGGAGACAAGGTACTGGTGGAGAAGAAGTGTTTCTGAAATTTTCTGGAAATATGAGAGCCTACACAGTGCACAAAAATTGAAAAAGAGAAGTGAAATGAGTACATGTATATGTAGATTTATTGTAGATTAATGAACTTGGTGTATATATAAAAAAGTATACAAAATGAAATGAAATGAAATCTATGTATATATATCAAGCATGCAATTGCATAGAGGTAGACCCACCCCAGCATCACCAACATGTAGGAATAATTTTTTGCAAGCTTTGAAATCCATTGTCTCCTTGAAGGCAGCTTCTTCGTCCAAAAGATGGATATCAGCCTGCTCTAGACATTGTGGAATATCTATTGTGGTCTCTTTTACAGAATTTCCACAACTCCACAATCGCAAACAACACAGGCGATGTGTGCGGATGTTGATATACTTCAAGTTTCTGCATTTGAATATATTAACATCATGGCAACTGCAATTAGTAATATACAAGGCTTTGAGACTCGAACTCGAAACTTCAAGTTGCAACATCTCTGAGCCATTGAAATTAGAACATGCAGATAGTGACAGATACTCAATGGAAGGGCATCTGGAAATGAAACGGGACAAAGTCTTGGAAGTCAGTTGCACACTCTCGAGGGACATAGTTTTCAAAGACGGAAAGATCTCAAGGTCATCACTAGTATTGCAATCCACCTTTACTTTCAAAAACTCCAAATTTAAGGTAGTTAAAGATTTTGCAACACTAGAAACTTCAAGTTGCAATATCATCGAGCCATGGAAACTAGAACGTACATGAGCATAGTGACAAATACTCAATCGAAGGGCAACCCGAAACTAAAAGCGACAAAGCCTCTGAAATCAGTTGTACACTCTTGAGTGACAAACTTTTCAAAGACGGAAGGGTTTCAAGGTAATAACTAGTATTGTCATCCACCTTTATTCTCACAAACTCCAAACTTAAGGTAGTTAAAGATTTTGCATCAAGAAGGGTCTGAAGTGATAAACAGCAAAGGAACGGCCTATGCTTAGGTCTTAGGCTGATGTCTAATTCTTTGAGGCTTCTCCCAACTGCAAAACTCAAACACTTATTTACCACAACAGAGTCTCTAACTATACTGAACGTAGTCATGCGAAGCCTGAACTTTTCTAAGAGCTTCTTGTTTTTTGCATTCCGGCAATACCTATCCAAGATGTTGATGAAGTTTGTATGTTGAAGTTTCTCAAGCTTATTGTCACTATCATGCGCCGGATCGCCTTCATCGAAATCTAATATAGAGAGGGAAAACCATACAGCTTGCCATTGCTTTGAAAGACAGCTCATTCGGACGGCAGATTTGGTGGGAAGGAGAGGGAGAATTTGATGGATAACATCGTCCACGGCCATGGGGTTCTGAACATGATGATCTTTCTTTCGTTGGCTTTGCTTTCTGATCTTTTTAGTTGAGTTAGGGTCCTTTGGCATGTTGCTGCGTCTTTTTTCTTTGGTAGCCATAATAGATCGAGGCAGCGGCCAAACGCCACAAAACACTAGTGGCTTACGAGATGTATATAATTGCAATTGGATTAGATCTCAATCACGAAACTACGAAGAAATCAATATGTACAAAAGAGAGAAACATTTTCAAGTGATAAGGAATTTGAATCGTGTGAGAACTGATAAAATAATTCCAGATAAGGATACACATGTTTCAGAGAGGAGGCCACGCGTGCTAGGGCTTTACCTGGCTGGGCCTTTTTGGGCTTGAACTTGGGTTGGGCTCAGTAAGACACAGAGCTTGTTTGGGTTTTGTTATATGTTTTCGTTTATTTATTTATTTATTTTTTACTAACAACTTTTATTTGATTTTTATTTTTTATTTTTCTATCATGAAAACCTTTTGAGAAGTTTTGTATACACACCTGACACCCCCCATTTCTTAATGCACACACCTATATTTTTTTTGTCATCAAATTTCCTTCTGTACCCCTCCTCATTAATAAATAAATAAAAATAAGGATTAAATTCAGTTTACCCCCCTGAGATTTGGGGGTAATTTCATGTTAGTCCCTGTCCTCTCAATTTAATCAGTTTACCCCCCGATCTTGTCAATTTTCCTCAACCGTGTCCAATTTCCCAGATTCCGTCTAAATCAAACGTTAAATATGATGATGGGACCCACTTTCAGGGCTAAAATGGTCATTTCATGACCAAAAAGGCCAAAAAAAAAAATACTTTCAAGGCTGAATTTTATTTATATTTTTATAACATATGATTATATAACTTTCAGGGCTCAATTGCAAATTGCCAAATCTGAAATCATACAACTATGCATACTCAAGTATACAACTCAATTGCAAATTGCGAAATTTGAAATCACTCAAAGTCTCAAATCAGTACAGAAAGCAAATATTCATACTCAATCATCCAAAACGGCAAAACAAGAGCAACCCAAAATCATACACTAGTGAATATCCATCAAAGCAGCAACTTACCAAGCAAGACTTCGACTGAAGAATCAAACCCAAAATGTGGAAGAGAGCAACCAAGAGCAATGACCAGTTCGAGACTTCGACTGAAAAGTGATAACCCAAAAAGTGGAGATGTTCATGAGACAGATCGATTGAAAGTTGAAACAATTATGAATTACCCAGAAAGTTAAAACCCAGAAATTCGATCTTACCGATTAGGCAAGTACCACCGTCAGTCCGTCACGGCGTCACCGTCGAGGAGAGGCTGGAGAGCAAAGGAGACCACGCGGCCGTGCCGGAGAGAGAGAGAAAGAGGAAAGACGGCGACTGCAGTCGCTGACAACTCTAAACGACTAAACCTAGAGTCGATTTGGATTTCGCCTAGTGCCCAGCGCCTAGCTTAACCTGCCCAGGACGCCTAGCCCGACTAAAATCCCGGTAAAATCCCACAACTGCAAAGATCGCGCCCGAACCCAGACCACCACAAAGAACCGCACAGCCACTGGCCACTGCCATTGGCCAGGATCCGAGATCCGATCCCAAACCAGGTTAACCGCGCCCAGAGCCCCCCCAGGGCCGGCCCTGAGCCTAGGCGAAGCAGGCCCAGGCCTAGGGCCTCAGATTTTGGGGGCCTAAAAAAGAAAAATAATTATGTAGGCCTGCAGATAAAAAAAAAGAAAAAGAAAGAAGGAATGTTTATCTAAGAGTAAGAGGCTTTGGCGTTTTCCGAGACGCAACACCAACACTGACGCTCTGTTATGTTCGATACTTCAAGATTGACTCCCTCCGTCGCCCCAGACGCCGCCGCCATCGCCGAGTCCACCAAACACCGACTTGCTACTCAAGGTAAGTCCTCCCAAGCCCTAACTTTCGCCGAACTTTATACTAAGTTCGCATCCAAAACCGGCCCCGGAAGTGTAAATAACAAGTGGGCGGTTCTTTATTTGTTTAAGATTATATCGGAGGATCGAAAGAGTGTGAATTCCCAGTTGGATCCTTCGATTTTGTTGCCCAATTTGGGTTTAAACGACGCCAGATCGGGCGGCGAGTCGAGGGTTTTGGAGGGAAGGGGAAGTGGGGAAAAGGGCTGGAGCAATGGGGTTTTGTTAGTTTCCAAGGATCCGGAGAATCTCCGGGAAATTGCGTTTAGGGAGTTTGTGAATTTGGTTGAGGAAGAGAATGAAGTTTCCAAAGAGGCTTTGGTGAGAGATGTGTTGTATGCTTGTCAGGGAATTGATAGGAAGTATGTAAATTTATTAGTACCTTTGCGACTAATTTGATTAGCATATGATATAGGTAATCTGATGGGAAATGGAATTGGTTTTTCAGTCTGAAGTTTTTGCTGTTGCATTTGCTGTACTTGCTGCTGGTGCTGTCATTTTGACATTGAATGTACTCCTACTGGTAATAACTCCTCTCTCTTTACTCCTATTGATTTGTTTCTGTTGGGGTTTGCATGTCGAGATTTTAATAGCCCTAGGAGATCCATAAAATGTTGTGTGAAGCTGTATAGCATCGTATATGGGCTGTGAAACTGTAAATCATGATCATTATCAGCTTGTGGAATTACGAATTATGGTAGTTGATTGGTTATTATAACAGAATGTATACTAGCGCTATTGTGATTCTCTATTTTTCTTCTATCACCTAATGATGTTGTGGGATTGGCTTAGTGGCAAATGAGTATAGGCAGTGGATATGTAACATAAGTGGATCACAAGATAGCTAGTTGTGTTCTTTGCTAGTGTGAAAAAGATTTGGTAAACAAATTGGTAAGTGCGGCAACATATGAATATCTAGAGCTGATTAAATTGTTGTATGCTAGATATGTTAATATGAGATTGTTCTCCCATAAAATAAGAAGCTTAACAAAGCGGTCTTGTTCAGGGTGGACACTCAGAGCCTAAGTCTTCTTGGTTATTGCTTATTCCCTCTGAATGTTGGAGCTTTAATCTGTATTGTGAAGGACAATGTGATATTGAAGGTTGTTGTAGTAAGCATTACACTGGCTTGGAGTTCTTGGTCTGCATATCCTTTCATGAGTTCAGCAGTCAACGCCGGGAGAAAAGCTCTAGCACTTTACCCAGTTTTCTTGCTGTATGTATCTGTTGGTTTTCTTCTAAAAATGCAAGACGGGTTATATTTCAGTGATACTATGAAATTGAGATATTGTTTTCTTTTGTAATGTTTTAAGCATTTTTTTGGGGCCTTGAATTTTTTTTCGCCTTGAGCCTCCAAACTCGCGGGGCCGGCCCTGCATGGATACAAATGAGCCAGGCATCAGAATTTGATGTGAAACGAGTGCTCTCTCTACCGCAACCATTCGTACCAAGATGTCTACTTCATTGTCGAAAAGCCAACCCCATCAGAATATATATGTTCATGATTGATCTCCTTTTTAGTGCGGTCCAGAGTCATTTTACTTGTTTGGCTTTATTTTCTTATTTTTTTTACATGTGACATATACTTGGAACAACCAAAACGTGCGTTATTTCAAATTTCAATACACTGTTTTTCTGTCATCTTGATACCATGGTCGCCACTTAAAACCAGTATTGCTATGATTCCCAATTTTGTGTTCTGTTTTATGATATTTATTATTTTTTTGAAAAGGTTTTATGATATTTATAGTAAGCAAAAAAGTGTAAAATAATCTGTAATGAAAAGAAAAAGAAAAAACGCTATTGTTATATTTGGAGCCACACCGTCATGTTTTATTACAAGTTTGCATCCATATATGTTGCGAAAATTTTATCAGATTCCAAATATATGTTATAATTTCTTCTTTTAAAAAAAAAAAAAAAAAAAAAAGATGTTATAATTTGAGCTTTTCACTCGTTTATGAAAATAATGAAATAATAAGTTCAATGACAAAACTGTCAAAATATATGATTATCTTTTTTTTGAATCAAGTACGATAGCCCTTTATTGAAATGAAAAAAGTTCAAACATTACAAATCTCTAGCGGGAGTAGAGAAATAAAAAGAATCCTGCCAAAGAGTACAGGCATGTGCTGCTAACAGATGCGCAACTAGATTGCCTTTCCGACCAACATAGGACACACTGACCTCCATCAGTGATTCCAATAAACTGGCCACATCATCATAGAGTCTTCCCAACACCGATGTGTTGGAAGACATGTATTGTGTAAGTTGCCGCTTCACTTCCGACGCATCAGTCTCCAAAACAGCCGGTAGTAAAGCATGATCAGCTGCAAACTCTGCAGCTCTCTTACAAGCAAGAATTTCAGCATGTTCCGGTGATATAAGCCCACTGAGAGGACACGCCCCCCCCCCACCCCCCGCGCCAGCATATGACCAAATGCATTCCGAACCACAAAACCAAGGCCTCCCTGCCTGGTAATATGGTTAAACGATCCATCGACGTTGATCTTCAAAAAACCAACTTCAGGTGCACACCACCGAACTACTCGAGCTCTGCCAGTAGTGGATTGAGTTTGTTTCAGATTATGAAACCTGAACTCCTGAAGTCTCGATACAAGGAGACTAACATCACAAGCCACAGTACATTTCTGGTTCCACACTCTTTCATTGCGCTCCTTCCAAACTCCCCATAAGAGAAACATAAACTCCCCAAAATTACTCAAAGATAATTCCTTGGCACAGAAATTCAACCAACCAAGTAAATCACTCTGTACCACATGTGGGTTATAACACACCTGCTTCAGAATGGCCCTGGATTGCACAACTTCTTTCGTAAAGGGACAGTCCCTGCACAAATGGATTGTCGTCTCCCCATTAAACCCACACAGCATGCACACCGCCGAGTCCACTACTACTCTTTTCGATGCCAGACTCCCTAGAGAGGGTAATATATCCAAACAGACCCGCCATATGTGAATCTTCGCCTTATTCGGAATCGAAGCCTTCCACAATTTCTTCCAAAACGAAGCTCCCACCGGTAATGTCAGGGGACAATAGCTCGAAGAATGGGCAAAAGCATACCTATAAGCAGATTTAACTGAGAATTTACCATCTCTGGACAACCTCCAACTCAATCTATCCACCACACTTCGTCTACTCAAAGGAATCGCCATGATTGCAGCAGCCTCCTCGCTTGAAAATAGCCTATCAATTAACTCAACATTCCAGCCCCCTGTACCTAACATCAAATCACTCACAATGTGAACCTCATCCACCGCCAGTCTTAATCCGGTAGGTTTCCCCAAAAGCAAAGCTGGAATCCAATTATCCGAGAACACAGAAATGCTAGTACCATCCCCCACCTGCCAACAATAACTACTCTGTAACAGTTCTTTAGTGGAAAAAATGCTCCTCCACGAAAAGGAAGGAGACTCATGAGATGGTGCATCCCAGAAAGTACTATCCGGGAAATATTTAGCCTTATAGAGACGAGCAATAAGTGAAGAAGGGTTGTTGAGGACTCGCCAAGCTTGTTTTGCCAACATCGCTGTATTAAAATTAGAAAGGCTTCGGAACCCTAATCCACCTTCCTCCTTCGGGTTACATAAGGCATCCCACTTCTTCCAATGAATCTTCTGTTTATCCAAAGTGCTACCCCACGAAAACCTTGCACACATCTGTTCAAGGTCCTCGCAAAAGCTTTGGGTAAGTTGAAAAACACTCATGGCATATGTGGGTAACGCCTGAGCCACCACTCGAATTAGGATATCCTTCCCAGCGCCGCTTAACAACTTCCCTTGCCAACCAGCCAGTTTCTTGGCCAATCTGTCCTTTATATAGTGAAAGGTCGAAGTTTTCTTGCGTCCCACGTATGTGGGTAACCCCAAATACTTGTCATGCGAAGCCACTACTTCAACGCCTAAAAAATCTGACAGCTCCTCTTGCACCTCAACAATCACATTCTTACTAAATACTACGGAACTTTTATGAAAGTTAATAAGTTGTCCAGATGCCCGTCCATAGGTTTCAAAGACATCCTGCAACTCAGAACAAGCCTCCAATGAAGCCTAAGCATAGATCATACTATCATTCGCAAACAATAAATGGTTGACCAGAGGAGCCCCTGAACAAACCCCAATTCCTGGTAACAGTCCTGCAGACTGTTTTTGCTTTAACAAAGCAGAGAAGCCTTCAGCCCCAATGAGAAATAGATAGGGAGACAAAGGATCCCCTTGTCGTAGTCCTCTGTTTGGCTTGAGAAATCCCCTTGGTTTACCCCTCACCAGAAAAGAGTAACTAACAGTACGGACACATTGCATAATCATCTTAATCCAGTTTTGAGCAAAGCCAAAGCGATACATAACCTTTTCCAAAAAAACCCACTCCATTCTATCATAGGCTTTGCTCAGATCTAACTTCAAGGCCATAAAACCCTCACTGCCCTCCCTCTTATTATGCACAAAATGAGCAATCTCGTTCGCAACCAAAATATTATCAGTGATCAGTCTACCTGGGACAAAAGCACTCTAAAAAGGTGAGATCACAAAAGGTAAAACTACCTTTAACCTATTTGCAATTGCCTTAGAGCATATTTTGTAAATAACATTACATAAAGCTATCGGTCTCAGATCAGACATATGTTATGGATTATCAACCTTGGAAATGAGACAAATATGAGAGAAATTGATTTGCTTAAGAAGCTGACCCGTCTGCAAAAAGCTCTGAACAGCCTCAAAAACATCATCACCAATATGTTCCCAATAATGTTGGGAAAAGAGAGGAGGCATACCATCCGGCCCTGGTGATTTAGTCGGGTACATCTGAAAAAGTGCAAAACGTACCTCTTCCCGAGTGTAGGGTGCACAAAGTTGAATATTCATCTCCGGAGTTGTGTAGGTATGAAATATCAAAGTCCGATGATAATGACAGCGAAAAGAGTAAAATATAACTCTTATAGCAATAGTCGATTCATTAATGATCGATGTTGAATGACAGAGATAGCCCCTATATTAACTTGGACGGAGAACTATCTTTTTAGTTTTGATGTGCTGAGGAGCTGAGGTTGAAGCTTCCCCGTTGAGTTAGCCAGTTGGGTACTTAGAAACAAGGATGTCCCTATATAAAAATGTTTGACAATTTTCGAGGGTCAACGATCTCCACAAATGTTCGTAGCCTTTCACACCTCGGTTGGAGTCCAGATTGGCCTTTTCTGGGAAGCTTTTGTGGCCCAGCTTTTGTTTGGTGCTTATCAGCAGTCCGTACTCCGTAGAGACCGTGTGTGCAACAATGTTGATTATGACTAATGACATTGATAACCGTGTTTTTTATATATTGGAAAAGGTGCTAGCTGCCAAGTAAAAGGGATCGATCATATGTCATATATACTACTGCTGTTAATAATTAAGTAATAACCGACTAAATTTATCAATAACTTTAGTAACTTGTATGTGGCCCGAATCGATTAGTTATTAATCTAATGTTTTTTTTTTTTTACAATTTCATTAAAATCTGAACGAGATAGAGCGTGTTATACAAAACTTAGGAACTTACAAAATTCATCCGCTCTTGGTTCTACCTTCTATAAGCGGAATATGTTATATGTGAATGATAATCAATTATTGGTTTATTCATACTTAAGAGGTTTCAGAAAAAAAAAATTGCAAAAGACATTATTCGACATGCTCTATTTCATTCCTTGTGTCCAGTATTTTACCTTTATTATATCTACATGCTGAAACTTTTTTTTTTTTTTTTTTCCGGATAATCTAGAAACTATTCATTATGTAAGCTATTAAACATCATTGATCTCGATTTTCAACTCAATTAGAAATCATTGTGTTAAACAAAAAGCATTTCTGATAAAACAACTTTCAATAAAAATGGGGTCTCAACTCCTCCTAAACCCTAGCCGTCTCAACTTCGGGCCCTATCAATAGAGAGCAACGGCAGTCTTCTACAAAATTGCTCTCTCAGTCACTCGATGTGTCATTGCAACCATCCAAGGTTGGTTTGGCTTGGCCAATATCCAACTCGCTTCGACATCTGGCCTCGTGGTTGTCAAATCTCGTTGCTTTGAAGACACTCGTGTTGGGAGCGAGTTTCCGGTGAATGAGGGGTTCGCTAGGTTAGGATGGAGGCTCCGGCCATGTAGAGACAGACTAAAGGCTTGAGATGAAGCGGCTTGATGGATCTAAGGATGGCGGAGAGAAGTGCGACTCTGGTTAGTCTATGGATAGACGCTGAGTGTCACCATCAGTTGGAAGATAGCTTGCATTTATTTTTTCATTGTCAATATGCTCAAGAGACATGGAATGCTGCATCTCTTAATATTCAGGTGCCTGCTAATATGACGTTCCAAGAGTGCTTCTTGCACTCAGCGAATTCTTTGTCCAAGGATGCTTTTACTAAACTTCTTGTGATTATGTGGGCTATTTGGAAGAATAGGAACAGTCAGTTGTGGGATAATATAAAGCAGCGACCGAGTGAGGTTTCTATGCTTAGTTTGGGATGGCTTCAAGAATTTTCTAAAGCCAATAAAGTATGTATTGGAGGCACCAGACCCCGGCAGCAAACATGAACAAAACTTGCAACCGGTTGGAGGAAGTGTAATTCTGATGGTGCTTTCATAGTTGGAACACGTCGAGGGGGTAGTGGGGTGATCATAAGGGATGAATTTGGCCGTTTTAATGCAGCAGCGGGGCGGCCTTTTGCTCAGATCACATCTCCTTTCCATGCAGAGTTGAATGCATTGATTGAAGGTATGAAGCTAGATGAGACGTTGAGCTATGAACAAGTTATTTTTGAAGTAGATTGTGTGCTGCTAGTGCAAGCCTTGGTGCAGCAAGATGATGCTGATTTATCAAGCTTGGGTATTCTCATTGCAGAAGTGAAAGATATTATGAACAGGCATGTAGACTTTAAGGTAGTTCATATTGAAAGTCACAATGAATATAATTGATTTATTAGCTTGATTACATGAGACTAATTGTTGGGATTTTATTGTAATTGATAGGTTACAAATCTGACAATTAATATTGTCATATCTTGTTGTAATTATAGGCTGATTGTATAGAATGATTCTCAGCCTCTAGAATTTTCTTTTCCTTTGTATATAATTGTAACACATTCTACTAAACATATATGAAAATATAGAGAGTCATTCTCTGCAACTTTTATTCTCAATCAGCATTTTTAACATGGTATCAGAGCACCGATCTTGGTTGCTCTAGACATTTTCACCTTTTGAAAGTTATTCTATTATCTTAGCTATTCAGCATGGCGAATCACTCAAAGCTTTCGAGAAGTGCCCTTATTTCCAAGTTGAAGTCTATTTGGGAGGAACTGGTGTTCAACAATGATATTCCACCTTGCACATGTGGAGCTATAAAGAATCTCATGGAGGTCGAGCCAACTCAATCAGATACAGAAAATGGTACATTCTTTCCATCTTGTCATTCCGCTCGCTCTTTATCACAACAATCTCAAGATTGGATTATTGATAGTGGTGCAACCGACCACATTGTGTCATCACCCAAATTCTTTGACAAATCATCATCAAAATCTTCTTTTGTCAACCTACCCAATGGTTCTAGCGTAGGTATCACTTCTATTGGGTCAATAGAACTCAATTCAAATTTGCCTATTAACAATGTTCTTTGCGTGCCATCCTTTCGAGTCAATTTACTTTCTGTTAGCAAATTAACTCGTCAACTCCATTGTACTGTCCTCTTTCACCCAGATTTTTGTGTCTTACAGGATTTGGCAACGAAGAAGGTGATTGGCATAGGGAAGCATCACAATGGCTTGTACTACTTGTCCCAAAACACCGCAGTCCAACCACCACCCGTAACACATAATGTCTCTGTTACCCATGATTTGTGGCATCGTCGTCTTGGTCATCCATCTACCGCACCATCCCAATTTTTGGAAAAATCAACATCTGGTATAACTTTTGACTTTAACTCTCATTGTGATGTGTGTCCCATGGCTAAACAAACTCGGTTGTCTTTTCCTTTAAGTTCTATTTCAACAAGTGCACCTTTCGATTTAATACATTGTGATATCTGGGGTCCACATCGAGAGCCTTCTCACACTGGTGCTCGTTATTTTTTAACCATTGTTGATGATTTTTCACGATTCACTTGGATTCACCTCATGCATTTTAAATATGAAACCCAAGCGTTGTTAAAAACCTTCATTTCGTTTGTCAAAACTCAATTTCAGCGTAATGTCAAACAAATTCGTGCTGATAATGGTGCTGAGTTTATTTCTATGCGTTCATTTTTCAATGATTCAGGAATTCTTTTTCAACATTCTTGCACCTCAACGCCCCAACAAAATGGTGTTGTTGAGCGCAAACATCGTCATCTTCTAAATGTTGCCCGTGCTTTGCGCTTCCAAGCACATCTCCCTTTAACTTTTTGGGGAGAGTGTGTCCAAACAGCTGCATATATTATTAATCGTTTGCCCACATTACTTCTTTCAAAACGTTCACCTTTTGAAGTACTTTACCAAAAAGCACCTGAGTACCAACATTTCCGTGTATTTGGTTGTTTATGTTATGCAACTAACCCTAAACCTTCTCAAAAGTTTGATTCACGAGCCAGAAAATGTATTTTTGTGGGCTATCCTTTGGGTCAAAAGGCTTACCGGTTGTATGATTTAACATCTAAAACAATTTTCTCTAGTCGTGATGTTGTTTTTCATGAAAATCTGTTTCCTTATTCCACCATGCCACACGACCTACACGATGATGCAACGTTACCGTTACCTGTACCTGATGTCTCTCAACCATCTTCTACCATCACTCTACCTCCACATACAGATCCTCCTACCACTACTTCACCTGCAGATCCTCCAACTATCATTTCATCCACAAATCCTTCAACTACAAATCCTCCTACTCCACCTACAAATACACCTACCATCACTCTAAATGAATCCCTTCCCAATGAACCCACACCTACAATTCCTCCAAATGAACCTTCGGACCCATCACCACCTCCTTCTGAAGTTGTGCCCCGCCGTAGTACCCGTGAGCGTCAACCATCAGTACTCCTCCGTGATTTTCATTGCTCACAAGTTATTTCTGATGCTCCTAGGTCAACATCTTCTTCGGGGTCAGGTACTCGTTATCCTTTATCCCATTTTATTTCATATGCTGCTTTATCTCCATCTCACCGTTCCTTTGTTGCTAGTATTTCTAGTCTTGTCGAACCAACAACCTTTTCTCAGGCTGAGCTTGATCCTAACTGGCGAAAAGCTATGCAAGCAGAACTTTTGGCTCTTGAACAGAACAAAACTTGGACACTTACCTCCTTGCCCCCGGGGAAAAATGCCATTGGTTGCAAGTGGGTGTACAAAATCAAATATAACTCTGATGGCTCCATTGAACGCTACAAAGCCCGTTTAGTTGCCAAATGGTATACTCAGAAGGAAGGACAGGATTATAAAGAGACATTTGCTCCTGTTGCCAAACTTACTACTGTCAGATGCCTCTTAGCTATTGCCTCCGTTCGCAATTAGCCATTGCACCAACTTGATGTTCAAAATGCATTCCTCCATGGTGACTTGGTTGAAGAAGTTTACATGGTCCCCCCTCCAGGTCTACGTCGACAGGGGAAGAACATGGTGTGTCGACTCAACAAATCTTTATATGGGTTGAAACAGGCATCTCGCAATTGGTTTTCAACATTTGCACATGCCTTACAAAATGCAGGGTTTCGACAATCAAGGGCAGATTATTCATTATTCACTCGGTTACATGAAAATTCATTTACAGTTGTTTTGATTTATGTTGACGACATGATCATTACAGGGAATGATGAATCTGCCATCCATAATCTCAAAAATTTCCTGAGTAACAACTTTCGCATCAAAGACCTTGGAAATTTGAAATATTTTCTTGGTGTGGAAGTTGCTCGTTCTAAGAAAGGCATTGCTATCTCCCAAAGAAAATATACTCTTGATCTTCTTGATGATGCTGGTTTACTTGGTGCACGTCCAGCAAAATTTCCTATGGATCAGAACTTGAAATTGACTACAACAGATGGAGAGATTCTCAAAGACCCTTCACGATATAGAAGGTTGGTTGGTCGTCTCATTTATCTCACAGTCACCGACATCACATATTCAGTTCATATCCTCAGTCAATTCATGCATCAACCTAGAAAACCCCATTTTGAGGCAGCATTACGAGTTTTAAGATATCTAAAAGGCACACCAGGTCAGGGTTTATTGTTTCCATCACAAAGTTCTTTAAAGCTAAAAGGTTATTGTGATGCAGATTGGGGTGGTTGCCCCACAACAAGGAGATCAGTTTCTGGTTATTGTGTTTTCCTTGGTGATTCTCTTATCTCTTGGAAATCCAAGAAACAAAGTGTTGTATCTCGCTCATCAGCAGAAGCAGAGTATCGTTCTATGGCCTCTGCTACTTGTGAGCTCACTTGGTTGAAATATCTTCTTCAAGATTTACAGGTACATCATCCAGAACCTGCAAGGTTGGTTTGTGACAACCAAGCTGCTCTATATATAGCAGCAAATCCTGTATTTCATGAGCGCACTAAACACATTGAAATGGATTGTCATGTTGTTCGTGAAAGAATTCAAATGGGAGTGATTGCAACAGCCTATACGCCATCTACCCAACAAGTTGCAGACATATTTACCAAGCCCCTAGGTGCTACGCTTTTCCATTCACATTCACGCAAGTTGGGCATTTTAGACATTCATGCTCCAACTTGAGGGGGAGTATTGAAAGTCACAATGAATATAATTGATTTATTAGCTTGATTACATGAGACTAATTGTTGGGATTTTATTGTAATTGATAGGTTACAAATCTGACAATTAATATTGTCATATCTTGTTGTAATTATAGGCTGATTGTATAGAATGATTCTCAGCCTCTAGAATTTTCTTTTCCTTTGTATATAATTGTAACACATTCTACTAAACATATATGAAAATATAGAGAGTCATTCTCTGCAACTTTTATTCTCAATCAGCATTTTTAACATGTATCTCGTGAGGCTAACAAAATAGCTCATGTATTGGCTAATCATGATTTGCACTCGAATGAGAGTCAAGGCTGGTTTGCTGTTGCTCCCGATTGTATTAGGGATGCCATTCTAAGTGATTGTAATCACTAATTGATTCAATGAATTTCAGTTCAAACAAAAAAAAAAGACCTTTTTGATAGAAAATTATACATTTTCTTTCCCCACCTCACCCAGCTCATGATACTAGCGAGAATTGATTTTTTCTTTTTCTTTTTTGGGGGATGAATAAATTTCTTAATTGAAAATCATATGACCGTACGAGGTCAAACTAGAGTACTACATTCACTAGAAAGAGACATTTTTATAGTATTGAAGCCACATACTGCCATACTAGGAAGGCCTCTAAGCAAGTAATACTCAATACAACCACAGATGCACACTTTATTCAAATGACTACAAAACTAAAAGCTAAAAGCAGAAAATAAAATAAAACTCAGCTGAATCAGACTCATATTCGCAAATTGAACTAAATGATGTCACCTAAGAACATAATGTTGCATGCTAGTATGAAGCCAAAAAATAAATGACACCATAAGCCTAATAAAGGTCAGGATTGGTACCCAAAGCCTAAGAGATACCACCAACCTAGTCCCAGCCCAAAATACTGAGAGAGGATTAGAGTTTGAGCCCAAAGGCCTAAGCCCAATAGTCTCTTCTCTGCATGATCTCAAGCAAGAAGGCCATCACCACCGAACAAAAACCAGAGCTCCAATGGTCTTCCCGCCAACCACCTTCGGCGGACAGCCTTGTTTCTTGGCCATAATGAATGACTAAAAGCAAACTTGATTTGGGATTAAGCCGCACCTGAATCACCCACGTTGCACAATAATCACAACCACACAGTCAAATATTTGTATAACAACCCAAATCACCATGTTGCTACAGTTAAGAGAGTTTTCAAGATCAGCAAGGCCACAGTAAGACACAAGATTGCAACATAAATGTTACACAACAACCCTCAAAAAATCGTTGTTGGAAAATTGATCTAATCCAGATCAATCGCCGCACAGACGAGAGAAATTTAAAGAGCAAGCCGTCTAGACGACCGGCCAACACCTACACCACTGGGAAGTACAGCAAGCATCATCCTAAGTTAACGCAGACGCCTGCAAGAAACCCTATGTTTATACTACGGTACTACATAAGGCACATTCTTTTCAGATTCTAAGATTAGATAAGCTTTTGTGAGTTGAGCTACATGTCTAAGCTCTTGTGAATTGAGCTACATGTTGAGAAAACAACTAATCAAACAAATCAGTGATAATTAAACTTATAATCTCTGATAAAGTAATTTGGGGTTCACATCCAAAATCAATTGGCAATGGATGGAGTCAAGGGCGTAGGCACATTAGGGCCAGAAGGGTCAAATAACCATTCTCAGCTTTTGGAAATAGTCGCTGATTGGTTGAAATTTTAGATGTTTCTATGCAAATATTATATTTTAATATGTGATTTGACCATTCTCACAGCCAAAAAAAATTTACTTTAACAGTTTTGGCCCATCACCAAGTAGTACCCTCGTGCAACTTGGACTTGCAAGACTCCAACAATCTTTTAAAATTAATTGATCAATTAATCAATGATTACCTCATATTTATTTAGTTTTTTTTTTAAATTTTTTTTCCTTTCTCCTAGTCATATTTCTATGCTGTTAACTATATTTCCCAAAGAATTCGTCTTTTGTCTTTCTCAATTTTCTCTCCTACGAACGGCAAGACTTGAAATCAACTAGAGAGTAAGATTTGTTACCTTGTTAATAAATCACTTCAATTAAAGAAATTTCTTTAATTCATTACAAAGTTTAAATTTTTTTAGAGATTAGTTAATTTAATTTATTCTACCATGAAGATCATAAATAGTGATTTCCGAAATCAAATGGAAGATATGTGGATGAGTGGCAGTATCATTACATACATTGGGAAAGATATATTTGCTTGTATTGATGATGAAACCACCATGTATAGAGTTCAAAATAATTAAGAGCAATCGTCGCAAACAATTATAATTGGTTTGAAGATATCTGTCATGTTTGAGTATATTAATAATTTCTGATTTTCTTTTATCAAAAGAATGATATATAAACTAGTATATTTAAATTATTTTTTTAACAATATTTTTATTTATTTTAGTACATGTCTAGGTTACTCTCTCTGAGAGGTAGGTGGAGGCCGTGGCGGTTTTGCAAATTGGGTTCGAGGAGATGGGGTTTCCTTCTCGTCTAGTCGCTGGGGGATTGAGGATGGCGGGGTTCCCCGTCGTCGGATTCTCAAAATTGGGGGCAATGAAGAGCTTCTTTCTCGGGTGGCTATTCACGGCAGCGGCAATGGTTTCGGGTCTTTCTTGACCCGGGATGTTTGGGACGGTTTGGCTCGTCGGGGCGCGGAGTGGAGCACCGGGGGGAGGTCTGCCTCCTTGGGATTTCGTTTTGTGCCAGGCGGCTGGGCGGGGACGGAGGCTGATGACTGGTCGCCGTACAAGGGCGCGGCCGGGCTAACAGATGCAGCGCTGATCTGTACTGGAACGGGGTTGGTTGCTACTGGGAGCGGAGACGATGGCGACGACCAGCGGTGGATGACCTCCCAGTCCGGCGTCGTCGACTGGAGGCGGTCTGGTGTGCGGCCGTACTTGATTTGGGTGCCCATGAGTTTGGGTGGCCTTAGCAGGTCCAGTTGGGCTTGGAACCCTTCTGGGCCTAGTGCTAGGGTTTCCCATTCTGTTGGGCTTCTGATTGGTATGTGGGACAGCTGGGCTGCTTGGCTGAATTTTTTTCCTTTTAGTTATTTTTATGTACGAATTTATTCTCCTATGGGGAATGAATTCGTAGGTTCTCTCTGAGATTTGTCGCCAAAAATACTCGGAATGTCTTGGCCCTTTGATTTTCTAGGACATTTTAGGGTAGATTTTGGCTGAGCTTCATGGTCTTTAAAAAGGTTGAATTACTTAGGTAGTGACTCTTTTGACAGTCCCACCGGGATGGGTCATTATGTGTAATTTCGCTGATCAATTCAATGAGTTGACAATTCTCTCAAAAAAAAAAAAAAATTATTTTTTTAACAATAAACATATGCGATTTTATATTATTTGATAAAATTATATATTTTTTAATATAATCATTATGATTTGAAAAATGACCCTCCTAATTCATATTTCTGGCTACGCCACTGGATGGAGTGGCCCAAATCCTTATAAACTCATAGGCAAGGTCCCCATTTTTCCATGTGGGATTTATACTCTCAACACGCCCCCACATGTGTGGCGAATTTTCAAACCGTAGACATGAATAACTTATATTGGGTGACGTGGAGCCCGTGTGGCAGTAAGGCATGCACACGTGGGATAACCCACTCTGATAACATAATAAAGTAATTTGCAGTTCACATCCAAAACCAATTGGCAATGGATGGAGTGGCAAACCCTTATAAACTCATAGGAAGGTCCCCAAGTCATTTTCCCAGGTGGGATTTATACTCTCAATAATCTCTACATTGTTATTTATTCCAAATAACCCAAAGGCTCTTATTCATCGATAGAAAAATTATACCTAGAGTAGAGGGGGATTTCTATACCTAAACCAATAGCTGACAAGCCTCAACCAAGATTACTGATTGATGAAGCGAAGCTATGGTATTTTCGATTAACAAGAAAACGCAAAACAAAGTTCTGAAATACGTTAATGTGTCCTTGATTTCCATCACGGACTATAGGAGTAAAATAATATTGCAAGAGTGCCGCTCACAGTTTAAAGGATGCACCTAATGTTGCAATCAGTTGGTCAATATAATCAAGTAATAACAAAATTGCATGAGTGCGAGGCACAATTTACTGGCCAAGATTGTACCAAATGTTGCAATCAATTAGTTAAAATGTTGCCCGGCCAGTACCATTTGGTCTAGTGACATAGTCTCCTCTTCGTAAGTGGGAGGTTGTGAGTTTGATTCATGAAAGACTAGTTGTAGCATTTGAGTTGTTTATCTGATCAAAATTATAATAATAATAAGTTAAAATGTACATATAAACAGAGAATCATTATTCGCACACTCCAAAATCAATAATTTTAGAGAAAATTATATATAAATCCAATTTTCTAAAGAGGTATTGGGAAAAACCCATGCATATTTTTCTATCAATCTACACCCAATCCACGTAGACGACATTCCTTGTAGAGTATTGATGTATAATTAATATTTTTTCTTGTTTTTCTATATGTCTGATTTACCCTTGGGCAATCTTCCTTACAGAATGTTGATGTATAATTATAACATTTTGAAAAGTATGTGATTTATGGCTTAATTCATGCATGCTTTAATTTCAATTTTTCATTGAGGAAAACTTTTATATATAGCACCATGATTTCAAACTATACAAATATCAGTTCAGTTCCTGTAGAACATAAGAAAGAAGTTCAAATTTGTTGTTGTGAACTTGTGTATCACCTATGCATTTGTGACCATATTTTCTTTCGAAAGTATGGTATCTACTAATAAGGTATGTTATTCATGAGATTTAGTTTTTCAAATCTTTTCTTTTCTCATCATTGTACCCTGAATTTTCTTATGGTAAATTATTTTGTTCTAGGTTTGAACTTTTCCTTTTGTATATTGTCATTAATTTGATCATTGTTCATTCTCAAATGTTACATAATTGATAGATATATGCATATAGGGATAAGTTAGAGATTTTCAACCTAAGAAATATGGTCAACTCAATGATAGAATACTTAAGAAAGAGGTTGATATGAAAATTCCTAGAAGTGAGGTTAGCTAAACATGCATACGTGTTTAATCTTTAGGTTGTAATTAAAATAAAAACCTATTAGATAGGTTAAAAAATTAAACCTCTACCTTTAAGTCAAGTTGCAAGTAAATTGATGAAAAACACAAAATCTACCTTTAAAATAGAAAGTTTAAATTACCAAAAAGTAAACTTCATATTCATTTAAATCTACAAAGCCTTTGAATTAAAAAAAAAATGTAAAGAAAGGCTCCATAGTTCTAGTAATAATGATGAGTAGAAGGAAAACTGTTATAATAATGGGACCAATAAAAAAATATACAATTAAGGTATTTAAAGAAAACGTTAATTTTACTGGTTGACTAATGTTTATTAGCTTAAGTAGTGGCAATATGTGTGTAATTTAAAATTAAGGAGAGTTTCTCCGAAATTAATGAGATAACAAAGGAGCCACAATAAAAAAACCTTACCGCATTCTAACCTGGAATTGCAGAGGCATTGCAGGCTGCTATCGACGCAGAGCGTTGATCGATTTAATCAAGCAAGGGAAACCTCGCATTCTCTTCCTCTCCGAGACTCTCTGTGACAAAAGGCAACTGGAAACTTTAAGAATCAAGGTCGGGTTCGATCAGTGTTTGGGGTATCCGAAAGGGAATGGTTCGAGGGGTGTGGCATTGTTATGGCAGAATGATGTTCCAGTCAACGTGAGAAACTACTCCATACGGCATGTCGATGTGACCGTGGGGGTAAGAGGCTCACCTGATGAATGGAGGCTTACGAGTATATATGGTTTAGCTCAGACAGGGGACAGAAGGGCGACTTGGGCTCTGATGCGGCGGTTGGCGGCGGAGATAAATCTACCATGGCTGCTGTGTGGTGATTTCAACGAGATTGTGGATAGCAATGAGA
Source organism: Rosa rugosa (assembly GCF_958449725.1). Taxonomy (NCBI): domain Eukaryota; kingdom Viridiplantae; phylum Streptophyta; class Magnoliopsida; order Rosales; family Rosaceae; genus Rosa; species Rosa rugosa. The sequence goes on from NC_084822.1 coordinate 10,405,272, forward strand.
AGTCTGACAGCGGGGTTAGGAGGCTTGGGCAGATGCAAGCTTTCTGGGGGGCCATTACAGATTGTTCTCTGATTGATATGGGGTTTTACGGCAGCCCGTATACATGGTCTGATCATCAGATGAAGGAACGGTTAGACCCCAGTCTGTGGAACGTGGAGTTGCGCGATTTGTTCAGGCATTCACGCACTACACACCTCCACCCGAGTTCTTCTGATCATAGTCCACTCTTGATTGATATTTGTAATGATTCTGTAACACAGACAAGTAGGAAGAGGCATAGATTTCGATTTGAGCAGTTTTGGGCACGGCATAGTGATTGTGCAACATCAAGCATATAAGGTGACAAGATAGAAAATGGTCTACAGAATCAGACAACCTAGAGCTCTGATACCAACTGATAGGACCCGCCCCCGGATTTCACCCCGAAATCCGAAGTGGCCCTGCGGGGCCCACTTTAGAAGAAATTCTACCAAAAATTTGGCAGAACTTCCCCTAAAAGTAGGCTACCCAAAACCTGTAGGAAAACATTTACACTTCTAAATCATCCATCCTTAATCTCCTGGAGCCATCTGCTCCCCAAATCACAACTCCAATTTCACAAATATCAGTCTCAACCCAAAAACAATATTAATCCCATAGGTTATCAGAGCAATACTAATCCACTAGGTAACAAAGAAAACAGAAATAGAATGAGTACGCGGAAGCAATGCTGTTGGTTATGCCTCGACTCCATGTACGCCCGACCTCAACTAATTTTGCCTGCAAACTGGGCATTTGAAATCGAAGGGCCCAGGGGAAAGTACATAAAACATTAGTGTGAGTGGACAAAAATAAATAATTGTAAAAACAGAAGAGTGTATACTTTCCCACATTTATCTCTTTAAAAACCCGATGCATGCAACAATTTAAAGAAACACAAAAATTTTAGTTCAGCTCAAGAAAACCGACTAGCCCCGCTAGCCACAACCAAGCAAAGAGGAAAGAACTCTGATACTCATGAAAATAAGACCAGCCCCGCTGGTTAAGGGAATCGGACTAGACCCCGCTAGCCCAGCAACAATATAATGAGTAGGGGAAGATGATAGCCATACGAATAAGCCACTCAGGCTCGGGTGATAGCCTCTCAGGCTAAAGTACTCCCATATACTCCCGTTATATACCCACACGCCACTATGTGTAGCGATTAGGATACTGGGCTTCAGCATTACTGTCACAAAGACAGTAAACAGCGCCACAAAGGCGGAAGATCAATGCTAGCAATGATAATAGTCACCCACAGTATGGCAAAAGGAAAATCCGATAACCATAAATCCATAAATACATAAGGCTTCCCCAACTCTCGCAAATGAATTTTCAACGACGTGTCCCACACGCCAAGAGTAACTCCATAATTCGAAACAAAACCAATTCCAAAATCATCATCGAGGCATTCCCAATGCCAAAACCGAAAGTCGATAAATAAACAAGAAATAATTCCATCGAAATCCCATTTCGAAAATCTTTCAGAAATCTCAAATCGACGAATGAAAATAAATATGAAATTCCGGAAATCAGCTCGGAAAAGAATTCATTGAAAATCACAATATCAGAATTTCAAATAATAATTATAATCAATTTCTGAAAATCAATTCATACTCTCAAAAACAACTCATAAATCTAAATCCGAGCATAATAAGTTCATATCCGAAACTCATGAAAAATCAATGTCAAATTATAATCCAAGACAAAATATCATGCTCGATAATTAAAACGATAATTAAATAAATCAATAATTTCAAAATAATTGCATGCATCATTATTTAAAACAAAAGTCCACTCACAGTACTATTCCGACGATCACGCATACGAGTTCCTTCATCGAGCAATAGCTCGGTACGTCGCCGTGTACACAATTATATTTTGTGAATAACTATTCTAATTAAATACGATTCTCAAAATCGAATCCTCAAATAACATCTCTCTAATTCTTCTCGGATTCAACCCAAATTATACCACTAATACCAATTCGTTAATTTAAAGGTTCCAAGGCAGAACCGAGAGATATCCGACGGTCGGATTCTCGTAATTCGATAATCGAAATCCTAAATTTTGAAAAATTTGGAATCGATTCAAAACTTCTCCAATCTTCACCAACATCACATATTCAAGCTCTACAGGAATTATAGAATTTAATAGGCTAAAAACCGAAGCCAAAACCTGCCTTACGCGCCTCCACGCGCCACCCACAGTGGCGGCACGTGGGGTCCACGCGCCACCGGCCACCACCACCGATGGCCACCAAATTTTGGCAGCAACACCTACTCATCAAGCCTAACACTTTTCTCAACTACAACAAGTTCCAATTTTACCTTGAAGAGCTCCAATTCGGCCAGTGAAAAATTTCCAGAAAATTCAAAACCCTAGAATTCGGTTTCTCCTTGATTCTCCCTCTACACTGCAAATCATGGCTCAAGGCTAGGGGGAAAATGATCCTTGGAGAAAACCGCACCTTCGACGCCGGTTTGGTGGCCGAAGACGGCCGGAATCGGAAGATATCGCCGGAAATAACAAACTGCTATAGTAATCTTCTTGGCTTGAATTTGAGCTTCTCCGGCCAAATCACGATGACCCACGACCACAGGCGTATAGGAGAGGAAGAGAGGAGTCGACCGTCACCCTGGGCTCGCAGATTGGTGGCCGGACGGCGGCAAAACGAAGGGGAGAAGGAGAGAGGCCGACGCGGGGAAAGAGGGAGAGGAAGAGAGAGAAAGTCGGGGTAGGGGGTAGGTTTCCCAAAATGGAAACTTACCCTGGTAACTTTCTATATATATAGAAAGTTACTGTGAACAGTAACTTTAGTATTTAGGCTATAACTTACGCATACGAACTCCGATTTTTACGTACCACATACGCACGGGCTCGGTTTAACGTCCTCTACGACTTCCATGAAGGAAGCTTTCTAAAATTTTGACCCGACCAAAAAGTCAACTTTTAAGGCCCCCTAAAAGTACCAAAACGACAGTAAAAGTGAAAATAAAGGTCGTTTACCATCCAAATGACTAGTAAATCGGTGAATTCAGGTTCGGGACGTTACAGTGAGGCTGTGGTTCAGAATGGATGGCAGGGAGCTACTGAAGGGGACCCTATGCAAAAGGTTTGTCAGCAAATTAAGAAAACAGGGAAGCAGTTGGCTACATGGCAGTGTAATACTTTTCTCCTTCGACAGACGGAGATGCGAGCTATTAGGGCGAGGCTGGATGAACTGTTACAAGCCCCCTTTGATGCTGCGATGAATGTTGAGAAGCAAGAATTGAATAGCAGGTTACAGGAGATGTTGAAAGAGGAGGAAACTATTTGGAGTCAACGATCCAAGGCAATGTGGTTGAAATAGGGAGATAGGAATACAGCTTATTTTCATAGAAGGGCATCAAACAGGAGACAACGGAATACGATCAAGAGGTTGAAGAATGTAGATGGAGCTTGGGTAGCGGAACTAGGTGATATTAAGAATGTAGTGACTCAATATTATCGTCACTTGTTCTTTACAGAAGGCACAAATGAGGCAGCTTTGGAATTGATTTTGAATACTGTCCATCCCAAAGTTACATTTGAGATGAATCAGCAATTATTGGCAGCGTATACAGATGATGAAATTCGAGCAGCATTATTTCAGATGCATCCTTCCAAGGCCCCGGGTCCGGACGACATGTCTCCTTTCTTCTTCCAGAAGTATTGGGACATTGTAGGTAGTGATGTTTGTAGGGCAGTACGTTCTTTTCTGGTTTCTGGAAATCTTATCAGAGAGGTGAACTTTACTCATGTCACCCTTATTCCCAAGGTGAAGGACCCGAAAGATATGACTGAATTAAGGCCTATTGCACTATGTAATGTGGTCTACAGAATTTGCTCTAAAGTGTTGGCCAATAGATTGAAGAGGATTTTGGGAGAGGTTATATCTCCACTACAGAGTGCATTTGTACCAGGCCAATTGATCTCTGACAATACTTTAGTGGCAACTGAGGTGGCTCATTTTCTGCATAAGAAGAGAAGCGGGGAGGAGTATTTCTCTCTAAAACTTGACATTAGTAAAGCGTATGATAGGCTGGAGTGGAATTTTTTGAGATAGATCCTTTTAAAGTTAGGGTTTGTAGAAGAGTGGGTGGATCTAGTGATGGCTAGTATCCAAACAGTCAGTTATTCCTTCTTAGTGAACGGAGAAGTCCGGGGTTATGTTCGACCATCTAGGGGTATTAGACAAGGTGACCCATTGTCACCTTATCTATTTATCTTATGTGCTGAAGGGTTGTCTTCTCTGATTGAGTTTTTTGCACAACAGCAATGGATTCAAGGTATCAAGGTTACTCCTACTGCACTGATTTTGCATCATTTATTGTTTGCAGATGATAGTTTTTTGTTTGGCTCTGCAACTGAAGAGGAATGTCAGCAATTCAAAAATATTTTATATGCATACGAGATTTAGTAAGAATGTTAGTATGGACAGGCAATTGTATCTGGCAGATATCCTTGGGGTGCAAAGGGTGGATAAACATGAGAAGTATCTTGGCTTGCCTACCCATGTTGGAAGATCAAAGACAGCTGCATTTGCTTACTTGAAAGAGAAACTTACAAAGAAAGTCGTCAGCTGGAGAGGCAAATTATTAAGCAATGCAGGTAAAGAAATTCTAATTAAAGTTGTTGCTCAAACTGTTCCAATGTATGTGATGAACTGCTATATGCTCCCTTTGGGTCTCTGTGATAATATGCATCAGTTATGTGCTGGTTTCTGGTTGGGGGGATTCAGAGGAGAAAAATAAAATTCACTAGAGATCTTGGGAAAGGTTATGTGTTCCTAAGAAGGAGGGTGGTATGGGCTTTAAGAACTTCCATTGGTTTAATAAGGCTATGTTGGCTAAACAAAGATGGCGGTTGCTACAGAATCCAAATTCATTGATTGTTAGATTGTATAAAGCTATTTATTTTCCTAATGGTGAGTATCTCACAGTTGGTTTAGGGGATACACCCTCATTTTCATGGAGGAGCATTGTGGAAGCTAGGCAGGTGTTAGTACAAGGCCTCAGATGGCAGGTTGGGAATGGTGAGCGTATTGAGATATGGAATCATAATTGGATTCCAGATGTGTACCCCAGAGGGCTGTCTTCACCTCCTCCGTATGATGCACCCCGTTTTGTTGAGGAGCTTATTGACCCAATTACTCGGAGTTGGGATGTAAATCTACTTGCCAGGTACTTTACCCAAACTAATATTGATTTGATATTGAGCATTCCATTGACAAGGCATGCACAGAGTGATAGACAAATTTGGCATTTTCACAAGGGTTTCTTTACTACAAATAGTGCATACTTTGTTGCTCGTGATTTGGCTTTGGGTTTAATTTTAGCCCCCCCACCACCTGTTGATTCTTATAAGGCAGTGTGGAAGGCAATATGGGATGCTAAAGTACCTAGCAAGGTAGCTTTACATGCATGGAAGACATCGGTTAATATTCTTCCTACACGGGTGGGATTGAGTACTAAAGGCTATAATGGAGAGATGAGGTGTTTATTGTGTCCTCATACTTTGGAAAATAGTTTGCATGTTTTTGTTGATTGTCCATATGCACAGGAAGTTTGGCATAGAGATGCCTACTGGGCCGAGCGACAATTTTATAGATTGGTTTTTGGGTGCAATCAATAGTTTGACAAAGGAGCAGATAGCTAGGTGTTTGATGCTCTTGTGGGGGATTTGGAAAAATAGGAACAGCCAATTATGGGAACATAAGAGACGGCATGCATCTGAGGTTGTGTTGCTCACTATGGGTTGGTATGAAGAATTCAAAAAGTAAATGTGCAGCCAATGGAGATTAGGAGACAATCGGTGAAATGGACAAGACCACAAGAAAATTGGGTGAAGGTTAATTGTGATGGTGCATTCCAACCGGCACCAAGAAAGGGGGGTGCTGGAGTTGTGATCCGAGATGCTAATGGTGATTTTCAAGTTAGTGCTGCTAGACCTCTCCCTTAGGAAGGGATCAATTTGGCAGTGGCATTACAGCATGAGCAGGTACTGTTTGAATCTGATTGCTCTTTATTGGTTCAAGCTTTGCATTCAACTGAACCGGATTTATCTACAATGAGTATGTTGCTTGATGAGATCAGACTAGTGCTACAAAATCATGGTGGTTATAGAATTAATTATGTACCAAGGGAAGCAAATACAGTAGCTCATGGATTTGCTTCTCATGCTTTAAGAAATAGTGATAGTCAAACTTGGTTTGTCATAGCTCCCGAATTTATAAGGGATGTCATTCGAAACGATTGTAATCGTTAATTGATTCAATGCAATTTATTTTCAAAAAAAAAAAAAAAAATGTGTGTGTAATTTAGAGAAAAAAAAAAAGGCACTATTTTATCCTAGTTGGTAATAATTGGGTGTAGATTGAAAAAAAATAGTAGGTGGGTTTTTTCATTAAATTTTATAGGAATTTGGTCTATAATGAATTTCCCCATAATTTTATATATTGGGTTTTACTTGTTCAATCTATCTGTTTAAGGACAAGATAAATTGGTAGAATAGTTGAATGCTTTCATTGATAATAGAGGCCTCTATGTATAGACAATTACATGTACAATATCTTAGAATACAAGGAATACTAATTAAATATTGATTAGGATATCTAGAATATTCTACTCTATTACAACTAGAACAAGTAATCTTGTTTGAGCTAGGCACATATAATTAACCCACTCTTAATTTTCATATAAATAGTTGATGAGATCAACAAACATACAATACCATCCAATTTCTATGAGTTTGAGGAGTTACTTTAGCTTGAAATAAGTGGTCACTTTTTTTCAAGCTAAAATTTAACATTTTATTGAAAGGGGGAGGGGCCGGGAACATGGAAGCTGAAGAAAAAAAAAAAGAAAAAGGAAGCAATGATCCTTAGTAAGGATAATGTGCGCAACACACGCCTATATCAAATATTTAACCTTACTGTATGGGTCTTATTTTTAAGAGAGTAACGATTTTCCCGTACTAAATTGATGAGATTTAACTGTTTAATTGACCTTCCCTATCAGTACTCCAACTCACTAGAACAAGTCGAAAACAAATCATATGAAATTAAATGCACAGGAACAGTTTTTAGGCCTAAATATTGTCTTTCGTCTTTCACAGTCGATAAATTTTGCCTTCTTCATGGCTAATACAAGCCTGTTTAGGAAGTACTATACTTGGACACCAAAGACTATTGTGCGCTAAAGGACAATTTTCCAAGCTGCAGGTAGTTAGTTCTGGAAGAATGAGAAGCTTCTTAGAATGTAATAGTGCGAAAGACACTGTCATGGATCCAAATGAGCCAGGCATCAGAATTTGATGTGAAACGAGTGCTCTCTCTACCGCAACCATTCGTACCACGATGTCTACTTCACAGTCGACAAGCCAACCCCATCAAAATATATAAGTTCATGATTGATCTCCTTTTTAGTGCGGTCCAGAGTCATTTTACTTGTTTAGCTTTTCTTATTTTTTTTACATGTGACATATACTTGGAACAACAAAACGTGTGTTATTTCCAATTTCAATACACTGTTTTTCTGTTATCTTTTTTTTTTTTTTTTGACTTTGTCAAGGTAAACCCAAAATCCTCCTAGGCCCAAGATAAACCCGCGCATGTGAAATGCTCCAAATGTGCATTGTAGCACAATGCCTGACCACTTTGACAGCTTCGGGGTTCGAACCTAGGTTGGGGAGCACACCCAACTAGGCAAGAACCACTAGGCCACTTGCAGTGGTTTGTTTTTCTGTTATCTTGATATCTTGATACCATGGTCACCACTCAAAACCAGTATTGCTATATATGATTCCCAATTTTGTGCTTTGTTTTATGATATTTATAGGAGAAATTTTAAATACACACCCCTAACTACTTAATACACATCCATATTATTTTATATTTCAAATTAGATTTTACAGGTAGTTTAAATGACCAAAACAGACATTTATATATTAGAATAAGAAAAAAGATAGTCATATTTTCCTTATATTGGTCTATCATTGTGTATAAATGAATAGATAAACACATCAAATTTCTATACATGGCCTCCCCATTTGATACAAGAATAAAGTTAGGAACCATTTAATTTAATTTTTCTTAAATAAATTGTAATTAAATGGGGTGAGAAACCATATAATTTAGAATTTCAGAATCAATGGCATTAAGTGTTTTTCAAACAGATCGCTTTACTCCCATTTTCTACTTAATTTTTTTTTTTTTATGTTATAAAATTATGATTAGTCAACTTGTTTGTCCCCTCGAATGACAGCTTCGTAGTTCCACCACTGTGGAGAAACTACTGATATACTTTTTGGTTGAATGTTCAACTCAAAATTTTATACTTGATCAATAAGGTGTTTTTTTTTTTAATGGAAAGACGACAAACTTTATTAATACGAACTAATTGTTACAAAGGATCTCATCAAGTGCAGGAGGGACAATCCCACTCCAAGACACTTGCAACCCTGAAACAAGAGCACTACTAGCTAGCTTGTGAGCAATCTTATTAGATTCTCTATAGACATGGCAGAAGAAAGAACCAGCCATAGAAGTCAATGCCAAAGAAATGTCATCTACAATCCTCCCAATCTCAGAAGTATCCTCTCCAGCTGCCTGGACAGCCTGAACCAACCGTAGACAATCAGACTCCACAATGATGGGAGTTAGATGAAATTGTAAGGCAATCTTACATGCCAAACGACCAGCCAACGCCTCCACCATATATGGAGAAGTCACATCATCACACCTGCAACAAGCCCCAGCCACTATATCACCCATAGAGTCCCTAACAACTACTCCAAGACCTCCATGACGTAAATGCATATTATACGCCCCATCAACATTAGCTTTTAGCCAACCAACAGGAGGAGGACACCAAGGTTTAACCTGCCTTCCCAGTGTAAGCTTATTTTCCACATTAACTGCCTTGAACGTATTGAACAAAGACATCACTTGGAAATGAACCTGTGCAACAGAATGGAATATACCAGACCTAACCCTTTGGTTTCTCTCTTTCCAAACTCCCCAGATAAGCATCAACAATAGATCAAAATCCTCATTCGACAAGCGAGAGAGACAGAAGCTTAACCAATCAAGCATAGAACTCATTGGTGTAGCCAAAACAGACTGCATGGAAGGGAACAGATTGAGCAGATTTTTCACAAAGGCACACACCCTGCTAATATGAACAATAGACTCCTCTACATCATTACAGAAATAACACCCATCTTGAAGGAAAACCCTGCGATCTCTAGGCTGAGAAATAGTAGGTAAAATTGAAGTGCAAGCTCGCCAAACATGAACCTTGATTTTACCTGGAATCTTTGCTGCCCAAATAGATTTCCAAATGGGAACTGAGACCTCAGAACTAGAACTAGTCGTTGTGTTGGGATGTAAAGCACCAACTGCCAATTTATATGCACTTTTAGTTGTAAACTTCCCTTTCAGATCAAAGTGCCAAACAAGTCTATCTGGCACATGATTAGAGCTAAGGGGAATAGAAGAAATAAGAGAGGCATCAACCGCATCAAAATTAGCTGCAATCACCTCTTTATCCCATTGTCCATTACGTAACAGTTCACTGACTAACACCAAAGAAGAGGTACCGTACCTGATAGGTCGAAACAAAACCGACCTTGGGAGCCATGCATACTCCCAAATTCTGATCCTCGACCCGTCACCAACCTGCCACCTCACCCCATTCTGAAGAGTAGATCGTGCAGTATAAATACCGTGCCAGCAAGCAGAAGGACAACGAGCTACAGGAGCAGATAAGAGGTCATCATTAGAAAAATAACGAGCTTTAAATAATCTTCCAACCAAAGAGTTGGGGTTACGCAGAATTCGCCATCCTTGCTTGGCCAATAGCGCCAAGTTATGGGCGTACAGATCACGAAACCCCATCCCTCCTTCCTCCTTAGGCCGACTTAGACGTTCCCAAGATAGCCAATGGATCTTCCTATTATCATCTTTGCTCCCCCACCAAAAACGAGCGCACATCTGATGTAGAGAATCACAGAACTCTTTCGGCAATAGGAAACAACTCATAGCATAAGATGGGAGAGCCTGAGCTACCACCCTTATCAACAAATCCTTGCCAGAGCTACTTAAAACTTTACCTTGCCAACCTGCTAGTTTCTTGCTCAATCTTTCTTTGATATAAGAAAAAGGAGCAGTTTTGTTGCGACCCATGTAAGTAGGTAGACCCAAATACTTTTCATGCTTAGCCTCAATAGAAACTCCTAAATAACCAGCCATAGCCTGTTTATCAACCTCTGGTACTCTCTTACTGAATACAATATTGCTTTTTGAGAAATTTATCTGTTGTCCAGAGGCCAACTCATAATCTTTCAACACCTCCTTAATATGAAAACATTCTGCATAAGTAGCCTTGCCAAATAATAAGCTGTCATCAGCAAATAATAAATGATGAATAACAGGTGCATCCTCACAGACACTAATCCCTTTCAACTCCCCATTCAAAACTTTCCGCTCCAGTAAAGCAGAGAACACTTCAGCACACAATAAAAAGAGATACGGAGATAGAGGGTCCCCTTGACGAAGTCCCCTGGTAGGAGTGAGATATCCTCTAGGTTGCCCGTTCAACAAGAAAGCGTATCTGACGGTAGTGACACATTGCATGATCAATGCAACCCAAGAAACATCAAAACCCAACCGAAGCAAAACAGACTCCAGAAAGCACCATTCCATACGGTCATAGGCCTTACTCATGTCCAATTTCAGAGAAAAAACACCATCTGAGCTAGAGTAACAGTTGTGAATAAAATGTGACACCTCATTGGCGACCAAGATATTATCAGTGATCAACCGTCCCGGAATAAAAGCACTCTGAAAAGGGCTAATAATCTGGGATAAAAACTTTTTCAACCTATTAGCAATAGCTTTAGAACAAATTTTATACACAAAATTACACAAGGCAATTGGTCGAAGATCAGAAACAGACTGAGGATCTTTAACCTTGGGAATCAAGCAGATGTGAGTAAAATTAACCTCACCGAGAATTTGACCAGAATGAAGAAAGTTCTGCACCGCAACCACTACATCACTCCCAACTACATCCCAATACTTTTGAAAAAATAGGGGAGGCATTCCATCAGGACCGGGGGCTTTAGTTGGGTACATCTGGAATAAGGCATCCTTAATCTCCACTGCTGTGTACGGTGCACAAAGTTCAGCATTCATGCTAGCCGTGACCCTAGGCTGCAAGAGCTCAATGACAGATTTCATGTGGCCATAATCCACCACACCTGCAGTGAACATCTTGGAAAAATAATGGAGCACCACCGACTCTATCCCTTCTGTCGACTCTTGCCAACTACCGTTATGATCAAACAAACCCTGCAAACGATTCTTTGCTCTTCTATTTGAAGCTTTCCTATGGAAGTACTTCGTATTTCTGTCTCCCTCCGCTAGCCAAGTCACTTTAGAACGTTGACGCCAATAAGAATTTTCTTCTTCCAACAACGCATCCAGCTTGGAATTCAGCTGAACATTCTCTTGTTGGTTTGACTCAGTCAATGGTTGATCAAGCAAAATCTGCAGTTGCTCCCTCAGCATCCCAATCTCACGCCTACGAGCTCCAAAAACTCTTCTCTGCCAATCATTCAAGGTAAACCGGGTATGTGTAATTCTCTTGCACACCTGAAATATGGGAAAACCTCCAGGGATGGGTCTGTCCCAACCCTCCTGCACCATCTCCAAACACTCTGGCCGGGTCGTCCAGCAGCTCTCAAAGCGAAAGCGATAGCTCTGCCTTACAACTCGATGCAAAGGTACCTGGAAAACACCTAAGACAATCGGGATATGATCACCATGGATTGGTGCCAGATGAAGAACTCGCGCCGCCACAAAGATGTCGGACCACGTAGCCGTAGCCACAGCGCGGTCCAGCCTACTCCTCATTCCCGGGCCCTTCCAAGTGAAAGGAGAACTAGTAAACCCTAAGTCAATGAGATCACACTCTGCCAAAACATCTCAGAACGGTTGCATCTGACTTTCGCACCGGACCACACCTCCTTCCTTCTCTGCTGCATGAAGTAGCTCATTCATATCGCCGATCACAACCCACGACAGAGAAGACTCAGCAGCCAGGGACCGCAACAGATCCCACGTAAGATGACGAGAAGCCGTCACTGGATGCCCATACAGACCAGTCAGCCTCCAAGCCAAACCCGAACCATCAGTTGCCCTGATCTCCACATCAATATGATGCGCAGACTTAGAGCGGAAGTGAACATCAACCTCATCCCTCCAGAGCAGGGCAATACCTCCAGATTGACCCGCGCTCCAAACCGCCTCACAATTCAAGAACCCTAGCTGCAGACGCAGATTGTTCATATACTCCCAATCGTTAACTTTTGTCTCAAAGAGAAAAATAATAGAGGGGCGCTGCTGGTGAATAAGGACCTTCAACGCCTCCACCGCCGCCGGATTGTTTAACCCCCGACAATTCCAAGCCAAAACTTCCATGGTTAGGGTTTTGGATGCTACGTTCGTCAGAGAGAGAACGTCGATTTGTCTGTGCAGACACACCGCTACAGCAGCTGCCCAGAAAAATAACCTTTGATAAATAGAACTTTTTTTTTTTTTATCAATAGGGTGTTTGGTAGATGAGAACTCAAATGATACAGAACCTATTTCTAGGCATCTATTTGAAGGGAACAATAAATCTTTATATATTTTCAAATAACTAATACAAGTAATCAATATGGACATTTAAAAAACGACAATATACTAATATATACTAATCGTATTAAATAGTAGTCTTAATATAGTCAAATAATAGCATATTTCATGGTTTTTAAGATTAAGAATATTTTAGGTACTTTGAGTTGTGTATTTAGTAAAATATTAGAATGGAAAATTAAATAGTAGGGAGTGTGTATTAAGTAGTTAGGGGTGTGTATTTAAAACTTCTCTATTTATAGTAAGCAAGTGTAAAAATTATCTTTAATGAAAAGAAAAGGAAAAAACGATGTTGTTATATTTGGAGCCACACCGTCATGTTTTTATTACAAGTTTGCATCCATATACCAAATATATGTTATAATTTCTTCTTCTTTTTTTGAAAAAAGAAAAAAGAAAAAAAAAAGGAAGATGTTATAATTCAAGCTTTTCACTCTTTTCATTTGATGAAATAATAAGTTCAATGACAAAATTTTTAAAATTTATCATTTTCGGATATAGGTATGAAATATCAAAGTCCGATAATAATGATAGCGAAAAGAGTAAAGCCTAACTCTTCTAGCAATAGTCGATTCACTAATGATTGATGTTGAATGACAGAGATATAGTTTTCCCTATATTAACTTGGACGGAGAACATCTTTTTCGTCTTGATTTGCTGAGCAGCTGAGGTTGAAGCTTCCCCGTTGATTTGGGTACTTAGAAACGAGGATGTCCCTATATAAAAATGTTAGACTATTTTCGAGGGTCAACGATTTCCACAAATGTTCGTAGCCTTTTCTGGCAAGCTTTTTGTGGCCCAGCTTTTGTTTGGTGCTTATCCGTCGTCCGTAGAGAGTAGAGACCGTGTTTTTATATATTGGAAAAAGTTGCTAGCTGCTAAGTAAAAGGGACCCATAATATGTCATATATACTACTACAGTACTACTGTTAATAACCGACCAAATTTATCAATAACTTCATTAACTTTAATATGGCCCGAATCGATTAGTTATTAATCTAATGGTTTTCTTACAATTTCATTAAAATCTAAACGAGATAGAGCGTGTTATACAAAACTTGGGAACTTACAAAATTCATCCGCTCTTGGTTCTACCTTCTATAAGCGGAATATGTTATATGTGAATGATAATCAATGGAAATTATTCTATGCACCGACGGTGCAAGTGACCCAACCCTTATAAAATAATCTCAACCCTTGATATTTATTATCAACTTTATTTTTAATAAACAAAAAGTGTATTTAATGCAATCTAACCATTCATTTATGTTGGTGCAAGTGCACGGCAGTGCTCTGAATAATCTCTCGATAATCAATTATTGGTTTATTCATTATTCAAAAAAAAAAAAATTGCAAAAGACATTATTCGGCATATGCTCTATTTCATTCCTTGTGTCCAGTATTTTACCTTTATTATATCTACATGCTGAAACTTTTTTTTTTTTTCCGGATAATCTAGAAACTATTCATTATGTAAGCTATTAAACATCATTGATCTCGATTTTCAACTCAATTAGAAATCATTGTGTTAAACAAAAAGCATTTCTGATAAAACAACTTTCAATAAAAATGGGGTCTCAACTCCTTCTAAACCCTAGCCGTCTCGACTTTGGGCCCTATCAATAGAGAGCAACAACAGTCTTCTACAAAATTGCTCTCTCAGTCACTCGATGTGTCATTGCAACCATCCAAGGTTGGTTTGGCATGGCCAATATCCAACTCTCTTCGACATCTGGCCTCGTGGTTGTCAAATCTCGTTGCTTTGAAGACACTCGTGTTGGGAGCGAGTTTCCGGTGAATGAGGGGTTCGCTAGGTTAGAATGGAGGCTCCGGCCATGTAGAGGCAGACTAAAGGCCTAAGATGATCGGAGGTGTTTTGGCCGATCTTTGATGGGTGATGCATCAATTGGAATCGATCACGACCTCTGAGGTGTGCAAACAATGAAGCAGTTTGATGGATCTAAGAATGGCGGAGAGAAGTGCGACTCTAGTTAGTCTATGGATAGACGCTGAGTGCGGGGGAGCTGTGCTTTTAGCGATGGTTTGGTGCCTTGTTCTAGGTGCGAGTTTCCGATCAGCAGTGAAGGCAGAGGCATGTGGCTCGGGGTTCAGTTCTATGGTGGCGGTGTCAAGAGACTCCGTGCTCCTTCTAGATCGTGTGGTGAAGGAGCGGGTCATAGCGGTGAACGTCGGTGATGCAAGAGGGAGGGTGCACCCTTTTCTGGTAAGGTGCCCAAATCACTTTGCTGGCCCAAGTGTTGAGGGCCCAAAACAATTTGGGTGTTTTCTTGTATTTGGGGCCGTTTGTGCACCAAATGGAGGGACTCTGGTTTTCTAGGGTTTCGTATTTGGGATCTAGGAGGATTGACTCAACTAATCACACTTATGTTCTTTATAGGATTAAATTCAGTTTACCCCCCCTGGGGTTTGGGGGTATTTTCATGTTAGTCCATGTCCTCTCAATTTCATCAGTTTACTCCCTGAGATTTACAATTCCAATCACCCGTGTCCAATTCCTCTGGCTCCGTCCAAATTGGACGTTAAATCAGACCAAGGAGGGCTAAATCGGTCATTTCAGCACGATTGGCTCTAAAATTTAAAAATTTAGGCATAAATATATAACCACATATTATAATAAGGATAATGTAACAAAGCAAAAGTTGACTAAGAGCAAAAAGTTTGTTAAAAAGTGACAAAGACCAAATCCAACAAGTTCTTAAAATTGAGTTGAACCCTTAAACAAATGACATTTTTTCTGAAAAATTCCAAATTTGCTTGAACTACAAACATATAAGATTAAAGCATAGTCTTAATATATTTCATAGAACAAAATAGAGCATACATTGTCTTTACCATTAGCATGCCATTGGATGAATATCAGTACTTTTGGATACCTCTACTAGCAAGACTAGTTTGCTATCTCACCAAGCATAATTAACACCCCCTTTGGGACACCCACAAGCCATGGTAAGACCCAACCACTATTTGCATCTTGTAGCCCTATGTTCAAGCTACGCTACGGTATCCGGAAGTCGCAAATCCGTCGCCGGGAAGCCACATTTCCGGCCTTGCCAAGTTGCCCTCACAAACTAGGCTTTCTACACTAGAATAGTAACTCTGAGTCCCACATCTAAGAAAATGTAAATGAGGGAGCCTCCTTCCCCTATAAAAGGAACTCTCCTCCCACTTAGAAAGAGATCTCATTACATCTTTTGTAATCCCCTTGAGCCGCAAGGCTCAACACACTAGTGTAACATTCAAGTGGACGTAGTTTCCCACTAAGGCGGGAGACGAACCACTATACATCTTGTGTCACACTCTCTCTCTCTCTAAAGCTAACTAGAGGCCCCTCGGTCACTAACATTAACATTGGCGCCGTCTGTGGGAAGCCAACACAAATGCTTCGTCACCTACCACAAGCTTTGACCCGAAAGTGTCGAATCAACGCTCATTCAACATCAAATTGGGGCCGGTCAACGCCCATCAAGGCTTGGTCAACGCTGACCATGGTTGGTCAACGCTGAACCTTCAAAAAATTAAAAAATTAAAAAATTAAAAAATTAAAAAATTAAAAAATTAAAAAATTAAAAAATTAAAAAATTAAAAAATTAAAAAATTAAAAAATTGCCACCAAACTTCTCTGGACACCCAGAGATTTGCTCTGGGCACCCAACCACCTCCGCCAACTCTTCTTCTCCCCTCCGCTGAGTTCCAAATGCCGCCCAACTTGCAGCTTCGCCAGCTGCAACTCCTCCGCTCCGCCCAACTTGCAGCTCCGCCAGCTGCAACTCCTCCGCTCCGCCCAACTTGCATCTCCGCCGGACTCAAGCTCGGACTCCGCTCCGCTGAACGCAAGCTCGGAACCTCCGCTCCGCCAAACCGCAACTGCAGTTTCGCCAGCCACCACCGCCAGCGAAGCTCCGTAACCGCCAAACTTCCACCACTAAGCACCATCAGCGGCTCTTTCTTTCGCTAGGCAATGTCAGCATCAACGGTCGCCGGAACCAGCAGCGGTAGCCAGCCAGCAGTACTTTTTCAGCTAAGAACCATCAACGGTACTTTTTCCTCTAAATTCCGTCAGCGGCACCGACGAGGTCCAATCATGGCAGCACCGAACTCCAATCACGTCTAACACCAGCGACCACCTCCCGCTAGCCAGGCTAGCAAGGCCAAGTCCCCAACTTCCTCCGCTGAGGCACCACCGCCCAACATCCTCCGTTGAGCACCTCTGGACACCCATTACTCAATCAACTCCAAGCACAAAAGAAAATCTGGAGATCACTAGGCACCTGCAATCGACCTTCTATGTTGGGCAATACCATCACAGCTGCTATGGATACCCTAAAACATGCTGCAGACACCCATCTCATCTGTTCAAAGCATCCGGCGAGCTGCTCCGAGCACTCGATAATACTTTTAGCAAGATAAGTTGTTCAAACCTTCAATTCCGCGGTAGAGAGCCGGGCTCAATATCTATAATTTACAACAGCGTATGCATAAAGCATGATTGCAGTATCTCTAGCTCAAACATATTTAACATGGTTTATGATCTGCTCTTCTCCAATTATGATGCCACGCATCAAGTACATGAGACACTTGTCTATTTTACGCATACTATGATCCCACACCCCTACACATCATTCACACTTGATTATAAAACTTTCTCAATTTTGTCTTCTTCTTAAGAGCAATTATATAATTACTGTGTGTAAATATATATGTTAAAGACTACATATATATACCATGTGTCCATGCCTTGTCTTTTATGCAATCATAATGGAACCAGGAATGCATACCTCTTATTCTTCCAGAACCTACACACATATAACATGCATCTATGCCTTGACAAAACTCATCTATCTCAAATCGCATGGAACACATTAGCACTTTGTCCGTTCACATGCTACATACATGTGTCGATGCTCTGTCCATATTCTTTCATGGTTGATTTGCTAGCTACACATGAGAGACCCATATGACTCATTACTTACTGATATAGCATGCTACACTTGTTCATCTATGAACACACAACACAGATGCACATATTGCTTTATGTATGCTCTACCACTAAAGCATCTAATTGGTATGCAGTACGTACATGTGCCCTTTGTCTCTCTATTGGCACTCAAAATCTCTCTAAGCCAAGACATGTCTTAACTTCATTTATGTGCATAGGACTATCGAGATGAACATAGGCATCCATCCCTTAGTTCTTCTAATGATGTGAACCACTTACTGATTATGGTGCCATGCTTTACATTTGATAATTACTAGCGGACTCATGTTCCAATCTTGCTACGACTCGCAAGAGCTAGCAAGTTTCTGACGTACTTATGCAATCGTAAATTCAAGCTTCACACTTATTTTACACCTCTTGTGCGAAGGTCACACTTTCACAAGTCTATGGGTCACAGTGTTTTCAAACATAATCTTACATGTTTTTCCACCAAGTCCAAATTTAAAGACGCATATGGTAGAAGTACACATACATGCTACACTTAGCTTAAATTAATACATCACTTTGCTTACAATCTTATCAAAGTACATATGCAAAATACTAGTGTTTATTATACACACTCATGTACTAATCACCTATTTTGTTCTAAGGAAATCCAATTATTTCTATCGAGCATTCAACCTCAACTACGAATTGACGGACATTATCAGAATACTTTATCCACCACAAGCAACGGACTGTCATGCTCGGCCAACTCCGCTAGTCTCCAAATTGACATAAGATAAGTAACTATATCTTATCTCTTACGCTCTTGCACTTAGAGCCTTTGCCATGCCTATACATGTCTCCGTGACCCTTAAGCATGCCTACAAAATGTTATTAGCGACTTTACTACAAGTACATGCTATACACATATGCCATGCTTCTATTTTAATTGCAACTCAATTAAATAAACATGTGACATTCATCTAGAACCTTGTGACACTTATAGCTCAATTAAACATGCTTGGATAAACGCTTGCGAAACGGTTACGACTCGCTTGGGTATCAAAGCATGGCCGCGACTCGCTTGGGCTACGCCCCGCACGCTAGTACAGTGCCTACACCCAACTCGCTCAAACACCTAACTCGCTCCATTTATCCAACATGCTTTAGTTACGCTCTTGGTTCACAAATGCTTCATACGATGTCACCGGGACTACTCCCACAATTTTATATGGACACCTATTACACTTGCCACTATCTATTGTGCGTGTTATATGGCTATAAGATCCACATATACAACTATCAATATTTTACATGTTCATACACATTAATGGAATATTGAATTCTTCTACCATTTGTTGCTCACTACAAATCGAATTCTTTTCGCATTCCATTAATACGAACGGTAACCAATACAACAAAGCATTCTACATATGCGTGTTTTTGTCTCATTGTGCAGGATTAAACGAGTCTCTTTTTGCTTACGGAGTTCGGGGACTTGTAGGGGCTCCGTACCGCCCGGTTACTTATGCTTGGTGACATCGTGTTTATAACTCCCCAACCAAGAAGCTCCTCTTACTTGGGGACTTCGGGGACTTGTAGATACCTCTACTAGCAAGACTAGTTTGCTATCTCACCAAGCATAATTAACACCCCCTTTGGGACACCCACAAGCCATGGTGAGACCCAACCACTACTTGCATCTTGTAGCCCTATGTTCAAGCTACGCTACGGTATCCGAAAGTCGCAAATCCGTCTCCGGGAAGCCACCTTTCCGGCCTTGCCAAGTTGCCCTCACAAACTAGGCTTTCTACACTAGAATAGTAACTTTGAGTCCCACATCTAAGAAAATGTAAATGAGGGAGCCTCCTTCCCCTATAAAAGGAACTTTCCTCCCACTTAGAAAGATATCCCATTACATCTTTTGTAATCCCCTTGTTAATGTCTAAAAGTTCGGCGGTAGCTGAACCTTTGTTAACGCTGATCCGGTGGGCGGATCGATACTTGTGACGTTCTCAAAGCCTCCGCTACCTGTCAAGTAAAATACAAAGGGCGTCAGAGGGAGACCGCGTTGGGCGGTCTTCAACTCTCCGATGCCTAAGTTAGTCAATGTATTTATGTTGACAAAGTAACAGTAGGTAAGTAATGAATGCGTAATTAATGAGGAGAGAGGAGAGGACCTTTTATAGGTGATGAAGAGGTTGATCTTCTCTTTGTTTTCGATGTGGGACTGATATGCTTCAGTTCCCAGTTTCAGAAGCTTCTGATGCCATCTTGGCGCGGCGCGTCGGCGGCGATCTGGAGGTGGTCCGACGTTGGGGCTGTAGCCCGCCTGGCGGTGTGTCTGCATGTCATTCCTTTGGTTGGAATTAATACCTTTGGCGGTAGAATGAGCGTAGCCCATTAGAGCTAATTATGCTTGCAAATGTACATGTATGTACAAGTCCCCCAAGTCCCCAGTCAAGGAGGGCAATCTTGGTTGGGGAGTTGTTCGGCGGTTTGAAGCGTTTTCTTCCGCTAGACTTGCAAGAGCATAATTAGCGTCAGTGCGTTGTCAACCGTTGGTTTTACTGAGCAAACGCTTTATACCCTTTCGGGTGGGCCCCTGCTAGGCCCCCCAGGGAGTCCCCCACTCCCCGGCTAAGATAGACCTCCGGATGGTCGGAAAATTGTTTGTTGAGGGGGAGCTGCACGGAGCAGAGGGTGTTGGGTAGCGAGCCCAAGCTTTAGGACCCAAATGACGGGGGTCAACGTGCCTGATCAGGGCCGTCGTAGACTGTTGACGGTAACGCCGCGTGGCGGTCGTTGTCAGAGTGAGGCGTGGCCTCGGGATTCGCCGTTTGGCGGATATCCCCCCGCTAAATGCAGTAGAAAGCAGCGTCCGGTAGGCGTGCCTAGCGGTATTTTGTAGAGCGATAGTGCTGAACAACGTACGCAGCTAGCAAGCTGAAAAGGAGGTTCCGCTAGAGGTTCATAGCGGAAGATGCCCAGCTTGCAGGATGGCAAGGGAGAAGTTCCGCTGGCGGGGTTTCGCTCAGCGGAGACTCCGTCACTTGGCGGATGACAAGTGAGAAGTTCCGCTGGCGGGGTTTCGCTCAGCGGAGACTTCGTCACTTGGCAGAGGACAAGTGAGAAGTTCCGCTGGCGGGGTTTCGCTCAGCGGAGACTTCGTCACTTGGCCGAGGACAAGTGAGAAGTTCCGCTGGCGGGGTTTCGCTCAGCGGAGACTTCGTCACTTGGCAGAGGACAAGTGAGAAGTTCCGCTGGCGGGGTTTCGCTCAGCGGAGACTTCGTCACTTGGCAGAGGACAAGTGAGAAGTTCCGCTGGCGGGGTTTCGCTCAGCGGAGACTTCGGACGATTGGGGAACTCTTCCCAAATGGTTGCTCCCACCAGACGCTTCGTCCGGTGGTGGTTGACACGTGTTGAACCCGTAGAGGGTTAGCGTGCGCAGGCCTGTCCCCTAAGCGTAGCCGTTTTCTCGCCATTAATGATAGTAATGATGGGTTTCGTAACCGAGGCGACGCCTCGGTTAATCCGGAGAGTAAGTGAAAAGTGGTGACACGTGTACGGCTGGTGTGTGATGACGTATTTTAGCGGACGGCCTAGAACGCGTTGATGTTGACATAAAAGGGGGGGAACCTCATCGAGATTTGACACTTTGTGAAAACTTCAAACCCGAGTCGTCGTCTTCAAGCTCTCTGCGATTTGCGAATAGAGTCCTGCGGGGCGAAAGCTGTGGAGTCA
Organism: Rosa rugosa; assembly: GCF_958449725.1. Lineage (NCBI taxonomy): Eukaryota > Viridiplantae > Streptophyta > Magnoliopsida > Rosales > Rosaceae > Rosa > Rosa rugosa. The sequence goes on from NC_084822.1 coordinate 10,426,698, forward strand.
CCGGGTCTTGGGAACGAGGTTTCTATTGGTGAGGACAAGCGCTTGCAATCACAGCAAAGGTTTCATCAGTAAGGTTGGTTCTCTGAATCTTATCCCTGTTCCATTGAATTTCTATGTACTTGTTGTTGTCAGTTTTCTGGGTTTTGTGAATTTGGGGTGTTCTGAGTGTGTGAAGTGGGCTTTGGGGGATGGGTTTTGGTGTTTTTGACAGTTGGGATTTCTGGGTTTGCTAGATGGTCGAATCTGGGTTCAGTGTTTGTTGGTTATTTGTTCCTGTTTTTGTGATTTCTGGGTAAACTGTGACTGATGTTCTTGTCGATAACTGATGTAAGAATAGGCTAGATCTGTGCTTGTGCTAACTGGTGTGGGTTTTAGGGTTTGGGATGGCTAACGTCATAGAGATATCGAGCAGTGAGGATTCCGGGTCTGACGTGTCGTTCAGCGCGGCGGATAGGATATTTATTGACTCGTTGCGTCCGTCTGCCCATGCAGGAACCTCACTACCGGAACCGCTAGAGGTTGAGCCGCTACAGACCATACCTTGGGCAATAGCCATGGGTCGTACGTCACGTCCGGAGAGCTCTAAGGCGGGTGAGGTGGCGGCTGCCAAAGCTAGGCGCGACGAGCGCTTGGCGAGCAACAGTACCGCCAGCGGATCCGCTGGGGATGAGGAAACAGCGGGGGAGGACGCTGAGTCCGCGTGGTTCCTCCGGGATGGCACCCCCGTCGACGAGGCGGGAGGGCGGATGACTCTCGACGCTGTTAGCAAGATGAAGCGGACGTTCCGGCTGCCGGGCTCTGTGAAGCTGCGCCCGCCGACTGCGGATGATAAGGCGTCAATTCTCCCGGTGGGATTTGCGGCCGTTCACGAAGCGATACTCCGCCAAGGAGTGACATTACCGCTGGTGCCGAATCTGCAAATCCTGGTGTGTGAATTCAGCCTTGCGTTCGGTCAGGTTTGTCCCAACATGTGGCGTCTGCTGCTGGCGATGAACTCTTTGTGGCGGTTGTCCGGGTGCGAGGGGCCTACCGTGGCGGAAGTGCTTCACTTCTACGAGCTGGTGTACGTGAAGCGCCAGGGTTGCAGAGGGCAAGTGAACCTGAGCCGCCGTCAGGGAGCACCGAAGCTGATAGAAAACCTAAGGGATTCAATGTCCTATTGGCGGGGGACCTTCTGTGTCGCCACGGAGGGATAGGAGTACCAGGCTGGAGCGAACGAAGAAGGGCCGACGTTTAGGATTAAGTCGGAATTCCAACCTATCCGAGGTTGGTGACCATTTTCCGCTGGCGGTAGCCGGCGGGGTTTTTATCTTGAAGGCTTTGTATTCTTACTAATCCACTTGTGTTTGTGCAGCGGGACTGCGGTACAACCTAACGCGGGAGGAGGAGTGTCGCATTGCTCGTATCAGAGGCTGTTGGCGGAACCGTAACCTGCTGGACTTTAGACTTCTGACTGGCTGGGAGTTGCTAGTCGACCAGAAACTTACTCGCTCCGTTAGTAAGAAATTTCCGTCAGACCGATGTTTCCTTTGTAATAAGTAGCCGAGACTGACTGGCTTATGTATATTTTCCCAGAAACTCCGCCAGGAAATAAGTCGAGCCGCGACGCTTTCGAAAAAGCAATGGACCGCGCCGAGGTGGACAATTTTCTGGAGACCATGTACGCCGAGGGGCTGGCGGCCCAACAGACGCTGGTGAACCCCGAGACACTGGCGCTGAGCCAGTCGGAGGTTCCGGTAGTGCTGCCAATGCCGCACCACTCCCATCTTGGTGAGGATGGCCTGCCGGTAGTGCAAGCGGGGGTCCCAGTGGCTGGCGGGAAGAAGGGAGGCGCTGCGGCTGGGCAGTAGAAAGATCGGATGCCCGCCAACAGGCGTGGCCCCCAAAAGGAAAAGGTGGTGCCGCCGGCGGATACTGTCATTGCAGCAAGGGAGGAACCGCCGATGAGGGTGACGAAGACTGCCGCCGGGAACCAGAGGGCGCCGGAGAGAAAACGTCGGCAGGCCGACTCCCCTGACGAGGAAGAGGGGGAGGACGTGGAGGTGATCGGCTCGCGCCGACAGAAGAGGGCCCGAGGAGCTCCGTCGAAGACTGTTGTGGGGGAGGGAGAAGAGCCCGTCGCCAGCGAGCTAGACTCGTTTGCCGAGTACGCACCGTTCATGACAGATGGGGAGCGGGAATTTCTCTTCCACCTATGCGAACGGCTAGGGTTCGGCGGCCTAGCGGGTATCTCACGCCCGACAGCAATTGACCAATCGCCCTTCAACCTGGCGTTTGGGCAAATATCTGCGGGACTGCACGACATGTTTGTGGCGGCGTCGAAGCAGCCCATGGTCGAGGGGGAGCTGCGGGAGGAAATTCAAGGTCTCCAGAGGGAGTTGGCGGAGGAGAAGGAGAAGCTGGCAGAGGCAGAGCGGCGCCTGGCTAAGGCAAAGTGTGACCTTGCCGATGCCCGCGGTAAGCTTCGCGTGGCCATCGAGCGTGACTTGGAGAGAAATGACCGCGTCTCCAAGTTGGAGCGGGACGTTACGTTGCTGGAGGAGTGGATTGCCGCCAAGGACAAAAAACTTATTATCGTACAGCGGGAGTCCGCCGCCAGGGTGACGGAGTTGAAGCGGTTAGAAGGTGAGGTTGCTCGTCTGAGAGCTGAAGGGAATACCTCTGCGGCAGCCGCTGTCGAGGCCGATGACCGAGTCGGCGAAGGCCGGGGCCCTGGCAAACATAGATATGCTGAAGCGGAAGGGTGCCATCGACTTCGCCAAAGCGTCGCAGCCCGATGCGCCGCCATTCAAGAGTACCCCCACGGAGAGAGACGGCGTGGCCGCTCCAGCGGGAGGTGCCCGGTCAGGTAGCGGGGAAAGTGGTGCGCATCCGGCGGAAGGGTCCCAGCAGACTCCCAACCCCACCCCATCGGAGGTGTCGCGCGCTGGTTTCCTGGCGGCGCACACCCGTGCGGATGGCACCATCGAGACTCCAAGTCCGACAGCGCGAGGATCCGATCAGACGAGTCGAGCGGTCGTGCCGCCGCCTGCCGAAGCAGAAGATGTCGAAGGCCACCCCTGAGGCCAGTTTGGACCGCTCCCGATTTTTCAACTTTGTTTCTTTTGTAGCCGTTGAGGCATGCCATTTTGTAATGTTTTGCTGAATAATATGAAATTTTGAGTTTGTGTTTGCCCCATGTGTTTGTACCGTTAGTACTTTGAGTTACATTTTGCTTTTGTCAATCAATGACACATTAAAGGAATTAAAATTGGTCCAAGTGCACCTCGTAGCGGACGAGGTCCGCTGACGATCGCTGGCGTTGCCAGTTGCCCTCAGTGCTAGACTTGGTAACAATGGTTTGAATAATTCCTCGTTTCATTGATAGCTGATTGATCAGCGTACAAAAGTGGGGTAGTATCCGTCGGGTAGCTTCCCTTAGCTAAATATTAAACAAAAATTTAGCTAAGGCAAGATGCTCCTGGGTAGCGGTCTGACTATTTGTAATAATACCGAAGGTGTTCAGTATTCCAAGGGTGGGCCGATTTGACGCCATCCTTGTCCATTAAGTAGAAGGTGCCTGGGCTCACGACTTCCACAATGTTGTATGGGCCTTCCCAAGTTGGGCGGAGCTTTGTTGGTGGTGGAATGACTTCTTTCATTACCCAGTCCCCCAGTTGGAGGTTCCGGGCTTTGACTCTGGCGTTATAGAAACGCGATACCAGCCTTTTGTTTTGCAAGTTGCGCAAATGGGCCTTGAGTCTTTTTTCTTCTAGGAGGTCCCTGTCCAGGTTGATGCCGTCGCCGTTGGTGTCTGGGCAGTAGCCCTCGACCCTAGCGGTAGGCTGAGTTACTTCAATAGGTAGGACCGCCTCTGTGCCAAACATCATGCAGAAAGGAGTTTCGCCGGTGGCGGTAGTTGGAGTCGTCCGGATGGCCCATAGGACTTCTGGAAGCTTCTCCGCCCATAAACCCTTGGCGCTGTCGAGCTTCTTTTTTAGCAGCTTCTTGATTATCTTGTTTGCTGCTTCGACCTGGCCGTTGGTTTGGGGATGGGCGACAGATGCAAAACTTAACTTGGTGCCCAAGTTGGCGGTGAACGATATGAGTTCCTTGTTGTTGAACTGTGTACCGTTGTCTGTAATGATTGTGTGTGGGACACCATAGCGGTAGTAGATGTTCTTCCAGAGGAAGCGAATGACCTTGGCGGTAGTAATTGCCGTTAGTGGCTCCGCCTCTATCCATTTGCTGTTGTAGTCGATGGCTACAATGATGTACTTGAATTGGCCCTTGGCGGTTTGGAATTTTCCCATCAAATCGAGGCCCCACGTGGAGTGAACCCAAGGGCCGATGATGACTGACAGAGGTTCCGCCGGTGCATGTGGGAGATCCGCGAACTGTTGGCATTTGTGGCAAGACCTCGAAATTTTCCGGGCGTCATCACCCAGTGTGGGCCAGAAGTAGCCCTGTCGCAATGTGCGGTTGGCCAATGATCTGGCACCTGAGTGGTTTCCACATTCTCCGCCGTGGATTTCCGCCAGGACGATCTTTCCCTCCTCTGGGGTTAGGCAGCGGAGGTTGGGGTAGGTGAACCCCTGACGGTACAGCTTGCCATTCTGAATGTTGTAGCGGGTTGCTCTCCGCTTGAGCTGTCTTGCCTGGATCTTATCCTCTGACAATGTGCCGTTGCGCTTATATGCAATGATCTCGTCCATCCAGCTGGAGTTGACTTCAATGTTGAAGATCTCCGCCAGGGTCTTTGTGATGCTTGGCTTGTCAAGGTATTCTACCCTTGTGTCCGCTGGACTCTGATGTGGCTGGGCGGTTGCCAGTCTCGCCAGTGAATCAGCCTTGGCGTTCTTTTCCCTGGGGATTTGTGTGATGTTGTGAAATTTGAACTTTTTTAGCAACGTTTTGACGTACCCCAAATATGCCGCTAACTGCTGGTCCTTGGCTTGGAAGCTGTCGTTGACCTGGTTAACGACTAGCTGGGAGTCGCTGAATATGTTGACGCTGTCAGCCCCCGAGTCAATGGCGAGGAGTAGACCGGCGATGAGCTCCTCGTACTCCGCCATGTTGTTTGAAGCTTTGAAGTTGAATTTTAACGCATATTCCGCGTTCAGTCCCCCGGGTCCTGTTAAGATGATTCCGGCGCCGCTGGCCTTGGCGCTGGCGGATCCGTCCACATGCAGGTTCCAATCTGACTGTGGGGGGGCTACCTCATCAACGGTCACCATTTCTGTTCCGGGCCTTGTCTCAACACCGGGCTCCGGCTGTCGCTCGGTTAGCTCAGCGATGAAGTCCGCCACTACCTGGCCTTTCATGGCGGTTCTTGGCCTGTAATCTATGTTGAAATCTCTGAGCTCAATGGCCCACTTGCTGAGGCGCCCCGAGTGCTCAGGGTTCTGCATCACTTGCCGCAGCGGCTGATTGGTTAACACATGGATCGTGTGAGCCTGGAAGTATTGCCGGAGGCGTCTGGCAGCAACGATAAGTGCGAGGGCCAGTTGCTCCAAGGGAGGATATCTTGTTTCTACTCCGTTCATGCCTCTGCCGGCGTAAAACACTGGAAGCTCATCTTGGCCTTCCCGTCGGACAATGGCGCAACTTACCGCCGATGCCGAAACCGCCAGGTAGATGAATAGTGTTTCTCCTTGCACAGGAACAGAAAGGAGAGGGACTGCCGCCAGGTATTCCTTTAAGCCCTGGAACGCCGCCTGGCACTCTGGGTTCCAGTTGATGACCTTCTTGTGCGTTGTTTTGAGGAGTTTGAAGAATGGGGCGCACTTATCAGTGAGTCGAGAGATGAACCGAGAAAGGGCGGTTAACTTGCCCTGGAGGCACTGGACGTGTACCTTATATTCAGGGTCTGCCAGGTCAAGGATGGCCTGGACCTTGTCTGGGTTAGCCTCGATGCCTCGCTCGCTGACGATGTAGCCCAGGAATTTGCTTGCGGTGACTGCAAAGAAACACTTCTCTGGGTTGAGGCGCATGCCGTAGGCCAAGAGAATGGTTACTATGACCTTGAGGTTTGCCACATGTCCGCTGGCCCTTACGCTCTTGACTAGCATGTCGTCCACGTAGACCTCGATGATTTTTCCCAGATGCTCAGCGAACATGGCGTTCATCAACTGCTGGTAAGTTGCACCGGCGTTCTTCAGACCGAAAGGCATGACATTGTAGCAGTAGAGGTCTTTGTCGGTGGTGAAGGTGGTGCATTCCTGGTCGCTGGGGTGCATCTTGATCTGATTGTATCCGGAGAAAGCGTCCATCATGCTGAGGAGCTCATGTCCGGCAGTTGCATCGACTAGCTGATCGATACGAGGTAGCGGGAAACTATCCTTTGGGCATGCCTTGTTGAGATTTTTGAAGTCGACACACATCCGCCACTTGCCGCTGGCCTTTTTGACCATTACCAGGTTTGAGATCTACTGGGGATAGATGACTTGGCGGATGAACCCAATGTCCTGGAGTTTGGCAACCTCCTCTCTGATTGCCCGGTATTTTTCCTCATCAAAGGCCCTTCGCTTCTGCTTGATGGGATAAAAGGAGGGTTTGATGGTCAGTTTATGAGTGATAATTTCAGGAGAGATACCTGGCATGTCCGCGTATGACCATGCAAAGACGGCGGCATTATCACGTAGGAATTGAGTGAGTTCTGCCTCCACCTCTGGGTTTAGATGGGCGCCTATGCGGACTGTTCGCTCAGGGTGTTCGTCCGAGAGGCAGACAACCTTTAGCGACGTGTCAAGGTCGACCGGCTCCTTCCGTACATACTTCTCCTCCTCATCCCTAGGATCCTCAAAGATGTTTGGTGGCAGTGGCTCACTACCCACTGTCAGAATTTCATGGCGGCGCGTCGACCGCGCTATAGTCGTTGAGTAACATTCTCGTGCCAGCTGTTGGCTTCCCCTGACACAGCCCGTGCCGTTGGGTGTGGGGAACTTCATGAGAAGCATGTACCCGGCAATGATGCACTTGAGCTTGTTAAGCGCTGGTCGACCAATGATGGAGTTGTACGAACTGAAGCAGTCGACAATAATGAATTCTGTATGTACCTCTGCCATGCAGGGGCTAGTGCCAATAACCAGTCGCATGTAATCTGACCCCAGCGGTTGTGTGACGTCACCGGAGAAGCTGAGCAGTGGCTCGTGATCCTGGAGTAGTTTTTTGTTCTGCTTGAGATGGTCGTAGCAACCATTGAAGATGATGTTGACAGCGGACCCGCTATCTACCAAAATTCTCCCCACCGAGAATTTGCCCAGAATGGCATCGACCAAGAATGGGTCGTCATGGGGTAAATGCACTCCGCGCTCTTCCTCCTCCGAAAAGGTAATAGGTTCCCAACCTGATTTTGGGAGCTTGGCGGATCTTTCGTAGCGGATGTTGCAGACTTCCTTTGGGTGATTAGCGCGTGCATAGCGCTTCCTTGCCCTGTGAGACATGCTGGTGATTGGAGCACCGCCATCGATGGTGTTGATGCGGCCCAAGGTCTCAACGTTGGCAATTACTGGTGGTGGTTGACGCACCTTGAACTGCTCCAACTTGCCGTCACGGTACAAGGTCTCGATGGCCGTTTTGAGAGCATTGCAGCTATTGGTATTGTGGCCGCTGTCCTCGTGGTATTTGCACCACTTGCCTGTGTTCCTGGGTATTTTGGAGGGGGTGGCGGTGGGATCTGATCCTTGCACTGATTGTAGATGTCTTCATATGAGGCAGTCAGGACCGTGAAAACTGCATACCGCTGCGAGGACTCCGCCTGCTTGTTGCGGTTATCCCCATGGGTTGGGCGGTTGCCCTTATGGTAATGCTGGTCCTTCTGTCGCTTGCTCTGGTGGTGGCCCTGTTGCCACTCCCTTTTCTTGTCAGTTGATGGTGCTGAGGGGGTCTTGCTAGCGGTTTCCTGATGACTGGAAGATGGCTGTGTTGATTTTGGTGTTAGTGGTGGCGGTGGGGTTTCTCCGTATGTGATGAATTCCGCCTGGGCGTGAATGACCGCCTCACTCATGACGTGGTCATACGTCGCATTGGGATGATTGTAGTTGAGGTGATAGAGGAACGGTCCCTTGAGCAGTCCCTTCCTGAAGGCCGCTGACGCCATCGTTTTGTCTAGGTCACGGCACTGAGATGCTGCCGCCCGCCACCTTGTGACGAAGGCCTTCAGTGACTCGTCCTCCCCCTGCTTGACGCTGAACAGCTGACTTGTGTTGTGATGACCAGCGGATAATAAGATGAACCGGGAGAGGAAAGCATGGGATAGTGCATTGAATGAACTGACAGACCCCGGCGGACACTCAAAGAACCAGTTCATTGCCTCGCCATCCAATGTTTCGCTGAACAAGTGGCACAAGGTGGCGTCGTCGAACCCCTTGTTGTTGGTGACCTTCTTGAAGGTGTCCATGTGGACGAAGGGATCAGACATTCCACCGTAATGCGCCATCTTTGGGGTTTTTGCATATGCCGGTCTGACAGCCTGCAGAATGGCAGCGGTGAAGGGCCCGGGTCTGGAAGCGAAGAGCGGATTCTGAGTTGGCGCTGGGACGCCCGACTCCGCCCGGATCAACCTCTGCTCCAGCTGGTGCATTCTTTCCAATATCTGGGCGGTTGCATCGTTGGTGGAATCAGCCTGAACAACCCGCTGGGACAGCCTGCGCCTTGGCACAGGCGGAATATTCTCGGTCCTTGCCCTAGCCTCCGAGTGGTTGGTGTGCGGGAGTGATTCCGCCTCTTGTTCTAACATGGGTTGGGGTATGGGCGGTGGTCCCATTCCCAATAACTCGGGTGGGTTCAGCGGTACCTGCATCTGTATGACCGGCCCCGGTCCCAACGTTCCGGTGCCGGGTCGGCTATGCCTGGTGCTATGTGACTGCTCGCTCTGTGCTGGGCGGGCGGTGGCCTCCAGCGTCTTTTTTAATTCCTCGAAACGTGTCATGAGCGTAGCCACCTGCCGCTGGGCTTCAGCCTTTTCCTTGCACTCCGCCTCACGTTCCTTGTTTGCCTTATGAAGATCCGCCAGTGCTAGCTCGTACATAGTGACGAGATCTTGACCCGGCGGGCGGCTGCTGCTCGGATTTGCCTCACCGCCGGGGTTGGCCGGGATTGTGAATAGTGCGCGGCTAACGCCTACTGCTGGGTCGGGAGGTTGGGGGACGGCGGGATGGTCTGCCTGCTCTTCAACGTTTCCCCCGCTACCGTTAGTCATGGTCATTGTGGTGGGATGGCCTTTTGTTCAAGGGTTCCCACAGACGGCGCCAATGTTAATGTCTAAAAGTTCGGCGGTAGCTGAACCTTTGTTAACGCTGATCCGGTGGGCGGATCGATACTTGTGACGTTCTCAAAGCCTCCGCTACCTGTCAAGTAAAATACAAAGGGCGTCAGAGGGAGACCGCGTTGGACGATCTTCAACTCTCCGATGCCTAAGTTAGTCAATGTATTTATGTTGACAAAGTAACAGTAGGTAAGTATTGAATGCGTAATTAATGAGGAGAGAGGAGAGGACCTTTTATAGGTGATGAAGAGGTTGATCTTCTCTTTGTTTTCGATGTGGGACTGATATGCTTCAGTTCCCAGTTTCAGAAGCTTCTGATGCCATCTTGGCGCGGCGCGTGGCGGCGCGTCGGCGGCGATCTGGAGGTGGTCCGACGTTGGGGCTGTAGCCCGCCTGGCGGTGTGTCTGGATGTCATTCCTTTGGTTGGAATTAATACCTTTGGCGGTAGAATGAGCGTAGCCCATTAGAGCTAATTATGCTTGCAAATGTACATGTATGTACACCCCTTGAGCCGCAAGGCTCAACACACTAGTGTAACATTCAAGTAGACGTAGTTTCCCGCTAAGGCGGGAGACGAACCACTATACATCTTGTGTCACACTCTCTCTCTCTTTAAAGCTAACTAGAGGCCCCTCGGTCACTAACGTTAATAGTACTTTACATCCATAAAACCAAAAAATCAAAGTTGCAATGGGACTTAGCTCTAATCATCTTCTCAAAAGATTAGAGCTAGCAACCAAGTTACATAGCTCAAGGTTGCGCAAAAGACTGCAACATAAACCAAATACGATAAAGTTTAGGGCATGCTAATAAGACAACATACAGTACATAAGCCTATTTTTTTCCCTTCCTTTTCCTTGATTCTAATAGATGACCTACTTGGGGCTGCTTGCTTAGAAGACGATGAAGGCTTGGGAGGAGGATTTGACATTACTGGCCGAGGAGCTTGAGCAGGAGCAGGTTTCGGGGTTGTTGATGTTCTTGCAGGTCTACCCTTTGTCTTCCCTGAAGCATTTGATGCTCTTGTTATTGCTGCCTTCTTTTCATCTCTATTTTTCTACAAATATGAGGCAGCAACACACCATTTAAAACAGCAACAAAGTCGCAACAAACCACACAATCAATGCAATGAATAGAACATTACCTTAAGCTTATCTGCCCTAAGTTGTACCTTCTTCCTCAGGTCATTCTTTGTCAATGGCTCCTTTCTCTTAGTATTGGTCTAAAGCACACAAGTACACTAATAAGTTCACATAAATACACATGAATCAAAAAGATTCCAGAATGTATAAAATTCATACCTGAGTTCCGGATGTTGATTCATCTAACTTCCTCTTCTTGTTACTGGTTGTTGAGGTCTTGTTCTTGGGTGGCAAGTGTCTATGACAGGTCTTGACATTGTGGCCAACTTCATGACAGTTGCTACACTTGAGAGACCTCTGCACCTTGCCAAGCTTTATACCTCCAATTTCTGCCTTCTCAGCTGCACTCTTGATCCTCTTTGTTCTTGGTCTCCCCGACTGCCTTGTGTATTGGGGGGGGGGAAGAATTGGAGGTTCAGCACTCTTTGACCACAGATCCATACCATTAACAGGTTTGATTGTGTTGTTGTAAGTAGCCATGTATGTCTTCTTTAGGTAGCAATGATCTACAAAGTCCTCAGGGGCTTGCCTCATGTAATTGATGGCTGCAATAGCATGTTTACATGGGATGCCAGTTAAATCCCATCTTCTGCATGCACAAGTGTGTGCTTGAAGGTTGAACACGTATTTGCTGCCCCCTATGCTCTTAACCTCAATTTCAGGTCCACCCGATCCACTAGGAATGCAATCTGTTGCAACTTTGACCTTGTTCTTCTCTAAGAGCTCCCTCGGTTTGGGGCAGATTGTATCTTCTAATCTTTGCATCTTATCCCTCCTCATATGGATCCTCCTCATGAGCTTAACCCTGATTTCTTCAAAACAGCTTACAATTGGCTTTGATCTTGCTGGTACTATAAAAGCATTGAAGCTCTCGGACAAGTTATTCAACAGGATGTCACACTTAAGGTGAGTGCTAAAATATGCCCTAGACCAGTGCTTCGATGGCCTTTCAGGATCTACGTACAAACAAAGTTGAAAATGGTAGGATAACATTAATGTCAATGCTAGGAAAAAGTGCGTAAACTTTAAAAACAGAAACTTTGTGAAACAAGTTTACTCACGTGATAGTCATATGCCAATGGATCCAGTTGTTTCATCATGACCATTTCCTTGATAAAATAGTTCTCGGTAGTTGACTTTGCACATGCCCAAAGCTGGTCCTTTAACACCTTGCCCGGAAACAACTTGTTGAAGTTTGTCCATAAGTGTCGAACACAAAATCTGTGTTCTGCAAGTGGCATGACTTTAGCAAAAGCTGGTAACAATCCTTTTTGTTTATCCGATATGAAGGTCCACCCGTCTCCTTCATCCCTTATGTTTAGATCCTTCACTAAAAGGTCCAGAAACCATTCCCAGCTATCTTTACTCTCGATTTCTACCATAGCATAGGACAAAACCCAGGTTGTGTTGTTTGCATCTAATCCCACAGCAGTTAATAGCTGACCACCATAACAGCTCTTCAAATGGCAACCATCTAGCCCAAGTATTGACCTGCATCCAGCTCTGAAACCCATCTTTAGTGCTCCCAAACACACATACATTCTATTGAACACAGGTAATTGCTCTTCATCCAAGAAGTCACACTTGATGTCTATGGTTGTGTTTGGGTCCACTCTTTTAAGCTCAGCTGCATAGTCTCTTATTCTTGCATATTGCTCTTTGATGGAGGCTTCTAGAAGCTGTAAGGCTGCCTTCTTTGCTCTATAAGCCTGCTGAGTTGACACTCTTGCCTTGACAGTGGCTGCCATTGCTTGTGCAAGTGATTCTGTATAAAAAAAAAACTGCAATAAAAAAACACTCTAGTACAAAATGATAGGAACTAAAAAAAAATCAGTAAACTTGTATACCTAACCCCCAATTTGGGTTGAGCTTAATCTGCTCAGCAAATTTCTCTGTTAAGTAAGGTGTCCTAATCATGCTGTTTGCATACACTCTAGCACAAGTGTGTTCTGGATTATAGGTCTTGATCTGCAAAGTGTCCTCGTGCTGCATTCTAGAGGCATATAACTCGAAAGGGAAATTTTCAGCTTTACAGATCGCCCTAATTCTTAATCTGTCACTCTTCACAAACACAGCTTCCCACCCTCTCTGAATTGCTCTCTCTCTCTAATGGCAGCTCTCAAAATCTTTGCAGTTGCAAACTTCATGCCTTTGCAAAAATGAGGGTTGACCATATCAGTTTTAGGGTTGAACTCTGGGAAACTATCCCCTTCTTCCTCTCCATTTGAGTCAGCTTCTTTCCCAATGCATTCCTCATCAGAATCTATTGCTCCATACATTGGTTCATTGTCCTCATCTTGCATACCTCCCTCATTATCCATATTTGCAGCATTCGACCCTTCACCAACTCCTCCAATCCACTCACCCCTATCATTAAACTTTGTTTCCATGTCACCCATCCAATCATCATCTACACCATACTCATTATAGTCTTCATTGTCAAACTCAGGATCATAGTCTTCATCTTCTGAACTGTCCTCATATAGCAAACCTTTAGAATCATTGGAATCATAAGCATCACCATCCTCTTCATTAGGTACACTAGATTTAGAGCTCCTTGTTTCATAGGTGGACACATTAACATCCACAAGGTTGTCTAGGTCAGCAAACATGCATGGTGGCATCAGGTCTTTCATCCACCATTTTTTTCTTACCTTTGTCTTTAGGATCAAGCACTCCCACTTGGCTAGCTTGAGTAGGCACAGTTGGATGCCATTCCAACTCCCTTATCACAATTCCAGAAGCCTTCTTTGCTGTCCTACTCGGGACATCTTTCCTCGGTGAATCTGGAAGTTGCTTTATCACTACCCCTGGCTTCCTCCTTAGTGAATCCGACAATTCTTCGATAACAACTCCACATGAACCAGCTTGACTATAAGCAAAATCATGGAACTCATCTTCTTCATACATAAACAGCTCATCATCCTCATCATCATCTATCTCTTCATAGTCCCTCTTAAGCTCCCAATGATCCAAGTATATAATAACAAGCCTAATTTGTGGAACACACAAGCACATTGTAATAGCATCAAGATCAGTGGAAAGCTTTGTTAAAGCTTCATCCTCAGTCCCAACCTTATACCAATAATCTATCCTCTTTCCACTATAGTCTTGGTTCAACCCCCTAACCATACCATCAAGTTCCACAAGTGACATCTTGTCCATATCAATAGAGTCATAATAGGACACCTTCCCACCTATATATTGGTTCTCCTTAAAATATCCCCCATTGTACATCTTCACGGTCAAATAATCCGGGTGACCTGCATTTGAAAAAAAAAAAAAATCAAAGCTCTGTCAAAATAAAGATCCAAAAAATAATGCACAGAGCAAAGTCTCATGAATGAAAAAGTCAAACACAAAGAACACCAAGACAAACCTTGAATGACCACACCAGCAACATACCATAAAGGACTACAACAGCAACATTCTTTACAGCTAGGACCACCTCTTCTAACAACAAAGAATTTTACAACTAGGACCACCTCTTCTAAAAGCAACGTTCTTTACAATATAATAGGACTACAACAACCCTTATGCAAGCAGCCGTATACTTTAATTCATAGTAGGACCACCATTACAGTATTTAAAGACCTAACTCAGCACCCAACAACTTTCTGCATTATCTGCAATACTTTATTCATCACCATAAACACAAACAGACAATAAACCCTCATAAATTGCCCCGACTTGCTGAGATTTCATGAATGATATCATATATTCTAACCCATTCCCTAAACCCGAAACCCCCAATCCGTCCTCTACCTATAAACCCCAAAATGGAATACAAATCCCCTAAAACCAAAGCCCTACCCCAAAATGGAATACAAATCCCTAAAACCAAAGCCCTACCTGAAACCCTAATACCCATAACAAAACCCAAATCGAAACAAAAAACAATCGATTCAAATTAACTCACCGTAATTAGGAAGCTCCTCTCCTGGAATTTCCTCTCGCGGTGTCCATTCATCGTCCGCCATTTTGCCCCGATGCTTCTAGGTATCGGGTTCTTTCCTTCTGTCCTCCGTAACGGGTTCTGGGGTTTGTAATGGGTTCCGACCTTCGTAACAAGTTCTGGGCTTCTCTTCTCCGTAACGGGTTCAAGGAGTGTTCTTTGGTTTCGAGATTGGGTTTAGATCTAAAATGGGGAATCGTGCTGTTGTTTAATATTTTTAGGTTTATTTGAGAGGGAACTTATCGAGGTTTTGGAACACTGAGAGGGAAAACAAGCTCAGGGTTAGGTTGGTAATTCAACCACTAAACCCTCAAAAAGTCATTCCATTTCAAACCCAACGGTCTGATTTAACGTCCAATTTGGACGGAGCCAGAGCAATTGGACACGGGTGACTGGAATTGTAAATCTCAGGGGGTAAACTGATGAAATTGAGAGGACATGGACTAACATGAAAATACCCCCAAACCTCAGGGGGGTAAACTGAATTTAATCATTCTTTATATTTGAGATGAGTCTATGTATTATGTATATGTTTAATAGTTTAATAGGCTTATTTGAAATAAGTGAGCGTCAAATGTTCCAATGAGTGGACCTAATTCTGCGTATCAAATCTTCTTTATTGTTTATTAATGACAGCGGGAGAGTATGTAATGACCATTTTTGTTTGATTAAAAAAAAACATTTATATTGAGATCCTAGGGTAAGGCTATAGTATGTTAATATTTCTCATACATTAACTATTTTTACCACTTTGAGGACTCATTTTACCACTTTAATAACTCATTTTATCATTTGAAGACTCGTGTGGTAACTAATAAAATTTACCACTTTAAGGACTCATGTTATCATTTTGAGGACTAATATTACTATTTTGAGGACTCATTTTACCACTTTAAGACAATTGTATGCATATCATACGTTAACATATTGTAGAATTTTCCAAGATCCGGATCCTAAGCCACAATTTAGGGAAAAAAAAAATTACTTTAGGTTTAATTTAAAAGTTTGAGATTGAAATACTTAAAAGTCTTTTACTTCAACTTTGAATATTAAATTTAAAGATAACTGTAACTTTGACGGTTCTATTTTCTCTAACTCCAGTGCGGCGGCAAATTTTGTTTTCAAGGATTCCACTAGAGAACCTATCCTAGCTGCTTCCAATTTTGTTGGAGCTCATGATGTTCTTCTCACGGAAGCCTTGGTCTTGCGTGCAGGCCTCCATGCAACGTGGCTACATGGTTTTTCTAACATTGAAGTGGAAGGTGATTCTAAATTACTGCTCGATAGTATTAATGGGTTGATCTAGATTTCTTGGTGCGTCATTCAGATTCTAAAAGACATGAAATCTCTTGCTCAACTCACTTAGGTAGTTTTGTTCCAACACATTAAGAAAGGGGCCAATTTCCTAGTTGCTGTCATTGCCAAACTTGGTCACTGCATACAAGCTTAGAGCTGGATTAGAGCACTTCCACTTTCAGCTTCCTCAGCTTTTCTTTTGGATAACTTGGGCGTTGGTTGTAGTCGTAGGTTTCGATTGTAATTTTCTTTTTCTTTTAAAAAAGAAAAAAATAACTGACGATAAAATCTTTAGTCACCGAATAATCAACACTATTTGTAATTATTTAAAGATTGTTAAAAGCTTAATCAGAAGGTAGGGTTAAATAGTTTTTATTATTATAAAAAAGAAAAAGAAAGAAAAAAAGAAGAAGAAGAGGTCAATCTAGAAGGTAGTACGGCTGAATGATTGCATCATGATAAGGGGGGTTGTCATCCAGGACCATGACGCAAGCACTCCCGTAATCAAGTGTAAAACCGGCATTACGTCACTCACTCCCTCTGTTTTAAGTCTTAACAACAGGAAACTTCAGGTGCCCCATCCATAGCGCAACATCTCCCGTTCCCAAAGCGCCACGAATGATAACCTTTAGGAGTCCTATACAAACCACCGCGTGAGCCTCACTCGCCCCTCCCTAAATCGAAGAGCCAGTCAGACTGACACTCCCTGGCCCGCACTCAAAACCCAACAAAAATTAGCCATGTGCGGATGCTTACTGCGTGTTTGATCTGTGTGACAGCTGTACTCCCAAAGCATATATATACGCCCCCAAAACCGCTCTGACTCCCAAACACTTCCAATTCAAAGCTTTTCCCACCACAACAACAACAAAGCCTTCAACAGCAGAGCTTCTCCACAGCATGCAAAACTCCTTCAACCGATCCAAACTCGACACCGCCGGAGATCCACAACAGTTGACCCAAAACCCACTTCCTCCTCCGCCGCCTCGCCGCCTCACCCAAGAGCAAGAACTCGCCGTAATCGTCTCCGCTCTTCGAAACGTCGTCGCCGGCACCACCACCACCATGGACTTCAACTCTCTCTTCCCTTCCTACCATTACCCCGCCGCCGCTTCCTCCTCCTCCTCTCCCGCCCTATTCGAAGCGTCTGATGCCGACACGTGTCCGGTTTGTAAAATTCAAGGCTGCCTTGGATGCAATTTTTTCCCGCCAGCACAGGAGGAGAACAGCAACAACAAGAAGAAGGCACCCAAGAAGAGGCTGAAGAAGAACTACAGGGGAGTGAGGCAGCGGCCTTGGGGCAAATGGGCCGCTGAAATCCGAGACCCGAGGAGGGCCACTCGGGTCTGGCTGGGCACGTTCCACACTGCCGAGGAGGCGGCCCGTGCCTACGACAAGGCCGCGATTGAGTTTCGCGGTCCGAGAGCGAAACTCAATTTCCCGTTTCCGGATAACTCATTGTCGATGAACCAAGAAACTTCGACGCCGCCCACACAGCCCATTCAAGAACCCCAGAAGCAGCAGATAGTTGTTACAGATACTAAGCAAGAGAACAAGAGCGAGGATTCAAATGAAATGGAATGTGAGTTCTGGGAAAGGATCGGGGACGACGAGCTCTTTCAACAGTGGATGATGACGATGGACTACGCACCTGATCATTCGTCGGATTCTGGGAATGGGTCTGCCGGAAATGCTCATAGTTATTGATTATACTGAATTAGATTCAATTGTAGGCAGAAAAAATAATCAGCTCGTTAATTAGTTTGTTTTTTTTTATTAACATTGATGTGAAATTTCTGTTTTTGAGGGGAAAATCACATTGTGTTACTATTTCACCAAAGATTGCGATGTAAATTTGACAAAATATATATTAAGAGATTATCTTATCAATGGCTGCCAATTTTGAATTACGCACGCTATAAAATTGTGTTTAAGGCTTTAAGCACTTTTAACCGAGCAAATCCGTGAGTGGGACCCACGCGGACCACTTACTGACTGGTTGACTTGAAATTTTAGAAGGGAACAATATCCCCGTAATACAGCACGTGCGCTTATAGAGAGGGCCATCGTATTCATATCGCTGTAAGCATCGAGTGTGAAACGACGTGTGCGCTTTTAATCAATTGCTTTCATGTTTCCCACGTTTTTAATTTTAACGTGTGAACTGAAACTGAACTAAAGTAATGGATTATCCATAATCGAGTTCATTTAATTAATCCAACATACAACTGGATAATCATTGAAATTAATAAATCATTCTAATAAGAAAACTTGCATACTGCGGAGTCGGTTCAAGTAGTGCGAACAGAGGCGGAGTTAAGAATTCTTGAACATGGAAGTTAAAAAACGAAAAATTTGAACTCGTTTACAATGGCGGATTCAGGATTGAAATCTTGGGCGGGTTCAGATTTCTTAAAAAAAAAAATATATATATATATATATATATATATATATATATATATATATATATATATATATTATGGAGAATCTCGACGGTGCGAGACAATTTTATTAATTTAAAAAAAAGTATGAACTCTTCATTCTTCAATTCATGAAATCTTCAATCCAATACAACCTACGAAATTGAATTTCACATCAATCCTTAACCCTATAAACTGCCCCAAATTGGATTGATTCAATTAAACAAAATCTTACATTGAATTCATTGCCCCAAATTGAAGAGGGAGAGTAAGAGAAGTAGATACGACTTGATGTTGATGTCTTGATCTCTGAGACTTGAAGTGGAGAAGCCGAGAATGGCAGAGCTGTAGGAGTTTAGAGGAGGAGGACTAAGGAGGAGGGACGAACTAGAGAATCGAATAAGGGCGTAGTCGAAGTCGAGTGAACTAGACTACTGGAGTCGGAAGTAGGTTTAGGATGGGCTTGAGCTGGACAATACCCAATTAAAAAAAAAACAAGTATACATCTAATTTTTTTTTTAGGCCCAAAATTTTCGGACGGGCTTGAGCCCGCCCCAGTTACTATGTAGATCCGCCAGTGCTCGTTTACAGTGTTATTCTATTTGAACACTCAACAATTAAATAAGGGGAAATGATCATTTACCCAATTTTAGCTTAAAAATTGCCCACTTACCCAAACACTCTAAGAGATTGCTCACTTACCCAAACACTCTAAGAGATTATTTCCCTAATACCCAATTAAGTATTTTTTAATTCATTTTTATTTATTTTTGGGACAATTTTGCCCTCTCATTTTTTGTCACTTAGAGAAATAAATCATTGGAAACCTTGCTTCACTCCAGTGGCGGACTCCGGCGACCGGACTCCGGCGACCGATGACCGGATTCCGGCGTCTGAATTTATTGCCCCCTAATAATACCCAGTAACCATATTATTGCCCCCCAGTAATCATATTATTGCCTCCCAATAATCATATTATTGCCCTCCAGTGAATTGCATAAACTCCCAAAACCAAAATGAACACACTACAGGCACAATTGATCAATTTATATGCATATTATCGCCCCCCAATACTCATATTATTGCCTCCCAATACTCATATTACTTTTATACGTTATTAGCACGCTCAGAGCCAATAGCCAAGAAAAAAAACTCTAGTTTTCTAGTTTCTTTCCATCAAAAAAAAAAAAAAAAAAACCCTAGGAAGGAAAAATATTTCTTCTTTTTTGCCGCCATCCAAATTTTTTTTTGTTTTGGCCGCCGGCCTCATCGCACCCAGCCAACAGAAATTGATCTCCGCACCCAACAGCAGGACCAGAGCAATTGATCTCCGCACTGCCCTTGAGACCCGATCTCGACCTCAACGACGACTCATCTGCACCGTTGCCGCACCCAGATCGGATTCGTCAGCCCCCCACTGTCGCAGCACCCAGATCGGCGACGACGTAACAGCCCACCCGCCACCTCGCTGCCCATCCCCCGGTGCCTAGCGTGCTATGCCCAGCGCCTCTGCACGCATCGCTGCTGGACACCAGTGCTCCTCCAGATATCGATCTACCCAGCCACTCATCCTGCAGCACCAATCCCAGCACCGGCCGCAAATCCCAGCGAGAGAGATCGGTCAGCAGCTACAGAGAGAGATAGAGGAGAGAGAGTGAACCTGTAATTTTTTAATTAATTGAAGGTTGAAATTGTCATTTAACACTGAATTGGGTAAATGGGGTTAAAAAACTCTTAGTGGAGTAAGCGGGCAATTTCGAAACTGAAATTGGGTAAGTGGTCACAGCCCCTAAATTGTATTATAAGAGGTAGGTACAACGGCACTACCATACCGACTGGAATCCATCGTGCCTAGCGACGCCTGCCGTTGAGATCTCTTCTTCAAAGGATTGAGTCTTGAGCATAGTTTTATGGTCTGCGTTTATTTGACAGATCTATCAGAGCTGGTGGCGGTTTGAGTTCTTGGGAACCAGCTGCGACTCGCCTCGCCTGAGGAGGTTTCAATGCAGATTGGTCGACCTCCAGATATTAGATTGAAGGTGGCGACAAGTGCAGGTGGTCTGCTCCCTTATCATTTGGGGGGATCGATTGCCGGAAGAATTCATCCTAGCGGTGTTGGCCTGGTCGATGGCGGTGTTGACTATGATGGTGGAGACTTGGTCTTGGAGTTGGAGTTGGGGGTTTGACTCTAAGTTTGGA
Organism: Rosa rugosa; assembly: GCF_958449725.1. Lineage (NCBI taxonomy): Eukaryota > Viridiplantae > Streptophyta > Magnoliopsida > Rosales > Rosaceae > Rosa > Rosa rugosa. The sequence goes on from NC_084822.1 coordinate 10,446,958, forward strand.
CTGGCTGGGCCTAAGTTATAGGCTCTCAAGGAGGGTGAAGGAGGGTGCATTGTCACTCTCATAGATTACTTGTGCTTTGGGCTGGGCTGGTCCAAGAGTTTGTCCTCCTTGGGCGGATTTTTGGGCATTTTTATGGTCTCTAAAGACAAGTCTTAATTTAAATAATGATTTTGATGGAGTTGGTAATTATCTCAAGTTTATTAGGTGTATTTCAAGCAGTTTATGGATAAGGAGTTGGCTCCTATTTGTTTGCTAAGTAGTAGCATAAGGGTGGTAGAACAAGGATCCAAAAAATCATAAGGGTGGTAGAACAAGTTGCAAGAGATCTTGTTAATGCTCAAAGTCCGGCGGTAGCCTAACCTTCGTTTAACGCGGGTCCGGTGGGCGGACCGCTACTCTGTAGACTTGGTGATCTTCGCTAGCTGTCAAATGAAAGACAGGGCGTCAGAGGGAGACCACGTTGGGCGGTCTTCACTTCTCCGATGCCTAAGTCAGTCCAAACATATAGACAGCATAACAATAAATGAGTAGTAAATGCGTAATTAATGAGGAGAGAGGAGAGAACCTTTTATAGGTGAGGAGGAGGTTGATCTTTTCCTTGTTTTCGATGTGGGACTGATGTGCTTCAGTCCCCAGCTTTAGGAGCTTCTGATGCTATCTTGGCACGGCGCGTGGCGGCACGTCGGCGGTCATCTGGGGTTGATCCGAGGCTCAGGCTGTAGCCCGCCTGGCTGTGTATCTGCATGTTATTCCTTTGGCGGGAATTTGTACCTTTGGCGGTACAATGAGCGTAGCCCATTATAGCTAATTATGCTTGCAAATGTACATGTATGTACAAGTCCCCCAAGTCCCCAGTCAAGGAGGGCAATCTTGTTGGGGAGTTGTTCAGCGGTTTGAAGCGTTATCTTCCGCTAGACTTGCAATAGCATAATTAGCGTCAGTGCATTGTCAACCATGGATTTACTGAGCAAACGCTTTATACCCTTTCGGGTGGGCCCCTGCTAGGTCCCTCAGGGAGTCCCCCACTCCCCGGCGAAGATAGACCTCCGGATGGTCGGCAAATTGTTTGTTGAGGGGGAGCTGCACGGAGCAGAGGGTGTTGGGTAGCGAGCCCAATCTTTAGTACCCGAGTGACGGGGGTCAACGTGCCTGATCAGGGCCGTCGTAGACTGTTGACAAGTCCCCGTGTCCCGTAGGGACGGTCTGACCTTAACGCCGCGTGCGGTCGTCATCAGAGTGAGGCGTGGCCTCGGGATCCGCCGCTGGCGGATATCCCCCCACTGACTGTAGCAGGAAGCAGCGTCCAGTAGACGTGCCTGGCGGTATTTTATTGAACGATATTGCGCTGAACAAAGTACGCAGCTTGCAAGATGAAAATGGGGTTCCACTAGAGGTGTGTAGCGGAAGACGCCCCGCTTGCAGGATGACAAGGGAGAAGTTCTGCTGGCAGAGTTTCGCTCAGCGGAGACTTCGTCACTTGGAATGTGACAAGGGAGAAGTTTTGCTGGCGAGGTTTTGCTCAACGGAGACTTCGTCACTTGGAAGGTGACAAGGGAGAAGTTCCGCTGGCGGGGTTTCGCTCAGCGGAGACTTCGTCACTTGGAAGGTGACAAGGGAGAAGTTCCGCTGGAGGGGTTTCGCTCAGCGGAGACTTCGTCACTTGGAAGGTGACAAGGGAGAAGTTCCGCTGGCGGGGTTTCGCTCAGCGGAGACTTCGGACGGTTGGTGATTTCTTCCATTAGACGCTTCGTCTGAGGGTGGTCGACACGTGGCGAACTCCTAGAGGGTTAGCGTCTGGAGGCTTGTCTCCTACCCAGTCGGAGGTGTCCCGTGCTGGTTTCCTGGCGGCTCATACTCGGGCGGATGGTACCATAGAGACTCCAAGTCCCACCGCCCGAGGGTCTGACCAAACAAGCCGCGCACACCCGCCGCCGCATGCTAAAGGTGAAGATGCTGAGGCCAACCACTGACAGATGTTGGAACTTCTCTCTTTTTTTTTTTTTTTTTGTGTAGCCGCTGAGGCGTAATATTTTTTTTGTTGTAATGAACATTTTTGGGTGGGGAGTCTCAGCCTTTTATATGGAATGAAGTTTTAAAATTTGGTGTTTGTCAGGATATGATTGTACCGCTAGGGTTTTGACTTAGAGTTTTCTTTTGTCAATCAATGAAACATTAAAGGAATTAAGATTGGTCCAAGTGCACTATGTAGCGGACGTGGTCCGCTGACGATTGCTGGCGTTGCCAGTTGCCCTCAGTGCTAGACTTGGTAACAATGGTTTGAATAATTCCTCGTTTCATTAATAGCTGATTGATCAGCGTGTACAAAAGTGGGGTAGTACCCGTTGGGTAGCTTCCCTTAGCTAAATATTGAACAAAAATTTAGTTAAGTCAAGATACTCCTGGGTAGCGGCATGACTATTTGTAGTAATACCGAATGTGTTCAGTATTCCAAGGGTGGGTCGTTGTGACGCCATCCTTGCCCATTAAGTAGAAAGTTCCTGGGCTAACGACTTCCACAATTTTGTATGGACCTTCCCAAGTTGGGCGGAGCTTTGTTGGCGGTGGAATGACTTCCTTCATTACCCAGTCCCCCAATTGGAGGTTCCGGGCTTTGACTCTGGCGTTGTAGAAACGCGATACCCGCTGCTTGTTTTGCAAGTTGTGCAAGTGGGCCTTGTGTCGTTTTTCTTCAAGGAGGTCCTTGTCCAGGTTGACGCCGTCGCTGTTGGTCTCTGGGCAGTAGCCTTTGACCCTAGCGGTAAGTTGAGTGACATCAATAGGTAGGACAACCTCTGTTCCGAACATCATACAAAAAGGGGTTTCGCCGGTGGCGGAAGTTGGAGTTGTCCTGATGGCCCATAGAACTTCTAGAAGCTTCCCCGCCCACAAACCCTTGGCGTTGTCGAGTTTCTTTTTCAGCAGCTTCTTGATTATCTTGTTTGCTGCTTTGACCTGGCCGTTGGTTTGGGGGTGGGCGACAGACGCAAAACTCAACTTGGTGCCAAGGTTGGCGGTGAAAGATATGAGTTCTTTGTTGTTGAACTGTGTGCCGTTGTCTGTAATGATTGTATGTGGGACACCATAGCGGCAGCAGATGTTCTTCCAGAGGAAGTGAATTACCTTGGCGGTAGTTATTGCCGTCAGTGGCTCTGCCTCTATCCACTTGCTGTTGTAGTCGATAGCAACAATGATGTATTTGAACTGGCCCTTGGCGGTTTGGAATTTTCCCATCAAGTCGAGGCCCCACGTAGAGTGAACCCATGGGCCGATGATGATTGACAGCGGCTCTGCCGGTGCATGTGGGAGATCAGCATACTGTTGGCATTTGTGGCAAGATCTCGATATCCGCTGGGCGTCATCACCAAGTGTGGGCCAAAAGTAGCCTTGTCGCATTGTGCGATTGGCCAAGGATCTGACGCCCGAGTGGTTTCCGCATTCTTCGCCGTGGATCCTTGCCAGCACGACCTTTCCCTCCTCTAGGGTTAAACAGCGGAGGTTGGGGTGGCTGAACCCTTGGCGGTAGAGTTTGCCATTCTGGATGTTGTAGCGGGTTGCTCTCCGCTTGAGCTGTCGCGCCTTGACTTTGTCCTCCGGCGCCTTGACTTTGTCCTCCGGCAATGTCCCGTTGCGCTTGTATTCGATAATCTCGTCCATCCAGCTGGGATTGACTTCAATGTTGAAGATCTCTGCCAGGGTCTTTGTGATACTTGGCTTGTCAAGGCACTCCACTCTTGTGTCCGCTGGACTCTGATGTGGCTGGGCGGTTGCCAGTCTCGCCAGTGAATCAGCCTTGGCGTTCTTTTCCCTGGGGATTTGTGTGATGGTGTGAAATTTGAATTTTTTGAGCAGTGTCTTGACGTACCCCAAATATGCCGCTAACTGTTGGTCCTTGGCTTGGAAGCTGTCGTTGACCTGGTTAACGACTAATTGAGAGTCGCTGAAGATGTTGACGCTGTCAGCACCTAAGTCGATGGCGAGGAGTAGGCCGGCGATGAGTGCTTCGTACTCCGCTATATTGTTTGAAGCTTTGAAGTTGAATTTCAACACGTACTCCGCGTTCAGTCCCCCGGGTCCTGTTAAGATGACTCCGGCGCCGCTGGCCTTGGCGCTAGCGGAGCCGCCCACATGCAGGTTTCAGTCTGAATGTAGGGGAGCTGACTCTTCAGCGGTTATCATTTCCGTTCCGGGCTCTGTCCCCGCGCCGGGTTCTGGCTGACGCTCGGTGAGTTCAGCAATGAAGTCCGCCACCGCTTGGCCCTTCATGGCGGTTCTTGGTTTGTAATCAATGTTGAACTCGCTGAGCTCAATGGCCCACTTGCTGAGGCGCCCCGAATGTTCAGGGTTTTGCATTACCTGCCTTAGCGGTTGATTGGTTAACACATGGATTGTTGGGGCCTGAAAGTATTGGCGGAGGCGCCTGGCGGTGACGATGAGTGCAAGAGCGAGTTGCTCTAAGGGAGGATATCTTGTTTCTGCTCCGTTCATGCCCATGCCGGCGTAGAAGAATGGGAGTTCTTCCTGGCCCTCATGCCGGACAATGGCGCAGCTTACCGCTGATATTGATACCGCTAGGTATATGTATAGTGTTTCTCCCTGCACAGGAACGGAAAGGAGTGGGACTGCCGCCAGGTATTCTTTCAAGCCCTGGAACGCCGTCTGACACTCTGGGTTCCAGTCGATGACCTTCTTGTGGGTCGTTTTGAGGACTTTGAAAAATGGGGCACACCTATCAGTGAGTCTGGAGATGAATCGAGAAATGGCGGTTAACTTGCCCTGGAGGCACTGGACGTGTACCTTATACTCAGGGTCCTCTGGGTTGAGGATGGCTTGTACCTTGTCCGGATGAACTTCGATGCCTCGTTCGCTGACGATATATCCCAGAAACTTGTTGGCGGTGACGCCAAAGAAACACTTTTCTGGGTTGAGGCGCATACCATAGGCCAGGAGAATGGTTACTATGATATTGAAGTTTGCCACATGTCCGCTGGCCTTTATGCTCTTGACCAGCATGTCGTCTACGTAGACCTCGATTATTTTTCTGAGATGTTCCGCAAACATGGCGTTCATCAGGCGTTGATAAGTTGCACCGGCGTTCTTCAGACCGAAAGGCATCACATTGTAGCAGTAGAGGCCCTTGTCGGTGGTGAAGGTGGTGCACCCCTGGTCGCCGGGATGCATCTTGATCTGATTATAGTCGGAGAAAGCGTCCATCATGCTAAGGAGCTCATGCCTGGCGGTTGCATCAACCAGTTGATCGATGCGAGGTAGCGGGAAACTATCCTTTGGGCATGCCTTGTTGAGATTTTTGAAGTCGACACACATCCGCCACTTTCCGCTGGGCTTTTTGACCATAACCAAGTTGGAAATTCACTGGGGATAGATGACTTGGCTGATGAACTCAATGCCCTAGAGCTTGGCAACCTCCTCTCCTATTGCCCGATACTTTTCCTCATCAAAGGCCCTCCGCTTCTGTTTGATGGGATAAAAGGATGGTTTGATGGTCAACTTGTGTGTGATGATTTCAGGAGAGATACCTGGCATGTCTGCGTATGACCATGCAAACACGGCAGCATTGTCACGTAGGAATTGAGTGAGTTCCGCCGCCACCTCTGGGTCTAGTTGGGCGCCTATGCGGACTGTCCGCTCAGGGTGCTCGTCTGAGATGCAGACAACCTTCAACGACGTTTCCGGGTTGACCGGCTCCTTCTTTACATACTTCTTCTCCTCATCTCTAGGATCCTCGAAGATATTTGGTGGCGGTGCCTGATTACCCACCGTCAGGATTTCATGGCGGCGCGTTGACCGCGCTATAGTCGTTGAATAACATTCTCGTGCCAACTTCTGACTTCCCCTCACACAGCCCGTGCCGTTGGGTGTAGGGAACTTCATGAGAAGCATGTATCCGGCGATGATGCACTTGAGCTTGTTGAGAGCCGGCCGTCCAATGATGGCGTTGTACGAGCTGAAACAGTCGACGACTATGAACTCTGTATGTACCTCCGCCATGCATGGACTGGTGCCAATAGTCAGCCGCATGTAGTCGGAACCCAGCGGTTGCGTGACGTCGCCGGAAAAGCTGAGCAGTGGCTCGTGATCCTGGAGTAATTTCCTGTTCCGCTTGAGGTGGTTGTAGCAACCGCTGAAGATGATGTTGACAGCGGACCCGCTATCCACCAGGATTCTCCCTACTGAAAATCTGCCAAGAATGGCGTCGACCAAGAATGGGTCGTCATGGGGTAAATGTACTCCGCGCTCCTCCTCCTCTGAGAAGGTAATAGGTTCCCAACCTGACTTTGGGAGTTTGGCGGATCTCTCGTAGCGCATGTTGCAGACTTCCTTTGGGTGATTAGCGCGTGCATAGCGCTTCCTTGCCCTGTGAGACATGCTAGTGATTGGAGCACCGCCGTCGATGGTGTTGATGAGGCCCAAGGTCTCAATGTTGGCGATCACAGGTGGCGGTTGGCGCACCTTGAACTGCTCCATCTTGCCATCACGGTACAAGGTATCAATGGCCGTTTTGAGAGCATTGCAGCTGTTGGTATTGTGACCGCTGTCCTCGTGGTATTTGCACCACTTGCCGGTGTTTCTTGGTTTTCCCATTTTTGGGTATCTTGGTGGGGGTGGCGGTGGGATATGATCCTTGCACTGATTGTATATTTCCTCATACGAGGCTGTAAGGACTGTAAACACTGCATTCCGCTGAGAGGACTCCGCCTGTTTGTTGCGGTTATCCCCATGGGTTGGGCGGTTGCCCTTGTTGTAGTGCTGGTCCCTCTGCCGCTTGTTCTGGTGGTGGCCCTGCTGCCACTCCCTCTTCTTGTCAGTTGGCGGCGCTGAAGAGGTCTTGTTAGCGGTTTCCTGATGACTGGGGGATGGCTGTGTTGACTTTGTTGGTGTTGCTGGTGGCGGTGGGGTTTCTCCATATGTGATGAATTCCGCCTAGGCGTGAATGACCGCCTCACTCATGACGTGGTCATAAGCCGCATTTGGATGATTGTAGTTGAGGTGATAGAGGAATGGCCTCTTGAGGAGTCCCTGCTTGAAGGCCGCCGATGCCATTGTTTTGTCTAGATCGCGGCACTGAGACGCTGCCGCCCGCCATCTTGTGACGAATGCCTTCAGTGATTCGTCTGCCCCTTGCTTGACGCTGAACAGCTGACTTGTGTTGTGATGTCCGGCGGACAATAAGATGAACCGAGAGAGGAAGGCGTGCGATAGTGCATGGAATGAGTCAATGGACCCCGGCGGACACTCGAAGAACCAGTTCATTGCCTCACCATCCAACGTTTCACTGAATAAGTGGCACAGGGTGGCGTCATCAAATCCCTTGTTGTTGGTGACCTTCTTGAAGGTGTCCATATGGACGAAGGGGTCAGACATGCCGCTGTAATGTGACATCTTTGGGGTTTTTGCGTACACTGGTCTGATACCCTGCAGAATCGCAGCGGTGAAGGGCCCAAGTCTGGAAGCGAAAAGCGGATTTTGAGTTGGCGCTGGGGCGCCCGACTCCGCCCGAATTAATCTCTACTCCAGTTGTTGCATCCTTTCTTGTATCTGGACGGTTGTGTTGTCGGCGGAACCAGCTTGGATATTCCGCTGGACTTGTCTGCGCCTTGGCGCAGGCGGATTGCCTTCAATCCTCGCCCTAGCCTCCGAGCGGTTGGTGTGCGGCAGTGATTCCGCTTCCTGCTCCAACATTAGTTGGGGGATGGGCGGCGATCCCATCCCCAATAGTTCAGGTGGGTCCAGCGGTACCTGCATCTGTATGACCGACCCTGGTATCAAGGTGCCAGTGCCGGGCTGACTACGCCTGGTGCTGCGTGATTGCTCGCTCTGCGCTGGATTGGCAGTGGCCTCCAGCGTCCTCTTTAGTTCATCAAAACGTGACATCAGCATAGCCACTTGTCTTTGGGCCTCAGCCTTTTCTCTGCGCTCCTCCTCACGCTCTCTGTTTGCCTTGTGAAGGTCCGCCAGTGCCAGCTCGTACATAGTGGTGAGATCTTGGCCCGGTGGGCGGCTGCTGCTTGGATTTGCCTCACCGCCGGGGTTGGCTGGGGTGTTGAATAGTGCGCGGTTAACGCCTACCGCTGCGTTGGAGTGTTGGGGAATGGCGGATTGGTTCGCCTGCTCTTCAGCGTTTCCCCCGCTACCGTTAGTCATGGTAATTGTGGTGGGATGACCTTTTGTTCAAGGGTTCCCACAGACGGCGCCAATGTTAATGCTCAAAGTCCGGCGGTAGCCGAACCTTCGTTTAACGCAGGTCCGGTGGGCGGACCGCTACTCTGTAGACTTGGTGATCTTCGCTAACTGTCAAATGAAAGACAGGGCGTCAGAGGGAGACCGCGTTGGACGGTCTTCACTTCTCCGATGCCTAAGTCAGTCCAAACATATAGACAACATAACAATAAATGAGTAGTAAATGCGTAATTAATGAGGAGAGAGGAGAGAACCTTTTATAGGTGAGGAGGAGGTTGATCTTCTCCTTGTTTTCGATGTGAGACTGATGTGCTTCAGTCCCCAGCTTTAGGAGCTTTTGATGCTATCTTGGCACGGCGCGTGGCGACGCGTCGGCGGTAATCTGGGGTTGATCCGAGGCTCAGGCTGTAGCCCGCCTGGCTGTGTATCTGCATGTTATTCCTTTGGCGGGAATTAGTACCTCTGACGGTACAATGAGCGTAGCCCATTATAGCTAATTATGCTTGCAAATGTACATGTATGTACAAATCTTGAGGAGCATTCTCATATTTGTAGCAAGCAGAAGCAAAAGAGGAAATCTTGGTGTCCTATAGTCTTAGAGGAATAGGAAGAGCTGTGAGAAGAAAATGTCCATAAGAAAATACAAGCTTAAAGCTTGTCATGTCTAACATGTCTAACATTAAAGGTTATCTAACCCAACTTTTGGTTAGAATTAAGCAACATTAAACTAGATTAAAGCTTAAATATCTAACCATATTTCCATAAGCAAAGAGTGTAAAGTAGGTGCATCAACACTCTCCTAGATGAAGTATGAATGTCACACCCCGATGCGGGAATCATTTTGATCCTCGAATTGAAGTGTGATTCACATCCCAATTATAGAGAATAAGAGGCTTCTACAATTAGAATGTGAGAAAAAGTAAAGCAAAAATAAAATGTAACCAGAGCCACTATAAAGTGGAAGGAAAATCGAAATAGAAGCTTAAATTACAAAACCTTAACTTACAAACGAATGTATAGGTTACAACTATACACAAAGTCTCTTCGGCTTTTATGTAATGAAAGATTAAATAAAAACACAAAGCTCTAACTAAAAACTCAAATCTCAACCACCATCTCAAACTTCTAAGTAATCAGTTTGGTACCTGCAAAATAACCTATGGTGGGGTGAGCTCAACCAGCGTCTTAGTAGGGATATATAAGAATCTCTAATCATGGTTAATTGAATAAATCAAATTAAGTGAAATACAATTATGTTATCAAACAATGTTATATAAATAATTATGAAATTGATGCATGTTAAACGAGCTCCACTTAATTACCCGTTAGTCCATATATCAAAACAAGAGAGTTTACACGTCCCATACCATGTATTTTACCAACCGCGGGTGACTCTAAATGTTTTGAATATATGATCTAACACCCTCTACAATTCAATCCCACATACCGCTTTGTTAGTCATCTTGTTTATTCATGGTCTTCAAACCTGAAACTTGGACATATCCTAGAATCGTCGTTCCGAAACTCAAGCTGATCATAGATCTTGAATGTCCCATAATGTAAACTCAACTACACATAAGCTACTTCCCATAATTTCCATTGTTTCCATATCCATTCATCTTATGCATAACATAATCAAGATCCATTTCAATCGTCATCGATCTATCGATCCTTGAACATGTCATGATGAATAATGATAATATGCCAATACTCAAATGCATCAATATTTGATGAATGACAATGTAATGAAGAATAGAGATAGATAACTAGGCATTTAGATATCACTACACCAATAACCTTATCAGACGATGGGAGAAAATTGATGTGTGATTTGGAGTGTCACTGTTGTAGATCGAGCCGTTGTCTATTGAAAATTCAGACAACGGTAGAACACAGTTGTCTGAGAAACACACAGGCGACGGGTATGTGTTATAAGTGTTGTGTGATAGCTAGGCAGATGCCAGGCGTAGCTGCGCAGCAATTGAGATGCTGCCTTCAGACAACACTGCTTGTTTTCAAGCTATTGTATGTTAAGCTTGTCATACAACATACTTTTATTTTGTGTGTTGTCTGCTTGATCTTCAAACTTCAGTTCTTGGACTATATCTGTTGTATGATTTACTTTTGGGATAACTGAGTTCAATTGCTTCTGTTGTATGATTTACTTTGGGACAACAGAGTTTAATTGCTTTTGTTGTATGATTAACTTTTAGGGCAAATGAGTTCAATCGCTTCTGTTGTGTGAGTATAAATTAGAAGACATTGATTTGTTAAAAACCGATGTGTGATATGAATGATTATAACGTGTGTCTCTCCCATTTTTGGCCATTCAGACAACGGGCAGTCATCATTATATCTATTCTATTGTCTGATCATTTGAACATCCCATTCCTGAATTAAATTGTGCATTCATTTGGTCCATTTACCAAATGAACAGTAGTTCATCAAATATAAACATTGCAAACCATCAAATGAGTAATCTAACCAACACTTTAAACTTCAAAAGCAAAAAGGGTGCATTTCTCAATCATTGAAGCCAACATTTTAAACAAGAAAAGCATTTTAGTGCATGCCCATCTACTTGGGACATCAAAAAGCTGACACACATATATCTATTGTCCCAAAACATGCCACACATGGTGCATGACAATGCACCAGCATAGAAGCACAAAAAAGATGCTTTCCAGAAGGGTGAAATCAAACTTTAACTTGACTTCATCTACAAAAATTCAGAGGAGAATGTGGTGTGGCAGGAAATAGCCCTTTGTTTCTATAGAAATTCATAGGAGACCTTGTTTCCTTGTCACTGAATCTACCAATTCTTTTAATCCTACATAGAAACTCAATTAATAAGAAAGTACATATCTATTTCTAGCAATTCTTTATATATTTCATTATGGTAGATTTCAGACTAGGAAATGTAGAAAGCCACAATAATCATAATACTTCAATTTGAGCAACTACACAGTTACCTAACAAAGATAAAAGCAAGATTATCTCCTTATTTCATACTTGTTCACAAGTATAGAACAAAGGCACAAGATTTAAACTTCTAAACAGCATGCTTAGTTGTCTCATGAAATTCTATATAGTCCCCTACCACGTGGCTTTAGGGCAAGCCAATCAGAAGAAAGAATTTTTTCTTCCTTTTCCGAAACTGTTCCTGCTTTTTAAAAGTGCAATACCCAAAATACCCCTTGTTGATTCCTGATTGGTTAGCCGCACCGCCACGTGGTGCGGCTGACATACGTAAGACTCTTTCTAATTAAGGTCTGAAGGCACTGGCCCACTTAATGAATTACAACCAAGGTGCCTCCTGTACCATAACAAAATATATTCGGTGCAACTAAGTCTATAGAGGCATGAGCCTAAACTAATCTTTTTATAAATCCAGTTTAGGAGATAACAGAGATACTCACACTATCTCTAGAGTATGTACAAGTCCGAGTGTGGAAGGGATCTCGCCAGTTAGATTATTTCTATCTAATAGCTTGCTGCACAAAAGTATTCAAGAAGATAAGATTCTGAAATGAAAAGGCTTCAATTACTCAATTACACATCAATAATATATCATCCAGTATTCCATACAAAAAGATGCAGACTAGGCGATACTTTTTGAAAAAGAAATGTGCACTAAGGAGTGACATATAGATATAAACCTCCCCATACAAATGAGCAAAGCGAACACCTTGTAGAAACTAGGTGAGTTAACAAAACTTACAAGTGCACCAGAGCCATCTTTGAGCTCAAAGGTTGAGTTGAATTCCGCCTGAGAGCATTGTTTCCTAAATGGCTGCATTTAAAGAAAACAACTTATCAGATGGGAAAAAATTGACTAACCAACTCTAAACTACTAAGAGTTGACAAACAAATGCTGCGCGCTGTGTAACATATCAAGACCCGGTGTAGCCTCACTATAAACTGGGAAGTATCCTAGCCTTGAAGTTTGTTGCCAATTAGGTCCAGATAGAAAAAATTCAAAAGATTACCAATTGAAGGCGGAATTGCCCACTCAATCTATTGTTATTCAAATCTCTGCAATAGTATATAAATATGAAGAAACTTCCAGAGTTTAGTGCATATTGTGTCCCAGAGATAACATCATTAAAAGTTTAAAACCAAAAGTAGTTATAATAAAAAAATAAAAAGTTTATTTTTATGTTTTGGGTTATAGTTCACTGCACTACTAGAAATATGGAATAGGGACGATCACCCATCTGTGGCCTTTATACACTCAGTAGGGAGGGTTTGAATTTTTATGTGGCAAATTTAGACATTGCATGCCATGGCATCCGTCTCCAGCTGAACCCAAATGGATACATCATGGGCAATATGTTGATTTAGCCACAAATTAAGTTGTACCTCCGTCCCAAAGTGATACCCAAATCAATACATCCTTGACAGTATGCTAATTTAGCCACTGATGGGTGTATTTTGTAGGTGTCTTACATAGCTAGTTGGGATTCTGTGACAAAATGATGACCCCAACTGTGTTTTTTTTTTTTTTTTTTTAATTTCTTCTCAAAAAAAAAAAAAACTGTGTTTTTTAATTTTTCGCCCTTTCCATTAAATAATAAATATTGGATGGCTGTGGCCAAATCGTTACAGATTCATTTTTCCTTGTTTAATTAAACAATACTTTTTATTATGATCCGTCTCCAAAATGGTTCTTCTAAAAAAGAAAGTCTCCAAAATGGCCAAAGTCTCAGAAGACTTATCTAGACGTCTTCTTCTTTCTTCTCTCTCTATCATCTCTTCGATGGCCACTCCGACCACAACGACCACACCAGTCAGAAAGAACGAGAGGATTGGGAGATTTTCTGTTGTATTTCTTCTCTAAGAACAGAGTATATATACATCAGATACATCAAATCCTATTACAAAAGGATATTATTACAAAAGGATTATTCCTAATATAATGGCATGATTCACGCCAGCATTCCAGCATTGTCGGCCATCCTTGTCGGTAGGACTCACGCCAACACTCCCCCTCAAGTTGGTGCATACAGATCACAGATGCCCAACTTGTCAAGTGAGTCATAAAAGGCTTTACTTGATAGAGCCTTTGTAAGAATATCTGCCAATTGCTCTTCAGTAGGAACGAAGGGAAACAAAATGATATGTCCATCCAGCTTCTCTTTAATGAAGTGTCGATCTACCTCCACATGTTTCGTGCGATCATGTTGAACTGGATTGTGAGCAATTTCAATTGCAGCCTTATTATCACAATAAAGCGGCATAGCCTTTTGTTGCTTGAACCCCAAATCTCTCAACAAATTTCTCAACCACAACATCTCACAAAGTCCTCGGGCTATTCCTCTATACTCTGCTTCTGCACTGGAGCGAGCTACCACCTTTTGTTTCTTGCTCTTCCAAGTAACCAAGTTACCACCCACAAATGTGAAGTATCCCGAAGTAGACCTACGATCTGTAATATTACCTGCCCAGTCTGCATCTGTGTATCCAAAAACATCCAAGTGATTGTGTTTTGAAAAGATTAATCCTTTCCCTGGAGCAGACTTTAAATACTGTAAAATACGAAATACAGCATCCATATGGACCTCACTGGGATTGTGCATAAACTGACTCACCACACTAACTGCATAGGCTAAATCTGGTCTAGTGTGGGACAAATAAATCAACCGTCCAACTAACCTCTGGTATCTCCCTTTATTTGTAGGTACTTGGTCCAAGTACTCTGCTAACCGATGATTCTGCTCGATAGGAGTATCAACAGGTCTACAATCCAGCATACCTGTTTCTGCCAACAAGTCTAAGACATACTTCCTTTGACTCAACACAATACAATCCTTCCCACGAGCAACTTCAATTCCCAAGAAATATTTCAAATTACCCAAATCTTTCATCTCAAATTCAGAAGATAACTGACCTTGTAACCTTTGAATCTCCTCAATATCATCACCTGTCACAACCATGTCATCAACATAAATAATCAAGGCAGTCACCTTACCACACCGATGTTTAAGGAATAAGGTGTGATCTGAATTGCTCTGTCGGTATCCAATTTTCTTCATGAACTTGGTGAATCGGCCAAACCAAGCTCTGGGAGACTGCTTCAAGCCATAAAGCGACTTCTTCAATTTGCACACCACCTGTTCTCCAGTGGAAGTACCATATCCAGGAGGCAAATCCATATAAACTTCTTCATGCAGGTCACCATGCAAGAATGCATTCTTAACATCAAATTGTTGCAAAGACCAATCAAGATTAGCAGCTAACGAAAGAAGTACCCGAATTGTGTTAATTTTGGCCACTGGTGCAAATGTCTCATCGTAATCCACTCCATACTTCTGAGTATAGCCTTTAGCCACTAATCTTGCCTTGTACCGGTCCACTGAACCATCTGAATTATGTTTCACTGTATACACCCACCTACAACCAACTGTCTTTTTCCCGGGTGGTAATGATACTAACTCCCACGTACGATTCTTCTCAAGAGCATCCATCTCGACTGTCATTGCTTTCATCCACTTCTCATCCTTCATGGCTTCCTGCACTTTACTAGGAAGAGACACAGAAGATAATTGATTCACAAAGGCTACATACGGTTTAGATAACCTATGGGTCGACACATAATTAGCAATAGGGTATTTAGTTTTAGCACTTAGAACAGGTTCATAGTGTTTCGGAGGCTGACCACGGGTTGAACGACTGGGCAAGGTTTTGGTGGGAACACTACCAGACACAGAAGGACTATTAGACAAGGAAGGATTAGGACATACCTCGGGTGATGATTGAGCAGGTGAGACCGCTGAAGGAGAGGGAGAGACAGAAGAATTATTCAAAACACCATCAGAAGACTGTAGAACAGGGTCTGAAACGGCCTCCTCGACCGACCGGTCAAATTGATCCAATTGACCAGTCCGTAACACATTGCCCGGGGTTTCTTTTCCTGCCGAACCCCTGTTTTCCGTTTCCAAATCAGACGATGGGTCGGTAGAGCTTCTATCCTCCTTTTCCAGCTCTGTTCCTAAACACTCCAACCTTAAGGATTCAGATGCCAGACTCTCATCTTGCCCATTGAACAAATCTTCATAATAATAAGACCTCTCCCCCTGAGGAGGAGTCACAGGAGGCAAGAAATAACAAGCATCTTCACTGAAAGTAACATCCATGGTGACATAAAATTTCTGGGATTGAGGATGATAACATTTGTAACCTTTCTGATGAGAGCTATAACCAACAAAGACACACTTAAGGGCTCTAGCATCCAATTTTGACCTTTGATTCTTATACAGATGAACATATGCAACACAACCAAAGACACAAGCAGGAAGAGTATTAGAGGATGGGATAGAAACGTAGTCAGACAAGACCTCAAGTGGGACCCGACCTTGAAGAGGGGCGGATGGAAGGCGATTGATAAGATGAGAAGCACACAAAACGGCCTCTCCCCAAAGGTACTTAGGCATGTTAGCACTAAGCAAAAGGGACCGAGCCATTTCCAGAAGGTGACGATTTTTCCGTTCAGACACCCCATTTTGCTCAGGTGTCTGTGGGCAAGAAGTTTGATGGATTATGCCATGGTGTTGGAAATATTCATGAAAAGAATGATTAACAAACTCACCTCCATTATCGGAACGAAAGACCTTAACATTAGCATCATATTGAGTACGAATAAGACTATGAAATGCTGTAAAGGCAGAGAAAACAGAATCTTTGGACTTAAGTAAGACAACCCAGGATAGTCGGGTAAAGTCATCGACAAATAACACAAAATATCGCATTCCAGAAAGGGTAGAATGTTTTGAAGGACCCCACAAGTCTGAATGAATTAACTCAAAAGGCATGATACTAGAATGAAAGCTCGAAGGATAACTAGACCTATGACTCTTAGCCAAAGCACAAGTTTCACAATGCAAGCTAGAATCACTTATTCCCAAAAATAACGAAGGCATAGACTTTTTCATAACCCCAAAAGATGGATGACCCAAACGTCTGTGCCACAACCATACCTCACTCAATCGATCAGAACTCAATGTCAGGGCCAAAGGCTGTTCCGGTACTTGTGTTTGTCCTGCGTACATGTAATCCAAGTGAAACAGTCTCCCCCTCAGGTCTCCCTTGCCAATAATCACCCGATTGCACAGATTTTGAAAAACAACATACATTGGATAAAAGGTTACAGAGCACTTATTCTGTGAATTCAGTTGAGATACAGATAAAAGATGATGAGACAACGAGGGTACATAAAGGACATCATGCAAAACAATGGACGGTGTAACCTGAATAGACCCAATACCTAGGACCGGAAAAGACGCACCATTTGCATTAAAGACATGAGATATAGAAGGAGATGACATAGACACAAAGAAAGACTTGTCGTAGGTCATATGATCAGTCGCACCAGAATCAATTATCCATGTATCACTACCAGTAAAGTCAGAAACATGTAAAGCAATACCAATTTTACCTCGAGTTTTCTTAGTCAAGAAAACATTATCCTTAGAGAGTTCTTGCCCTTCAACACTGTAGAAATCAGGTTCTGGTACTTGTTGGACTGCAACTTTGCCTCTCTGACTTCTACTCCCTCCAGTATTGCTCCCTCCACTCCAACCAGAATTGTTGGAATGAAATCTTTGCAACTTAGAACATTGATTCTTGAAATGACCAACTTCCTTGCAATAGTTACAAGCCATATGCAAATGTTTTGTTTTTTTTGTTTTTTTTTTTTTTTTTGTTGTTGTTTTTTTTTTTTTTGTTGTTGTTTTTTTTTTTTTTGTTGTTGTTTTTTTTTTTTTTTTTTTTGGAGAGAAGGGTGAGCTTTTGTTTAATCGGTGGGTTGGAAAGTTTAATAGAATAAAAGGTGGGTGGAAAGTGAGGAATGAGTTGGTGGTGTACGGGTAAGTGGCTGCAGCTTTTTTGCAAAAGGAAAAAAAAAAAATGCAGAAGACGGGGGTTGGAACTTGGAAGAAGAGCAGGCACTATTAGTATGCAGAAGACATTTTTTTTTTTTCTTTTTCAGCCTTTGCTTTGTCTCACACAGGCGTGCAAACTGTTGCAGGATTTTTCTTTAAAAATCAAACTGTTGCAGCAGAACCCAGAGGTTATATGCTGGTATATACCAGCAGGAAATCGATCACCCACTTCTTTAAAGACCCTCAAACTTTAAATGTTCCTACGCTCTGTTCCTCTTGTAGTCTGCAGCTGCTACGCAAGGCTCGATCTCCTCTTCTTTCGATCGATCGGCGATGGGACAGTGGAAGTCGCTCCAACTAGAATCGGAATCGGAGATTGCTCCAACTGAGGCTGGAATCGGACTGAGCGACGGGGCACCTGGGATAGAGCGACGGCGGGCTGAGTACCTGGAAGGATGAGCGACGGCGGGCTGAGCACTTGGAAGGACAGAAGCCGATCTGATGAGGGACAGACGATCTGATGAGGGACAGACGTCAGCTGACGTCGGCTGGAGATGGGTGGTTGGTCGAGCTGCGGACGCAGGCGGTGATGAGGTGGGAGGCGTTGATGGGGAAGCCTCTTTGGTCCAAGTAGTCCAGAATCGCTAGAGCCTAGTCAAAAAGGTGATTTACAAAAAACTATACTGTGATTTTGTAGGAAGATATAGCTCTGCTTGTGTTTCTCTCTGTACTAATCAAAAGAACCCAAAAGAACTCAGAAAGAACCAAAAAAAAACACAACGGAACAGAGAGTCCAAATTGGATCTCTGCTCTGATACCAAGTCAGAAAGAACGAGAGGATTGGGAGATTTTCTGTTGTATTTCTTCTCTAAGAACAGAGTATATATACATCAGATACATCAAATCCTATTACAAAAGGATATTATTACAAAAGGATTATTCCTAATATAATGGCATGATTCACGCCAGCATTCCAGCATTGTCGGCCATCCTTGTCGGTAGGACTCACGCCAACAACACCCACCTCTCTTAATCACTCTCTAATCATTTCATCTTTTGCCTGTCACCCAAAATTAAAAAGCTTTGTCTCACTCTCTCTTGAAGCTTCTCAATCTGGATCTGGCAATCGCTGCCGTATCCGACCATCAACCATCGTCTCCTCTTTTTCCCTTACACTTTCAGTTTCTCAAATTTAGTTGCAGGTTGCAATATTTTAATCTTACTTAGGGGCTTGTGCAACAACCTATCAAATGCGTTACAAAATTGGAGTTTATCTCGACATGCAGATTTTTACGGGTTTTTGGTGGTTTAGGGCTCTCGAGTTGTTCTACTATTTGAAAGGTGGGCAGGTCGATTATGGTGAAGAACACAGCAAAGCCTATAGGCATTCCCAAGTTTGGTTCTCTTTTTCCTCATGTTTTAATGTTCTGTTGTTTGATAAAAGAGCAAGAAATGAGATTGCTTTCATAATAGACCTCATATCATAGCAAGTCTCAAGTTTTGGTTGTTGTTGAATTGCAAGGCCGGCACTACCCTGAATGGGATGAGTATCATCCTATTCACTTTGTGGGCCATTCTGCCGGAGCTCAGGTCGTCTGGTTCTGCAGCAAATGCTCGGTGATAAGGTGAGTCCAAATTTGCAGAACCAAATTTGTGGGAATTAGAGTGAAGGAGCTACGAATTGGTTTAGAAATAATCTTGATCCATTTTTGAATACTTTACTCATCTAGTCCTAGTCCAATTCCTGCAGTATGGATAATGGATATGCCGGTACTTGAGGTCAAGAAGCATGGGGTGTGGCTTTTACCAAAAAAATTAAGTAAAGCAATGTGCAACCCTTGTGCTAATGTTTCAATGTGGTTTATAATTATTTCCAGATGTCTTGGAAATAATTGGAAGAGACTAAAGAACAGAGGAAAAGATTGGAATAATCTATTTGTATTTGATGATTCTTTTACAGTACAAAGATTGGATTTATACAAAGACTGTAGGCTATCTAAGGTAAGAACTAATTGTGTGATTTACAGAATATATTGGTTTGAAAGCAGATATAAGAAACGGTTAACAATCAGTAAATCAATAGACTTTGATTTAGGATCTGTCATTGATTCTCAGAGTAATTGGAATTGAAGTACTGATGAATGCAATGACCTGCAAGCTGGACTATCTAGCTGGACTATATCGTTCTTGGTTATCATTGATAATGTTTTAGGGTGTGAGAATTACTCTATCTAGATAATGTTGATGCCTGTATATGTGTCAAGACCTGATTTTTATGTAATGTGTAGAACATTGATAAATCCCTCTGGTGAAATGTCATGTGCTGGTAATACATCTAAGTACTCGAATCTGTTATTCTGCATTTTGTTCTATTATTTTTTTCTCTACCTGTGAGGCTGTGACATAATCTTTTAACTTACAGTACAGGGAACATGTAATTGTTTCTGAACATGTTATTCTTCTAATGCAGAGAAAATGATTGTTGATTTGCAGGGTTAAGTGAACAAAACTGAGTTTGATGCAGGGGGGAAGTTACAGCAGTACATAAGGTAGAAAGCCAGCAATCTATCCATTTCTTTACAGCAGTTTCTTCCTTTTATCTTCTTTCACCTGTTTATCAGGTATCATGTTTCTGATTGTTCTTCATGGCTTTATGGTGTTATCAAAAATCGCATGTTGATATATCTTTAGTCTTTACTATGTTCTTCTATCCATTGCAATCTGCAAATTACAATGTGAATTTTACAAGTTTTCAATGAAATTCAATCAGTGGCCAAGTCTTCGATGAATTTTACAAGTCTTCATGGCTTTATGGCTCTGTCTGGTCATATGGGATCTGATATGATCACTTCTGGTCAGGTATTATTTGTTTCTTTTTTTTCTTAAAAGAATTGTGCATCTGTAATGCATTTTTAGTTGTGTATAAGAAGTCCATTATGCTTGCAAGGGTAGGAGCTTTTATATTGTGTGCATTGATTGAAAGCTCTGAGGAACCACAAACAATGAAAGGAAGACATTGAAGATCACCAGATCTAATCGCGTGTTAATAGTTTCCTAAGTTAGTGATAGTTGAACAATTTTACTAGTTGTTGTCCAAGTATTTAACTTTCAGCTGTGCGTGGTTTTATAATATACTTGTTCTTTTTGTATGTTTCTCTAATTGCTGGGCACGTGAGATTTCATTTGCTAGGCTTGGATAGAATTTTGATTGAATTGTGCCGAGCCTGATGGTTCGGACCAATTTTTTTTGCGTTGTGGAACCCATATGGGCACGGACAGGAAAGAAAAATTTTAAAATATTGGTGGGTACACATCAAATCTGTGGCTAAGGATCAATAGACACAGTAATCTGTCCCTGATACCATCAATGGCCATGAAATAATGGCTGTCCCATAGGGCATATTTCTAGTAGTGTCAAGTTTCCAATTAATGTCGGAATTGGTCCTGTCAGGGTCCATATTCAAAGATAGGTCCCTGTATGAAAAATCATGAGACATGATCGAGTCACATAAAAGCAATAATTGAGGAACCTATTATCAAATAGAAGAATAAGTTCAGTTAGAGTTGATCAACATCAGTTAAAATAATTTATCAATGATCGACGACATGTTTTTCAGAACAGTTAGTGCCTATGACACATATTGAGCTGAACCTCTTAATATATGGCACTGCAATCCTGGATTGAGCAATAACTGATGTAAAATGCAATTGCCTACAGAGTCTTTAGCTCGGACAACAACTGGATATCGCTAGGTAGCTGACCTTTCAAACCCATGCCTGCCAATGTTCTGAAACTAAAGCAGCCATTTCATTGTCCAAAAATGGAAGGAAGCAACTTTCGGAAATATTAGAAGGTCAAAACAGACTAAAAACTCATGGAGGTAACACATGCATTTGTGCATTTAATACCTTTCCACTTTCCAGCCATGAGCACAAGGATTTAATATTCCGAGACCTCTCCTGGGCATCGCTCATAGTGAAAGCCCGGTCACGCTTGGAGTTGATTTCACGTCGCTGAAGCTTCTTAACGCTGTTAACGAACCCCATCCACGCCGCCAATACGGGGTCGTTTCCTCGCCGCCACCACCCTCCGACATTACACAACCGAGGATTCGCCAATATCCTCCTCCCTCTTCCATCAAACGAAACTCAAAACACTTCCAAACTTCAATTCAACTCTTAAACCTAAGAAAAGATTAGGGCTTTAGGTGATTAGAGAGACCAAAGGAGCTCTCTCTCCCTCTCTTGGTCTGAGCTCGTCGTAATGACGTTGACGAAGGAGAAGGTGGTGGAAACGGCGATAGATCGGACAGCCGGTTGTAACCCTGACGCCGTTGGGCGAGAGTTCGGAGTCGGACGACAGCCCGGTAACGACGAGGGAGTGGTTTGAAATTGAAGGAAACTGGGATTCAGAGCAATTAGGGTTTGGAGTAAATTTGGGAATGGAGGTAATCTTTGATTGGATTTCTGTGAATTGAAACGAAAAGGAAACTAAGCAAAAACGGAAGACGAAGACGTCAGGATGTTTGATATTTTAAGCTTTCAAATTGCATTAATTGGGGAAAGGCTGTTTGAGGAGATGGCTCGAAGAAAAGAGCATATTAAAGACTCTATTTCTTGCAAGTGTTGAAAGTGACCCAGTATTTCGTCTAAGATCGAGATAGCTAGCTCTATTTTCTTTGTACTTATGAATCAGACAACAGAGAGACAAGTTATGTTGTTTGATTATGTAAAAATTAAACTTAAATTGAGGTTTCAAGAAGAGGGTTTAGTTGAAAACTGGAAATGCCTAATTTTCAAGTACTGGTGCATCAAATTACGTTTTAACAAAGAAGTCCACTAAACAAATAAATAAAAACAAGACAGTGTGCTGCAGTTTCAGAATTTCCTGCAACGGACTTGTACATTTGAAAAATCATAACTAATTCTAGAAAAATCCTTATTAGGAGATTTCAAATCTCAAATACTCACTGACAAGTCTACTACAAAATTACAGAAGAAAATAACTTCAAATTATGAACATAAAAGTACAGTTTTACAGAAACAGGTAGCTGGGTCTGGAAACTGTAGTTAATGAAACAGTATGTATATTGGTGAAAACCAATTTGATAAGCACATCCAAACCCATATCAAAATCTATGAAAACAGAGCTTGAGTTCTGCTGTTAGAATCTATCTCCTTAACTGAATAATAGAAGAGTAAACAACAACACAATTTCAAACCACTAAACAAGTTTGCTAACAAAAAACATAACGTACAGTATATAGTTAAAACCAGATTTGGTATTGAACAGGACAAGAGCAAAAAGAGACTTGAATAGATTGGTAAGACTTGCAAGGCTAGGCAGGTTAGTTTTCACTTATATCTATAAACCATCAGAACAAGGTTGTATTTTCCACTAGATAAGAAAACTAACTTGATTGAGACAACAAAACAAATACTTGGTATGCAATACCAAAACCAGACATAGATGAAAGAAAGATGTTTTCCATTGAAATACTTACCAATTTAAATCATGGACCTTTTATAAGAAGGCAAGGGTCCGTTTAAGAACCAGAAAGAACTAAGAAGCAAAGACTAAGCATCAAATTCTTTGTAAACAGATAACAATAAGAGCTGGAAATTAATAAAAATAAATCAAACAACTCAGACTCAAATTGAAAGACATAATCAATTCAATAAACAAAGCAGAGGAGAAACTATACCTTTGGATGGGAAGAGTTTGAGAGAAGGATATGAACAAGTAGAGAGAGACTTTGGGAAAGGAAGAGATTAAGAAAGAAGTTAAATCGGTCTGATCAAGATAAATCCTTGAGTAGTGGATAAGAAGAGAGATGGTGATGGACTGAAATGATAGGAATTGGCAAATACCGAGCAGGAGGTGTCGCACAGAGAGTGAAAATAAGAAGAGTAGGAGCTGTTGCATAAAGAGAACAGCAAATGACATATGATTCTTCCAACTCCATTAAAATCCATGCCATCTCAAGCTAAACCATTTTTTCTATTCCAATTGATGTACTTGGTAGATATTCTGTCACGCCCCGAATTTTGAATAACAAATTCAAATCCGAAACATGAATTAAACAACTTAAACAAATAAACGTTCTGAATTTTTTTTTTCTCAGAAACAACCTCGCCACTCACGCTCAAATTCAAAACTCGAAGACCTCGAGTTAATTATTACAACTCACTCGTACAAAGTAAATTGTAAAGCTCTAATGAGCATAACAAACCTCACAACTGAAAATCAGAGTATTACAAAGCAGCTACTCTACACGGTTCGATCACCTTCCTGAATTCCCCAGTCCTGTAGGATTATCCGCTACACCGTTTGAATAGTGTACCGGGATTGCAACAACACAAAACCCGGTAAGCTTTTGACAGCCAGTATGAGTAAAAGAAAGAATGGTTGATTTATTATAACACAGTACTTTTAACTCAAGTAACAACCAACAATTTCAACATCCACAAAGAAAACCACAATCTCGATAATCGATCACCAAAATCATTAACTCCATATCATTTGAAATCACACACAAAGAAATCAAATGAATCACTCATCTCTACTCTTAACAAGATGTCTTTATCCCCACAATACGGAATAATATTTCTCAACTTTCTACAAGTCTCATCCATCACTGCACTTCCCAATTAAACTAATAAGAACATTAATCATGCATAGAAAATTAATTCAGGAAATAACCAACACGCATAAAATCAGAAGTCATAGTAATCCCTGCATATAATTTAGTTCAGGAGATTACATTAAAAACAAACAATAAAATGAAAACGAGAAATAAACGGGAAATCGAACCATAGAAATGATCAAGGAAATAAATAGAGATAATAAACAATATAACCGAAAAAGAAGAAAAGAGAAAAAGAATAGAAATTTAAACAAAAGAATTAACAAGGAAATTAATTAAAAACATCATCAACTCACACTAATAAATCCATCCAAAACTCAACACCTTTTACCAAAAGGACTCTTACAAGTCACATCGTGACAAAATCATAGGAAATGTTAACCTAACAAATCATTATGAAAATCCGGTCCAACCTGGACACGTTGGCAGACAGACTAGAGCTCTAACTGATCGAAATCACTAACCGGGCCAAAGGCGTAATTACGATATATTGCCTGATGATGCAACCTGCAAACCCCGGATCTTTAGGCCAACCTGACCCTTAGATCAAAACATTTAAGCGAGTCGCACTGGACCCAAAATGTTAAAACAAATCAAACGGAGAAATCACAACCTGTGACTCTCAAATCCTCAGACCACCGGTCGTCAGATTAAAACATTTAAAATGGTCATACCGGACCTGAAAATGTTTCCCAACCCAAAAGGAGAAATCACAACCTGCAACTGACAAGACCCGCCCCGAATTTCACCCTGAAATCCGAAGTGGCCCTGCGGGGCCCACCTTAGAAGAAATTCTACCAAAAATTTGGCGGAACTTCCCCTAAAATGGACAACCCAAAACCTGTAGAAAGAGAATTCACACTTCTAAATCACCCATCCTTATGCTCCTGGAGCCACCCTGCTCCCCAAATCAACATTCCCCAACTCGCAAAACACAAAACTCAACTTAACAATACAAATCCCAAAGGTTATCAGAGCAATACTAATTCACAAGGAAATAAAAAAGTAGAGTAAATGATCAAGGGATCCTACAATGCGGAAGTGGTGACAATTATGCCTCAAATGTCATGTACGCCCGACCTCCACTAATTCGCCTGCAAACTGGGCATTTGAAACCGAAGGGCCCAGGGGAAAGTACATAAAAACGTTAGCGTGAGTGGACAAAAATAAATAATTTAATATGAATAAAACAGAATAAAACTTCATACTTTCCCACATTTTTCGATATATAAAATCCGGATGCATGCAACATTTATAGAACACTTAAGAAAATAATCCGAAAAACGTTGAACTCCAGAAAACCGACTAGCCCCGCTAGTCAAAACAACAAAGTAAAAGATTGAAATTTCAATACTCGAAAATATAAGTCCAGCCCCGCTGGTTAAGAAAACTCAGACTAGTCCCCGCTAGTCAAAAATAGTATAAGTAGGGGAAGATGATAGCCATACGAATAAGCCACTCAGGCTTGGTTGGGTGATAGCCTCCCAGGCTAAAGAACTCCCATAACTCCCGTAATATACCCTTACGCCACTAAGTGTAGCGATAGGATACTGGGCTACAGAATTACTGTCACAGAGACAGTAACCTGCGCCACAAAGGCGGAAGGGCTACGGTGATCCCATCACCGCGCCACAAAGGCGGAAAATCAATGCTAGCATGATAAAATCACCCCTCAGTATGGCACAGGGAAACATAACCGAAAATCCAGTAAATCCAAAATACATAAAGCTTCCCCCAACTCTCGCAAATGAATTTCCAACGACGTGTCCCACACGCCAAGAATATCTCAAATCAATAGCAAAAATGCGAGAAATAATAATAAATCATAATCTCCATAATTCGAAACAAAACCAATTCCAAAATCATCATCAAGGCATTCCCAATGTCAAAATCCGAAAGTCGATAAATAAATAAGAAAGATCAATAAATTAACGGCGTGTCCCACACCAAAAATAAACTCATATTCAAAAAAATAAATAAGAAATAATTCCATCGAAATCCCATTTCGAAAATCTTTCAGAAATCTCAAATCGATGAATGAAATTAAATATGAAACTCCGGAAATCAACATAAATCACAAACTCGAATCCGAGCATAACGAATTAATATCCGAAATT
Source organism: Rosa rugosa (assembly GCF_958449725.1). Classification (NCBI taxonomy): domain Eukaryota; kingdom Viridiplantae; phylum Streptophyta; class Magnoliopsida; order Rosales; family Rosaceae; genus Rosa; species Rosa rugosa. The sequence continues at coordinate 10,472,797 of NC_084822.1, forward strand.
CATGACCGAGGTAAATCATAATCCATCTCAGAAAATCATTATTGAAAGCCAATCCATGAGATAAACCAATAATCAAATTCCGGAAACAAATAATACGCTTGAAAAGTAATACGATAATTAAATAAAGAATTAATTCAAGAAATAAACGCATGCATCATTATTTAAAACAAAAGTCCACTCACAGTACTATTCCGACGATCACGTATACGAGTTCCTTCATCGAGCCAGGGCTCGGTACGACATCCTGTACACGATTATATTCCGTGAATAATTATTCAACAATTTAATATAATTCCTAAACTCAATTCCTCATAATTTACATCTCCCATTCTCCTCGGATTCAGCCCAAATTATACCATTAATACCAATTCGTTAATTTAAAGGTTCCAAAGCAGAACCGAGAGATATCCGACGGCCGGATTCTCGTAATTCGATAATCGAAACCCTAAACTTCAAAAATTCATAATTAATTCCAAGCTTCTCCAAAATTCACCAAATTTCATATACAAGCTCTACAATATTTATAGGATTTAATGGGCTAAAAACTGGAATTAAAACACAGCCCAACACGCCTCCACGCGCCACCCACAGTGGCGGCGCGTGGGGCTCACGCGCCGGTGGCCACCACCTCCAATGGCCACCAAATTTGGACAGTAGCTTCTACTCAACAAACCCAACCAACTTCCTAACTACAACATCATCCAATTTTACCTTGAAACAGTCGAAACCGGCTGATGAAGTTTTTCCAGAAAAAACTCAAGAACCCTAGAATTTGAAATCGTCGATTCGACCTCCACACTGCAAATCGTGACTCAAGGCTAGGGGGGAAATGATCCTTGGCTAAAACCGCACCTTCGACGCCAGTTTGGTGGTCGGAGACGGCCGGAATCGGAAGATATTGCCGGAAATCCAAATCTGCTACAGTTTTCTTCAAGCCGTCGATTCTCACCTTTCCGGCCAAATCGCCGTGACTCAAGGGTACTAGCGTGTAGAGGAGAAGGAGGCGCGCCGGCGATGGCCTTCAACTCTTCCCCAGGTGGCCGAACGGCGGCAAAAAATGAAGGAGAAGGAGAGAGGCCGATGCGGGGGAGAATAGAGAGGAAGAGAGAGAAATCGGGGTAGGAGGGTAGGTTTCCCGAAATGGAAACTTACCCTGGTAACTTTCTATATATATAGAAAGTTACCGTGAACAGTAACTTCCACATTTTAAGGCATAACTTACGCATATGAATTCCGATTTTTACGTACCACATATGCCCGCGCTCGGGTTAACGTCCTCTACAACTTTCATGAAGGAAATTTTCTCAAATTTTGGCCCGATCAAAAAGTCAATTTTTAGGGCCACTAAAAGTACTTAAACGACAGTAAAAGTGGAAATAACGGTCGTTTACCGTCCAACTAACTTGTAAATTGGTAATTTAAGATACGGGACGTTACAGCAACTCCCCAAATCCTCAAACACTTTTCAAAACAATAGAAATACCATTTCCCACGACATATTGTTTCCCGAAAAGTCATACCCAAAAACAATATATGAACTCACTCACAAATATTGTTTGCATCACAACAATTCTACCAATACATATATGTTTCCGACATATGTAAATATTCAATTCAATAATCCACATACCACAATGCCACACCATCCATATATATATTCCACATAAATATATATATACGTAATTATCCGCTCAGGGATAATCACTAATACCAACTATAGTCCACACAATAAAATCGTGAAATTCATTTTTATAGTTTAAATACATTTTACTTACCTATGGACCGTAGTTGATCAAGCCCATATGATTTAAAACAAATATTTATTTCATAAATATTTTCACACAATTACGACAAAATAAAGTAATTAAATTTATTCGGTTCGTAATATGAACCACGTGAGGTTTACTCACCTCGATATTCCCGCTGCGTCTTCAATTCAACACAATACACACCGAAACCGCTCACCCAAGGGAGACCGTCAATCACCTAATCAAACATGACCTTAACTTAGCCAACAACTCAAAAACATACTCAAACGACAATCCAACGGTCAGATTCTAATTTAATGATGATCCAACGGTCGGATCGAAATTATACGATGATCCAACGGTCGGATCCTCACGGATCGCCCTCAGGATCATCCTCCAAAATTATCACGAAGATCCAACGGTCGGATCTTCCTGAATCGTCCTTACAAACATCTCCACAAAATTATACGAAAATCTGACGGTCGGATTCTCACGAATCGCTTTCCGAATCACCATTTCTCAATTATACGAAGATCCAACGGTCGGATCTTCGCCCGTGACCACACAAAGTCATCGGGACAGTCATACGATCAACATATTAAAATTTGAAGCAAAACCGACGGTCAGATCTTCGCAGATCGTAAACCGAAAGTAATGCATAAAAACCGAAACCCTAGCATGCATCAACTTTCTCCAAAATGACCTTATAATATATCCAAACGACCGTATCGATGCGTAGATGAATAAACTGAAAACAAAACACCAAAATATGGCTGGACGCGCCACCACGCGCCGCCACAAGCTACTGGTCAACCGGTGGTCAACGGCGGCAGTCAACGCCGGGTCAACCACCTCCGATGCAAAAGTCGTCAACTACAAACTTCTTCAAAATAAAAGGGTGATCAACTTTCATACCTGGAGCTAAGTCTGGTTCGGCCTAGATCGTCCTAGATCATGCTTGGAAGTTGGATTAATCTGGGCCGTCTGATCAGATTTCCAGATTGAATCAGGGACGTCGAATTTTCAATTCGTGATCCTTCACTCTACACTCAAAATCGTCGTGCAAGGAGGATATGAGGATGATCAGGGGGAGGAGGAGATCACGAAAATAGGAAGGATCGGCCGAGGAGACGCCGGAAAACTGGTTCTCCGGTCGGGTCGGTTTCGCACGGCTGGGCTCCTTCGATCCAGCTTTGGCGACGACGGCGGGGCAAGCGGAGGGCACCAGGCAGCTGGGCGGCTTGCGGCGATCATAGTGAGTGCCGGGTCGTGGCCGGAGAACGCCGGAGGAGAGAGATGGGGCCGGGTCGGGTCAGCGGGTCGGCCGGCCTGGGAAGGGTTTTCGAGCGAGAGAGAGAGAGAGAACCGGGGGCTGTTCCGCAAAAAACCAATTTTTCTGTCCTTAATGACAGAATTTGGATTTTTTGACTATTTATAGAAAAATCTCAATTTTCAAATATTCATAACGTATTCATACGAACTCCGAATATTGCGTTCCACATATGCACAAGATCGTATCGACAAGCTCTACAACTTTCATGAAGGAAGTTTTCCCAAATTTTGAACGTATAAAAAGTCAACTTTCGCGAGCCCCTAAATAACGTTCGTTTTCGAAAATTAATCGTTCGAACTAATTCCACAACTTCTCCGAGCCTCGTACTCGCTCCCACTATCGTGAAATCATTTCTAAAAAATCCACGGAATTTAATTTGGATTTTTCGGGGTATTACATATTCTAACGAAAGAAAAGGTCTGACTTAGAGTAAAACGATAGAATGAGCAAATAAAATGGATTGGGTAGAATTTTCGTACAATTTCAAATATATTAAGGAAATTGGAATAAAAGAAAATTTCCTTCAGTTATACGACTGAAAGGAAAGTAATCATAATTAAAAATTGTAATATATAAAAACAATATCATATATAAGAAATCATAATATATCTTTGAAATTTGGGTCCCCACAATACTCAAACAAAATAGAATACAGAACTTTATGTAAAAAACTAAAACAATCTTTATGAATCACAAGATCGAGTAAATAATACAACTACAATGAAATCATTTTTCTTAATGAATATTCTACTGGTAGAAACCTACCTTTAGCGCGCAGAATTTCTAAATGATAGAAATAACGACTCTCAACAGTCACTTCATCCCCAAAAGCAATGCTTTATTATATCTTATGAGAAAATAACGCTGATGGGGTAGAATCTCTGCAGATGGTGCTATCCAAGCCAAGGAGGAATTCAACCTGTAATGTCTGTCCTCGAATGGAAATAAATAGATTAGTTGCAGCTGCTTGATACTAGGTAATGGTGGAGACCATTCCATTCTGCAAGGTTCTGGTATTATGACTCCCTACAAGCCATATATTGTCAACAACTTATTAAAGAGGGAAATCAACATATATAAGTAATTACAAACGGGATAATTACAGTTTTCACTCTTCAATTATGATTTGTTTTTCACACTGCACCTTGTTTCTGTTCAAGAGGATACAATTTCTTATATCCTCAAATTGACAAAAAGTAAAAATTTAACCAATGCCAGTGTTATAGGAGCATAGATGTCTTGTCTTAGGTCACATTTCACAATCATGCATATAGCAACGTCGGTAAAACTACTGTAACTTTTCTTAGTTAAGTAAGGCTATTGGCACAACTTGGTGCAATGTAAGAAACAGCGGGCTGCAAAATTTAAAGAGCACTAAACGAATCGAACAAGAAATCATATACCTCAACATCACGAATAGATATCTCCACTTTCCTGGAGCAATTGAAGCTTTCAAGAAAATCTCTCAGATCAGAATAATAATTAAAGGTCGACTGACGTTTCTCGAAATAAACTCCAATTTTAGCATCTAATAAATTTGATGGAGCTTCAACGAAATGAACCTTCGCCTTCACACGACCGCTAAACATAACAAAAACTAGATTTGGAGTGAAAATTGAGTTCTCCATTCTGCAACAGCAAGAGAGCAATGAAAGTTTTTTCAACCCCACACTAGAGATGCGGAGATGTTTCAACTTGTCGCAATTCATTAAAGTCAAGTCGTAATGGTAGGGGTAGGAGCACTCTGAAACCAATTTAAAAGATACAAGATTGATAGTCTCAACTACTAAATCCAAAGAATGGCAATCCATAATTTCCAAGGATTTGAGACTGAAACTTGAAATTTTAAGCGATAGGGTGGATAAGCCAAGATTGCACTGATTTAATGATAAGTGTTCGAGGCTAGGGCACCCCGAAATTAACCTGGGGAGGGCGCGGTGATCACCATCTTTCTCATCGAACTCCACATGCTTGAGGGACATGGTTTTCAATGACGGTAGGCTTATAGGAGTACCAGTTGCACGACTGAAATAGCTCACATTCTCCAACTTGAGACTAGTTAAACAGTTTGAAGAGAAAATTCGTTGCGGTATGAGGTAGAGTCTAGCAACGTCTTCGTTGAGATCAGTTGTCCACACATCTCTGAATTCGCCGCCTCGAACTAAACAGAGATCAAACTCTTTTACACATGTCAGGATTGAGAAAACTATCCAATCGTCTACAATGTCTTCGTCCTCTCCAACTCCATGGTATCTCATTCGAAGCCTGAACTTATCTACGAGCGTCTGTTTCTCGCAGCGTTCCAAACAGTTCCTTAAGAATCTGATGAAGCGTTGATGTTTGGCTGGGTCGTCTGGATCTGTGGGATCGCCCTCATCGAAATCAATTATAGGCAAGGAAGGCCACAAGTCAGCCCACCGCTTCGAAACGGTGGTTGCCTGCGTCACGAGTTTGATCGGAAGGAAGGAGAGGATTTGTTCGATAACGTTGTCAGGTAAGTAAGGAGTTGTGGTGGAGTTGGCGGCGGCGGTGCCGGATTGGAGGTTCTGATCATTTTCTATGTTGTTTAGGGTTTTGAGTTGTCTGCTTGGGGGAGATCATTTTTGCGTGTTTCTTTGCGGAACTTGGGACTTTAGGTCTTTATCTATATATACAGGACAGTAACTCGGAAAGCATTATAAAACATGTGGCCATTTGTAGTATTAATTTGGAAAGCGGGAGTTTTTTTCAAACAGCTAGTAAACGACTTAGAAAACATGTGGCCATTTGTAGTATTAACTCGGAATTGCTTCATTAATTTTTTATTATATATACAGACAACTAGTGCACGATAATAGTCGAATTCAAGAATTTCCACTTATATATAATAAATAAAAACCTTATGGTGCTAGCCATGGTCATTGAATAATTCAGTGAGTTTAAATTACAAACTTCTTTAAAGACATTTGTCAAAAAACCTAACCTGTCGCTTTTGCTAGGGTAGATAAACAATTAATGAAAAATCTCACCAAACCTCCATGGCTAACGCTATTGCCAGTCTTGTTGCTGCCTTCTCCCATTCTGAGGCTCCTCGTATCGATCTAGGGTTCGCTGGAGCTGTTGTGCCGCAAGAAGATTATCATTATATAGTGGATTGTCTTCTCACCCACGAACTTAAGGTTGCGGGCTTCACAGGTACAATTCTATCCATTTGGAGGATGTGAACCAGACTATCATTTGTGTTCATGTCCCATGAAGACATATCAGAACAGGATCCTTCATACAAGTCCGTGATTTTATAAGAACACAATGGTGGTACTTGCTGAGTATGATGGACTTGCTCCAATGGACGATATCTTGTTTCGCTCTTTGGAGACTTGGGTTACAGTGGAAGGACTATCGCCAGAGTTTTGCAATTCGGTGTTGCTCTCTCTGGTGGCCTTTTCTATATGGAGAGAAATACGATTTAATCAGTTGGCTTTGCATCGATCGTAAAGAAGAGAGAAGGAGAGGAATGCATATAGCTAAAGATGGATGGGCTAGGGTTCACAGGCGTTCCACTTTTTCACCAGCAGTCGAGCTGGATTTGATATTTTGTTTTGGACTCAAAGGCTATTGCAGAGATAATGGTCTCTTCAAACATGAAGCTAATGGGTGTGATCGACAAGTTTTTTTTTTTTTTTTTGATAAGAGAAAATATATTAAATAGCAAAGCCCCTAGGGCAACTAGAGTTTACAAGATCAAATAGTAAGGCCTTAGAGGCCTGAGGGGGAACCCTATCTCTCCAAGTGGAATACAGGGTAGTAACTTAATTGTCCTAAATTAGCTGAGGCGCGCATCGGCAACAAAATTAGCCTCCCTCAAAACATGCTTGAAAGAAATTGAGTGGAAGCTGGTGGAATTGTTTCTAATATCTTGAACAATTATGATTAATCTCCATGGAGGAGTAATCACTCCATTTACTGCATCGATTACTAACTTGGAGTCTCCTTCCACTTCCATGATTCTGAGCCCTTTTTCCTTTACATGAATTAAACTGTTTTGGAGAGCTATTTGTAAGAAAATTTATGGACTTATCACATGTTTATTAGAGTACACAACAATTGATAAATGATTTAGACTAAATAATATGAATATGGAAACAGAACTCAATTCTAGTAACCTAATCAATGTGTATATCTATTGGTAAGGGATAGAAATCTATTTATTGGATTATTAACTTAATTACAAAGATATGATATCATAATGATTCTTAAGAGTGAAGTTTGAGTCCTATTGAACTTCCTTTATGGGAGGGGTTCAAGGCTAAACCTAACTCATATATAAGGATGTATAAGTCCCTGCAACCTCTACGACTTAGAGCATAAGTTCTTGCCCCATTCATAAGAAGCTCAAACCTAGAGAATTGCAGAAGACTTGTGCTCGTGGCTACTTCAATCAGTTCAATCGATCATATAAATTTTAATTTATTTATCCTGGATGTATATACAATTGTGTCTATATTCTTGTGAATGATCTTGCGACAACTTTATGTATATTATCACACTATTGCCTTAGCAACATGAATAGTTGCACTTCCAGTTGGAATAGAGGCTGCAAATAGAGGTTTACCAACATGGTTTCTAATGACAAAACCTCCTGCAGCTGAATCTCTATGGACAAAGCCATCAAAATTTATCTTCACATGATCTTCTTTTGGGGGTTCCCATCTAATTGTGGACAGTCTGAAATTCTCCGGTTTCTACCTGGTTGCACATTAGCTTCAGTGAAGCTTTTAAGCATGGCAGCTGAGGCTGCAATTACAAATGAAGGATGCTAAGATATCCCTCTGAAAATAAGGTCATTTCTTGCTTTCAAAACCTGCCAGCAGATGGTGATCATATTTGCAAATTACGTACAGATCACTCTAATAAGGTTTTTTAATGAAAAGTTCCTCGAACACAGAGATGTAACCCTCTAGCTTCCAAGTTAATTGGGATATTAATATCAGCAAGATTCCAAACTTCTTTTGTAAAAATACACAAACCAAATAAATGGTTAGCAGTTTCATTATCACTATTACAGTATTACATAAAGGGCAAGTATTATCATTAATTAAACTAAACCTAGACAATCTATCCCTAGTCTTTAGTCTTCCCCTAAGAAGCAACCAGCCAAAAACTTTAAGTTTTGGATGGATATTCATTTTCCATAACCTGTTGATCAGGTCAATTTGGCTATGTTTCTGGTGATCCTAAAGTTGAAGCCAAGTAGCAGACTTAACTGTAAAATGGCCATTTGAAGAAGGATCCCAAACAAAGTTGTCTTCCTGATCAGAGACTGGCAAAGGAATTTCAAGAATCTGTTTGACAATATAGCAATCCAAGGCTGCTAGAAGCTTAGGTTTGTTCCCAGATCCATTTAAGACATAATTTTCGACAGTTTCCACCAAGTTAATTAAATGTTTTCTGTTTTTAGGAATAAAATTCAACAAGGGTGTATCAAAAACCTAATTAAAAGTCCAGAATTTTATAGTCTTACCATTCCCAACAATCAAGTGCATACCTTTCAGAATGAGCTCTCTTGTATCCAAAATGCCATTCCAAGCAACATAATTCTCTGTTTCTTTTTTACCTGAAAGAAAGAACAATGCTTTAGATATTTTTTCCTGATAATTTGTGCCCACCAATTTTCCTGATCATTTAAAACTTTCAAAGTCAGTTTAGCAATTGCAGCATTGTTGAAAAAAATAGAGGGTCTGATACCAAGCCCTCCAAGAGATTTTGTCATACAAACTTTGTTCCAAGCCATAGGGGGGGCATTTTGAATCTGAGCCCCAGAAAAAAGCTTTAGCCTGTTTGTCAATTTGATGTGTTAAGCTCTTAGGGCATTTAAAGCAGGACATAGTGTGATTTGGCATGCCAGCAAGATTAGACTGAATAAGAATTAATCTACCTGCTCTTGACAGAGAAGATTTTTTCCAACCTGCCAACTTATTAGACATCTTCAAGAGCAGCTCTTTAGCATTGACAGGATCTTTCCAAAAAATTACATTATGGATGCCAAGGTACTTACTAATTGTAGACTTTTGCTGAATGTTCAAGATGTTAACAATATCCCTTTTGAGACCAGAGTTAACCTTAGGAGAGAAGAACATGGAAGATTTATGATAGCTCATCTTCTGGTCTGAGGCTGAAGAGAAGAAGGTCAGGACTTGAGCTATGTTCCTTGCACTCTTTTTAGTTCCTTTTGCAAAAATTAGGCAGTCATCTGCAAACATTAAATTAGAGATTCTAACTCCCAAGGGGGAAGAAAGTAATCCTACTTGAGATTTATAGTTGTTAGCAAGGCCATTCAAATGTCTAATTAGAGGTTCCATAGCAAGAATAAAGAAGTAAGGTGATAGAGGATCACCATGCCTAATGCCTCTTTGAGGTTTAAAAAAGCCAGTAGGAGAACCATTCACAAGAACTGGGAAAGAAACTGTTGAGACACAGTTCATAATTAAATTAATCCAAGTTTCATGAAAACCAAACCTTTTCAGACAATATGAGAGGTAAGGCCAGTTTAGCAAGTCATATGCCTTTTCCAAGTCCAGTTTCAGAGCCAAAGCCCCCAATCTGCCATTTTTCTTTTGGTAGGTGTGCTCAACAAGTTGTTGTTGAAGGACATGGAAGAGTACGTTGTAGGTGAAACCACAATTGTCAACCATCAAAGGCTTGTTAATATTCTCTCTTCCGACCTCTAAGGTTTTTGACAAGGCAATTATAATGGTTTAGGGTTGTAAGAAGACAACCAGTAAGGAAAATGAGGGTCAAGTGGTGATGTCTGATTAGGACAGGTCGAGTTTAATGACAGCATTTTAAATTTTTAAGTACAAAAGTGATCTCAATCAATACCACCAAAATCGATGTCTAGAAACTTCTTTATGGGCGAAATACCGACAGATAAACTCATCCATCTTCTGAAGATGGTTGACCTCCCCCACCAGTGAGTAGGTTAGGGTGGTTGTCCAACCCAACCGGTCACATCTTCCGCCGTCCAATCCGGTCAAGACCTCCAAACCGCCGCCGGGGAAGCACCGGCGAAAAAACCAGCCGGCCTCACACTCCGGTGGGTGCCCAGAGCACTCTTTTTTTTTTTTGGTATACTGTGAGCTCCGAGAATGAGGAAGGAAAAAAAAAATTACTCGTACAATTGAACATATAAATTGATCAATTGTGTCTGTAGTGTATTCATTTTGGTTTTGGGAGTTTATGCAATTCACTTGAGGGCAATAATATGATTATTGGAGTGCAATAATATGATTATTGGGGGCAATAATATGATTATTAGGAGGCAATAATATGATTATTAGGAGGCAATAAAAAGAGTATTGGGAGACAATAATATGATTATTGGGAGGCAATAATATGATTATTAGGAGGCAATAATATGATTATTGGGGGGCAATAATATGATTACTGGATATTATTAGGAGGCAATAAATTCAGACGCTAGAATCCGGTCACCAGTCCAGTAGCCGGATTCGGGATTCCGGTGACCGGTCGCCGGAGTCCGGCAAGGTCTCCAATGACTTGTCTCTCTAAGTGACAAAGAAGGAGAGGGCAAAATTGTCCCAAAAATAAATAAAAAGGAATAAAAAAAAATACTTAATTGGGTATTAGGGAAATGATCTCTTAGAGTGTTTGGGTAAGTGGGCAATCTCTTAGAGTGTTTGGGTAAGTTAATTAACCCCAAAATTGGGTAAATGATCATTTTCCCTAATTTTATTGGTGATTTTACACTAATTTTGTATCAATGAACAAAGAAATCGAAAAGTCACAATCATCGTTATTTTAAATTCAACAAATAAATTATACTATTTGAATTAGTAAGAGATTAAGTTTAATTATAAAATATGATTTTAATCACTGAACTATATTACACAATGAACATAATAAGAATGCTTGTACTACCTTCTTGTGAAATTATTCCCTACATTCCTACTTCAACTTAGAGCATCTTTAGCAATGCTAATCATTTTTGAGTCAAATTTTAGCCAAAATAGCTAAAAAGTCATTTTGGCTAGCTACTTTAGAAATACGTCTGTATCAATGCTCTCTATTTTAGCAAATTTTGAGTTTATATTATTTTTTAAATGAAGATTAAATAGTTTAAAAGTATTTATAAATTATATAAAATAACCCAAAAGAAATGTTTTAAATTATAGAGAGCCTCATCTCGCTCTCTACATTTAGGAGCAAGATAGCTAAAACTTATAATGGAGAGTCACTTAGGAGTCTAGTGCAGCTGCTAAAATATATAAAAAGCTAAATATGCTCTTCAAAGTAGCTAAGGAGCCAAAATAGAGAGTTTACTAAAAATGCTCTTAGAACTTGCTTTAGACAATTGCCGAATGATTGACGTGGAGGGGAAACCAAAATATTTAGTTAATAAATAATTTTATTATTTTTGGAGAGGTTATTCAATTGATATGTGGCTAGAGTGAACTTAAAATACATTGGTGTTATGAGTGGGATCGACTAAAGTAAGTTTTAATTTTTATTTTTCCAAATTCCTGAAAAGGGTAAAATACAATTTACGAAATTTACCATGTATGAAAATTGCCAGAAAAAAAAATTACAAAAAGCGATAATAGAAATTAGAGAAAGAAGGAAGCTTATTAGCTTAATTAAGAGGCGGTTAATATGAAAGCAAAACTTTATAAATACCTGACCTCGTCATTTGGCGCCAAGTTCATTTCACTATAGCGCTCTCAAAAGTCTCAGAGCACCACAGAGAGAGAGAGAGAGAGAGAGAGAGAGAGAGAGAGAGAGAGAGAGAGAGAGAGAGAGAGAGAGAGAGAGAGAGAGAGAGAGAGAGAGAGAGAGAGAGAGAGAGAGAGAGAGAGAGAGAGAGAGAGAGACAGAGACAGAGACAGAGACAGAGACAGAGAGAGAGAGACAGAGCGATTGTTCGTACAAATTTCTAGGGTTTCAATCCGAGTTCCAAAGATGCAGAAGCTAGGGTTTCCAAGCATGAGGAGCTTGGATCAGTTCAAGTCCCTCTCGAAATCTGTCACGCCCCGAATTTTGAATAACCAATTCAAATCCGAAACATGAATAAACAATTAATACAAATAACGTTCTGAATTTTTTTCTCAGAAACAAACACACCACTCGCCACTCAACACAAAACTCGAAAACCTCGAGTTAATTATTACAATTCACTCTTACAAGGTAAAATTGTAAAGCTCTAAATGAGCATAACAAACCTCACAATATAATGCTGTAATTCACATAACACTACTCTAAGCAGCCCGATCACCGTCCTGGTTCTCCTGACCTGTAGGATTACCCGCTACACAATTTAAATAGTGTACCGGGAGTTGCAACAACACAAAACCCGGTAAGCTTTTTACAGCCAGTATGAGTAAACAAGAAAGAACTGTTGATTTTAAATTACAATTCTTATAACTCAACAACACAACCAACAATCTCAACATCCACGACGCAAACGTCAAACCACACAACACTATCACCACTTTGGTCCTATCTCACAACACTATCACCACTTTAGTCCCATCCCATAACACGTTAGAGCTCTAACTGCCTCGTTACCTCTGACACCTTGGCCTAGGGTCAAGCAACGGCAAAAATACTTCGGTTAACACTATAACCGTCGCGCTTTGGACATCCCCGTCCTCAGCACCATATACTTCGGTTAATAATAAACCGTCGCGCTTTGGACATCCCCGTCCTCAGCACACAACTTCGGTTAATAATAAACCGTCGCACCTTGGACATCCCCGTCCTCAGCACACAAACACTCCGGTTATCCTTAACCGTCGAACTTCGGACACCTCATCCTCAGAACCTTACATTCTCTAACTCTATACATCCTCCAATGTAAATCATGAATATTAACAAGAACTCATCAATCATGTTCATCACATATAAATATGGTAAGTCACATGTCAATTCATAATAATTTAATGGGTTATTATCACAAATGGTACCTGAACTATACCTCAATTTTATCGATGGTACCTGAACTTCAATTTTGATCACAACCAGTACCTGAACTTTTCGATTTCATTTTAAATGGTACCTAGAGCCACCTCCAGTCACTATTCCAACTAAAAATGGCATGTAAAGGCAATCATAGTGATGATCTTTGATGATTTCAAGGGTTGCGATCATATATAGTGATGATTTTTTTGGTAATAGACTTGCCTTGAATTTTTTTTTAATTTTTTTATATTTTAGATTTGGCTTTTTTGGCCGGAATAGTGACCGAATGTGGCCTTAGGTACTATTTAAAATGAAATCGAAAAGTTCGGGTACTGGTTGTGATCAAAATTGAAGTTTAGGTACCATCGATAAGATTGAGATATAGTTCAGGTATCATTTGTGATAATAACCCTAATTTAATCATCCCAATTTCCACACTCTTCAATGTCACACCATTCACATATAATCACGTAAATATATATATACGTAATTATCCGCTCAGGGATAATCACTAATACCAACTATAGTTCACATGCAATAAAACCGAGAAATTCATTTGTATCGTAAAAATCATTTTACTTACCCATGGACCGTAGTTGATCAAGTCCATATGATTTTAAAACAAATATTTATTCCATAAATATTTTCACGCAATTACGACAAAATAAGGTAATTAAATTTATTCGGTTCGTATATGAACCACGTGAGGTTTACTCACCTCTAAATTCCCGCTGCGTCTTCTTAACAGCTCAAAATACACTTTCACGAATCGTCCGCCAAATCAAACCGTCGATCACCTAATCAGACATGACCTTAACTTAGCCAATAACTCAAAAACAAAATCAAACGACAATCCAACGGTCGGATCGAAATTAAATGATGATCCAACGGTCGGATCCTCACAGATCGCCTTTAGGATCATCCTCCAAAAATCATCACGAAGATCCAACGGTCAGATCTTCCTGAATCGTCCTTACTAACATCTCCGCTAATTTATACGAAAATTCAACGGACGGATTCTCACGAATCGCCTCCCTAATCACTGTTTAGCAATTATACGAAGATCCAACGGTCGGATCTTCGCCCATGACCACACAAAGCCACTGGGACAGTCATAAGATCAACATATCAAAACTACAAGTCCATCGGACGGTCCGATCTTCACATATCACAAATCGAACGATCGAAATCGATCGAAATCGTAAAATTCATAACTTAATCATATGATATCCAAAAATTGTGTATAATATATCAAAATGATCGTATTGAAATATAGAATCTGAAAATGTACAGAAACCATATTTTTGATCCCCGGAGGTGGCCGGAAATGGCCGCCGGAATTAGTGGCAGAGCCGCCGCCGACCACCACCAATGGTGTCGGGGCCGGGCTGATCTTCTTCCTCTCATCATGCTTGACAACTTTCATAACTAGCACGAAGTCTGAAAATGACCGGAAGGAATAGAAATTACCTCAAACCAGTCGGTTGGCCGGAAAAACCCAGAAACCGGCGAGCTCCTAGTTCGACGTAAAAACTGCAACTTCAGGCCTCGATACCTTCTGGAAAGTTGTTCAGATCCTCACTCTGAGTTCACCAGTTCAAGAAACACTCAAAACAACGTCCTGTAGCGCGAGATATATTGCTCGAAGCTTCGGTTTTCGATTTGATCGGGTCTGGCTTCCAGCCGCCACCACGAGTAGCGCCGCCGTGCAAGGCCACTTCTAGGAGCTTCAGGACGTTGAGACGAGCTCGAGGATGAAGTTTGGGGGGAATTGGTGGCCGGAAACACGAGGAGGATGAGTTGGTTCGTTTTCGGGTGCAACCGGGTCGAGCTGGTTTGCCGGACCTTGAGGCTGTGCCGGGGAAAAAGACGACGTCCAGTAGGTAGAGCAGCCTCAGGCGAAGCCAAAGGGAGTGATCCGACGTCTGGAGGTGGTTGATGGAGGAAGAACAGAGTTAGAGAACTAATGCTCTGTTTTTTTTGAAGTGAAACAGAGTGAGTGAGAGAGAGATGCTAGTCTGCTTGTTAACTGTCACCAATTATGCATAAACAGGACAAATAAACACATCTCCGAGCTTTACTCCCTAAAATCAGAAAGTTGTCTGCCCCCTTTTTCCTTTATTAACAGTAATTCCACTAAGAGTTGTTAAAACAGGTTATTACAAAATCGGTCTCAGGAGGACCTCCGAAGACCTTCGCCTACTCTTCGCGTCCGCCGGAGTCGACCTCGTCGGGAAGCTTCGCGAACTTGAAGCTCACCGCAGGTTCGTATTGATCGGAATTTCTCGGTTTTCTAGCTGATTTCGTCAGTGATTTTGAATTTCTGTGACGAATTCTTGTTCGTTCTCTTCGTTTGCAGAGAAATTAGTGAAAGAGCAAGCTTCTGTGAAAACAGATCTGGAAATGGCGGTACTCTCTCTCTCTCTCTCTCTCTCTCTCTTCTGTACGGTGTGCCTGTGAGTGAGCGAGTGTGATTTGCACGCGCTAGCTTGTGCAAATATGTGTTTGGATTTGTGTTTCACTCTGTGCCTCAATTTGTTAGGGTTCGGTTCAATTTCATTACAATATAGATGTTTTGTATCTCTTACTTGAAGTTCAAAGGCATATAAACAAGTAATTTACTGATATATGCAGAACACTAAGCTGACAAAATCAATGGAGCACATCCGTGCACTAGAAGAAAAATTGCAGAACGCTTTCAATGAAAATGCTAAGTTTAAAGTGAAGCAGAAAGAAGATGAAAAGCTGTGGAAGGGATTAGAGTCTAAGTTTTCTTCAACTAAAACATTGTGTGATCAACTCACAGAAACTTTACAGCTGTTAGCTGGTCAAGTCCAGGATGGTGAGTACTGTTCTGTGCTGTTTGGCCTTTCACATTTTGCTTTGGATCACACTGGTATTGATATTTAACTTGCTCTAACAGCTGAGAAAGATAAAGAGTCCTTTGAAGGCAAACTCTCTGCGAGTGCAGTAGCTCTTGATGGTTTGTGCCAACAAATGAATGATCTGTCTATAAAGCTAGAGTCAGCAGAGGAAACTATAAGGAATCGTACGTTATTTGCCTTTCATTTGCTTTTTCTGAGAGGATATTCAAAATTTAGAATGTTTGAAGATGTAATGTATAACTGGATAAGGGTGCATTTACCCTTCTGTGATGTTTTTGAATCCTGATTTTAGGTGAAAAGGAGCTGGAGGAACGCAGACTCAAGAAAGAGGAGACAGATAAACTTTACAGAAATGAACAGTGCAGAACTGCAAATCTTATAGAGGAAAAAGGTAAACATCTTATGCATTCTGACTCTAGCTTGCAATTTGTTTAGAAATTATAAGCTGGCATATCTGGAGTTAATTTATATATGCCATCAGAAGACAACCTGGAACTAAGTAATTATAGATTACATAACCAGGGAACTTTACTAAGCCCCATTTTTTTCTATGGTGAGTTGTTTGGAAGATGATTAAAGCTCATGCATCAGATGCTCTCTATTGTATAAACTCATTTCCTACCTCCAAAATGAAGATGGTATAAATGTGGCACATTGCGCATGTATTAGACTAGGCCTTTCCATTTAGGGAACCAGACCACCCAAGTTACTTGGAATAAGGTTTCTTACCCTTCAAGTGATGTTCAAATAAATTCTTATGTATGTTGGCATCACCATTGTAACTCCAACATTCTGACACCTAAAGGTAAAGGAAATAATAAACATAGATTCAACTTAGCCCATTCTATCAGTATTCTGACCTCTGACTCTGAAACATATTAAGGTGTATGCTTAATATAACTCTGCAATAGTCAGCTTTCTTAAAACTTTGTGGACATGCATAGATAAAATTATTTTCCACTTGAACCAAGACTTTTTCTGTTAGAAAATTTTGTATCTTTAATAGTCAACTTTAATAGTCGAAAAAGTACTCTCTAATTAAGTGCATGCATCTTTCCATACAACAGAAAAGTCAAAAAGAAGGCTTACATCTATTTTGCAGTCAATGAGAAAACAATTGCACTTTTCGTAAATTGTTTGTTTAAGTTTTCTTGGACTTTCATTATAACGGCAGTCATATGTCTTTTCCTTGCAGATTCTATGATTAAGAACTTTGAAGAAACTGTAGCAACTAATAGGTTAGCTACAGAGAGTTTGAACACTAAATTGGGTGAGGTGCATCTTGAGTTGAAGTTAAAAGAGGATGAAATCAGACGTTTGATAACTGCTCAGGAGAAGTTGGAAGCAGAAAAGCATGATCTCCATCTAAGCAACGATGACCTTGTTAAGAGATTAGATATGTCAGTCCTTGAGATAAAGAACCTTGAAGGTTTTGTTCATGTGTTGGCTGCACATTTGGCTGAATTGGATAAACAAAGTTTAAACTTTCTAAAAAAGTTTGATAAGCTAAACTCTCTCTATGAGGCATGCTTCCAGTTAGTCAATCAGGAGAGAGATCTTTCTGCTAAGCTTGCTCAGAGACAGTATGATCAACTGCACGACAGGTTCTTGAACTTAACATCAGAAAAAGATGCTATACAATTGGTAAATCAGGAGTTGAACAATAAGGTCATGGAACTTCAGAAAATTCAGGAGTCTATCATGGCACAACTTTCGGAGGAAAGCTGTACAGCCAGAGAGAGGATACAGAAGTTGGAGTTTGAAACTGAAGCTCTGGTCTCAAAGAAGATTGAAACAGAGAAGTTGGTGTCTGAATTAGAACTGCAAATTGATTCTCTGTCAGAAAGTTCAAGGTCATCTGAGAACAAAATGGTATGCAAATTCTGACACATACATTTTATATTATGAGATGTGTTTTTGTCATATTAAACTTGTTTTTGTACTATCTTGCAGCAAAATCTGTTGCTGAAAATCTCAGCACTAGAAACTGAGAATAAAGATAATACAGAGAAACTACAAGCAGAGATACAGAAGAAAGTGGAACAAATAGATGGTTTACTGAAGGAAGGTGAAACACATGAGCAGCATGTAGATTTGATGGATAAACAAGTCAGCCAGCTTCATAGCACACTAGAGGAAAAGGAGCAACTTATTGTGCAATATAAGGAACGAGAGATGAATCTGGAAGAACAGATCACAGAGGTTTGTAATTCAATATAAATGTGAGATGTTTGTAAAACCATATCTTATCTACTTACAGTTCTGTACTTTGTTGCAGAATCGTGCATCCCTGACTGCTGCTGAAACTAGACTTGTGGAAGATAAGAAACAATATGACCTCATGCTTGAGAGTAAACAACTAGAACTGTCAAGGCACTTGAAAGACATATCACAGAGGAATGATCAGGTGTGACCTCTTATGATCTAAGCATCTGCACACCATACAGTTTAACTTTAACTACTTTTGAATTGACATTAAGACAAATTTACTTAGGCAATTAATGACATCCGGAAGAAGTATGAGGTGGAGAAGCTGGAGATAGTTAAGATGGAAAAGCAAAAGGTTTGCTCATTTTTACCATCTCCTGGAATATGTTACAGCTAAATCGTGTTCTTGAATTGATCTTCGTTTAATTGAACCTTCAGGCAGAAAATCTTGTTCGAGACAGGGAGATAGAATGTGAGAAAAAACTAGAAGAATGCAACGAAGAATCTAGGCAGCACTTGATGCATGTTCAGGAGGAACATGCTGCGCTGGTATGTATGGGAAAGTGGTGCATGCTATTAAATATAAAACTGATGATCACTTTTTGCACAAATTACATTTGTTTGATGTTACAAAAATTATATTTTTGTTTTTTTCCTACACATTCTCTAACATTATCAAACATTTACATTCAGGAGAGGAGTAATTATTTTCCATATGTTAAACATCATGTATTGCATTGAACAGATTTTTCATTCCTCAGCATTCACCATTAGTCTATAGTATTTGTAAATAATAAGTTGACAAGAAAAAAAAAACAGAAAAATTTGTTTGATACTCAAGTCTGTTTGCACCGGTAAAATTCTGCTAAATAGCCTACCTGCAATTTGTTACTGACTGTGCAACTCTTTTCAAAGAATGAATCCAAATTTTTACCTTGGCGCTGTTCTAAGTAGCTCAGTTTTGATCTGGGAAGTTGCTCCTTTTCTGAGGCATTTCTATTACATGCTTCTGACTGTGTTCTCAACTACACTAGCTAGCTTGCCAAATATGGAGTAGAATATTATTGATCTTCATATTTGCAGGTCAGTAGTCTTCAGCAGGAACATGATAAAAAAGAACGAAATTTAAAAGATAAACACAGTGAACAGCTAAAGCAGATCCAACTTCAAGCTGAAAATGAGTTGAGAGAGGTTTGTAACTTCATGTAGCTTCAAGCTTGAACTAAGTTGGGTCGAATATGCCTAAGTTACTAAATCAGATTACTTTTGTCTTAGAAATTAACATCAATGAGGAATGAACATGAAGCCCAACTGAGAGCTTTGAGGCTTCAGCATGAAGATGAGATTAAGAAGCTTCAGGAGGAGTTGGATCTTCAAAAGTCCAAAGTACTTATCTTCGCTATGTTCTTTCTGAATTGAATTTTTTTGTACATTTTTTACATATTCTTGTTATCACAGGAGGAGAAGCAGAGGGCATTACTGCAATTGCAGTGGAAAGTTATGAGCGATAAGCCAGAGGAGGAGCAAGAAGTGAATTCGAAAAAGGTTGGCTTTTAAACCAATGCTTCTCTCTCTCTCTCTCTCACACACACACACACACATACACCTGCACAAAAGTTTTTGAATTTGTATTAACATCTGGATGTAGTGATACTAATCTATGCCAGATAAAACTTATTATTTAAATTTTGAAGTCTGTATTCAACTACTCATATAAGAATAGTGAGATACACAAATTTATTTTATTTTTATTAAAATATGCATGATCGAATAGAGTGATCCTTTATTCAAGAATGCATTGTGCTAAGGTTTAGAAGGACAACGCAAAATGGCATGGATTTATGCAGTGGGAGAGCGTATATTTTTCATAGATTTCCTCTTTGGGATCTTGGTTGAAGCATAAAATTTCATAATCTGATAATAGTCTGGAATTTCTATCAATATGATGAGTTCATTCTGTCTCAGGAATACTCTATTTCGTCAAGGAGAAACCCTGTTGTGAGAAGGAGAGGTCAGCGCTCTCTAAGAAGACCGGAGCATGATGAGAAGGTGGGACGATATTCTGAAAATCATTTTAATTTCTTTCATGTTTGATCCTTTTCACATGACAATATGATTCATTATGATATTTCATTCTATTTGGTGTGTAGGATTCACCTCTAGTGGGAGCAACACAAACACCGGTGTCAACACTGTTGAAGAAAGCTTCAGAGAATATGAATTCACCAAGTGGAATGAATATTTCAAAGCACCATAAAAAGGTAGAAATTTCCATATTCATAAATAATGCAACTTTAGGTTTAGAGCAACTTCTGTAGTTGAAAACAGATTATTAATATGAATCTTTTTGCTCATGGCAATAGTATTAATAAGGGTTTAATGTTGCTTATTAAGATTCAATTAATTCTTGCCTTATCCCATCAACAACCTGAGATTAACTTTTGCTTTATCCCATCAACTACCTGAGACTTACTTCATGCATTGCAGGTAATTCGGGATGAATATGAAGTTGAAACCGGTAATGGAAGAACTATTAAAAGGAAATCAAGAAGCACAGTCATGTTTGAGGTATGAACCTGGTGACTTCTGTGAAGCTATGTGCTCAATCTCCATTTTCACCTTTAGACATACATTTCTCAATACTGAATTTTATTTTCTGTATGACATCAGGATCCAAGAAAACATAAGAGGACAAGTACACCAAAAGTCAAAAGCCCCAGGAGTGCAGTCAAGGTAAGCTAAACCCATTACTTTATTTCAGTTTTGGAATATCTTGTGATTCATCTACTTTCTCATGTCTCAGATTGCTTAGAAGCTTTGGTTGTACTAGTCTTGGACAAAATATATCTGAGTGGATAGAGTTAATATTGCTATAAGAATCCGCATGCATTTAGAATTACAAGTACAAAGATCCTGCATTTTGCTTCCTCAGATAATGAAAATCAATACCATGTAGCTGGAACGTATAGGATAAGTTGGTTTTTTGGAACACATTGTTAAATCCAAAGATTACTGTATTGAATTATGGAAAAGCTGGATGCATTGCTTGAGTTATATAATGCAGCACTCATTTTGATTCTGCAAATACTGAATTTGCAATATGTTGTTTTTGTTATGTGGGGATCTAAGGGAGAGGGTCAACCACGTCCTTCAAACATCGGTGACCTGTTTTCAGAAGGGTCTCTGAATCCATATGCTGATGATCCATATGCATTTGATTAAGGTATTTCAATTTCAACCAATGATAGTATACATGATTTTACTTTATTTGTTAAAATCAAACCAAATCTGCATTAAGATCTCCCTTCTTATTTTCAATTTTTATATATCTGAATTCCTTTAGATGCAAGATATGATCTTGAATTGATCAACTAGGTCTTTTTTTCTCAGTTTAGACTCCATTTAGGTTTGATATAATCTTTCATGCATGTTTCTGAAATGCTTTGAAAACCTTTAAGAAAATTTAGAGTACATGTATACACTACACACTAAACCATACCGAATCGAAGCCTTAATGCAGCTTTTCCTACTTTTGTTTCAGGTCAGGAAAGAAATCTCTATGGTACCTCTTAAATGCCTCACACACTAGCCGGCATGTGATCTGATCGTGTACAGGATTTGGTCTTGCGTATATGTGGACATAGAATTAGGGCAATTTTTACTGATTTGGATCATCAGTTCTGAACTCTTTTGTCTATATGGAATTTTGTAATTAGTTATGATGCGGGAAGCGTGAACACGATAGTAAAAGGATCCGTCAAGCGTCGAAAGCCATATGAGATGAGCTAGAATCCACTAGCAATTACGGGCACAGCCGTAAGAAACATAGAGAAACTTCTCTAATATTTGGTTTTTTATTGATAAACTTGAATGAAAATTACAATCTAAGAGGTGCCTTATATAGGGCACATAGCATAAACCTAATGCAACTAGAAAACAAAAAGAACAATTTATTATAGACTAAAACTAGGAAACCTAATTACACCTCATTAAATAAAAATTGGAAATAGAATCCTAGATACTAAAGAATATTACGCAAATATGTAATTGGAATCCCAACCAAGATTTTGCTCGAAAATCCCGATATATCCAAAAGAGTAATTTATGATTAATTTCATCATTAAGAAGCTAGCCTATTTGAATACAAATTTCCAATATTCAAATCATTCTTCTTAATGTAGAAACGCTTCTTTCTTTTCGAGATTCTTTGTTGAAATTGGCTGAAATCTCGTCCTACATCAAGTTAACATCACACTCTTTGTACATATGGGGATCTACTCATTACAGAAAGTGGTACGCACTTGATCAATGTGATCACTGCAAATAGATAGTGAAAAAAAGGTCAAAACCTTCAATGAAAATTTGATTGCTACTTTGCAGATATGCTTCTCTTTTTTAGTTTTATTTTTTATTTTTGTTTTCCTTTGTTCCGAGGGATATGAAATGGAGAGGAGGGAGATATTAAAAGACATCAGAATTTATATAGTTGCATGAATTGGCCAAAAGATATTTCTTTCAGTCAGTATAGACTCAAATTTGAGTATGATTCTGTTTTACAGAAACATAAAATTTTGAAAATATTAGAAAGCTGCAGTACATGTACACAGTACACAGTAAACTAGAAATTTGATTTCATTGATAGATGAAGAATTGATTTACAGTATATATCCACCAATCAATTAATTGGCTTCAGAATCAAAATATCTACATTTAGGAATAAAAAAGAAACTACAAGATGTCAGAATACTGAAACTGATCATCACTATCCCGCCACGGCAGAGCTCCCAGCTAATCTTCATGAGTAAAGAGTCCATTAAATTCATCTGACCATAAGAAGTCGTTATCGAGTGGAATATTATAGTCATGTTGGCCAGAAATCATCAGATCGTCATCACCGATGAGCTGCTGCTGCTCAGGAGAATGAGAGGAAGAGGGTTGATCTTGTTATTGTAGTTGTATTTGGTCATCCTCCTGACACCTATTGTCAGGTTCCAATTGCTGTTGCGGCGCAAGTGAATAATCCGAATATTGTTGTTGTTGTTGCTCACTAGCTATTGATTGATCAACCGAAGCCATAAGCTGTGCATCATTCAGCATGTCGTTATTATCATCACTAAAGATAGTGGGAGAGAACATTAGATACTCATCCATACAATCATCATCACTAAAGAGGATCTGCTGCAGCTCGTCATAATCGAAATTGTTCTCCAGAACCACCTGAACCACTTGATCATCTTCATGATGATAGGGAATTAGCTGTGAAGTAGTACTAGCGAAGGAGGCACTGCCGCCTTCTTGTTGCTGCTCACACATGAAACTAGTTTGATCTCTTCTCGCTTCAACTTTTCGGTTTTTGAAACACTTTTTTCTTCTCACATTCTGATCCTCATTCTTCTCAGCAACAAAGTTCCTCTTGTTTCTTCCTCCTCCTTTATCATTCACTTTTAGTCTGCACAGAGCCAAGTCCGGTGCTTGATTAATGGTGTACTCCTCCATCAACCAAGCAGCATGATGTTCAAAGGCTTTGTCCTTGTTCTTTTCATACCGAAACTTTCTGACTTTCCCAAATGCCTCTTCACTTCCACTGATATACACAGGCCTAGCGGCTTCCGTCTCGCTCCATGTTCCCCCATAAGAGCCAACTGTGCGAGAGTTGCGAGATTTGTTGGGGCTCACCTTCTTGGCCCAGGAGAAGAAGTAGAGAAAATCCTGGTGGGGAAACTTGAATTGCTAATATATCCTCCATATCTCCCAAGGTGGTAAGCCTGTCTCGCCATATATACAAATTTCAGGGAAGGTCTGAATCTGATTGCCTGAGCTTGAGGCCATGGAGATCTTGTTGTATAGAAAGAAACCCACCAACTCGGCTTCAGTAGGGTGAAATGTCTTCACCACACCCACATCAAGCTGATCCAGAGTCATGAATTGATCTACGAGAGCCATTACTAATCGATCAAAGAAAATGAATTGAAATGATCAAAGCGAATATGATGAAAAACAGAACAGGGAAATTATGAGGGAGAAACTTTCTAACTTGTAGAGAGGGAGAGTTTGATCCTTGAGTCCGAAAATGAGAAGATCTGTGAGATTTATATGGGCGATATACAGGAGAAATTCTTAGGTGGGGGTTTCCCCACCAAGTGGATACAGGGCAAGCCAATCAGACATCAGAATTTTTTTTCTTTGTTCCGAAACTGCCCCTGCTTTTTAAAAGTGCAATACCCAAAAGACCCCCTGCTAGGGGTTGATTGGTCTGCCCTATATCCACGTGGTACGGGTGCCCCACGCTAGGCCTCATCAATGGGCCGGGCTAGGCCTTACTCCATTTTTAAATAGTAGCGGGCCGGGCTTTATTGTAAATTGAAGGATCCAAGCCCATCCATTTAATGCGGGCCGAGCGGGCTTTTTCGAGCCGGGCCGAGCTAAGCCTTGCGGGCCTTGCAGGCTTTATTTACAAATAAATCTTTAAAGATAATATTTTTTATAAACTTATATTTATATATCATACACTCTAAAGAGCAACCTCTATCAACTTAAATAAAATGGGAAAACCGACCGTTGGATGAGATTATTATAATAAATTATGAGCGTGGTAAAAAATTTAGCCAATTTCACCATATTTTCGAATCCGATCGAATTAGTCAACCGTCGTCACTTATATGTTTTCTTGGTTGACCGATGGCATGACGACCGCGAAACGTGCCTATTTTTCACATCACGTCTGTAAATATTCCATCGATGGATGTGCGTAGACATAAGATAAAAATTTCAATTTTAATTACAAAGAAGTTTGCCTATATCAATTTGCCTCCAAAAGTTGTATGACTTGTATATTGCATTTAAATTGTTGAGGTTCATTCTAAAGCAACAATGAAGTGGAAAATAAATTTAGAGAAATCAACCGCTCGATTGAGAGATTGTAATGTTTTATGGTGATTGTAAAAAATTCAGCTAATTTGATTCTCGTTTCGAATTCGATCAACTAGGTCAAATTTAGTTACTCTTATAAACCTATATTTATCTCATACACTCCAAAGAGTAACCTCTATAAATTCAAATAAAATGAAAAAACCGACCGGTGGATGTGATTATTACAATAAATTATGAGTGTGGTAAAAAATTTAGCCAATTTCACCATATTTTCGAATCCAATCGAATTGGTCAACCGTTGTCACTTGTATGTCTTATTGGTTGACCGATGACATAACGACCGCGAAATGTGCTTATTTTTTCACATCACGTATGTAAATATTCAGTCAATGGATGTGTGTGGACATAACATAAAATTTTCAATTTTAATTACAAATACGTTGGCCTATACCAATTTGTCTCCTAAAGTTGTATGACTTATACATTGCATTTAAATTGTTGAGGTCTATTCTAAAGCAACCATGAAGTGGAAGATGAATTTGGAGAAACCAACCGCTTGATGGATATATTGTAATGTTTTATGGTGGTTGTAAAAAATCCAGCCAATTTAGTTCTCGTTTCGAATTCGATCAACTAGGTCAAACTTAGTTACTCTTATAAACCTATATTTATATATCATACACTCCAAAGAGCAACCTCTATAAATTCAAATAAAATGAAAAAACCGACCGGTGGATGTAATTATTACAATAAATTATGAGTGTGGTAAAAAATTTAGCCAATTTCACCATATTTTCGAATCCGATCGAATTGGTCAACCGTTGTCACTTGTATGTCTTCTTGGTTGACCGATGACATGACCACCGCGAAACGTGCTTATTTTTTCACATCACGTAGTCAATGGATGTGCATGGACATAAGATAAAAATTTCAATTTTAATTAATACGTTGGCCTATACCAATTTGCCTCCTAAAGTTGTATGACTTATACATTGCATTTAAATTGTTGAGGTCCATTATAAAGCAACCATAGAGTGGAAGATAAATTTGAAGAAACCAACCGCTCGATGGAGAGATTGTAATGTTTTATAGTGGTTATAAAAAATCCAGTCAATTTAGTTCTCGTTTCGAATTCGATCAATTAGGTCAAACTTAGTTACTCTTATAAACCTATATTTATATATGGGCAAATTACTGGTCACTCCCTCAACTTTTGAGGCGTCGACAGTTCAGTCCCTCGTTTCCTAATTTTAACAAGTAGCTCCTCGGACATTCAATTCTCGCACAATTTAGTCCTTCCGTTAACTGGCCGTTAAAAAGCTCCGTTAGCTTGCTGAGCTGGCACTTTTTTCCATGCCAACTCAGCTAAATGCATGCCATGTCAATGGAAAAATCAAGAGGGCAGTCCCTGTACTTCATGTTAATCACTAAAAGAAAATCAAAATTAATGCCTCCAAAATTGAGATCCTATTTCCCTGTCATGTTCACAGATTGAGTAATATTTCTGTAAATTGAAGCATCCATAAATTTGAAGCATAAATGGAAGAAAAACAAACATTCACCTACATTCATAATCAACCCCTAAACCAAAAAATACATTGTATCGTCAATATTAGCCAGCCATTGAACAAAGCTCTAACTTACCAAAAACAAACGATATAGAGCATTGCATCCTGCAATTGTTCAAGTACTAATATGTTTGGAATTAAATTTAGCTCTAATCATCTTATCAAAAGATTAGAGCTAGCAACCAAGTGACACAACACAAGGTTGCCCAAAAATAGGATGCGTAAAATGTTTTGCTTGGCTAGCTAATATCAAATCCCATTACCGTAAACTATTTTCCAGCTCCTTTACCTGAGTTTTGTCTAACCCTTTGAGAGGACCTTGATGGTGTTGCAGCCTTGTTGGTTGATGGATTGGAACCTTGTACAGACCTTGTACTTGTTGGGGCAGATCCAGCTTGTACAGGCCTTGAACTTTGCTGGGTAGATGCAGCTTGTACGGGCCTTGATCTCTTTGGAGTAGACTTGTTTGCTTCCAACTTTGATGCCTTTAAGGCAGCCTTCTTTTTCTGGAGATACACAACGTTGCATTATAAGTAAAGTTACCTCTTCAATAACACAAGTTGGCTTCCTTCTAAGCTCATCATCAGGTAACTCTTCTATAATCACACTACTACTCCGACCTTCATTAAACAAGAAGTCCTCGTACATGAAGATGTCATCATCTTCCTCTCTAAACACACTGTGCAACTCCATGTGGTCCAAGTACAATATGATCAACCTCCACTGTGGTACAACACAACACATGATCATAACATCTCTATCTGTTTCTTGCTTTATCAGCTCATCATCTTCATCACCAACTTTATACCAGTAATCAATCCTTTGATTACTATAAGCTGGATTGAGCTGCCTCACCATGTTATCTACCTCAACAAGCGACATTCTATCTTTGTCGACGTTGTCGTAGAAATCCACCTTCCCTCCGACGTATTTACTGTCCCTTATGCACCCTCCATGATACACCTTGACTGTGAAATAGTCGGGGTGACCTGCAATAAATCAACAGATACCATTATTCAACATAGTCGACATATTCAATATAGTCAACAGATACTATGACTCAACATGCCCTTTTAACTTCAGACCAAAATGAATATACCCAACTAACTGGTTGAAATGTAGCATCAATTAACAAGGCACATGGCCAATTTTCAATACAAGGAAAATCAAAAGAAAAGAAAGAATAGCTAAAACATTAAGCAAAAGAAAAAACGAAGGAAATAAAGTGAAAAAATTGCAGCTTGTAAGGGCAGCTTCCTACACCAAATCAAATCAAATTAACCCTGAAAATAGAAAACCAGAAGAAAAAAGAGGATCTAAGCTCAGCTTATCCTCTTCCCCATAATAGAAAATTGGGGCAAGATGGAAGGAGAAGGGAGGAGACTGAAGGAGAAAAAAAGAGAAAAAATTATCCCCAACCACCGAATGCTAGGCTCCATAAAGAGCTACAAGCCAAATACAAAACAACTAACAAGAATCTCCAGTTTTCTAATTGTTCACACATGGCAGACAAAAACAAAACTTTATCTCCATTTTTCCAATTGTTCACACATGGCAGACAAAAAGAAAACCTTGTTTACTTCATGCTAGGACCACAACTAAAAGCTACACAAAAAGGATTATATTAGAAGCCAAACCCAGAATCTCAACGTCAACTAAACCATTATTAAAAGCCAACCAATATTAAAAGCCAGCACATACGAGATCCAACAATAATTCAAAGTTACTGCAATTAAATAGCCAACATCATCAAACCCAGCATCTCAAAACCCATAAACCAGTGTAAACCCCCAATTTTTTTTTTGAAAACCTTAGAACTCGAAACCATAACAATAACCATTTTGAAATAGCTGCAGTCTTTTGAAACCAACAAATACAGTTTCAAATCAGCCCCGAAACCCTTGAATTCAAAAATCCCCAATTTCTTTTTCCTAAATCCAAAACCATAGAAACCTGCGATTTTCAATCACTCCAAGTCTGAAGACCAAATCTAAATGCTCAAAACTTACCATAATCAGGGATTTCATCTTTTTCCCCTTCTGAAACTCTTGGAACCCACAAATCAACGTCGTTAACCACCATGTCGCGACCTCTAGCTGTTGGTCTCAGATTCAAATCCCGATTGTGGACACAAAACTCTTTGATATCAGATGAAGGTTTGGGGTTTTACAATTTTCAAAGGCTGTGATTTTGAATGGCATCAGCCTCATGGGTTGTGTGAGATTACGAAGGCTAGCGCTTGAGCATAGAAGATATCGAAGTTTAGGGTTTTTTGGGAGATTAGGATCGAAGACTACCGTAATGAGCCACGGGTATTCATGAGATTTAACAATCCGAGATGGCGCCACATGGCATAGCCAAGTTGCCACGTCACCCACATAACAGCCACTTCAGACAGCCAGTTAACGGAAGGACTAAATTGTGCGAGAATTGAATGTCCGAGGAGCTACTTGTTAAAATTAGGAAACGAGGGACTGAACTGTCGACGCCCCAAAAGTTGAGGGAGTGACCAGTAATTTGCCCCTTATATATCATACACTCCAAAGAGCAACCTCTATAAATTCAAATAAAATGAAAAAACCGACCGTTGGATGTGATTATTACAATAAATTACGAGTGTGGTAAAAAAATTAGCCAATTTCACCATATTTTCGAATCCGATCGAATTGGTCAACCGTTGTCACTTGTTTTTTAGAATATATATACACATATTCTATATAGAAGTATGAGAACTTCCACACACACACATACATATATATATATACACACATCCACACACACACACACATATCTATATCTATATATAAACATACACACACACACACACATATATATAAACATACACATACACACACACACAATATATATAGGGGTTTTGTCCATTTACCCCATTTCTAGAGATTTTTTTCCCACTTACCCCATTAAGTTTTTTTAATTCCCTCTTACCCAATACACTCTAAGGGAGTCTTCCCTAATACCCCATTAAGATTTTTTTTTTGTTTTTAATTTTTTTTAATACCATTTTACCCCTCACCCCTTTATTACTTAGAGAGAGAAAAAAAATAAAAGAGAGAGAAACCATAGGAGACTTCGCCGGAGCCCGTCACCGGCCGCCGGAATCCGGTCACCGGCCGCCGGAATCCGGTCACCGGCCGCCGGAATCCGGTCACCGACCGCCGGATTCCGGCCAACTTTCGTCGGATTCCGGTCACCGGTCGCCGGATTCCGGTCACCGGCTGCCGCCCACCGGAATTTGCTGAAAATCTCACCGGAAAGTTTTTTTGCCCCCAATAGACATCTACTGCCCCCTAATAGACGTCTATTGGCCCCCAATAGACGACTATCAGCCATGTATTGCCCCCCAATAGACGACTATCAGCCATGTATTGCCCCCCAGTAGACGTCTATTGCCCCCCAATAGATGCCTATTACCCCTCAATAGAACTTTTGGTAGCCGAAATGGGAACTAATATTCCTAAAATTAGACAGTTAAAACTTTGATTAAAGAAAAAAATGAAGAGATTATATCAATTTAAAAACATCTATTGCCCCCCAATAGCCTTGTATTACCCCCGTATAAAACTTTTTTTTTTTTCTTTTTTCTCTCTTTCTGGGCCTTCTGCCCCATTTTACCTTAAAAAAAAAAAATCGCAATGCTTGAATTGGATTCCAAATTATCTTTGAAAAGAAAATTGAGGAAAAAGAAACTAATCTTGAACCCTTATCAATACTTTTCGGCTTATCAAAGCAGATCAAAGCTTTGTTGGAACAAGAAAAAAAAAAAAAAAAGAGCAGATCAGAGAAACATGAAACGGAGGCATTTGCAGCACCGGCGGTCAAGCCCAGTCCCACTGCAACGACACCGACTATTCCTCCGCCCACCACCATCAAAACGTCGTCGTCAAGCGCCACGACGATCGCATCTACAACTCCAAGCCCGGCTGGATCAAAAACGTCGTCCTTCTGTACGGGTGCGAAACTCCGATCCGATCTCTGCAAGAACTCGCCTTTAAAGTGAATCCATGCCGCGCCGGAGGTGGAGATCGAAGAGAGAGAGAGGAATCGCCAAAAGGCTAACGGTTCTCGACGACGGCGCTGAGGGGAGAGATCGACGACGGCGCTGAGGGGAGAGATCGACGACGGGGCTGACGGGAGAGACAGGAGAGAGATAGAGAGAGAGAGGCGCGGAGGAGAGAGAGATAGAGGAGAGTCAGAGTAGCCGTAATTTTTTAATTAATTGGAGGTCAAAATTGTCATTTAGCACTTGAATTGGGTAGCTGGGAATTAAAAACTCTTGGTGGTGTAAGTGAGAAAACATTGGCCTGATTCCGTGTTTTAGGTCAAGGACCCATATATATATATATATAATAGTTTACGGGCTTTTACGGGCCGGGCCTAGCGGGTTTTTGGCGGGCTGGGCCTATGGGCCGGGACGGGTTTTTGCGGGCTTTTTGGCGGGCCTCCATCGGCCCACCGAGGCAGGCTTTTTGAAGGGCCGGGCCGGGTTTTTGGCCCTCCGGGTCGGCGGGCCTCCATCGGCCCACTTGATCCGCGGGCTTTTTGATGAGGCCTACCCCACGCAAGTCTCTCTCTTTCCTTTTTGTTCTGGGTGAAGGCTCCCTTAGCAGATAAGGAAAGGCCAGATTTGAAATTTCCTTATTTTTTGAATCGAAATTATTTTTTTATTTCTTTTTTTTTGTTGTTGAAAATATAAGGAAAGGCCCTAATTAATAAATGCTTTCATTCTGTTTCAGTCTCTCTGGACGGTGACGGCGAACAATGCACGGCGCTGGCCGTTGAGGGTTGCTGACGGCGAAGCTGACGAGGTATGGGTTATTGAAGGTTAATTTGATGATGAGGTTTTCTAGGGGTCGGTGTGCAGTTTGAGCTTAGAGAGTTGTTTGAATTTTGGGGTCTTATGGGGATGAATTGACTAAGAGTTGTTTATCACTTCATTTTGAGATTTTTATATACATACCCAGATGCCCACATTTTATATATAGCTTAAAGTTTTGAAATTTACTTCTGAATATCATATCATGTTCCTTTATTTTCTCTGAATTTGATAGCTCTTGCATTTTGTAAATTTTGGGATTAGGGATTATTGGTAACTTTGGTTTAGGGCTTTCGGTAATCTGGATTTAGAAATTTAAGGACTCTTTTTTGTATGTCTCTATTACCCTTGGGCATAGTTTTTGAAATTGATTTACTATGCATTAGGAGGACATCTTGTAGGTGGGTTTGCTTAATTGCTTGAATGATGATTGGTTTGAGGGTTTTAGGATGACTGGCTTTCTTTTATTTTTATCTCAGCAATTTGGGTTCAACTGACTCGGTGGCCAATCTTTGCCGATGAAGAAGCAGCTGGGAGTAGTAGTACTGATACTCACTCTGTCATTTTGTCGGGCACTTGGTTGGCAGTCGATGAATTGGCGTTTTGGATCAGGAAGATGGGTTTACTGGGAGCAGAGCAGACCCTTTTGAGCTGCAGCCATTGAAGCTTGGCTTGCCTGTCCTGGCCTGGTTAGACGTCTTTATTTCTTCCTTTGTTAATCAATTTCTGGGTTTCCACTTTTATATGCATACTCAAATGGAGATAGTAGGTGATGTAATTGAACACTTTCCAGGTAAAACTTACAAGTTCAAAAGCAGTTCACGGTCCATGCTTGTGCAGAACATATTAGTCATTCAAGATATTAGGTTAACCTCATTAGTTTCTTTATATGCTTGCTGTCCTCATTTTGTTTCAACAGCTATATCCACTGTTGGGTTATCAATGGAAAAGATGCCATGTTAAGAACAATAGCTTAGTTAAGCAATGCTGAGACTAGGAGGAGGTACTCCTCTTAGGCTTATCTGTTTCCTAGGACCAAAAATTCTTTTAAAACTCAAATAATATTTGCTCATTCTCTTTCTAGAAAAGTTGGTATTAGCTGATTCCTCTGTTTGGGACAGTATATTGAACTTGCACCTTGCTATTAGCACTTCATATGGCTTAAGAGTTGAAGATTAGAAATGTTGAACCCTACTTGTCCAAGCAACAGGAAAAATATAGCTTGTTTGTATGTGAAATGGATTGGGAGCGTTGGAAATACTGATGACTGTAGTTAAAATAGTATCATATTGAGGGTGGGAACTGGAAAAGCATAGTGTTGGGGAACTGCTGTTGAAGTATAATGCTCTTAGCCTCTTAGTGAATAACGGTGAACTAATCTGAAATACTATCTATTAGTGAGTTCTTACTGTCTCATAAAGACTCAATTTTGTCGACAAGACACCCTGTGTGTATAAGAAGAGGTCAAACTCTCTCTGGTAAGACTCTTTCACTAGAGGATCAGATGGTGGCACCATATTGAAAGATCGTGTTTCTTTCATTCATTTTCATTCTTATCAGAGTATAGTTTATAGGATTCTTCTTTACTTGGAGCGACAGAAACACTAGTGTGAAGGTTGTTGAAGAAAGCTACAGAGAATGCAAAAACACCACGTGTAATGAATGTTCCAAAGCATCACAGAAATCTTCTGTTGTAGAGCTATACTGATAGGATATCCATGAATGATGCTACATTTGCTTTTCTGTCAGTGAGAAAGCAGATATTAATATTAAGTTTCATGGTAGTCTCAATTGTATTAGTTTAAGAGTTTAATGTTGCTTCCAAATATGATCTAATTAACTCATGGTTTATCCCCTCTATCAGCTGAGCTGCTGAGACTTACTTCATGGCATTGCAGGTAATTCATATGAAGATGAAGTTGAAACTGCCAAGGGAAGAACAATTAAAAGGAAAACAAGAAGCATAGTCATGGTTGAGGTATGGATTAATGTAGTTAAGGTAACAAACGCTTAACACCTACATATTATCTGTTTTTGCGATTTCTTCTGATTCTTGTACTTTCTCATGTAGTTTTGGAAAGACTGAAAGAGTATTGAGTGGATTGGTGGATATAACCAATGATAGTGATATAAGAGTCCTCTATACTTTTAAAACTCAATTCCAAATATTCTGCTTCTTTTCATTTTTTTGCATATTCATTTGGCTACCTCATAATTACAGTATATATTGGAAAAGATACTGTTAGATTAGAAGATTTATTAATGTTTTGCATATTGGAAAAGCTATGAACCATGCTTGTACATGTAGCATGGCTTAAATTAAATCACTGCAGCATTCCTTTGATTAGGAATTTATGATTTACAGAATTGGCAAAGTGATCCTTCAAACATATGTAACTTGTTTTCAGAAAGTTATCTGAATCTATTTGTAAATGAACCCCTATGCATTCGATTAAGGTACTTCAACCAATCAACGGATTACTTTAGTTGCAAGAAATGATCTTGGATTGGGTAGAACTAGATATTTCTTTCCGTTTAGACTCAATTTGAGTCTGATAGAGGTGATATGACTGTTCATGTTTCTGCATCTGCTCTATACAGTTTTAAGGAGTCTGCAATACATGTACACACTCCACGACGCTGAATCAAGCCTTACAGCAGCTTCTTACTCTTGTTTCAGATCCAGAAAGAAATCTCTAGCTTTGTTACTTACCTCTCTGAACTGCTTAGCGTCAGCATGTGATTTGATTGCGCACAGGATTTAGGGCATTTTTATAGATTTGGAGGTTCCATTTTTGGATCAACCCTTCTGAACTCTTGTCTATATGAGCTTTGTAATACAATGACATTGAACTATTTGTAATGTACTCATGATTGAGAGTGGAATGCACTTTAGTCTCAATACCAAAGCACAGAAATCTTCGAGCGATATGAAACGGAAAGAAGATTGTAGCTACTTACCTTACTCGTATTTCAATATGGTAAATCAAGCTTAACAAAACCAATTTTTGATCACAAGCTAATCAAAACCAATCTTTACAATTACTTCGAGCACAACTACATCCATAGCAATACTTCACCCTACTGTACTTCACAAGAAATCAAATCAAGCAACCTATTCTCTTAACCACCACATCCCGGTAGTAAATCGAGCTCTCTTCCTATAGTAAATATCAACAGTAAAAAATGACACAGCTACTAATTATCACACAGTAAAATCTGAATTCTTCAGTAACGTAATTCTGACGAACCTCCATCTCCTCCGACTGCGATCGCGAACAAGAAACTGCAGAGAACGAAGAGCACCGCAACCTCAAGAAAGAGCTCCATCAATCCACATAGCCTGATCCTCTTGTTCCTCAGACGCTCCCTTACAACCTCCATTTTCAGATCTCCGATCTCTTTCCTCAGCGCCTCCTCCTTCTCCTGAACCACAAAATCATCAACTACAGAAACAGATCGGAAATCAGAGAAAGCGATTTGAGCGAGTTACCGTACCGTAGCAGCGTCACTGTGGTCGGTGGCGGCGTTGAGGCGGCAATTGGCGGACGACGGTTTGAGCCGAGAGAGAAGAAGAGCAACTTTGATCGAGCGAATTGCGTTTCTCGATTGCAGAGCTTCGGCTTCGGTTAGGGTTAGGGTTTCGGCCTCCATTTCTCTCTCTCTAGTCTTCTTCTTCTTCACTGTGAGAGTGAATCTGCGTTTGGATTTTGAATCGAAATTTTGGGGGAAATGTTTATATATAGGCGGTGGATGCGCGATCTTTACACGTGTCGGGCCACTATAGGACAGAAGTGAATCCATGATGTGGGCCACAATAATTGACTTATCCATATCTATGTCTAACAATTTCCTTTTTAATTTACCAAAATAAATTAAGGGACAATGATAAAAGAGGTCATTTTAAAGTAATTTATGATAATCCAGTCACCACAAATATCCCCATAATAATTAAGGTTACCTATTAACAACCTGCCACTAAAGTTAAGTTTAATTACCAAAGCTGCCACTGGCAGCTCTCTCTCTCTCTCTTCCCTTGCCGTTACCCAAGCCCGTCTGAATCCATTCGGACTCGACCCTTACCAAAATCTCTCTCTCTCTCTCTCTCTCTCTCTCCCATGGCGTCCAGTACGTCCGGTCCCCTACGACGTCGTTTCTGCGTTCTTCGCCGGAGCGGGAGCTTTGAATCGGCTCTGTGGATTTGGAGAGATTTGGTAGCGGCGGCGCGTATTTCCGAGAGTTGCTTCGGGAGTTCCTCAGGTCCAGTTTCGTTTTTGAGCTTTTCGAGATCTAGCGTGAATTTGATGGAGTTTGAGGAATCAATTGCATGAGGAGCTTCTTTTTTTTTCGCGTCGGCCGCTACGGCGGAGATTCGTCTTCTTCTTCATCAAAGCCACATGTATCTCTCTAACTGCATCCTTGATTTTTCCACCAAAAAAGCTGTAGGCTATAGCTTTAATCATCATTTCTTATTGATATTGTTGATAACTTGATAATCGACCGGCAGTGTAGTATGAGATGACAAACTTGCTGATGAATTGCTCAGTTTAATGGATTTATACGAGTTTGTTTGGAGTTACAGGTAGACAAAGGAAAATTATGTGTGTGGTATTGGCCTGCATATGGAGATCGAGGCCTTGTTACTTGTTCTTCTTCAATGGTTATTTGTTTGGCTCTTTGCCTCGGTAATTTATGAAGCACAACTCAAGCTAATTCTCTCAATATCTTAGTCAATATCTTTGTTGTTGATTTGATTTTGTTATTTGTAGTGGATTGGTCTATGTGTAGACAAAAGCTGCTGCTCCTGGGTATGTCTATGTGAAGTTTTTAGCTTTTTATTGTTATGCTTATGTTGTTTTTGCTAAATTTGATTCTGATATAGTTTTGGGATCACAGTTTATGGAGATGGTAACTGTGTCACTGACTATGTAATTGTCAAAGTTACTGATGATTTTCTCATTTTCACAAGAAGAAATCTTATAAGTATACAACACTTTAGAATGTCAATTTATTGTTATACTATTCAAATTCATTGACTATAATTTTTTCATGGCCAACAGATTGGATTGTGGAATTTTTGTGATGTACTACATGAAGAAACTTTCGAAAGAGGAGGGGATTCAGAAGACAATCAACAAGAAGTATAATTTGCAATATAGAGCTCATATAATCAAGACATTTGCGAAACATAGGCAGAGTTAGATTTCTGTAAATTTAGAGTTTTAGCAATCTGTTTAGGGTTAGGATGCAAGTCACTGGCCAATTGTAAACTCCAGCTTACTAAATCAATTAGCTTTTTGTATCTTTTTATGGTGTCACTGTTATGTTTAGTGACTTGGCCAGGGATTGACAATGACTTTGCTGGTAACTAGCCAAGTCACTGACCAGGTAACTGTTAACCTCAAGTGATTACTGTAAAGTCTTTGGCCATGTTACAATCATGAACATGTCACTGACCATGTAACTGTCAAAGTCAGTAAGTAACTGATAATCTTCATTGCTAACCTCAAGTCACTGGCCAGGTAACTGTTAACTTCATGTCACTGATCATGTAACTATCAAAGTCACTAATGATGAACTAGCAACGTGTGTTAACCTCATGTCACAGATTATGTAACTGATCATGTAACTAACCATGTCACTTACAATGTATGTAACTGAGCATGTAACTTACAATGTATGTAACTGATCATGTCACAGATTATGTAACTGACCATGTCACTTACAATGTATGTAACTGACCATGTAACTGATCATGTAACTGACCATGTAACTTACAATGTATGTAAGACTATTACACACGTCACTAACCAAGTCACTGGCCATGTCACAGGCCAATGAAGTCATTAGCCAGCCCAAGTCCTTAATTAGTGAGGTCACTAAGCAAGTCACTGCTAATCTCAAGTCACTGGTTATGTCACTGATCATGTAACTGAAGTCACTGACCAAGTCACTGTCAATCACATGCATGTCACTTACCAAGTCCTGGCAAAGTCACTTTTTCCACTGTTATATCCATGTTATTGTTTAATAGTGTAATTGATCTTTATAGAAGGTTTCTCAATTTACGGCAGTGAAGTAAATGAATGCAAGTTGCTATCAATTTATTCAAGTATAAGCTAGTCTGGATTATAGTGATGGACAAATTAGATACACCGCTCCTGATACAAATATATACAATAATGAGATAAAAAAAAAATCTACTGATTTTAGCCTATAACTAGATCAGAGAGCTATCCTTTTCCCGAAACCAATTTTTGCTATGGCTTTGTACAAATTCAGCTGCGCTCACAAGTGTGATATTAAGCGGACTCTTTGTGCATTTTCCGAAGAGCTTATATGGCAAATTCAAGACAATCTCTGTATATGCTGGAGTAGGAGCCAAAAACACAAAATCAGAATTGTATTAGAAAAAGCATATGCATATAAAGCGTAAACCTGAACATCACAATAAAAAAGTTCATGAAAAATGTTTTGCCCTCGTGAAACAAACTCTTTCATCTAGATATCTTTGCTTATAACTATGCAAGGAAAGTTACATCTAGTGAAACCAACTCTTTGACCTAGATATCTTTGCTTATAACTATACAAAGGTCACCTGTTCATATCATCAAGATAGTTTGTTATTGACAATACTAAACAAGGAAAAACATTATACATTACAAGTATACCTTCAGGTAAGCTCATAGTTCGTAAGGCATCCTCTGCATAGAGTAGACAAGTTGGACCTTCCAGTGTATTCATGGTTGATATATTTACACTGAATCTCCAGATTTGAATGGGCCATACTACTACACTGACATTGGTTGGAAGTATGGAAACAAGATCTGCATACTTAAGCTTAACAATTACCTTGCTGCAAAAGAGAAAATTACACTTTTCAGCATGATAATAAATATCTTTACTCAAGAGGATGAATCTGTTCATGCTTACCACATTCAAAAATCAGTGTATTTATTTTGATGACTTAGAAAACAATCTATTATCACTTGACAACGGATATCAAAAGCAACAGATAGTACCATGTCTCTCAAAGAAATATATATAGAAATGGCTAGTTTATGATTTTGCAACATAGGATATTTGCGTATCAGCAACAATAACAAATTGCTAATCTCAAAATATAACCTTCATAAGGAAATGACTCAATATATAAAACCCATGTGACCTGCAATTTATATATGGCACCAAAAGAATAAAATCCTGATAGACGACTACTAACATGTTTAGTATATCAAAATTAATGAAATACTATATCGAAAGCAGGAAAAAAAAAACAAAACAAAAAAGTATAATGCAGAAAGGAAAATGTACCAACTAGCCAAAATCAGCAATGCAAACAAAATCAAGTGGTAGCTAGGTCAGGCTACAGTGAATTTCTTTAATCTGGTTCCCATATAACTCCTTGACAAGCCCGAACCTAAGTAGCATAAGTATCAAATTA
Source organism: Rosa rugosa (assembly GCF_958449725.1). Classification (NCBI taxonomy): domain Eukaryota; kingdom Viridiplantae; phylum Streptophyta; class Magnoliopsida; order Rosales; family Rosaceae; genus Rosa; species Rosa rugosa. The sequence continues at coordinate 10,511,641 of NC_084822.1, forward strand.
AATCCTGTTCTTAACAAAAATATCTAAAATGAATAGCAGAAACCTAATAACATCATACAGAGCTCTAACACAATTCCATTACACATTGCATGCTACTTCGAGCAATTCTTTTAACTTTTCAACACTTCAATTTTACTCTGAGTTCCACAGATTCGTTCTTTCATCATTTCATGGATGTTCGGATGGCACAGGTAAGCCACCCTCCACCCAAATCTAATGGGGCAGATTTGGATTTGAACCAAATGGAATAGGACTTGGTTTAACCTAACTCATATCATAAGTTAAGGCCTGGTAAAAGCAACAGGCAATAAACAATTGTCTAGTTATAAGAAACTAATCATCCTCATTATAGATACTACCTAGCACCATACAGTAACAAAAAGAAAGTTCCAAGACGTTCAATAGCAACATCAACCCCTAAATAGAGAGACCACAAAAACATTCTTTTAGTAGTTTAACATTTAGCACCACTATAGCCTACAAGTTTCCACAAATAGAGAAAGCACAAAAACGAAGCACCACATCAATTTCAGCTCAAATACAAATAGTGATTGAAAATCAAAGAGTTCAACCTCAACCTAACCTTAGAAATAGTAAGAAATTAAAAATCAATACTACAAAAACTAAAAACGTGATCAATACAAAGCATATACACAATTCCAGCAATGCAATTGCTTCCACAGAGATCATTTTGGTGCTTCTATCACAAATAGAATTGAGCAAAATCAAATTGTACCAGGTAGACCTACTGAGATAACGACGAACTAACCATTGATAAATTGCATCAAAACCAAACAGATCGAGGTACTACAAAACCAGAAAACAAAAATAAAAATCAAAACAGAGATTTCACGATTAGAAAAGAACCAGAAGAATCAAGGTACTTCTCAAAATAGACCGGCGCGTGTATCACCTCAATCACCTGCTCGACGGCGTTCATTACGAGCGGTCCAATTCCGTCGCCGGGGATTATGTTTTGGGCACTCGGAGCTCCGTCGTTGGGTCTGGGCATGTAGGTGACCGATTGGGTTTGGGCCGTGACGCCAGGTGAAGTTTGAGCTTCGTCTTCTACCTTTTGGATTTCTAATCGGAGCTCTGGGATTTCTGATCAAAATGGATAGGAGATTTTGATCTCCGATATTTTTGAGTATAAAGCTATAAAAGTTTTTAAGAGCATAATCGGAATCAAAAAAATTGAAAACGGACCTTTTTTAACATCACTTCATTATTAATAAGGACTAAATTAGTATTACTAGTAATTCATAATGGACCTTTTTATCAAGTGGGAAACTAAGTGATCTTTTTATTATTTCATACTCTAATATGACCTTTTCCATCATTTCCCTTTAAAAAAATTACAAAAAGCGATAATAAAAAAAGAAATAAGGAAGGCTTATTAGCTTGATTAAGAGGCGTTTAATAAGAAGCAAAACTTTATAAATACCTGACTTCGTCATTTGGCGCCAAGTTCATTTCACTATAGCGCTCTCAAAAGTCTCAGAGCACCAAATAGAGAGAGAGAGAGAGAGAGAGAGAGAGAGAGAGAGAGAGAGAGAGAGAGAGAGAGAGAGAGAGAGAGAGAGAGAAACAGAGCGATTGTTCGTACAAATTTCTAGGGTTTCAATCCGAGTTCCAAAGATGCAGAAGCTAGGGTTTCTGAGCATGAGGAGCTTGGATAAGTTCAAGTCCCTCTCGAAATCTGTCTCAGGAGGACCTCCGAAGACCTTCGCCTACTCTTCGCGTTCGCCGGAGTCGACCTCGTCGGGAAGTTTCGCAAACTTGAAGCTCACCGCAGGTTCGTACTGATCAGAATTTCTCGGTTTCCTAGTTGATTTCATCAGTGATTTTGAATTTCTGTGACGATTTCTTGATCGTTCTCTTCGTTTGCAGATAAATTAGTGAAAGAGCAAGCTTCTATGAAAACAGATCTGGAAATGGCGGTACTCTCTCTCTCTTTGTATTTGTATCTATATATCTCTGTCTCTTCTGTACGGTGTGCCTGTGAGTGAGCAAGCGAGTGTGATTGTGTCAAATGTGAGTTTGGATTTGTGTTTTACTCTGTGCCTCAATTTGTTAGGGTTCGGTTCAATTTCATTACAATGTAGATGTTTTGTATCTCTTTCTTGAAATTCAAAGGTATTTGAAAAAGTAATTTACTTGCAAACGGGCTTCGACGAAACCGAGCTCTAACTCTTTGACACATCTCTCAATTGCAAACGTCACACACTTGTCAATCTTGTCCTTGTCGTCTCCGGCGAGACTGTATGTGATTCGAAGCCTCAGCTTCTCTAAGCTCCTCTGTTTCTGGCACCGTATCAAGCAATTCTCCAAGAATTGGAGGAATCTTCAGAACTTGGCAGGGTCGTCGGAATCGGAGGGGTCGCCCTCGTCGAAATAGATTGTAGGGAATGAAGGCCACAGCACCGCCCACTGCTTCGAAACCGCGGTTGCCTGAGCGGCGAGTTTGATGGGAAGGAAGGAGAGGATTTGTTCAATGACGCTGTCGGGTAAGTAAGGAATTGTGGTGGCGGAGGTGGTGGCGGTGAGGGTGGCGATCGAGCGACTCCGATCGTTGTCGGTTTTGAGTCGTTTGAATTTTGGGGAAATCATTTTTGCGTTGTTCTGGCGGAAGTAGAGAATGGTCGATATTTATAGGAAGTGGGAATTTCACCGCGGAAATATCTCGATAGATCTATACAAGTCTGAGTTTCTCGGGAGAAGTTTGGGTGGGAAATTTAAGGGAGTGTTTGGATCACTCTTGCTTCTCTCTGAAATTTGATGGAAAGCAAATTGAGTTTTGTAAAATTGAAGGAAAATCTTTGAATCAAGCTAAAACATAAATATTTTTTTCATCTGTAAGTAAGTGAGGTTGAGTAAACTTTTAGGCCTCATTTGGTTGCCGGAAAGGAAATTGGTTCCTTGGTCTTTCACTCTTTCCCATGATGGGAAAGTAAATTTCTCACTAGTTTCCCTGCCAATGTTTGGAAACACTGGGAAAGTAATGGGAAAATGTATTTTACTTTCCTTTCCAATGTTTGGTTTGTGCATGAATAGGAAAGTAGATAACATCAATTTTTCAATAATATCCTTATTATCAAAACATAAACAATTCAAGATTCAAAAGTTTCATGGATAATTTGGTAATAACAACAATTAAAATCATCTTTAGAGTAGGTAATTAATGCAGAGAAAGTATGAGAGAAAATGAATCCCATGGGGTGTGGGAGGATCCATTTCCCCCCATATTTTCCCTTCATGCAGGAAAATTGTCCCTTTCCTTGGGTGTGCCAAACACAGGAAATGATCAACTTTCCTTTCCCAACCTTTTCATTCCGCGAACCAAACGAGACCTTCGTTCCTTGAATTTCCATAATAAATGAGTGAAATGACAGATATGAGATTGAGTAAACTTTTAATTCCTTGAATTTCCATAACAAATGAGTGAAACGACATAATGAACTATAATGATGCATAGTCATTCGAAGAAGTCAGATTAGTACTCAAAGTTAAACAAAATATTACTTGGCTATTTGGGCGCGAATTGGCACGCCTATGCATTGACCATTCACCTGAAAGTCCCTCGGTTGTCTGAACTTGGCCAAGACAATTTTGAGACAAAGAAGATGTTATGACTATCCTGTAGAATAAGTTTAATCTTATTGTCTTGAGACATCATTAAACCACATTAATTCTTGGCGTTCAAGTACTTAAAATACTTTTATTTGGTGGTGAGTTGTGTATTCTACTTGATTTCCTAACAAAAACTTATCACTATACCCCGAACCCCTCAAAAGCTCTCATGCGGATTAATTTTTATATACTTCTTATCCTTTTTTTTTCTTTTAAGAAAGAAACGTACGTTACAATTTTATTCAAAAAAGAACATAGGTTCGATTACGTACACTCCTCCTTTAGGAGATCAACTAAAATAGGTGTGGAGAATGAAATAAAGTAAAGACTGAAGGACTATGTAAAACACATTTAGATTACTAATGAGTCATTTCATTGACCTTCTGGTAAAGATGATGGAACGAAGATCCTGAAAGCTCCTAGAGATGTCTACAAATATCTTTACAAACATGCCCCAAACATGACTCATAAGAGTCAGTACAGGAAGATAATGCTATTGATGCCCAAAAAAGCACTAGACATGCCGTACGCACATTTCAACCTTAAAGGAAATATAAATGCAAACTACATTTGGAACGCATGTGGACCCAAGTCCACATATCGAACCGTCATGCCACGCATGTGGACCCAAGTCACAACTACACTCTTGGGCCTTGCAGAAGTGGGTGTGATGTGGAAGGTTATGAAAACACATAATACTCGTTTATTGATTTAGTGTCGTTGGTGATTTCAGTCTTGGGCCCGAAATCCAAGCTCGATGACTTAAATCAAGAACGAAATGGTGATTATGAGAGTTGGCCAACCTCTCCTTTGAAACCCAAAGCCCATATCAGAAAAGCCCAACTTCCCTTATTTTTTTTCTTCTTTTTCATTTCTGCCTCATCTCTTTTCCTCGCAGCAACCTAATATCTTACATTCCTCCACGCAACAATCTAATACTTAAAGAGCTAGCCAAAATCCCTAAGTACGACTTATTCTCTCTGTTTGTCACGCCTCGATCCCAAATTCGTAGAGATCATCGAGTCTTTGACAACCATTTACAACTCAAGAGACAGTAAAAGAAGGTAAAAGAATAAGCACTTCTTAGTAAAAAAAAAAAAACATGGCATTTTATATAAACCACTCCAAAGAAACATATTACATATATACAATAGTACAAATGTACAAGAGTTTACATATATACAAGAGTTGAACTATATAGAAACATGATCAAAACCCTTACAGCAAGGGATAATGCCCAGTGGCACCAAAACATCAAAACTAAAGAAGGAAGTTTACAAAGACAGAACTCTTAACACTCAGGCACTCTTTTCACAACCCTGCTACCCAAGTATCTGCAAAGAAACAAAAAAAAATAAAAAATAAAGGAGGCATGAGCAACTAAAGCTCAGTGAGTAGCTAAACAAAAAAAAAATGAAAACGTAAAGACTAACAATCAGTACTCCAAATGAAAAGTAAACAACACCAGAATTTATCACCCAAGTCATGATCAACCCACTGGTATTAATCACAGAAAAATCTGAACTCCAACAAAACCAGTTGCCACAACAAACTCAAACATGAAAATAATCAGGCTTCCAAAGCCTCCGAGCTACCACAGCTCAATGACCGTGCCACTAATCATGGTCACGTCATATGTAATGTGCACATTGCCAACACCACTCTCTTGTTGACTAGAGGATTCGAAAACACAATTAATTTTAAGGTAATTCTCAAATCATGATCCATAACAATTGCAGCACAATAAAACCAACAAATTCACAATTCGAAACACATACTGAGTTGATGACTAACCGAACATATAATCAAAATCCAAAACCTAATACTCCAAAGTAAAAATCAATAAGGAGATTAACAAAGTAAAGAAAACAGATAAAGGATACCACAAAGTAGAAACATGAAACCCTCTCTTCAATCCCCAGTCTCAAAGAAAAGAAATCTGGAACTTGTAAAACCATAACTACATGCTCACAAACACAAGCACATCAACTCGATAACAATCATAAAAGACCAAAACTTACCTTCAGCAATCATAGGCATGGATTCCATCTTCTGCAGCTGCAACCTCGATCACTGAATATGGCCTTCTGTTACTTACCAACTTGCTTCTCAATGGACAGAACTTATGCAATTAACGTGGTGGTAACAGGGACCAAGTTCATCTATTTATATAGGATAGTTAACCCTTAGATTAGGTAATTCTTAAGGGACAAGTCTCCTAATTAGAATCCTAATGTATCACAATCTTGTAGCCTTTCTTGTAGACTAAGCAATGGATTACTATCCTTAATGAATTGATACACTGCTTCATTAAGTTACTAGTATTGATTTACAGCTTGTATCCATGTTAAACTAGGATTGATATTAAGCTAATCATCATATACATTATGATAACATGTGACAAGTCCATACTTGATTCTAACAGAACTATGTAGTACCCTCCCCAAATCAGTTTCTCGATGGGAACCAAAAGCGAAAAAGAAAAGAAGTCAAAGGCAAAACGGTGGAAGGGATAGAATTTAGGCTAGGTGGCCTTCTAGGTTTCAAACACGTCATCTCAACACCCATTGATGCTAAGCAAACAAACATAAAGTTAATTTAATTAACAATCTCTATCAATAACAAAGAATAAAGAGAACAAGATAAAGTTACCCAACTGACAAGATAAAAGAACTCATTCTAAAAACAACCATAGGTAAAGAAAAAATAAAATAAAGGGTGGTTGTAGTTGGACTTCTAAATTTGCTATTTGGACCTCGCATACTTAGTACACCTCTAATTGACTTTTTAGAATACTTAAAAGGCTAAGGGCATCTCCAACAGACTAGCTATTTCAACAAAAAGTTAAAAATTTGGCTAATTTGAGATAGTTTAGCACTCCAGCAGAATAGCTATATGAAAGTCAAATTTGGCTTTTGCTAAAATCTCTAGCTAAATTTAGCTAGGGAGGAGAGAGAAAATAACAAAAAGCTAAACACTCCACGTTCTATTTTTTTAGTTTAGCTAACACTGCTGGAGGAAAAGCTGGAAATTTACTACCTAAATTTAACTTTTAGATGATTTAGCTAAAAAAATAGCTTTTACTGTTGGAGATGTTCTAAGTAGACCACCTTATTTTTACCAAAACACCCTTGAACATAAGATACAACAATATGTAACTCTACTTTTTATCTCTTTCTTCAACATGAGAAGAAGAATGAATCAAAATCACATGATATTGCTCTCTTATGAGTAGGTCTCTCCTCCACCAAAATTAATCAGAGGTTCTCGATCTTGATATGTTGCTGGAATCCTTTTGAATTTGCTAAAAGAAGGAATTTCAAGGGTTTTGGGTTGGAATATCGAGTAATAACTATATCATATACTCAATTAATTTAGTTTAAGGAAATTTCAAATCAGATTGTTTTGAATTTATTTTTGTACTAAATGATGGGTCATGTATAGAAATTATTGTTTTTACTTAATTATTTTAGGTAAATTTTAAAACTATATGTCAATATAAGGAAATTCCGGAAAAATAAAAAATAAAAAATCAATTTAATTGAATGTTATATTTAGGGAGGTAATTTAAGAAAAGTTTTTTTTTTTTTTTTTTTTTTTTTAGTTTTCTCTCTTTGTCCTTATTTGTCTTTTCATATGACTTGACAAAGTATATTAATAATTGAAAAAAGTTGGAGGTCCAAATATCAAATTTGGAGGTTCAACTAGAATCACTCTAAAATAAAAGAAGATAAAAAATGAAAAAAAAAAAATTCAGTTTCAGGATTTCACACTGTTAATCATTGATAGAGAAACTTCATGATCAGTTAAGGGAATCGTTCCCTCTTTAGAATTTCAACTTTCGATATACCTCGTCCACCTTGTTCCTTGTTTTCTATCACTGCGATGATTTCTACTACAGTATATGTCGACAATTGCTGTAGCAACCTTCACTTTCTCCCAAACCCTTATCTCTCAAGTGAGCACCTATTTTCCTGATTTTTGGGACATAAATTGAGTATCGATTGAGGAGGAAAGGTTTTATCCAGAAAATCAAATGCTCTGAGTCACCACAACACCCTCCAACCAAGCCTATAAAAATGGAGATTTGAGACTAGGATAGGCATCAGGTAACATCCAGCACAATCCAGCAATACCCATAAACAATCAATCCTTCAAGCCTTCAAGCATAAACCCAGTTCTCAATCTCTTTTCCAAACTCTCCTTCAAACCAAGTTCCCAGAAACCCAAATCCAAGAACCCCCAAATTCTCTCACCGCAATGTGTTTCTAGCTCCCACACCATACTTCACGCTGTCAAGCCCTATTCATGATCTAAATCACTTACGAAGTCCTCCCACTAATCGAATTATTGGGTTGATTTTGGCCTAATCACTGTTTAATTCAAAAAGAACCCTCACAAATGCATGAAAACCAACCCAAGGCAGTATGACGTACTCAAATCTATCATGCCCAAGACATACTCAATAGCAAACTGACATGGCAATCTTCCTACTAAAGCCTTCACCCGTATAGGGTAATAAACATGTTGGATATATAGTCAAAGAACAACCCACAAGAAAGGAGCCCTCGTGATCTCTAGCTATCACTCAAATCCTCCCAACTCTAGCTAGTAACCTCATCAAACGCACCATCCAATGTAATGCTACACCATCCCACATGCAGGAGACATACCCATCGTGTACGAGTCCTAGTTCCTTTTGAGTGTCGAGTATTGGCTCAACCATAAGTGTCCAGCCATGCAAAAACATGGAAGCAACTTCCACAAGATTAGACCTTTTCAATTTTTGCGGTGGGAATTCAGTTTCCTATTTTGTACACAATTTAAAATTCCGATGCTTTATTTTTTCATTGGTTTTCCATTACTTGTAGACTTGTACTTCAACCTTATTTTCTTACCCCTTGAGGATTCTAGCATTATAAAACTAGAGGTTATGACTCTTCATCTTTCACAAACTCCTCAGCATCTACTATGGCAAGGAAAATAAACATTTGCAGAAAAACCGAAAGAGCAGTAAAAAGTTCAAGAGGGAGATCATAGCCAAAGCGTCACGCCTAAGAACAAAAGAGTACCTTACTTACCTGAAATTGTTGTCTATGAAATCCTCCAACGCATTCCTACTCGACTTGCTGTCAGGTTGTGCATTCTTTCAAAACAATGGATAAATGTATGGTGTTCGATCCCTGTTTTAGATTTTGATGAGGGTGACTCATATTTTGCATGATGGCATTCTCAGCGAACGGATAAAGTTCATCAGATTTATGAATGGGTGCTTGAAATTCCGCCAGAAAGACAAGGTCCTAGATAAGTCTAGGCTTCATGTGAGATAGGGTGGAGGAGTTATGATTATAGACAGGTGTCTGAATTTTGCTGTTGAGAGAATGATCAAAGAGTGAGATATCAGCCTTCGAAGAAAACCTCAGGTCGAGTACAGCTTATCTCATACCATTTTTACTGCAAAATATTTAGCTACTTTAAATTTGGAGAATGTTAAAATAATTAACATTGATGGTGCTATAAGCCTTCCTTCTTTGGAGACTGTGCATCTCAGAGTTGTACGCTTTGGTTACAGGGAGGTTTTTTCCCACTTCTTAAGAGAATGCCCTTCCATTAAGTACTTAGTACTCACTTCATGTTCTTTTGCTCTCTCACACCGGACAATTAAGGTTTCGAGTTGCAGTCTTGAATCCTTCTGATGGTGCAATTTGGCTCTATTACAGTTTTGCAGTTTTGCTGATAGTCTTCTGTATAGCTAGTTGGTTACTGTTGTTAAATTTTGTCTGATGGCCATGTACTTCTCTTGGTTTTGATCTGTGTCCTTTAATTTCTTTATCTGATATTTGGCGATACAGATCGATAGGCTTACATGGCTAAAAATATGTAGTGTAGATGTTAAAGCACTAGAGCACAATATATAGTAGCTAGCATATACAAGTATAAATTGAATTCAAATCTATCATTCCCCACAAGTTGGTCTATGATAATCATTAATGTTGGAAAATAATTAAGGATTGAAACACAAACTTACCAATTAAGGGCCTCTGTAAGGTTGTAAGGCTCACCTTGAAGTGGGAAAAGCCTTTGTAAGGTTGTAAGGCTCAATGGGAAAAGCCTTTGAATAGAATACCTCACCTCAAAGTGTTTTGTGATCTTTCTATCTCGATGATCAGCAGGTATTCTACGAACTATGTAATGTCCTTGAATGTCTCAACAGAAGTATAGATGCGTTTCTCTTGATCATTTTTTTTTGGGGGGGGGGGGGGGGGGGGGGGGGGGGCAAAGTGATATATTTGGTTAATTGAAAAATTCATGCGCCACTTCTAAAGTTTATATAACATCTTCATAAAGCTAGAGAAGTTCCTCTATTATTCGAGGCATCATACATATGATGAAAGGTTTCGTAGCAAAAAAAATGCAATCTAAACTCCACAAATCCACAGCATGATGAATCCCCCGTATTGTACTCAGTAGAGTGTACTTACATGAGCATTTGCCTAAGCATAATTAGCTACAATGAGCCACGCTCATACTGCCGCCAGCGGCACCAGCAACTATCGAGGGTGTGACCTACGGAAACACAACCAAACAGGCTATCACCTGAGCTCCGGCTCATCCCGAGATCACTGCTGACGCGCCGCCACATGCCGCGCCAAGATCACCTCGCTGAAGCATCAGAAGCTGGGGACTGAAGCATATCAGTCCCACATCGAAAACAAGGAAGAGATCAGTCTCTTCCCCACCTATAAAAGGTCCACTCCTCTCTCCACACTAATTACGCAATTACTACTTACCTAACATTATTATGTCAACACAAATACATTGACTGACTTAGGGTCGGAGAAGAGAAGACCGCCAACCGCGGTCTCCCTCTGACACCCTTTGTATTTTATTTGACAAATAGCGGAAGCAACAAGAAAATCACAAGTAGCGGTTCACCTCTCGAACCCGCGTTAATCAAGGTTCGGCTACCGCTGAATCTTAGACATTAACATAGAGAATCTCAAAATTTCAGGCAGTCGATACCACAGGACTACTACTTGACTTGTCAAAGGCAGCTAGCACAATTTTATATCAAGCTTCTGCCATTGTCAATATAAGTAATTTTGAAGACCATCAGCCTATATGTTTCATGCTAATGTATTTTAGTAACCTCAAGTAGGCATTCTCTTCCAGAAGTGCATGGAGGGAACTCAAATATTCTAATTTACTACAAATCACGATAATGCTTTCTGTTCTCTATACCCACGCCACATCTGTGATGCCCCGGAAATTCGTAATTATTTTCCGAGGAATTTCTGGAATCTAATTTATGGTTGTTGGACGGTTTCGTGGCTCGTGGATAGAGCGGAAGTGTTTCGGGCGAATAATTATTTGAAGAATATGACTTTAGGGGTGGCGCAAAGGTTGACTTTTTATTCGTTGGGATTCTCCGAAAACTTCCTTCATGAAAGTCGTAGAGCGCGTCGATACGAGTTCGTGGACATGTGGAACGCGAGAATCGGAGTTTGTATGAGAAAGTTATGAGCGTTTGAAGTTTTGGGAAAGTTCTATAAATAGGAGTTTCCATTTTCGGAAACTTACTATTTCCATTTTCACATTTACCATTTCTGGAAATCAGAAATCCTCCGTTATCTCTCCTCACCCGCGTCTGACCTGACCCGAACCCGGTGATCCGTCCCTGTTTTTCCGGCGATCTCCGACGACCTCTAGCCTTGAAACCTGCACAGAATGATTCGCCTCTCTCGTGCGGTCGTCTCTATGGCAGCCTCTTGCGGCGATTCGTGGTGGAGGAAGTGCAGCAAGGCGGTGCAGTTTGAGGATTTCGGACCCGGTCGGAAATCCTTGTTCCGACGTCGGCGAGGCTTCAAGTCTTCTTGGTTGAGCTCAGAGCAGCCTCCTTGATCGATCATTGGTGGTTGTTTGGATCGATTTACGTGGAAGTTGGTTCAACTCGGATTGAACAATAATCCACGGCTTGTGAGGTAGTTTTCGATCCTTTATGCTTGTTTTCTGACTTCGAGCTAGTTATGAAAATTCACAAGCATGCTTAGATGAAGCTTTTTGATGTTGGGAGTTTTGTGAAATAATGAGTTTTTGGCTGGCGGCGGTGCGCCACAGCCTGTGGCGGCGTTCCTATGGTGTTCCGGCCATGTAAGGGACTGTTTCTGGTATTATATATGTTCTACTCGTTGATACGAGCGTTTCGATATATAATATGCAAATTTTGGAGTTCAAATGGAATTGTTATGATTTTTACGGTTTCATATCGGTGAATTTATTCTATCCGTGAGGATTCGAGCGTCCGATCGACTTGTGGTTTGGTCATATCGATCGTGGATGTATTCCGGAGACTTTGGGAGGTCTCGGATGTGGTTTCGCCTCGATTGGCGCCACTTTGGGGATTTTAGTTCAAAACAGGGGTTTCGAACTTAAATCGTTTGTGAATCGTTACTAAGTTGAAACCATATGTGATTAGGTACTTGTGAAGTATTCTTGGACGGTTGTTTTGTGGTTTGGCTGCTTTGTTCTGTATTGAAGACGCAACAGGAGTTTCGAGGTGAGTAATCTCACAATGTTCAATTATGAACGGATTTAATTGGTTGATTTTGATTAGCTTTCGAAATGAACTATAGTTGGTATTAGTGGTATTCCTGAGTGAATGACTACGTATATATATATATTTACGTGAAATATATATGTTTTGGTGGGTTGTGGATTGATGAAACAAAATGCATGAATTGATGCGTTTTATTGTTTTGGGTTGTGGCTTTTCGGAAAACAAATGGTGGGAAATGGTATTTCTATTGTTTTGAAAAGTGTTTAAGGATGTGAGAGTCACAGGTTGTGATTTCTCCTTTTGATTTGATTTAATGTTTTGATCCGACTACCGGTGGTCTGAGGATGTGAGAGTCACAGGTTGTGATTTCTCCTTTTGATTTGATTTAACGTTTTGATCTGACGACCGGTGGTTTGAGGATGTGAGAGTCACAGGTTGTGATTTCTCCGTTTGATTTGATTTGACATTTGGGGTCTGGTGCGACTCGTTTAATGTTTTGATCTGAAGGTCAGGTTGGCCTAAGGATCCGGGGTTGCAGGTTGCATCCTCAGGCAATGTATATCGTAAGATTGAACCTTGGCCGAGGTGACAGGTTACGATATATTCAGTTAGAGCTCTAGTCTGTCTGCCATGGTACCTCATGGATCTAAGTAGGTTACTTACGATTACTGGGTACGTATTTTGTCCAGGTTGGACTAAAAGAATCATATGCTATTGTTAGGTTAACGATAGGTATGATTGATGTGCGTATGTGTTTTGTCCAGGTTGGACCGATTTGATGTGTTTTGTCCAGGTTGGACCGATTTGATGTGTTTTGTCCAGGTTGGACCGATTTGATGTGTTTTGTCCAGGTTAGACCGATTTGTGTTTTGTCCAGGTTGGACCGATTTGTTGTTTTATCCAGGTTGGATCGATTTATCATATTTGAATCGTTAGGTTAACGATTTATATGATTTTGTCACGGTGTGACTTTCGTGGTTTTCTTTTGGGAAAAGAGTATTGTTTTGGGAAGCATGGTATGTTTTCCTTATTCTCGAGTCGAAAGGTTTTCCTCGTGTTTGGCGTGAGTTGTGCGGGCTTTTATCCCGTGATTTGGTGTGAGTTGTTTTGAGTTACTCATACGGGCTTGCAAAAGCTTACCGAGTTTGTTGTGTGACAACCCGGTGCACTATTCAAACGGTGTAGGTGTTAATCCTGCAGGTCAGGGTAATCGTGGCTAAAGCTGAGGTAGCTTGTTGGCAGCAGAACAGGTAGGAAGCAAATTTGGTTGGCTTTGCCATTGTTCTGACTTCCGCTATGTAGTAAACTCTGAGGAGCTTTTACGTTTTATCTTGTTGTTGACAATTTAATTCGTAAGCTTATGTAATATATGACTCTGTGGGCGGGTCAATATTGACATTGTGGGTTCAGGGCATCAATATGTATGTAGTTTGAAAGGGAAAAAGTTTCTAGGTATTTTGTATTGATGGCTGAACGATCACGCATATATAATTATGGGGTTATATATCGATTTTTAATTGTGTTAAAAATCAGGGGCGTGACAACATCTTCCCAGATGATTTTTTTTTTTTTTATTGATTGAGGTCACACGATTTCTCAACGGGTGGTTCTAGTGGGAACTCCTAATTTGCTCTTTGGACCTCCCATCTCAATTTTTTTCAACGAACTTCCTATTTTGTCCTTATTTGTATTTTACTTTTTTTATACCTTCTACTATGATATGCGCAGTTCCTTTGAACATCAATTTTTTTTATCTTTGTCTGGTAAGAAACTATATACACAAAAACCCACAAAAAATTATGGGTTCTTGCATAATTTAAAACCACCTGCACATCTCAAGTGATATAATATGCTCTTTACTCATTCTTCTTTTCTTCTTTAATTTCTCATGGCTACGAAGTTATGAAGTGCATCACAAATTTTGAATAAAAATAAATAAATAAAAACTCTATGATTCATATTTGTCAATTGGCTAAGAACAATTGCGAAGGGAGAGAGTGTTCCTAGAATATTGACTCTTGACTTTCAATGGTATTCATTCTATTCAGTTTTTTATTTATTATAAATTATAAAAGAGGGGTAAAATAGGAATTAAATTTTGACAAAAATTTAGATAGGTCCAAATAGCAAATTAGGAGGTCTGAATAGAACCACCCTTTCTCAAAAGTTTCTTAGGTCCAGAGACTAATTCATGCTGAGGGGATCATGTCAAAACGCTTCCTCCCCTTGACCACCAAGAATAAATTGGGATTTAACTCTAATCAGTGTCGGCGGGATTCGAACCCGGGTGTGGGGGTTCCACACCTGGAGGCTCTTACCAACTCGACCACCTGTGGTGATTCTTCCTAGATGATTTAGAAACGAATTGTTCAACACTATCAATTAATGAACCAATTAAGAATGTCTATTTTCTTACTAAAAATAACAGTCGCACACGTACTACAAAATTTGCAATATTATGATTGAACAGCTTACATTTCCTAGGCCTAAAGCATATAGCAAAAATCTGTAAAAGCAACTCCAACAACTTGTCCATATTTAAATTTTCCTCTACTTTAGGAAAGAATGAGCCTTTTTTGCTCCAACAGATTCCCTATACATATCCCCATTTTAGGGATAGTGATGAAAGAGAATACAAAATTCTCTAAATTTACAGCAATCTTTAAAATTTTAGGGAAGAATTATGGAAACTGTAAAAGAGGGACTCTGTTAGAGTTGCTCTAATTGTGCTATCAGTCCCTTGCTTCTTCAATTATATTGACCCTCAATTGCTAAACAAGGCTCATTTAATAAGGATAACAGGGATGTGGCTTTTCAGAGTGACCTTGGAGGAAACCTAGGGTTTCATACGTCGGCAGCGGTGAACTCACATTCCCCAGACCAAGCATCGATGAGGCTCTAACAAGAGGATGGTGAGGTGACGAGCACGACAACGGCGCAAGCGCGGTGAGAGATGCGATCAGTGACAGATGCATTGTTTAATCAAGGTGGTAGCTTCGTTCAGGGTAGTCTTAAGGAGGCTTGAGGAGGGATCTGTGGTTCTCGAAGGCGGTCAGTGGTGGCTCTAAGGCGGAGTCTTTGGTCCGTAATCAGGTCATAGAGGAGACATCAGGGCACCTTTCGGGTCAGGCCAGGAGCTTCTTTTTAGACCACGACGATAGTGGAGGGTAGAGGCCGGCTGTTTGAAGAGTGACAAAGTGCTACCCCTAGTGGCTCCGATCCGATCGTTCTAAAGGAAGAGGGGAAGGAGATGGGTTATGGGACACTGGGCCTCAGTTTGACAGGGCTGCAGCCTTGTTGCCTGGCTGGGCTGGCCCATTTTCTTTTCCTTTTTTCTTTTAGGCCTGGTTTGGTTTGGGCTATTAGAGAGTGGCAAGGTTTATGATTTTTGTTGCTTTGAATAATCGAGCTTCGCTCGGCTCTTACCCTATACTGCTCTTTATCGTAGCTGTTTGCTGATTGATGAGTGACGATGTACACCAAGAGGGTCTTAGGCGTCAACGCTTGTCAAGTCGGCTGCTCTGATTTAGGGTTGGAGAGAAGTATGGTTTTTTTTTGTTTTTTTTTACTTTTTTTTCATTTTCTTTTTTAGTTTAGCTTGTTTTGTTTTTTGGTAGCTCTGCTATATGCAATCTGGTTTGTGCATCGAGATGTAATATGAGGAATTTTTGAATTCCTCTCTAGCTTAACCGAGAGAAGTCGTTGTTATTATTAATGGAACCTGATTCTGTTTCTCTTAAAAAAAAAAACAAAACAAAAAGGCTAATCTAGGTTCCAAAGACGAATCGCCTTTAAACAATTTGACTCAACCAAGAAGGAAAAGAAGATAGACCATCTATAGCAAACTCTAGACCCCATTTTAATTCACTATACATGACTCAATATGGGTGCTGCTGAGAATAATTACTCCTTCCTCTTATAAAAAGAAAAAAAATCAACAAATGTCTAGAGAATAGGATACAAATTCTTTTCTTTTCCTTTAACTACATTAATAATATGACCTTTTTTATTTAATAAAAATAAAAATTAAAAAACCCTAACCGCTTTCTCTCAACGAGGCAAGAGAGGATCTCCGGTGCAACCCAGCAGTGCTTGTCTGGTAGTGGCCCTGCGCCCGTGTCGACCTTGGTTGCGCGACGTGGTGATGCCGCTGCCGGACGGGCGTTTTTTTTTTCCTTGACCTTGATCTTGGCTATAGGAAGAATTCTGGTACGAAGGCTAACGGAAGTGGACTACGGTTTGGGTTTCCAGGCTTGATGCATCTCTGAGGCAGGAGAGATCAACATTCGGTTCAAGGGACGACGACAAATCTGCATCAGATGGCAGATTGATGTCGGCATCAGGGAGTTTGTTGGTGGTTTCGTTGCGCTGGGATTCACTTCTCCAGGTGGCCGGGTTCGGAACTTTCAAGCATCGGTCCATCGGTGGCTCTGGTGGTGGTGTTGCTATGTATCACCGTGGTGTTTTACCACAACTTCTTGTCTATCTGTACATGGTAGCAGAATGATATATAATGGTCATTCTGGCCTTACCCTATATTAATGAAATATCTATAATGTCTTTTATAAAAAAATAAAAAAAACGTTAATAATATGACTAATCTAATTTAATCTGGTAGATAAATCTAAAGGTTCAAAAAGTGATTAGTTAACTTGTTAGCTCTAGCTACAACAATACTGTAGGATAATCTCATACTTAGTACACCACATTTACAATGAGAGCTCTATCTCTCCCTTCCTTGCGGCGGCTAACCCTAGGGTTTTGCCGTCCGTTTTCTTTGGCTTGCGTCAATGGTGTTCGCGGTCATTGCCCGGCGAGTTCTCTGGACTCGTGTACCTCTCCCTTCCAACCATCCTGTTGCTGCACCCTCATCTCATCGGTTTGTCGGTGGGATCCTCCCTCTTCGTGTTTTTCTCATGCCTGTGCCACCTTCTTCAGAGATGGTGACGGACGGCGGTGCCATGGTTTGGTGGATCCAAACCAGATGTGGGATCCGGAATCTATCAAGTGGAGGCGTCCGGTTAGAGGTACGATCGGACTTTCTTCGGCGACAGCAAATCTGCTCCGGGTTGTTGCTGAAATCCGGCGATGGTTGGAGAAGCTGCTTTCGATTTCTCTATGTCAGTGGGGATTTTGGTTATCATGGGTATCGATAAAGAGATCGGGCCTTTCGGGTGAAGGATGGAGGTGCCGTAGTTGGGCCCAGTGGGTGCCAGGGGATCCCCGGTCCGGTCTTGGTCAGAGGATGGCAGCGGCGGTGCAGTGCGGTTCAGCGTCATGGAGGTGCGGCTTAGGAGGGGTGCCCTGCATTTTGGGTGTCCAGAGTTGGGTTGGAGCGAGGGTGCCCAAGTGCCTGGGTGCTCACAGTAGATCTATATGGGCCTATATCTGTGTCAAGCCGGCTTGGTCAGCCCTCAATGCTTCAGGCCGGATTTGGGATCCAGGAAACACTCAAATCCGGATCTTAGATCCGAGACAGTTGCTCTTTTTGATCTGGTATTGGTTCTGGTTCTTAGGAGTTCGTTTGCTAATTTTTGAGTTTTTGACACCCTCGATTACTTTCAAACTCCTGGTGAGCGAATCACCTCTCCGAGGTGATCATATCACCGGCTACGGTTACGGTTACTACACTTACACTGCTTTCATGACATATGCAGTGCAGCGATGTCGTTCGACATCAAGTCACATCCTGGTTACCTCCCATTTTAGATGCTTCTATGCATCTTGTTATCTTTTATTATTCTTTTTTCATTATAGGTGCGTTTGTGCATCTTGTTATGCTTTTTTATTTTATTTTGATGCTTTTGCATCGCTCCATGTACTCCTTAATTTCACTTAATATAGTTTGTCGTCTTCCCTTCAAAAAAAAAAAAACAATACTGTAGGATATAAATTTCTTAAAAAAAAAAAAAAAAACCATTAGCCCCCTTCACCCTTATATATGTCAGTGAGAATCGAACTCATGATCTTTACAATGTTGAATTATAACTTACCAACAGGATATAAATTTCTTTTATTTTGAGGACAAATAAAAAAAGACAGAAAATCAATTCAAAAATCCTATAATCCGTAAGGATTTTAGTTTTGTATAGGTCGGCGAGGTTTACAGAGCTAATAACAATAAAAAAAATAAAGGGTTTTTGTCCATTTACACCATTTTTAGAGATTTTTTTCCCACTTACCCCATTAAGTTTTTTTAATTCCCTCTTACCCAAAACACTCTAAGGAGGTCTTCCCTAATACCCAATTAAGATTTTTTTTTTGTTTTTTAATTTTTTTTAATACCATTTTACCCTCACCCCTTTGTTACTTAGAGAGAGAGAGAGAAAATGGAAGAGAGAGAAACCATGAGAGACTTCGCCGGAGCCCGGTCACCGGCCGCCGGATTCCGGTCACCGGCCGCCGGATTCCGGTCACCGGCCGCCGGAATCCGGTCAACGGTCGCCGGATTCCGGTCAACTTTCACCGGATTCCGGTCAACGGTCGCCGGATTCCGGTCACCGGCTACCGCCCACCGGAATTTGCTGAAAATCTCACCGGAAAGTTTTTTTGCACCCAATAGACATCTATTGCCCCCTAATAGACGTCTATTGCCCCTAATAGATGACTATTCAACCATGTATTGCCCCCCAATAGACGTCTATTGGCCCCCAATAGACGATTATCAGCCATGTATTGCCCCCCAATAGATGTCTATTGTCTCCCAATAGGACTTTCAGTCGCCAGAATAGGAACTAATCTTCCTAGATTTAGACAAATAAAACTTTTATTAAAGAAAAAAATGAGAATATTACATCAATTCAAAACGTCTATTACCCCCCAATAGACGCTTTAACAGACTTCTATTGCCCCAATAGAACTTTTTTTCCTTCATTTTTTCTTTCTTTCTAGGCCTTCTGCACCATTGTACGAAAAAAAAACAGATAAATTGATTTGGGCACCCAGAGAAAAGCTCTGGGCACCCATGTCGTCTTCTCCATTTTTGTTGCAGTCGAAACTGTGCCAAACCTGCCAAATTGGACTCGAATATAAGGAACCAACCATGGAGATCCGAATTCCAACAAGGCGAAGCCCTGACCGGGTTGGGTCGGCATCGTCGTCTCCAGCATAAGAGTCGCTGGTGATGATTTTGTGGTGGTGGTCCTTCTTGCGGTCCTCGTCTCCATGGCCGGCATTGAGATTGTCGAAGAGGGAGCCGGTGCAGTTGACGGTGTCGCAGGCGGTGAAGCAGCGGCGGAGGTGCTCGGAGACGATGTCCATAACCGGCGCTCGGAGACGATCTCCAAAACTGGATCCGACGAAATCTCCTGGCCTCCACGACGACCCAATCCATTCCGGCGACGTTGCGAGCCTGGTGAGACCAGCGGCAGAATTTGAAAATGACGACGGCGGTGAGAGAGAGCAAATCGGAGAGGGATGAGAGAGAGAGAGAGAGAGAGAGAGAGAGAGAGAGAGAGAGAGAGAGTCTGCAGATCGCAGAGGGATAGAGACAGAGGAGAGAAAATTGATGGCATAGGGATGTAATTCATTAATTAGATGGAGGGTAAAATTGTTATTTTATTTCAAATTGGGTTAGTGGGAATAAAAATCTGTTGCTGGGGTAAGTAGGATAATTTTTGCTCATTTTGGGGCTTTTGGTCAAGGACCCAAAAATAAAATTAAAACCCTATCTAGGGTTAGTTGTCTATAAAAGAGAGTTCCTCTTCATCATATTTGAGAGTTCACAGATCTCACAAGTCACAACTATTGCGTCTATCATGACTACCGCAAAAAACCCTATACTACCTCAGTTACCTGATGATATTATTCACCAAATCCTCCGACTCCTTCCCACCAAATCAGCCGTTCGTATGCGCTGTGTTTCCAAGAAGTTCGAAGATCTGTGGTCAATAAATCTGGACGAGGGCGATCCACTTGACATGGATGACGACAATCCTCATCAGCACACAGAGTTCATCAACTTCTCGGAGACCTCTTTGGATTCCCGCAAAAACGACAAGCACGTAGATAAATTCCGGCTTCGCATGTTGAGGTACTCACCCAAAGACTCTGCTATTATATCTAGATATCTGCGTTTTGCTTTCAAGAGAAACGTCATGGTGTTAGATCTCAGCCTTAGATCTAAACCTGGGCTAGCATACTTCAACATATCCTCGGCCTTTCTCGAACGAAATTATATAACTACCTTGAATTTGGAATGTGTGAGAATGAACCTAGGAAATCGTGGTATAAAACTTACATTGTTGAGAACTATGTCCTTCAAAAGTGTGGAAGTGGACTCGCAAGATTCTCTCACACGTTTGGTTTCATCGTGCCCTAACATTGAGAATTTGTCATTGAATTTGAAGTACGTTACTCATGAAAAGTTTTTCTTATCGGTAGAGACTCTTCTGGGTTTGAAGTATATAACTACTTTACATTTGGAGAATATGAAAATAAAGAGTGATACTGATGATAGTATGGTACTTCATATCAATGATACCAATGATGGTAGGGAACGCCATCTGCCTTTAAAAACTATGAGCCTCAAAACTGTCCACTTGAAACTTTGCACTTTCCATGGCTTAATTTCCAGATGCCCCTCTGTTGAGTATTTGTCTCTCAGTTCATGCTCTTTTCCTCGTCGGTCTTCAATTCAATTTTCATGTTCTAGTCTCAAAACCTTGGAAGTTACCAATTGCAATGCTCAGCAGTTTAATGTTGAAGCTACGAATCTGGAATCTTTCACCTTGGTTTCAGAAATCCCGCTACTTGGTTCAGAAATTGGGCAACTTACTCGAACTGCTTTGCATGAGTGCAAAAACTTGAAACATGTGAACATTCGCTCTGAGCACCTGCATGACATTGTATTAGGCGGCTGCAGAGATTGTGTCGAAGTCACAATTGATACCCCAAATCTAAGGTATTTCAACTTTATTGGCAATTTGAAGACCACGATTTCTATGGAAGCTCCAAATTTATTGGAAGCAACAATTACACTTCTGTGCGGGAGACAATTCCCTACTTTGGTAGACTTTCTTAAAATATTTGGTCACAGCAAAAAAATACTCCTACATGTTGATGATGCTGAGGTGGATTTCGTCTTTCCAGAAAGCTTCAGAAAAAGTGTCTCTTGTCCACCGTTGCCTAGTCTCAAGCATCTTGTAGTCTACCGTAAAGAAAAGCTCAAGGGAAGAGATTCAGATTTGCGGAATTCCATGCTTTGGATGGCACCTTGTGCAGAACTTAAAATAAAAAATAAATGAATTTGGCTGCAAAGTTTGTCTGTAAGTTCCTGCAAATTTGGAGCCGTACGTACTACTATGTTTTTAATCTTTTTTTTTTTTTTTTTTCGGTCTGAACTATGTTTTTAATCCTGGCCGGTATCAGTATTGATAATAAATTATCAGATTATGAATTGTTTTTGGTTAACTACTAAAACATGTTTCTTTCAAGTTGATGCTTAGTTGAAAAATCCTGGAGTAGTTAACTTGATGACTGGTTTAATAGTTTATCAAATCATGAACGGTTTTAGGGTTTAGTAATCAATTGATGGACTTGTCCTCTTAACAGTTAACACAATAGGAGCACATATCTTCATTGTCTTCATTTGTAGAGAATGACTGGCTAGTTTTTTAACCTTTTTAGCTATTTTCCAACTAATTTGATGAAAGGTAACAAATGCCACGATAATCTATTCCAATTGTTGATTTCATCAGTCAAGGAGGACTACTCGATGAGGAAAGAAACTTGATCGATCAGTAAATTTTAGGCTTCTAGTTATGTTCTAAGAGCGCGCTATCAACTGTCCATCGTGGAGCTTGAGTGATGACGCCCGAGTGGCTCATTCCAACCCTTGGAAAATATATTAGTCATTGAACTTGTGGTAGTTTGAATTTTGAAGTGTGTTGGAGTACCGTGCTACTCTTCCCAACACCAGGTGGCGGGGACTTGATTGTAAAATCTTACAGAATGAATGAACTTCCTCCTTTGATTAATTAAAAAAAAAAAAATTGCTGATTTTATGGAATCGAGAAGAGTTAATGAAAAAAATACAAAAAGTTTGATTTAAGATGAGTCACATAATTAAAAGTGACAGAAATCGGAATCTATCAATCACCAAAAAGCAAAAAAAAAAAAAAAAAAAAGAAGAGATAGATAGAGGCTCTGTTGTCACCTTTGTTCCTCTTCGGAGCGCTATTTTTTTTTTTTTTTTTGGGGCTTAATCTTAAAATGTGGGTGTTCGTACTCAGTGTGCACTAAGTAATTTGCTCTTCTGTTTGGGTGTGCTCGGTAGTGTACTCTACGTAATGGCTCTTTCTGTCGGTCCCGGATCGTTTATTGTACCCCTCGTTAAATGCATAATGGATAACATTTTCAACTCAAAAAATGGTTACATTTTTTACTACATACTTCAAATGTTGCTTCCTACTTGGAAAATTTGGTTACCCTCAACTATTGCTTCATACTCAGAAATTTGGTTATCCTAAACCTGGAGGTTTATTCTGGTGGAGTGAGTTGCTTCTTCTTCTTAGGATTAAATGTCCCTTGCATTGAAATAATAATAATAAAAAACAAAAGTTTAGTAAACTGTGAAATGTGGATCATCTTTTTGTTCTCAATGATTGTCCCTTTTTAATAAGGTTTCCTGATCTCGTTAAGGTTCTTAATATTACAAGGGAAGTAGGTTTTACAAGGACAAGGCTATTCTACTTGCATTATAATTAGGAGATCGAGCCTATTAATTCTTCCATTAGCATTCACTACGCCTGCTGCATCTATCAAGCTATCATGGATTCATGGCTAACAAAACAGCAACACACAGCCAAAACACCTGTTAATGCTCAAAGTCCGGCGGTAGCCGAACCTTTGTTTAACGCGGGTCCGGTGGGCAGACCGCTACTCTGTGGACTTGGTGATCTTCGCTAACTGTCAAATGAAAGACAAGGCGTCAGAGGGAGACCGCGTTGGGCGGTCTTCACTTCTCCGATGCCTAAGTCAGTCGATGCATATAGACAGCATAACAATAAATGAGTAGTAAATGCGTAATTAATGAGGAGAGAGGAGAGAACCTTTTATAGGTGAGGAGAAGGCTGATCTTCTCCTTGTTTTCGATGTGGGACTGAACTGCTTCAGTTCCCAGCGTCAGGAGCTATCTTGGCACGGCGCGTGGCGGCGCGTCGACGGTGATCTGGGGGCAATCCGAGGCTCAGGCGGTAGCTCGCCTGGCTGTGTATCCGTAGGCTACTCCTTTGGCGGGAGTCAGTACCTCTGGCGGTACCATGAGCGTAGCTCATTATAGCTAATTATGCTTGCAAATGCACATGTATGTACAAGTCCCCCAAGTCCCCAGTCAAGGAGGGCAATCTTGGTTGGGGAGTTGCTCAGCGGTTTGAAGCGTTACCTTCCGCTAGACTTGCAACAGCATAATTAGCGTCAATGCGTTGTCAACCATGGATTTACTGAGCGAACGCTTTATACCCTTTTGGGTGGGCCCCTGCTAGGCCCCCCAGGGAATCCCCTACTCCCCGGCTAAGATGGACCTCCGGATGGTCGGTAAATTGTTTGTTGAGGGGGAGCTGCACGGAGCAGAGGGTGTTTAGGGATTTGCTAGATGGTCGAATCTGGGTTGAGTGTGCGTTTTGTTCTTGTTTTGGAATTTTCTGGGTAATTGTTCTTGATGTTCTTGGGTATAACTGACATAGGGATAGGTTAGATTTTGTGTGAACTGACTGATTTGGGTTTTAGGGTTTGGGATGGCTAACGTCGTAGAGATTTGGAGCAGTGAGGACTCCAGGTCTGACGTGTCGTTCAGCGTGGCAGATAGAATTTTTATTGACTCGTTGCGTCCGTCTGCCCGTGCAGGAACCTCACTGCCAGAACCGCTAGAGATCGAGCCGCTACAAACCATACCCTGGGAAGTAGCTATGGGTCGTGCTTCACGTCCAGAGAGTTCTAGGGCGGGGGAAGCCGCCGCTGCCCGAAACAGGCATGAGGAGCGGTTAGCGAGTAATAGTGCTGCTAGCGGCTCCGCTGACGGGGGAGAGTTGGATGGGGAGGATACTGAGTCAGCGTGGGTCCTCCGTGACGGCACACCTGTTGACGAAGCAGGAGGGTCGATGACCGTTGCTGCTGTCAACCGGTTGAAGCGGATGTTTCGGTTGCCAGGTGTAGTGAAGTTGCGCCCACCGACGTCGGACGAAAAGGCTTCGATCCTGCCAGCGGGGTATGCCGCCGTGCACGAGGCGATCTTCCGCCAAGGAGTGTCGTTGCCACTACTGCCAAATCTCCAAATCCTGGTGTGCGAGTTTGGCCTCGCCTTTGGGCAGATTTGTCCCAACATGTGGCGGTTGATGATGGCGCTGAACTCATTATGGCGCTTGTCCGGTTGTGAGGGGCCAACTGTGGAGGAGGTGCTACACTTCTACGAGCTGGTGTACGTGAAGCGCTAAGGTTGCCGAGGGCAGGTGAACTTGAGTCGCCGCCAGGGGGCGCCCAAGCTTGTTGAGAACATGAAGGATACCATGTCCTATTGGCGGGGTACGTTCTGTATTGCCACTGCGGGGTGGGAATACCAAGCGGGATCCAATGAGGGGGACCCGACGTTTAGGATTAAGTCGGAGTTTCAGCCTATCCGAGGGTGTTTGTCGGTCTCCGCTGACCAAAGTTGGCGATTTTTCTTGTGATAGTCCTTGTAGTTTGTACTAACGGTTACCTCTTTTTTTTGTAGCGAGCCTGCGCTATAACCTGACTCGTGAAGAAGAGTGTCGCGTGGCACGTATCAGAGGCTGTTGGCGGAATCGCAACCTTCTGGACCTTCGCCTCCTCACTGGTTAGGAGTTGTTGGTCGATCAACAATTGACTCGTGCCGTTGTTAAGCAATCTCCGCCATAGTGTGCTTTAGTTAAGGTTGCCCCAGGCTAAGTTGTTGTTTTTTTTTTTTTAGAAACTCCGCCAGGTAACAAAGCGAGCCGCGACGCCTTTGCTAAGGCTATGGATCGTGCTGAGATCGATAATTTTTTGGAGAGCATGTACTCCTCCGGGCTGGCGGCTCAGCAGATGGTTGTTAATCCAGAAACACTGGCGCTAAGCCAGTCCGAGATTCCCGTGGTGCTACCTATGCCGCACCACTCTCATCTTGGTAGCGATGGCTCACCCGTCGTTCAAGCGGGGACTAGTATGGCTAGTGGGGCTGTCAGCGGGAGTAAAGGCCCTTCTGCAGCTGTGCCACTGAAAGAGAGGGCGCCTGCCAACCGGCGTGGGGCACACAAGGGGAAAACGGTGCCGCCGGCGGAGACCGTCACCATTGCGGGGTTGGAGCCGCCG